>NC_059437.1:42152803-42831412 GCF_021028975.2 Sphaerodactylus townsendi
CACAGGGGAGAAAATCAACACAGGGAAAAGAACAGCAGAACGACACAGAATAGGTTTAGCCCTAAGTGAGCAAATATTTATTTGTTAAAATAATTCTAATTACAAAACACCCTCCCCACAGACATTCACAGGGTGCAGAGTGCGCCAAGTTTCCAGCATGAGCTAAAGATATATTTTGTTTACCCAGTTTCTCTGTTGATAATGATTTATTTAGATTGCACGCAAGGGTGTTAAATTCTTTTTTACGCCGCTGCACATTTTAAACATCTGTTTTTACTGTTCCTAGTCTGCCTTTGATTTTGTAGCTGCTATTGTTCTGGGGTGGCTACGACATTTCTTGATTATGTTGCTGTTTCGGTGGAAGCAATTTTGCTGCTGCTCTTGTGACATGGGACTATTTCATGATGACATTTTTAAAAACAGTTCATGTTGTGTTAATAGTCTGAACTACCTCGAGTACCTGGGGGTGGAATAAAAACAATAATGACAAAGAATTTAATTAATTTTCATCCTGTTCTATCAAATTGGCTCACAGCAACTAAATGCCAGAATGTAGAGGTTAAGTGGGCTCTATTCTGGAGAACAAGGTAGTAATTAAGGGCAGGTGAACTCTAAAGAACCAGGTAGTGGTTAAGAGCAGGTGGACTCTAATCTGGAGAATGAGGTTTGATTCCCCACTCCTCCACATGAGCGATGGACTCTAATCTTGTGAACCACATTTGTTTCCCCACTCCTACATATGAAGCCCCCTGGGTGACCTTGGGCTAATCACAGTTCTCTCAGAACTCTCTCAGCCCCACCAACCTCCCAAGGTTGTCGGGAGAGGAAGGGAAAGGAATTCATAAGCCCCTTTGAGACTCCTTACAGGAGAGAAAGTCGGGGTATAAATCCAAACTCTTCTGCTCCTATCCCAAACCTTGATACAGAAGTGGATTCAGTAGTAATGCAAGGAAATCATCCAAAAAGAATACAGACCAACCCAGAGAAGGTGTATTGCATTGCCTGTTGTTTGACCCCTTCCACACACCCCCAAACCAGCTGAAATGTCCCACAGCATTTGTGTGGACTGGCATCCCCATTGGCAGCAAGTATGGTGAAAGAAGATACATGAAGGGGCCATGCCTAGTCACACTTACTTCCTCTCTTCCAGGTTGGAGTTTGGATTCCTCATGTCCATCAGAGCACAGCCAAATTTCTGAGAAGTGAAAGGAGAGAGAGAGAGAGAGAGAGAGATTAAATGACACAAAGTCAGGGGACACCTTGAGGGAAAAGTAGGGGGAAAGGTGCTGCATCATGCTGATGGCCCAGTCCCAGGCTATCTTCCATATGAAATGTTTGCTTCATCCCTCCTCCAAATGCAAGTGCGTCCTCTTTGCCTTGCCGTCGCAATCAACTGTATGACCAGGTCGATCGTCCTGGCCACACCTTTAACAAACTGGTCACACAGCTGGTTGGGAACATTTACAGTTGCTCCAAAATGACAGGACACACTCCCCAGTTGCCCGAGAGGCTTGTGGCTCAGCGGCAAGGCATGCACCTTGCGTGCAGAAGGTCGTAGGTTCTATCCCTGATACCTCCAGTTAGATAGCTCTCCAGCAGCAGAATCAAGAGGGACCGGGAAAACCGTCTCCAGAGAGAAAACTTTGGTGTAAGGCAACACCAGAGCTCAGCAGTCCAATGATTGTGGGATTCCAAAACCCACGGTGACTAGAAAGCATTCTTGGCCCTACTGTCAATGAAAGGAAAGGGTGGGACCCCCATATATGCAAAACAAGGCAAAGAACTCTTCCTACCTCGCCATTCTCAGGTGGGTCTCCATTGCCAAAGGTGCTGGTGACCACTAGCACTAAGGTTTCATGCTCCAGGTGGACGGTGTCATACTCATCCATTGACATCACCTGCCAAAAACACCCCCAGAAAGGCTGGTCAGAGGGATTCTTGATACTATTCAGAAAGGATGATACACATGGACCAGGGGTTCTTTTTTAGTTCTGTGTACAGTGACGCAGAGAAGGCAGGTAGCATAGAATCAGAATCATAGAGTTGGAAGAGACCTCAAGGGCCATTGAGTCCAACCCCCTGCAATCCAGGAACACATAATCAAAGCACTCCTGACAGGTGGCCATCCAGCCTCTCTTTAAAAACCTCCAAAGGAGACTCCACCACACTCTGAGGTAGTGCATTCCACTGTCGAACAGCCCTGACAGTCAGGAAGTTTTCCCCAATGTTTAGGTGGAATCGTTCACCTCTTCCTTCACCTTGAATCCATTACTCCTGGTCCTAGTCTCTGGAGCAGTAGAAAGCAAGCTTGTTCCCTCATGGATATCAAATCTCAGAAACTAAGCAGGATTAGTACTTGGAAGGGAGACCACCAAGGAACACTCTGCAGATGAAGGCAACGGCAAACCACCTCTGCTTCTCACTTGCCTTGAAAGCCCTTTGTTGGGGTTGCCAGAGGCCGGCAGCAACTTGACGGCACTTTACACACACCCACATTTAGTGATGCAGGAGAATTCGCGTGCACGTGTATGATGCTAGCCATCTGACAAGGCTTTGGGGCTCTCAAGCCAAGGAGTAAACACCAAGGCTTTAGGGAAATGAAATAAGTGCTCTTGGACACACCTGCTCTTGGACAATGATGAACAGGTCTGTATATCCTCTCCTCCTGTCTATTAGACCCGAAGTGAATATTGTGTGCCGAGATAACCCCAATGGCTGGTGTTCAGAGGCCCTGTCTTTTATTATGCAGTTAAATATTCTAGGGCTTGACAGCAGGTCCCAGGAGCTAAGTCCTAGTTCAAACCAAGCTCTTAAGGTTTGTTTATTTTTTTAAAAAAAACATTCCCTGAATAAGTGCAGAGGTTTGAGTGTAGGTTTCTCACTCTTTCTGGCTTTCTGAGCTTTTAGATTTGACCTTTGCCTACATTTATCCAGAGCTGGATGCTGCATTTGTTCTGTGGGTGGACGGTGGCTGTCCCCCTCTCTGGTTATGCAACGGTTCTACAAAATCACAGCTCCTCTTTGACTCTTATCAGTTCACAGTTGAGTTTTGTGTATTGGGGGGGGGGGGCTTCCTTCACTTGTCCTTCCACTGCCTTTTTACCCACGACCCTCCCAATCTGCATTTGCTTCATGTTTTCCTTTCCTAATCTGCCAGTAAGCATCCCATTTCCTTTTCTGACTCACATCTCTCCACGTTTTCTTCGAAAAGCATATTCAAAAAAGGTTTTCTGAGCTATTGTGTTGGATGCACAGGTGGCAGTCCCCTAAGAACCTACCTCCTGGCCACCCGCCAGCCTCTCAAATTCTGGCAGTCTTTGCTCTTCATTGCCAGAAGTCCTCAGGAGACGCAGCAGAAAAAGTGTGTTGCTGAACTCACAGGCACTAGCCAATCAGCACCGGCATGACAGATGTACATGCTAGCCAATAGAGAGCTGTGCCAAAAGTCTGGAGGAGATAGGTGGGGAAAGGTGCCTTCCTGACCTCACAGGCACTTCCACTAGCCAATCAGCATTGACATGACAGAGGTACATGCCAGCCGATGGAGAGCTGTGCCAAAAGTCCTCTGGCGACACAGTGGGGAAGGTGTCTTCCTGACCTCACAGGCACTAGCCAATTAGCACAGTCACTATCCACAGCTGGCTTTTGCTGCGGATATGTAACACCCCCCCCCCCAAAAAAAAGAGTCTTTTTGAATTGAAGGTGGAAGGGTTTTAATTTAGAGATTGCGAACACTAATAATTTATATTTTAATGTAAAACTAAATTATTGTTTTAATTTAAATTATTGTTTTAACTAAGTTACTGTTTTAACTGCATGTATTTTTGTATTGTTATAGCCAATGGCTCAAACAATAAATACTTGACTTGACTTGACTTGAAGGTGGAAGGGGACTTTACAAGTATCCTCGTTCTACAAAGACTGTGTGACCTCCTCAAAGGACAGCCATTTCTCTTCAGCTCTTCGCTAGGGGTTGGAGATTGCTCCCCCATCCCCACTCATCCAAACTCACACAATCCAGAATCCTACCTTGGCATCAAAGGCATGCTTGAAGATTTCACACAGGGTTTTTGCATAGACCTGGGACTTCCCTGTTTCTGTGGCATACAGGATGGTGGCCTTCACCCTCTTCGCCATCGCCTGCCCCATCAGCTTGGCAGAAAACTTCACCGCTCTAGGAGAAAGGGGGGGGGGGGTAAAGGTGACTCCTTGAATCAAAAAAACCAGACGGCAGAGGAGTCCCCCCTGGTGTTTGTGTTGGCTGTTTCATGACACCGGAGGTCATGTGGATGGGTTACAGGACAGAACAAAAAGAACAAACATTTTACAAGACCCAGAATCTTTTCCGAGCCAGGGCAGATTCTCATATGATGCTCTTAAGTGTACCTCTGTTTTCTGTGAACGTGCACCTAAAAATGTTATGTGTGAAAGAGACAAGCAGACACGCATGCATGGATCTTGTATTGTACATTCATTGGACAAAAAGCCAGGACTGTGGGTTCCTCAACTCTACATTCACTGGCAAACCTGAAGAAGAGTTTGGATTTATACCGCCCCCCCCCCCCTTCTCTCCTGTAAGGAGTCTCAAGGCGGTTTACAAACTCATCTCTCTTCTTTTCCCACAACAAACACTCTGTGAGGGAGGTGGCTCAGAGAGAGTTCGGAGAGAACCTCCAATCCAGGCTGTTAACATAACTTCAAATCAACCTCTGGCGATATCGCCACATTGCTGCAGTTTATGAGCGCTGTGCGAGAGGCAAAGAGGTGTTTTGAACGCCACTCGCACACAGCCCCTTAGCGTAAAGGTTAATGCATCGTGTTTTGAATTAGTTCTGGCCGCATTTGCCCTCTGCCGTGCCCAGACTCCATTTACGGAACTGAAGGCCGTTTCCAGCATCGCAGATGACAGGAGAGCTCCGGCACTTGGTTAAATATTGAGGGCACCGTAAGCAGTACACACAGACCCACTTCCTGCTTTGCGCATCGGGGCTGGCGGTTGCGTCTGGCCCGGCTCGGTTAATATCACTGAATTATTAACTCACTCAGAAAACCAACAGTTTATAATTTACTGTGCCAAAGAGCTTCTGGGATTGGAATTTGGGTGGAAACGTGGCCATAAAGATGAACTGTAGCAGAATGGCTGAAAGAGCACCAGCCTCAAGATGTGTTTCCGTCTATGGAGCAGTGCAGAGTGACTGTGTGATGGGGTCTCTGTTCTGTCCACTACAGATACCCTACAACACAATCATTCCACGCTGTGCCACAGAGAGACACAAATATTACCATATCATGCCTCTGAAGATGATGAAGAAGAAGAGTTGGATTTATATTCCCCCTTTCTCTCCTGTAAGGAGACTCAAAGGGGCTTACAAACTCCTTTCCCTTCCCCCCTCCCCACAACAAACACCCTGTGAGGTAGGTGGGGCTGAGAGAGCTCCAAAGAACTGCGACTAGCCCAAGGTCACCCAGCTGGAATGTGTTGGAGTGCACAGGCGACTCTGAATTCCCCAGATAAGCTTTCACAGCTCCAGCGGCAGGGTGGGGAATCAAACTCGGTTCCTCCAGATTAGAGTACACCTGCTCTTAACCACTACGCCACACTGGCTCTGCCATAGATGTGGGTGAAACGTTAGGAGCAAAAGCTACCAGACCATGGCCATATAGCCCAGAAAATGCAAAACAGCCTGTTGATTCTGGCCAAGAAAGCCTTTGACAACATAAGAAAATGATGATCAGTGCTGGAATTACTGGCCCAGTCTGAAAGAATTGGCAGGATGTGGTCACCACTTGGCTCTCAGGGTTAGTGAGTCACTTCTCTTGCACTAATAACATCATCAGGTAGCTTCCAGTGATACCCCAAAGAAACTCCCCAAGAGGTTTCTGCCCCAATGAAAGCTGATTGGCACTTCTGGTTTTCAACCGGATGCTCAGAGAGCCCTGAAGGATCAGATTAAAGGTCCGTCTTGTCTTGCAACGGACAGATACCTCTTGGAAAGCTCACCATTAGACAGGAAGTGGTGACCATCCCCCACCCCTCCCGGCTCTTCAGAGGTAAAGGATGCCTCCAACCAAGAATGTTCCCATTCTCTGTGGTTTTGGTTAATAGCAGCTGATAGGCCTGTCTGCCATTCATTTGTCAAATCCTGTATAAAGAACAGAATTGCCTTAATGGCTCAGCCTGAAAGGATCACTCAATGCAGGATCGTCTTTCCCCAAGAAGGGCCCGCCAGATGTTTTTGGGATGCCCAGAAACAGAGATGGAGACAAGCCATTTTGGTGGTGACGGATGGCTTGCACCATTGACATGCCCAAGTGAGGGGAAAGTACACCAGCTCCGCTGTCCGGATCTTGGTTCTGCTTTCCACCTGGTAGTTTTCAGGCAAGGAAAGGGTCGCATATCCTTCTAGCCTTTTCTAGGAGCAGCAGTGGCATAGGAGGTTAAGAGCTTGTGTATCTACTCTGGAGGAACCGGGTTTGATTCCCAGCTCTGCTGCCTGAGCTGTGGAGGCTTATCTGGGGAACTAGATTAGCCTGTACACTCCCACACACGCCAGCTGGGTGACCTTGGGCTAGTCACAGCTTCTCGGAGCTCTCTCAGCCCCACCTACCTCACAGGGTGTTTGTTGTGAGGGGGGAAGGGCAAGGAGATTGTAAGCCCCTTTGAGTCTCCGGCAGGAGAGAAAGGGGGGATATAAATCCAAACTCTTCTTCGCTTCTTCTTTACAAGATGTCTTCTCCCTGACCCTTTCAGGAGCAGCAGTGGCGTACTGGTTAAGAGCAGGAGTACTGTAATCTGGAGGAACCGGGTTTGATTCCCCGCTCTGCCGCCTGAGCTGTGGAGGCTCATCTGGGGAATTCAGATTAGCCTGTACATTCCAAAACACGCCAGCTGGGTGATCTTGGGCTAGTCACAGTTCTTCTGAACTCTCTCAGGCACCTCACAGGGTGTTTGTTGTTAGGGGGGAAGGGTAAGGAGTTTGTAAGCCCCTTTGAGTCTCCTGTAGGAGAGAAAGCGGGGATATAAATCTAATTCTTCTACTTCTTCCAGTATGAACGCTTCTGGGTCTGTTTTGGGGGAAGGTTGCTGTCACCTAGCAACCATGGACTTCCCCTTACTGTTTCTTGGGTCAACTGGAAGAGGTGCTCTGATCAGCCAAACAAGATAAATATTTCTGATTTGGCTTCTTGTCCGGGCAAAGTTGTCACAATACAAGACACAACCACATTCATCACAGGTTGGAGCAATAATTAAAATAGTCATTTAAAACCATTTGACTAACTTAAGAAAGGCACCCTTTACTCCTTCTTAATCCTTCATGTCTTCAGAAAATAGATGGGTCTTGAGAGCCAGAATGGTGCAGCGGTTAGAGTCCCCGACTAGGATCTGGGAGTTCTGAGTTCAAATTCTCATTCAGTAATAGAAGCTGGTCAGATGACCTTTGGCCAGTGACTTGCTCACAGCCTAGCCTACCTCACAGGGTGGTTATGAGGACAAAATGAAGGAGAGGAGAACGCTATTAGCTGCTTTGGGAGCCTATTGGAGAGAAAGGTGGGGTATAAATACCTAAATAACTTATATTCAGCACGCATGAACACATGAAGGGCCAATTATGTGCTTTCGGGCCTGCGTTCCATCTAGCCCAAAATGGTTTTATTGTGATTGACAGCAGCTCCGCAGTGGCTGAGGCAGGGTCTTTGCTGGCCAGCGACTAGAAATCTTTTAGTTAAAGGAGTTGCCTGGGATTAAACCTGTGCCTTCTACACGCAAAGCAGGTGTTCTAACACTGAGCTGTCTTTCTAAAAGATCAGTGGGGCAGACGTTGATAACCTTTCTCCTGTTCCTCAGAGCCATCACCGAGAAGGCCCTGCTTCTTCACACAACAGTTATCATTGCGGTTAATGAGAACATTTCAAGCAGGATTCTTCCTGGCGACCAGAAATGGAGACTGGTCTGGAGAGAAATGCTTTCTGAGATGTGCAGCTCATGCACCATGAAGGGGGTTATAGGTCGGGGCAAGCTCTTTGCACGGAACCCAGAAACCTACACGCAGCCACCACCACACCAACGATATATATATAATACCGCCTCTTGCGCTTTTTCGAAGATGAGCTGCAGCATGCCCCAAAGCCAGTTGTCTGTCCCCCTCCACCTCCAGGAAGGCCCTGCGACATACCCAGAATGTACGTACTTAGCCAGCTTTTTAAACCCGATGGCTCTCTTCTTGGTAGGAGTGCCGTTGATGCCCTTCCAGACATGCGTGTTCCAAGGGTCAGGCTGGGAGAAGAGAGAAAAGGGACCCATTCAGGAAGAGGAGTTGTTCAAAGTCACAACGGAAGTGCCTCCCACATGCCACAAGATGGAATAATTCTGGATTGGAAACTGACCAGCAATGGGAAAGAGCAAGTAACAGCATGGAGGACAGCAAGAGGGGGTGGCAGGTGGCTGAGAACTATCACTATGCTGGCCTCAAGGTGCTCAACTCTCAAACATCTTTCTTCCGTTGTGTTATTCTCACATTCCAAGGGAAACAGGGAGGGGGGATTTTTGGCGGGAACTCTGAGGGAATACAGGCAATTGTATTTTCACAGTTTGGCAGAACTGGCTTTCTGAACACCAGGTACTGACTGTCATCAATAAAGATTTCTGATCCCGCATCCAGAGTCCGCTTATTGACTTCAGTCTTAAGACTTGACACAGGATCTTTTTTTGCTGGCAGGATACCTGTGATGCCCACAAATGTGACAGCTGCCTTCACAGAAGGAATGCAAACAGTGGACCTGCGAAGCTTTCTGACAACCCCTAAACACTGCAGAACTTGTAGTGGCAACTGTGGATCCACAATCAGTGGTGATCATTTGGATGCATTTCCCACCACTCTCCTTAGGCCTATCCCCAGTTGTAGCAGAGGGACACTGAAACACATGGTACCTGGTATTCAAATGAAGGGGTGAGTCTGTAATTGAGCATTTCCTGGTGGAACACAGGGGTGATGCTGCCAGACATTGGGGGGACAATCCAGACCCAGTCAGCGGGGCACCCTCCTCGGCACCGGTATTCGTTCTCCATATGCTTGATGAAGGATTCGGTGGCGGAGTGATGGTCCACAATGGTCACTTTGTCACTCTGTAGGGAAGGGAGGACCAGACAAAACTTATTCGAAAGAAGTTGAAAGCCAGAATCATCCCAACCTGCCTGGGCCACGCTCACTCCATTCTGCAAACATTTCCCAGATGCAGGCAGGATGAATGAGGGCATGATGCCGTCTTTGTCCCATTTCCTTTATTCGCTGTTGTCTGTTGATAGCCTTCCCTCGTGCTAATTTATCCCTCCCACACCTTACAGCCTCCTGCATAGGGTTGCTGTTGCAAGGATATAAATGGAGGCATGGAGAAAGATGTGAGCCATTTTAGATTCTCAAAGGGTGAAATGCAAATAGTAAACAAAGCCAATAAATGAATAAAGCTTCTTCTGTCCATAGGGCCTTCCAGACTGCCAACTTTCTTGTCCACCACGGAAGTTGCAGATATTGTTCCCCTGAGCTGTTGGAATGTTTGTGAATATCCCACACCCTCACATCAGCTCAGCTAATAGAAGCTTTCCTGCCACAAGTGCAGTACAAATGTAGCAGCAAGTCACAGACGCAAGCTTTGCACCTCCATTAAGCACCGTCCTGTGTTGCAAGCAGGTATTTACAGCTCAAACAGGAGTCCAGCCTGCTCCCCACCCCGTTGAACAAACGCTATCGGGGGCATTTCTAAAGGTTTTCATGTCCAATATGAAGTGCCAGAACAATGTACGTTGACCTATGGGAATAAATTACATGTGTACTTTTTTGTCTCATGAATATGGAAACCTCAAAGGATTCCCCACAAGAAACCACGCTGTGCCCCTTATAATGCACACGTGCCCACGTGAAGGCTCTTCACTGCATCCTGATGTATTCTTTGTGTGCATGAATGCAACAACAGGCATCACAGCAGTGACGCTGGATCAAACTCCCGATGACTGTTTGCTGCAGCACTGCTCCCTGGTACCTGGAAGCTGTACAAGACAGCAATGTTGATCTCCACCAAGGCCTGGTCCTTCCACAGCGAAGAGGTCTTCCGCATGTCCAAGTTCATCTTCTTGGCAACTTCCTGCAACGCAAGAAGAGTGAAGACCTGTAACTTGATATGGAATGAAACTGCCCCAGTAGGGAAAATAGTCAACGGGCTTGCACTTAATGTCAACACAACATGAAACAGTGAAAAACAATCTCAATAGCCCAGCTCCAGACTTGGACTTCTCCATTCATTTATGGTGGCCTTGTCTTCAGTGCCTGCTAGGAGCACTCCCAATTTCTCTCCAATAGGTATATTTGTCCCCCCTTGAAGAAGCAACAAAATCCATAATTCTCATCTACTTGAGTGAAATGCACACTCCAAAAGACAATGCTCCAGTGTATCAATCCAGAACTTTAAATGCTCATCAAATATCTGAGCATCCAAATGTGCAAGGCACTTGAAAAACAAATCAAAGTGGACAGTTCTTCTGAAGCAGAACAGGAGAGAAGGGCGAGTGACAGCATTGTGCCATTACAGGACTAAAGGTGACGGAAAGCTGAGGCCACCCTCTCGCAACAACGCCTACCGCACTTCTAGTCTGAAGGAGCAGCTGCCCACAGCTGCCATGCTTCCTCATACATTTTCCCTGCTTTCTCCGGTAAGGTGTACAGCCCACCCCAAGTGTGTAGTGTCCCTTCTGCCTTAAAGCAGATGATGTTTCTGGGTTTGGTTGTGGTGGGTTTTCCAGGCTGTGTGGCCGTAGTCTGGTGGATCTTGTTCCTAACGTTTCACCTGCACCTGTGGCTGGCATCTTCAGAAGTATATCACAAGAAGGAAGTCTGTTGCATAGTGTCCAGTGAGAAGGGAATATTTTAGTGGGAAGGGAATGTTTTAGTCCCTTCTCACTGGACACAGTGTGTAACAGACTTCCCTCTGTGATACACCACTGAAGATGCCAGCCACAGATGCAGGCGAACCATTAGGAACAAGATCCACCAGACCACAGCCACACAGCCGGGAAAACCCACCACAACTAGTTGAATCTGGCCGTGAAAGCCTTCGACAATACATTGTTTCTGGGTTTACCTCCAGGATGTTGTAGCGAGAATTATCGCAGTAATCACGGACTCCGATCTCAGTCCCCATGTACCAGCCGCTAAAGGGGCAGCCGGAGAACTCCAAGCCTCCGACCTCTAGTAGCATATTGGCAACAGCCGGCAAGCCGTACCACTGCAGCTTCAAGTCCTTAAACCAGGGGAATCTAAAAGTAAAAGACCAGGAAGAGCAGACTCAAGTAGGGTCAAGCACCGGTTCTGTGTTCTGCTGGGTAGAAGCTAGGAGCTTGAGGCCATCGTAGCCAAAGCAACATGGCAATCCACGATCGTTCCGGCCTGTGAAGTCATGTGAATGGCTAACCTGGTGTCACCAAAGGTCACAGAGACAGGGCAGCCTGCTACAATACGGGAATCGTTGCTGGAGGAGGCTACTTAGTTCACACTTTGTGTCCTTCAGCCTTCTTGCCCAGCGTCTTGCTTTTCATCTATCTGCCTGCCACTGAGATACCTGAAGGAATGGTGGCGCAGTGGCATAGTACATGGGCTTTGCATGCAGAAGTCTCCAGGTTCAATCCCTGACACTTCCAGTTAAAAGGATAACAGGCATTGAGAAAAGTTTTTTTTTCTCTGCTTCAGACCCTGGAGACTGGTTACCCCACAGATTAGACCAGGGGTCTGCAACCTGCGGCTCTCCAGATGTTCGTGGACTACAAATCCCATCAGCCAATTGGCCATGCTGGCAAGGGCTGATGGGAATTGTAGTCCACGAACATCTGAAGAGCCACAGGTTGCAGACCCCTGGATTAGACAATACTGAGCTAGGCAGGAGAACAGCCAGAATTCCGCATAAGGCTTGTTGACACCCTTTTCATTTGCTCCTCTTGAGCACCTGGTGCTGGCTCAGTGGAAAAGTCTCCGCTTTGCATGCAGAAGGTCCCAGGTTCAACCCCCAGCATCTCCAGTTGAAAGGGTCAAGTAGCAGGTGATGTGAAAGATGTCTGCATGGGTCCCTGGACAGCCACCGCAGTCTGAGCGGACAATACTGGCCTCATTGGACCATTGAGCTGATTCAATGCCAGGGAGATTCATGTGTGTTCAGGTACAGCATTACTAGACTTTCTATCAAGACAAGGCGCTCTGACTTACTTGGGGTGCCGAATGGGTACTTCCAGCACCAGCTCGGGTGGGATTTCGAAGAGTTCAGGGTCATTGCCATTGGCTTGGAGAAGGAGCGGCAGGATGTCAAAGCGGCCCCTGGGAGGTTTCCACCCTTGCTGGAGGCAGATCTGTACCCCAAAGGAGAGCATTTGGTCAGTGACTTTCCTTATAGAAGGTCGAACAAACATTTGGCCTCTTTTGACACGGCCCGGCTAAGTCATAAACGATGTGTTCTCTCAGTTACATTACTGGAAAGAGGACAGGCCACCCCCTCTTTCTTTCACACAGGTCAGGGCAAAGTCACTATTAGCCCCTCTGATAATATAGCTCTCTGGTTATTGTAAATGGGAAATGGTGGCTCTTGAGGGCAATCTCAGGCTAGGAAAACAGCCACGGAAGGGAGACAATTAGATCCTTTCACCCCACGCCCCTACAGCTCCAGAACAAAACTGGCTACCAGATGCCAGGCAATTAAGTTCCAAATGCAGAACTCCAGACCATCTTTGAATGACTGGCTCTGAGAAGGACACACAGCAGACATGAGGACTTTGTAACTTGCCAAGAATGAGACCTGTAAGGAAAGTCGATCAGGGATTGTTTTGAGCCTCTCGAGACAGCAGCCCTGCAGCCGTCTCCTTTGAGGCTTGCGTCAAGGTTAGCTCTGCTGACTTTGTGCATGTAGAAGTATTGTATTCGCCGCAGTGCCAATGACCTTAAATCCATAAAGCAACCTCCAGGGACACAGTCTTGCAATGGCAGCAAAGGGCAGCATGTAATTATGTGTGCCTGCCACTCTCTCACCCACTGACCTCTGTCAGCTCAACACTGGCCGGGTCTCCTAGGATGGTGCCATCTGGCTGCTTATAGCCGGCATATCGGATGAGCTGAGAATTCCAGACTCGGAAGTCGTGTTTGTCGTCAGTCCTCTGGGGAAATATGGTGATGGCAGACCTAGAGGGAGGAAGGAAGGGAGAATGCAGGAGGCTAAGGTCAGCAATTCCAAACCAAGAGCCCCCAGGATACACGCTGAAGCACAGTGCAAACTTTGGGCTGGACGGCAGCTTTTGAAAGTGTTCTGTTGGAAGCCACAAATCTTGAAATGTGATTCTTGCAGATCACTTCTTTCTCTGTGCCACTCAGCTAACAAAGCACATGCAGAAACTGATGTACCACTGAAGACACACGCCATCAGTCCCTCACCTAGGTCCGTTCTGCACATGCAGAATAATGCACTTTCAATCCACTTTCACAATTGTTTGCGAGTGGATTTTGGTATTCTGCACAGTAAAATCCTGCTGCAAAGTGCATTGAAAGTGAATTGAAAGTGCATTATTCTGCACGTGCGGAACGGGTCTCTGATTGCCAGGCCCCCCCTCCACCCCCACAAGCTGACCCAATCCAGCCATGACAACGGGGATGAATGGAAAAGGAAAAAACAGTGCACATACAAATATACAACCCCTAAGAATTGCACAGCGCACCTGAGATTCCCTTTGTTAGTGGCATATTTTATGTGGTTGCAAATGTAGTTGAACATCCCGTGGGCGGTGGTGCAGTCCCGGGCATCAAACACCTGCAAGAATTCAAAGCCGCAATGTGACAAAATGGTTCCTGTATCTCCCTTAAGATATAAACAACCATTGTGTAACTCACTCAGAATTTAACAAAACCAGAGGCTGGATGATACAGGATTGGATCTCCAGAGTTGTGGTAACAGGAAGTTGCTGTCTTCTTCGCTTTTTTGGCTAGGGATGCAGCAGGGGGGAATTTGATTCTTTTCCCTGAACCTCAAACAAGTCCACACCCTGGAGCCATGATTTTCTTTACAAGGTAAGTTACAAGTCTGTTTTCTCTTCTTCGACTTAACAACAACTTACAGCAGTGGCGTAATGTCCATTGGGCAATGTGGGCATCTGCCCAGGGCTCAGGAATTTTACAGGGCATGCTCCTGCGTTTTTATTTTTTGGTGTTTTTTCACGTTTCAACCTGCAGGGGGTGCATTTTTAAAGATATTGGCATCAAAATTTCAGGGTATTATCAGGAGACTGTCATTATGATACCCTCCAAGTTTGGCTCAGGGGGTCAAAGTTATGGACCCCCCAAAGGGGTAGCCCCTATCCCCCATTGTTTCCAAGCCATGGGGGGGCATAAAACTCAGGTTTTGCCCAGGACTCCAGTTCGCCTTGTTACACCCCTGACTTACAGAAAATGGGAAGGATGGGATTTGAAAGTGGGGAAGAAGTAATTAAACCCCCACCACACACAGACTCAATCCAAATCCCCCCTTTGTACTGGCTGCTATTTACCAATCTTCCCCTCCCTCCTCCCCAAAATACCAGAGACTTAATGTCTCATCTAGCTATACCGGCAGTCCTAAATTGTACTTGAGAAGAGGTAGGCTGGCAATTACTTTCAGTCTAAGGCAGGGGTCTAAAACCTTTTTGAGCCTGTGGGCACATCTGGAATTCTGTCACAGCATGTTGAACACAGCCCCAAAATGGCTGCCGCAAGCTGGCAGCCGCAAGAGGATAGGGGTTTCAAAGGACAAACATTTTCCCCTTTAAAATGCTAATCCGCATGGGGCAGCAGGGTTGATAAACAAAACCACAATGTGGGTGAAGCCCGAAACCCCCTTCCGTGCAGCACCAAACTGAATCCGGGCTGCACAATCTTGCAATTTGCCTTTTGCAGACCAACGGGAGACCTGCCTGCTTCAGCCCTGCGTTGTGCACGTATTTGCTGCCCGAAAAACAAAGGCCTCAGAATGCAGAGAATGTGCGTTCAAGGAGGCACGTCTTACACACATCACTGTTTATCCACTTCATTCCTATGCCGCTGGCTTTGCCATTGTGTTCCCAATGGCTAACCATTCAAAAATAATTGCCCACAACATAATACACATCACAGCAAAGGGGGAAAGGTCAGAAAAGGAGGAGGGAAAAAAGGAAAAACCACAGAAGCACCTCTTAAAGCAACTGATGGAGTAAACACAGATGATCATTTATCTAGGGGTAACTAGCCTCGCACTGTGTGGTAAACCTGTGCTGTCCCGCTAAGGGCACAGGAGAATCGTCTGCTGTCCTGTGTTTCTGACCACTTTATAGGACTCTACAGGCAACTGGCTTCCTAAATGGCTGCAAATACTCTGGGGTAAGTTACCACCTGCTAGAAAGTTGTCCCTCCTAACAGAACCCTAAATAGACACCACTGATAGTTCAGAAGAAGAAGAAGAAGAAGAAGAAGAAGAAGAAGAAGAGGAGGAGGAGGAGGAGGAGTTTGGATTTATATCCCCCCCTTTCTCTCCTGTAGGAGACTCAAAGGGGCTTACAATCTCCTTGCCCTTCCCCCTCACAACAAACACCCTATGAGGTGGGTGGGGCTGAGAGAGCTCCCAGAAGCTGTGATTAGCCCAAGGTCACCCAGCTGGCATGTGTGGGAGTGCACAGGCTAATCATAATTCCCCAGATAAGCCTCCACAGCTCAGGCGGCAGAGCTGGGAATCAAACCCGGTTCCTCCAGATCAGAGTGCACCTGCTCTTACGCCACTGCTGCTATTCTGCAAAAGCCACAAAGAGATTTCCCACGTTTGCCGATCACATATGTCCAAAATGCACTGTTTTAAAAAAATATACAGTTATAGAGAAAAGATAGTGTATCACTGGATGGTTGTTGACGGAGGTGTGGCCCTCTTGTTCTGTTTGTGTGTTTTGTGGAAACATCTTGTTGGCCACTGTGAGAAACAGGATGCTAGACTAAATGGGCCTTTGGTCTAATTCAGCAGGGCTACCAAACCTCTGGCGGGATGCCACATGAATTTCAGAGCGTGGCTCTCTGAAAATGCATAAGGACAGGTCGCACAGAACGGAAAAAGCAGGAAAAGTCTGACTAGAAGCAGCAACATTTACTTTAATGGAATAATTTTTGTTTTGAAGTATACATACTGTGGCTCACAGCCCAAACAAATTCTTGGATGCCTTAGGTCAGGATATCAGCTACGATGATATTAGGAGTCAGTTCTTTTTCAAAGGCTCCTGTAGCCCAAATCCCTGCACACGTTTAATTAAACATCCACATTTGTATAGAAAATTTGCTTGCAAACAAAACTGGCTTTCTTCTTCTTTAAAAAGTAAAGAGGCTTATAGGAAAGGCTCCCCAGACATACTTGCTTAGACTCGCTCACGTTACAAACTGTTTCCTCAAACCCTGCAGTAGGGATGCCTTCCAAAGTCTGAATCAGTGGCTTGCGATTATGGCGCTTCTTTCCAAATAAACAGATTCTTCCCCAGGTGGGTTTCTTGCAGAGGAGCCCCACTAGTTGTGCCCAGGACAGCCGCCCACACACCCACCTGCAACTTGGACCACTGAATCCTGCCCACGCAGCGGGAGGCATTGCGCCAGGCATGCTTCGCTCCGTAGATCAGCTCCGTATCTCGCAGCTGGTAAGTGTCCGTCGCTTCAATCTCCTTGGTTACTTCTTCCAGCCTCTCCATGTGAGCTTTGGAGCCAAACCTGCCAGCATGGAGAAAAGAGCTGGCAGCTGTCACTATCATCATCATTCAGGAAAAGTCTGTCTTGTATCATACAATCATGGATTCCAGGTTTTTTAACACACACACACACACACACACACACACACACACACACACACACACACACACACACACACACACACACACACACACACACACACAGAGTAAAGGCTGACCATCAGAGGCATAGCAAGGGGGGAAAGTGCCCGGTGCATCGGTGCATCCTCCGCCCCCGTCCTGCCCTGGAACGCACCCCGTCCTGCCCCAGAACGCCCCCTCTGGACCATAGATCCATTATTTTGGGAGAAAGTAAAAAGCATGCCCCCACAGCACTCCATTTCATTTGCACAGCAAGTCCTCATTCAATCAAGCTGCTATTTGCAGAAATCTAGGCGTATTCTTATACGGAGCTCTGTCAGATGCAGAGGCCAAGACTGTTCACACGTAAGACTTGCCTCTTGATAGAGGAATAGTACTGATCGATGAATTCTTTCGCTAGCGGGAGCAGCTGCTCCTTCGTCCTGACGTCTTCCGGCCTCCGGACTTGTTGGGAAGGGTACATGACGGAACCCATGCAGACATCCTCGGTACAGGGCGTCACCTGAAAGGTATGAGCCAAAAGATTACATGGCTATTCGCTTCTGTGTCAGCTGTGTTCATTCGACCAGACTGCAAAGAATGGCCCTGAACATCAGCATGGTAAGACACAAACCAAGGCCATGACCTAGCACAATTGGCCATGCTGGCAGGGGCTGATGGGATTTGTAGTCCATGAACATCTGGAGAGCCACAGGTTTGCAGACCCCTGACCTAGCAGAAGGCCCACCACCAACTAAAGACACTTGACTTGCCTACTTTCTCCAAAAATGGAAGATTGTTCCAAAGATGTTGCAAGGGATGGTCTCCTGTTTGCTACTAGTATGGGTTCCTACAGGAAGTAATGGAATGTGACTCTTCAACATTCCTTTAAATCTTGCTGGCTCCTTCAAAGACCAACTGATAATGAAAGGGGTGTTCTCTGCTTCTACCACCAACAAGGTGTATATAAGTACACAATGGAGTGGTTCAAGTAGTGGAGGGGAGACATCTTACTCAGAGCTTCTCATAACCTGTAGCCAGCCCAGAGGGCTACCAAGCTGTATGCTTTCTCCCCTTTTGGCTACACATCAGGAATGGGCAATTTTTACAAATTTGGGATAGATGGATTGCAGGGTTTCTTGTCCATGAACTGGTTAGGGGTGAACATAAAGTTAAAAAGAGAAGTTGATTCAGTTAATGAACCTGGCAGCACACTGCACCATGCCATGCCATGCAGATAAGCTGCACAGTCCCAGTCACCCACACTGTCTAAACATTCTCATTGAGCAATCTCTCCATAAGCCAAACTGTGGCACAGTGATCTGTGATGGGAAGGGGATTCCTTCCTGCATCCTGTTCAAGCCAAGCTACTCCCCTTTTAGCTGTATCACCTTTTTTTTGACAAACAACAACAAAGTTGTGATAGTTTTCTATCTTTTAGTAAGCCCCATTCTTGAGTTTGCTCCTACAGCAGCCACGAGGGGGCATCACACTGCATTCAACACGGAGTCAATTAAAGGGCTGGAACAGTAAGAATTAGATGATCTCTCCTTATCATTTATAGCTGGGACTAGAGACGTGGGCTTCATTAAGTCAACCAACCTTCTTCACAAATTTGAACTCTGACTCCTGATGTATTGTCGAAGGCTTTCACGGCCAGATTCAACTGGTTGTGGTGGGTTTTCCAGGCTGTGTGGCCGTGGTCTGGTGGATCTTGTTCCTAATGTTTCACCTGCATCTGTGGCTGGCATCTTCAGAGGTGTATCACAGAGGGAAGTCTGTTACACACTGTGTCCAGTGAGAATGGGAATGTTTTAGTGGTGTAAACTAAACTCCTGAATTGGCCTGTTCTAAAAATTACAAGAATTGAGTGGAGGGCGTGTGTGTGTTTTCAATGGTGTGTGTGAAAAAGGAAGTAGCTTACTTTTGCTCTTCAAGCAACACAAATATCTACGTCCACTGGAAACACTGATTATCTCAGTGGTTTGGCCCTTCTGTCATATTGCTGATGGGTCGTCCATCTTTGGTTTTCCTGTTCAAAGCACCATTCATGCAATTATCCCCTCAAATTTTTATCGGCTATCTGACTTTATAACAGCAGCAAATAGCAATAGCTTGTTTTAGCTAATGCACCCTGGACTACACATTGAGAGTTCTATGCAACAAAACACCCTGCCCTGCAGTTGAAGTGAGATGTCTGGCCAGGTTCACGCCTAGGCCTTCAAGCACTGGGAGGGAAAGGGAAGCAATGGATGGAGGCAATTGGAGTCTATCTGCCCATTTCACCAGGTGGTGATGCTTCCCGCCTTGGCTGGATTCAACCCTGCTGAGCCACAGACAGAGCGGTTCCCCCGAGGTTGCCATGGCAGCGCGCAGTCTGGGTGACGCTTCTCCAAAGCAACGGTTTCCGAGCTGTTTCCTATGTCAAAGTGATCTGGCAACTGGGAAATGCCGCGCCAGACTTGGTCTTACTTACCATGGTACTCTTGAGATGCAAGGTATCATTGAACACAGAGCCCGTCTCCCAGTTCTTGACTTTAGCAAAGCGTGGGCACTTGGAAGGGCTCCCGTTCACCAGGCTCTTGGTTGGCGATTGCCGGCCTGAAGGGGGTGGCTGTGTGAGATGGAGAAGAAGCATTAGGTTGTTACATTCCAGCAGCTGGGGAGGGGGGGGGGTGGGGAGAGAGAGAGAAATGCATAACACTGTGTATATTCTGTGGTCTCTAACTGCATTGAATTGGCTTAGGAGCAGTAGTGGCGTAGGAAGTTAAGAGCTCGTGTATCTAATCTGGAGGAACCGGGTTTGATTCCCAGCTCTGCTGCCTGAGCTGTGGAGGCTTATCTGGGGAATTCAAATTAGCCTGTACACTCCCACACACGCCAGCTGGGTGACCTTGGGCTAGTCACAGCTTCTCGGAGCTCTCTCAGCCCCACCTACCTCACAGGGTGTTTGTTGTGAGGGGGGAAGGGCAAGGAGATTGTAAGCCCCTTTGAGTCTCCTGCAGGAGAGAAAGGGGGGATATAAATCCAAACTCTTCTTCTTCTTCTTCTTAGAACATAGAATGCGGCATCCTGGGAATTTCCTTTCTAGACCTCAAAGGAACTTGGCAACACATGGACAATGCCTGAAGAGGCCATAGAATCTGGAAGGGAATGGGTTGTTAACAGATGCAACTTTCTCCCCAATATGAAGCAGCAAGGGTGAAGAAAAACTCCACCTGTTGAGTTTCTGCCAGCCAAGTAGCCATTTAAGATACGGGAGGAGAGTGGGTGGCAATCTAGGAGAGCAGGATCTGGGTTTCCTTACCAATATGTGCATCCCTTTCAAACCTGCTCGAATGCCTCTTTCTGCAAATTAAGCCCTGTATCTTCCAACTTAGATCAAGCCAGAAAGAGAATAATAATGTGTAAACTGTTTGTACGAATTGAAGCCGGCTGCCAGCTGTAAGATCGACATGGGAGATTCCTTGGCATTTCTTATCCTCGCAACTCTCATTCCCCAATCCCCACTTCAGTTTCACCCGCCTGCTCTGCGAATCAAACCTGAGATTTGTTTTGTAGTTTCCTCGTATCCAATTTTTCCTGTACGCATTTTTCCAATTGATTGACAGATCAGCATTAGATCTAAATATACTGTGTAGATAAATGACGTACGGCCAGCATGTGAATACCAAATAAACCGAATGTACCGCTGCAACCGCTGGCCACACAAGAAACGAATCAATAAAACCAACTGCCAAAAGGGTCAGAGGTGAAACCAGCGAGAAAAAGATTTTAAAGATATGAAATGGAGAATATTTGCCGATCTGCAGCACAAAGCAGGCTTGGTTTCCGCCGGTGGGCCCTTGCTGCATGAGGAGCCGGGCTCTCTTATAATGCAGTTGCTGTCTTGGGAAATCCAGGTTATGTGAAATGGGGAGATTAATGCTACTGCCAGAGGTCCACATACATTATGCAAAAAAGCTTTTACGAGGCAGCATGTTAACGGCTTATTACTAGTGTGAAGATTAGTGAACCCTCCACAATTATTACATCTGTATGGGAGTATGCATGCCAGCATTTGGTCTCGCCTGGTTTGCTCATTAAAGCCCCAGAGAAAATTAAAAACGAGGCCAGGAGGTAGAAAATGCATTGTTTGGGGGTGGGGGGCAGAGAAGGTTCTTAAGGGATATCCCACTTACCTTGCAAGATACTTTTTGCAAAAAAAAAAATTACTTTGAACACTCTCCATTTGGGTCCCATGACTCTCAACAGAATTGCCTCCTCCCGCACAACACACACATGCATACTAGGGAGTAATCTGAATGCAGATCTCCTGAATTCTTAGAAGGAGGAAAGGACTTGTCAAGGACCTGTTAAAATAAACAGCTGCTTCTTGGCTCTTTCAAGTGCCGCAAAAATGGACCCAAATCTGACGGAGGAAACATATTTTTCAGAGATTCAGATGCGGCTTCCACTTCTAAAGCGGTGTAAGATGGTAAAGACTCGCATACAAACCTACCTATTATGACAGTCTTCTGTTTTGGGCTCTGCCATCATGAGAGGCTAAATAAATGGCACCACAATTATGGCATTCATTCTCCAGGGAGATTTGTTTGTCTTCTTTGATCACTTTCTTCCAGCCAGTGTTTCATCTGGAGTTTCCTTACGGACCCTACTTCTTGTTTGTTTTTAATTGCTGTTTTTATCTCTATATGTGTACTATTTCAAAAGTTGATTTTTAATGTATTTTCAACTGTCCTTCACCACCTGGAAGGCCACAAAGGCCCAATGCAACTGTTTTGAATAAATAAGTAAAGTTCCCTTTATAATCAGATTCAGTGTTACAGCAAACCCACATGGTACAGATCTAGGGTCATAATAGAATATCATGTGCAAATAGGAAACACAGCATGCAAAGAAACAGAGGAGAACCTTTGTCTCTGTTGCTCCAGTTATCTGATGGCATGGGGTTCCTTCAGTGGTGGGATCCAAAACTTTTAGTAACAGGTTCCCATGGTGGTGGGATTCAAACTGTGGCATAGCGCCAATGGGGATGGGGCACGTCAGGGGCGTGGCCGGGCATTCCGGGGCGGGGCATTCCTGGGCAGGGCTGGGGCAAGGACGCAGCCGCTGCGCAGGTCCTTGGGTGGGAAACGAATGCACGCAGGGGCAGGCTGCCACGCACACCGGTGCACCTCCTGCTAGACTGCTTCAAGTTCTGCTTGCTACTGCTGAGAGGAGGGGCGTAACTAGGGCAAAAATCACGTGGCAAAATCACCAACTAGTAACCCCCTCTTGGCACACACAAATAATTAGTAACCTACTCTCGGGAACCTGTGAGAACCTGCTGGATCCCACCTCTGAATATGGGTGTATCTCAGTTATCCATCCTGAGCTTGATCATTATACCATATTCTCTGTGCGCAAGAATCGATGTAAAAAAGGATCCAGAAATTTCAGCTGCTAAAGAAGAGCAGCCAGGTTGTTAAGTAGGACTTGGAGCAGGGAACATATTCTTGCAGACATTTCAAAAATCTTTGCCAGGTTCCACTTGGTTTCCAAGTGCAATTCTAAAGGACCATCTTCCTTACAAAAGGCCCAAATAGCCTGAAACCAAAGCACCTAAAAGCTATAAGCCTGTCTTTCGGCTGAGATCACTTGTTTAGACTGATGCAATTCTGCTTTAAAAAGCCAATTTGCTTAAGCTCCAATTCAGACGTCACAACAAATTGTGGTTAGATCAAAGACTCTCTATATCATGTGAGCCCCAGGACCTCAGATACATCACAAGCGGATTTAGTTTTCTTAGTGACACTTGACACAATGTGACTCTAAGATTTATTCCACTGTCCAGCAATGAAGGGTCAGGTTCCTTCTAGAAAGCTGAGGTGGGTGGTCACATTGGTTTGCGGTAGAAAAGCAAGATTCAAGTCCAGTGGCCTCCTTAAAGACCAACAAGATTTTCACAGTACGAGCTTCAGTGAGTCAGCTCCCTTCATTAAATACAAACATTTCTACTTGTTCCCTACTCTTTCTTGATGGTCACAAAAGAGCCGCTGGACTAGAATCTTATTCCTCCCAGAGCGATTGTAAAAGTCAGTGTCTAGCATGGAAAAGGCATTACTAACCTTTTGGAGTTTATCCAAAAGATGGCTACATTTGCATTGGGTAAAGAAGCCAACAAATGTTATAATCCAGGGGTGTTCAACTCTGGTGCCCCAGATGTTCATGAACTACGATTCTCATCAGTCCCTGCCAGGATGGCCAATCGGAATTGTAGTCCGTGAACATCTGGGGCACCAAAGTTGGACACCCTGTTATAATCCGTGTGTTATCTTGGGGGGGGGGGGGGACTTATTCTTTGAGAAAGGCTTCTGTGGAAATACTATTACCCCACCCAGGTCAATTTAAAAGCTGGCTTTTTCTTTTTCAAACACAACTGCTGGAGCTGCTTTCTCAAGGAGGGGCAAAGGAGCAGCAGTGGCGTAGTGGTTAAGAGCAGGTGTATTCTAATCTGGAGGAACCGGGTTTGATTCCCGGCTCTGCCGCCTGAGCTGTGGAGGCTTATCTGGGGAATTCAGATTA
Organism: Sphaerodactylus townsendi; assembly: GCF_021028975.2. Lineage (NCBI taxonomy): Eukaryota > Metazoa > Chordata > Lepidosauria > Squamata > Sphaerodactylidae > Sphaerodactylus > Sphaerodactylus townsendi. Next base: position 42,176,235 of record NC_059437.1, read on the forward strand.
GCCTGTACACTCCAACAAATGCCAGCTGGGTGACCTTGGGTGAGTCACAGTTCTTTGGAGCTCTCTCAGCCCTACCCACCTCTCAGGGTGTTTGTTGTGAGCGGGGAAGGGAAAGGAGTTGGTAAGCCCCTTTGAGTCTCCTATAGGAGAGAAAAGGGGGGATATAAACCCTCCTCCTCCTCCTCCTCCTCCTTCGAGTTCTTTGGCTCTCTCATCCCCAGCCACTTCCCTGCTAACAAATAACACTCTTCAGCCGCCTTTTGAGTCTTGATAGTATTGATCTGACCATTTTGGAGCCGGCAACCGAAGAGGTGGAGGTAGGGAGAATATGCTAAGTTGGTAGTCAAGAAGTATGTGGAGCATCACATTTAAGAAGGATAAGAGGAAAGCTTGCAGTTTCTAGTTGGGGTGGCGGAGGAGTTCAACAATAGCAGCTTTAAAAGGATGGATTTGGGCAGCCTGAACAGGCAGAGGGGTTAAGCTCTCAACACAGAAGGTATGCAGAGTTAAAAGAAACCTCAGCAAAGACACGGTGAAACAAGAGCTCTTGACCTGGAAAAGTAGGCCTGAAGCCTGCTTGACCTTATTCTGATAATTGCCAAACAATATGTTACCAAGGCGGGGGAGACCTGTGACTCGATCTTCTGATAGGCTCCCTTTCCTTTTTCCAGTGGTGTAGCGGTCCGAGTGCTAAATGAGGATCTAGGCCACCCTGGTTCGAACCCACACTCCACCATGGAAGCTTGCTGGGTAACCTTGAGAGTCACATACTCTCAGCCCAGCCTGCCTTGCAGGTTTGTTGTGTGGAGCAGGGACCTCCCAACAGGAAAAAGTGGAGTATAAAAAGAGGGAATAAGTGAATAATGAAATGCTGCTACGGAAGAAGTTACCAGTTCCCCCACAGTAGCAGTTGCCTCTGTGTGTGTGTGGGTTCCTAAACTTTTCTCCCACGCAGCTTTCCTGAGCCCTATGGGGGGAGGGTGGGATATAAATTGAATAATACAATAAAAAATATAAGTCTTCCTACTTCTGCCTGCATATTTTTTTCTATCATTGTTCAAACAGCCATCATAGGAAAGGGGAATTTAGCTTGAGAAATACTATAAGCAGGGGAGGCACATTTCATTCAAACCAAACCTTTCCAATCTCCAGGGTAATGTATTCTTTTGGCTTTCAGACTGCAAAGAGACCTTCTGCAGAGTCCTTTCATGTCCTGGAAACCTCCCTTCGCTCCTTTCTTTAACTAACAGCCAATCGCTTCCGTTATATAGCAACTTGGCGATCCCTCTGCACCCCTGTCAATTATGTGATTTTATGGATGGTAAGCCCTTTCTTGCACTGAAAACCCAACAGGATTGCCCGAGTCAGCTGTGACTTGTCAGTACACACATACCGGCCCCTTCTGCACACGCAGAATAATGTACTTTCAATTCTCTTTCAATGCACTTTGCAGCTGTGCAGAATAGCACAATCCACTTGCGAACAATTCTGAAAGTGGATTGAAAGTGCATTATTCTGCATGTGCGGAAGGGGCCACACTCACACACACGAACGCATAAGCAGCGCTGACTCTTACAGAGGTAGGCACTGACCCTTTCTGTACTGTTCAGCAACATTCAATGAATAAAACGAACACAGTAGAAAACTAGCAGCGTGCACTTAAAAGCAGCACTTTAAACATACTTTAAAAGCTACAGAATGAGCAGATAAAACTATAAAAGCCTAAAAGCGGCCAACAGGTTAAAAACCATCAGCAAAGTGCAACACTATGAAGACAGCAGAGATGGAACACATTTCAAAGGAATGGGGGTGCAACAGTTAATTAAAGGTGTAGGAAAATAAAAATATCAAGCAAGTTTTAATTTGAAAAACCCACAGTTTTGACTCCAGACTTCACAAAGGAATTTCCAGACTCTTGCCTTACCAACAGAAAAAGTCTTTTCCCTGGTGATTGCCCACCATCCTGGGTCACTTGGGAGGAAGCAATCCCTCAGGCAGAGGTGTAGCTCCAAGTGGATAGGGCTGTGTGCAACGCACTGGGCGCGCGCCCCTGTGGGGGTGGGGCAAGGGAGTTCTGGGGGTGTTCTGGGGGCGTGGCAGGGGCGGAATGGGAGCATTCTGGGGTGGGGTGGAGGTGGAGGACGCACCGGTGCACCGGGCGCTTTCCCCTCTTGCTACACCTCTGCCCTCAGGTATTCTGAGCCTGAACTATGTTGGGCTTTATATGAGACAGAAGTTGAAACCAGCCATAATGACCCATACAAACTCCCAAAACCACGCCGTACCTTTTTATTAGGAACATTGGAAACTATACAAAACACTACGGAAGATTTCCAGCAAATGCAATAGCCAGTCAGTGAACAACTTCTAGAAGTGGGGAAATGTAACCTCTCCAGCAGGGAAATGTAACCTCACTGCTGTGTCTTGAACTACAGATGCATGAATTTGCCCATTCTGCCACACGCACCCCGTAGCCAACTGCACAGCATTCCAGCCAGATGTGCCACTTGTCTCTAGGGTGGACTCAGGGCCATCTTAACAATGTTCTAGGCCCCTGGGCAAAGCAGTACGTGAGATATGTACACATAGAAGAAGAAGAAGAAGAAGAAGAAGAAGAAGAAGAAGAAGAAGAAGAAGAAGAAGAAGAAGAAGAAGAAGAAGAGGAGGAGGAGGAGGAGGAGGAGACTGCAGGAGACTCAAAGGGGCTTACAATCTCCTTGCCCTTCCCCCCTCACAACAAACACCCTGTGAGGTGAGTGAGGCTGAGAGAGGTCCGAGAAGCTGTGACTAGCCCAAGGTAACCCAGCTGGCGTGTGCAGGAGTGCACAGGCTAATCTGAATTCCCCAGATAACACTCCACAGCTCAGGCGGCAGAGCAGGGAATCAAACCCGGTTCTTCCAGATTAGATACACGAGCTCTTAACCTCCTACGCCACTTCTGCACAGGCACTTGTGATTGCAGAGGTGACCGTGATACTAAATCAGAGGCAAATGCCAATGTTCACTTGTTACACAAAATTAACATTAATATTGTTTGTTATCTTCAGTAAAACATTTGCCAAATATGCATTTTCCAATAACAAATATTTATAGTTTAGTATAGTATGTTATTTACTGACAGCAAGTCACAGTAGACATAGATTAGCAAGGAGCCACTATGCTCGTGGGGCCCCCAAGCAACTGCCCAGTGTGCCCATGTATTAAGACAGCCCTGGATGGACTGACCACCCTCCCAATCCATACACCTCTCTATAGCTGACCCCTAATACTTCAGGTAGCAGTCTTCATGGTCTTGGATCAGTTAAGATTGCTTTTATCTGCCTGGAACCTTTTCCAAACTGCTGCTTTTACTGTTGGACTGACGCTTTAATGGGTTTGCTGCTGTTGATTGTTTTTTTTAAATTACTGCTACCTTTTTTCTCACATGCTTTATGTTTTCTGCTTTGTAAGTTGATCTGGATGTCATCTAACACAAGGGTAGGATGGAAGAAGAAGAAGAATTGGATTTATATCCCCCCCTTTCTCTCCTGTAGGAGACTCAAAGGGGCTTACAAACTCAGTAAAGTCAGGCTAATCTGAATTCCCCAGATAAGCCTCCGCAGCTCAAGTGGCAGAGCGGGGAATCAACCCGGTTCCTCTGGATTAGAGTACACCTGCCCTTAACTACTACGCCACTGCTGCTCCGTTATGTCAGTGAATAAAAAAATGCTGAAGGTTTGCAGGCTAGATGAGGGAGGCGGCTTAGAGCTTTCGCTCTCATCAAACTCCCAGGTTGATTGTTACAGAAAACAAAGAGCCTCGTTTGTAGATTGATGTTTTCTGCATGAGCTTTTCCTCAAGGGTAGAGAATGGATTTTTCCTTCTGCATTGTTTTGGCCTCTATGCAGGTTCTCTCATCTTTATATAGCACTGTTTGGCAGAAAAGCCAACTGTGCGACATTTCCCTTCTAGCTGTAGGGGTGGGGGAGAGAGCAAGGAAACTTCTGTGTTCAGAACGCACCTGTGCATAGATCGGGGTTAGGAAAATGCTTTTTGGAATGAGAGAGAGAGAGAGAGAGATGCAGGCAGAGTGGTATGAATTCATTGAAAACAGGAGCTAAAGAGAGTTAAAAAGTTGGTTTGTCGGAGGTACAAGCTCAATAGCAGAGTACAGTTGTCCCTTTCATATTGCAACTTTCCCGATCGTGGTTTCGGTACACCATGAGTCAGCATGGGAAAGAACTGTAAATGGGAATTTTAATGACATAGCTGCTTAATAAAATAAATGAACAGCTACACAATTTCTTTTCTTAAAATTACATTTGAAGTAAAAGAACTGCAGCTCAAAGCGTGTTTACGCCAATCTCTTGCATGACATTTCATGGTGATCTCTCAGTGACCTTTGTGCCTTGAGTTTTATGCAGTTTTCCAGATAAAGGGGGGCACCATGCCCCTGATCCCCACAATGTGGAAGGGACAACTGTACCTGCTTCATGTGAAGAAGATTCCAATTTCAATCCCTGTCATCTCCAGTTAAATCAGAAAAGGCCTGGCTTTGCTTGAGTACTGGGAGAACTGGTATTAGCCAGAGCAGACAGTACAGTGGAACCTCGGTTTTCATTGCCTTCGGTTCTTATCGGTTTCGGTTTTCATCGATTTTTTCAGTAAAAATTTGCCTCGGTTTTCATCAATTTGCAGTAAGGTGCAGGGGTTTGTGGAGAAATATCCCCCGGACAACACTGTTGCAGGCCGTGTCTGCAACTTGTTTAATGACACTGTCTTGCCCCATTTCAGACAAATCTTAAAGAGGCGTCAGAAACAGACCTTTTTGGACAGCTTTCTGGTGCGACATTGGTCCACTGGCTCTGAAGCTGGTCCTAGTGTTATTGTTTGTTACTGTTTTCAGCATTAAACACTATGTTTATTCACCCCAAAAATGTGTTTTTGGTATGTTTTTTGGAGTGCCTAGCATGGATTAATTGGATTTGCATTGATTCCTATGGAAAAGTTTGCCTCGGTTTTCATCGGTTTTGGTTTTCATCTATTCTTTTCAGACGGATCACCAACGAAAACCGAGGTTCTACTGTACTTGAGCTAGAAGGACCAGTCATCTGACTCATCAGAAGGCAGCTGCATATACAGACTGATAACAACCTGTGTCCTTCATGTGTTCTAGGTATACTACTACAAGCGTTTCCACTTGAACAATGATTTCCAGTGTGACTCAAATAACAGCAGCACAACTGTGTTGCTGAAACCTCAACCTGAGTTTGAGCCCAAAGAGTGAAACCAATAGACCAAATGTCAGTTCCAGTTTGTAAACAGTTGTGTGTGTGGGTAGGGGCGGAGTGGGGAATGTTGCTAAGATGTCATGCCAGTTCTGACCAGGGGGCACTGTTGCACTTTGCACTACGTGGCTATATAACGCAACAGTAACTAGCCAATCATGGTCATACATACTTTAATGAATGCACTTTGGGAAGAAAAATCTAAAACCAGCCAGCAAAAGGGTGGGTGGGTGGGAGGAGGCTTTTTCACACAATCTATGACATATTGTTTGTGCAACATGTGAGGAAGAAGCGACACCAGCCAGGCTGGTGAAGCAGCAAAGGTGATTCGGCAAGAGGATGGGTCAAGAGACACAGGCCTTCCAGTTGAAGGCTGTGTCCACACCAGGGGACTGTTCCAAGTTCAAAGGGGAAAAGGGAACGTAGAAAGGTTAGTTTTGAGGCTTCTCAGTCATGGCACAAAACGTAGGGAACTCCCTCCCCAGAGATACTCATTTGTCCTCTTCTATCACTGTCTTCCCCCAGCAAGTGAATGCTTTTTTTTTTGGTCTAATGTTCCCTCAATGTTCCCCGCTTCCTGCCTTGTATTTTAATTTGCTGTCCTCTGTTTTATATATTTTAGCTCTACTTTTCATTGGTCTTGTGATATATTTTATCATGCTGTTCTGCACAGCCTAAATAAGACAACCTGGGGATGCTAAAAAGGGCATCCTGCACAGTTTTTTCCCCCAAGATGTCCTCAGGATGCTTTATTTTGGCTCATGGCATGTTTTCTGGAGAACGCTTCAAAGCACACCTTTCCCCCCTAAGTCGCCTGCAAGATGTCTCCTGCCTGGCTGTGTGGAATGCAGAGCTTGGATGGCATCTTATTTTTCCCACCCGACCATTTTGCTCTCTGGTCAATGTTACCCTCAGCTTGAACCTGACATTGTGTGCGCAGCTGAAGGGCTTCTCCCTGCCACCATTTGCTGAAGGTTGCACCAGGATGTTTGCTCTGCAGGCTCCGATCCTGGGCACCTTTTCAGGCTAAGAAGTACATACCGTGTTTCCCCGAATATAAGACAGTGTCTTATATTAAATTTTGCTCTTAAAGATGCGCTATGTCTTATTTTCAGGGGATGTCTTATTTTTCTGTGTTCTGTTCGTCGGGCATGCTTCCAAACAAAAACTTTGCTATGTCTTACTTTCGGGGGATGCCTTATATTTCGCACTTCAGCAAAACCTCTACTACGTCTTATTTTTTGGGGATGTCTTATGTTCGGGGAAACAGGATAGTTGTACCCACCTGGTCCTGCCAATTCTGGCAATATAAAGTTTTCCTTAAAAAAAAAAAAAAAGTTGGAGGAGATATCTTCGAAGATACGCAGACATGCCTAAGAGCATCTTAGCTGCTTGGAGGACTCCTATTGAAAAGCACTGGGATGACGGAGGACAGGTCTACCACCTATCACTGAGAAGCATTGCCCAATGAGCCAGAATATGAATGTTATAAATAAGTACATTAATTAAAAATAAACTTTAAAAAAAGTAAAATGGCTAGATTCTGAGCTGTCAATCTGAACCAGGTTTTGGGGGGGGGGGGGATTTGGCCTGGCTTGTAATTAGGGCCACATTTCTAAAGTAGGGAAGTTCCCTTCTGACCCTCCTCTCCTTGCAAAAAGTCTTCTCCCTCTCTCATTCCAAGCTTCGCTTTTCCTTCACTCTTCACAGGAAAAACATTCTGGAATTGTGTGTGAGAAATTCAGGCTGCAACGACAACACAAGCGACACACACCCAAGTCCTGACGCCCTGCACAGAGGAAAGAGAATAATGGAAATGGCCCACGCCTAGAGAGGCTTGCCAATTTCTTTCTGGGGGGTGGGTGCCCAGCTTCTTGCAGAAGTTCCCTTGATAAAGAAACAGGAACTCTCTCTGCAAGGTGGGAAGTAGGAAACCAGTATCCAGGGCAATCAGAATCACACTGGAAATGAATGAGGCCATACCGAGGGAAGAGGCAGTGAAAAAAAAAAGAAACTCCATTCCTGAAGCACAACTACCTTCCCTGGGACTAGCATGCTTCTTTAAATCAGTGCCAGATCTCTCTGGCTGCTCCCCTGGGCTGCTTATAATTTCTGCCACACCTTTCGCTTGCAAAACATTTTAAAGCGTTTGGATCATTCACCCACACGGGCGGCTGTCACCCGTCTCGTTGGATTGCTTGAATGCTGCTGTCGACAGAGAGTTATTTTCACACCCTCCCTTTAAATTACCTTTGAGTCAATTTAAATTACCTTTGAGTTGGAAGGGGACCTTGGAGGTCCTCTAGGCCACCTCCCCATACCCAGTGCAAGAACAGACAACTGCAGAATCTCTGACAGAGAGCCATCCAGAGCCTGCTTATAAAAGAGCCCCACTGAAGGTCAGTCTACTACCTCCAAAAGCAGCCAGAACCTCCTCTTCCCTGTTTACGTTAACCTTGGGGATTGGTTAATGTAGTACAGGAGGGGAAAGACCTTTAGAGGAAGTGAGCATCCTGAAGTAATGCAGGTTATTATACCTGAATTGCAAATTGATCAACATAAACAGCAGCTTTAAGCAGGAAGTGTCAAAATGCCCACTTGACCCCACACACTTTCCAAAGTGCCAAGGAAGGTGCCCACTGTCACCAAGTTGGGGAATCCTGAACTTTCAATAAGGAAAGGTGGATAGGAGACCATCAGTTCTTTTAGAGGAATGTTAAAATAAGTTCTCTTTTATATTTTACGTTTTTACCTCTTTCTTTGTAAAAATTTGGCATTTGGCCATTTATGAATTATTGTATTACTGGTTGTTAACCGTAAATAAACATTCATTCATTAAGGACATGTCCTGATTCCACTTTCTCAGCACCAGAAGAGAGGTTGGCACCCCCAAATTCAGACACCCACCTGGTTGTTTTCTGAGGAGGCGTTGCTCACAACAGCAGACGTTTCCGTCTTTCCCCAGTGGTCATTGACGACTCGATCATTCTCCATCCCAGCTGGCAGCGACTTCACAGACTTTTGGTCTTCTTCCCTGAGACTAGAAAAGGAGGGGGGGTTAATCAGAAGAGGGTGGACTGCAGGCTGCATGTGGTCCAGGATCATCAGAGGATCCCTAAACCATGACAATGTTAAAATCTTGTGCCCACCACAAGAAGTTGACCCATGCAGACCTCTAGATCAGGGGTCTGCAACCTGTGGCTCTCCAGATGTTCATGGACTACAATTCCCTTCAGCCCCTGCCAGCAGGGCCAATTGAAGGGAATTGTAGTCCATGAACATCTGGAGAGCCACAGGTTGCAGACCCCTGATCTAGATGGAATAAAGATAGTCATCATCCCAGGATCTAACTGCAGCCTGAAAAATTCACAGCTGAGTTTCACTTATACCACCTCCTCACACCATATCAGCATGCTTAAATGACCTGCTTTCAGAAGCACAATAATGTACACACCCCATGTGCTGTAAGGTACTGCACCTGTGAGAACTTCTGAGGCACAGAGACCTTCCAACTAGCCTCAGGGCTGTTTTGTGGCAAGCTCTGAGGCAGGCTCATGCTCAGCAATGGGTGCATGCATTTCTCATTCTCCCACCTATGCAATCGCATGCAGCTGCACACCAAAGCAGGACGCACATCAGAAGCCAGTGCAGTTCTTCCCATCCTGCCTGTCCCTCGCCCCCCCCCCCCCAAATCTCTTTGCAGCATCCCCTCCCAAGCAAGACTGGCCAGATCCCCTATGAACCCGAGTGCAAAGCCGACCTGGTTTGGATGTGCGGAAACTCAGCTTGAACAGGTGTGCCGCAGGGGCCTCTAGTTTGCTGTGCCCTCCAGGTAAGCTAGTCCCAATGATTCTGTACACCCCGTTTCCCCACAAAAGACTGACACTTTCAAAAGAAGTTTGGGTCAGGAGTGGGAGGGAACTTGGCCCAGCAGCAACAGAGTAAAGAATCAGCAGATTGCGAGCTGGAGTAAAAACAATGGCAATTTCATAACATAAACATGCCCCAATCCTAAAAAAAAAAAATACCAGGAAATGGAAGTCCTTAAAGCTGTCAAGATTTAGGGAAGGGGGTGGAGCAGCAAATTTCCCAGTTTCTCATTTGGAGGACAATGCATACTAATCCTGGACAGAGAAGCTACAAAGACTCCTGGCTCCAGCAGGCAAAGGACTGGCTCGACAAGACGTGCTCTCCTGTTTGATACCGTTTTAGCCGCACGGTTGTTATACGCGGCATCATCAAAGCAAGATAATCTGGTACCTAGGCAGCCAGCAAGCAGGGGTGGATTTTCAATTTTGGCACCCTGAAGCTTGAACTATTATGGGGGGCCCTCTTTGCAATCAGCAACCAGGTGTGGGTAACCACCATTATCTTCTTCCGTCGGGCTGTTCCACGATAGCTAACCACAAATTTTGTAAGTCTACTCAATAATTTCCCTCCTTTTTAAAAATTACTAACTTTTTTTTTTAAAAAAAGGTTATTCCACTTTTTGAAAAAAGGGGAAATTACAGAGCAAAGAACACTCCATCTATGTTAATAGTGTTTTAAATTATTTATAATTATTTTATATACAATATATTTAGAATGAAACATCCTTAATTCGAACAATTTTTAACATTTACAGTTAGCCTACATGATACTTTAATAACCTTTCAATTTTTATTTTAACTATTATTTTGTATTGAATTATACTATATTATTAATACTAATTTTTTTTTTTAATAAAAAAAAAAACCATCTCATGCAGTGGACCCAAATTTTTTAAGCAATGTGGACTAAAGTTGCTTTTCGGTGTCCCCCACGGGATTAGAGGCCCTGAAGCTGAGGCTTCATTAGTTGCAAAATACATCCACCCCTGGCCACAAGCAAAGGCACGTTGCCTCCGAGAATGGAAGTTTCATGCAGCCATCTTGGCCAACAGCCAGTGGCCCTTTTCACAAAAACCTTTTAAAACATTTTGGGACAGGAAATAAAACATTCCCTCCATATATTTCCACATTGTTTTTACCCCCAAATGTTTTATTTGCAGCCTCAAAATGTTTTAAATGAATGCCCTTTGAAAACGATTTGTGGGCTGAAATGTTTTGAAAACGTCTTTCGTTGTGTGATCTATTGACTACATTCCCACTGTTCTCTGCTTCCGTGAACTTCCACCTCAATGCCATTTTCTGAGCTCATTTTATTCCCCCTGTTTTATTTTAAGCATTGCTGATTTTTTTTATTGGGTGTGTGTCTTTAACGCTACCGGTTTGAGTATACATTGAAAATGCTGGGGGGGAAGAATCAGGACTAATAAAAGGAAACATTTCTTCACGCCACGCGTGATTGGTGTTTGGAATATGCTGCCACAGGAGGTGGTGATGGCCACTAACCTGGGTAGCTTTAAAAGGGGCTTGGACAGATTTATGGAGGAGAAGTAGATCTATGGCTACCAATCTTGACCCTCCTTGATCTGAGATTGCAAATGCCTTAGCAGACCAGGTGCTCGGGAGCAGCAGCAGCAGAAAGCCATTGCTTTCACATCCTGCCTGTGAGCTCCCAAAGACAGTTGGTGGGCCACTGCGAGTAGCAGAATGCTGGACTAGATGGACTCTGGTCTGATCCAGCAGGCTCGTTCTTATGTTCTTATAGGAGGAATAGAGAATCTCAGCAAAAAGCTCTGAGGCATTGAAGCACTGATTCAACATAACACTAAAAAAGGGAGATAGGGGGAGGAAATCACATAATGATGGCCGGGAATCATTTCAAGGGGGTGAGTGCAAAAATACATGGTGGTAAAGGGGAGGATTGAAAACATTTTCCAAACTTTTTTGGTGATTTGTGTGGAAAGAGTCAGAGAAAGACTTTTTTCCTCAATTAACTTGTCTACTCTACTTTTAAAGCCTTTTGAGCCAGTGCTTTGGAGGTGGGGGCTATGTGCCCAAGTGGGAGTTACTTGTGTACTGACGTACTTACTATATGCTGCATTTCCACAGTGGGTCAAACAGTGCCCCCTCCAGGGCTATATCAGGTCAGGAACAAACACATGTTTATTTATAACACACAAGCACACAATATGGCAAGGCAGTCTGGGATTCTATTTCTGGCATGAAGGATGAAGAGAGAGAGAGAGAACGGGACAAAGGGAAGTAGTTGTAGGCGATCTAACAATTACCGATGAAGAAAAGAAGAGATATACCCACTTTACTTTAAATTGCACATAGAACACACATTATAGCAATTAAGCCAAATGAGTCCCTAACTAGAAGTGGCGGTGGCAGGTCTGTACGGTAGAAGGCAGGTCTGGTGCATTGCTGCAAAGAGGGAGACCAACCTCCACGTACAGTCTGGAGTTTTCTTAGAATCACAGCTCGTCTCTTGACTGGACACATGAGTCCCACTGAAGAAAATGGCAGCTTCAGAAGGTGTATTCAACAATAACACTCACAACAGCAACCCTTATTGGCATGAGACCAGTGGTGGGATCCAAAAATTTTAGTAACAGGTTCCCATGGTGGTGGGATTCAAACTGTGGCGTAGCGCCAATGGGGCTGGGCGGGGCATTCCGGGGGTGTGGCTGGGTGTTCTGAGGGCGGGGCATTCCTGGGTGGGGCTGTGGCAAGGACACAGCCACTGCACCAGTCCTTGGGCGGGAAACGAATGCACGCAGGCGCAAGCTGCCACGCATGCTGGTGCAACACCTGCTAGACTGCTTCAAGTTCTGCACGCTACTGCTGAGAGGAGGGGCGTAACTAAGGCAAAAATCATGTGGAAAAAATCACCAATTAGTAACCCCCTCTCAGCACACACAAATAATTAGTAACCTACTCTCGGGAACCTGTGAGAACCTGCTGGATCCCACCTCTGCATGAGACATTAAAACTACAGAGTGGTACGCTTAGAATCATGGTTCCCCATAGTGGAAGTGAGGAACTTGGTCACCTCCACCGTCATTTGGTCACCTCCACCGCCATACTGTCACCAAGGAAGTAGCATACCATTGCCTGAGTGGTAGACAGCATGCCTTAAGCAATGGCTTTATAAATGTTCTGCGCAAGGCTGCATAAAATGTGCAGGGGAGCAACACATGTTCTGTAGTTTGGGGTTGTCTCCATGTACAAAAGCAAAATCTTTCACTGTGAGGAATGCGTAGGAACCTGCCACGCAGGGTGGCTTGGGAAGAACATTAAGGCGGGCCAGCATAAAAGCTTAGTGAAGCTGCTGGGGAGAGGTAAGATTAGTAAAATAAGAAGGAAGTGATCCATAAGATGGTATTATTCCAAAACTGAGTGGTGAGCAAACGCTGTGCGTACAACAGTACAGGGTTTGCCTTGCTTCAGTGCCTTGAAGGCACAGAGTTCATCCAAGATGGAGAGGGAATCCATGGAGACTCCAGTTGTCTTGATTTTATGAACAACCACTTTTGGCCTGCTTGGATTGAAAGGAGTTGGACAGCATGAGCCAAACTAGGCTCTTGGTTTTGGATCTAAAATGGAGGTACAGACAGAATTTGAAAATGAGTGGCCATGCCTTCGTCTTTAGGAGATTTAGGCCCATTTTTAGGCAAAGGGTGAGAAACATGACACAGTTGGGAATTTCCATGTCATCACATCCTAATGGAGCTCCATCTCCTCCCCAAACTTTGCCTTTGGACCACTTCGAATCTCCAGGAATTTCCAAAGCTAGGTTGGCAACACTAGTCAGGAGACTTAAGGTGGCAGAGTAGAATGGGAATGTGAGGGGCTGCAAACCTCTCCATTGTTTGTGAGTTTGCCCTCTGCATCTCTTCCTCCCAGGCTGTGAGTTCTAAACTAACCAGTTCTAAGTTCTAGACCAATTGGCCATGCTGGCAGGGGCTGATGGGAATTGTAGTCCATGAACATCTGGGGTGCCAGAGTTGGACACTCCTGGTCTAGACTAACGAAGAGAAATCCAAAGGGAACTTTTCCTGAGGACAAAAGCAGAGGGAGAATTTAAATTCTTGTCCCACCTGCCCCTCCTTTGTTTTACATGACCCTGCCCTGCTTTTACAACTCTGTGGTGCTGTAAAGCACACTAAGACATAGGTTGTATGTATAATCCCTGCATCTAGTTAGGCCCGAGCCAGCTGTTTCCTGAAGTCCACACACACTTCCACTGCAACTCAGAAATCACAATATGATCATCAGAAGTCATTCAAGGCTGAACTTTCTGGAAGACACACATTTGCCTCTCATAACAACGCTGCGAATGATGCTGGGGCAGGCAACAGCAAAATACCTCCACCTGCAGAGACCTCCTTTGTTCTCCCAGCATTAAACAGCCTTTGCCTTACAGAATTTACCCTTGTCGGTTTTCAAGAATAAAAGCAACAGTCTTTTCTCAGCAGGAGGTTGCGGCGGTTTCATTACATCAATATAATAAAAAAAAAGGAAAAGAAAACCCGGCATGCAAGCAACAACCAGTCTCAGAGAAACATTACTTTTGGCACAAGCGCCTGTGTTTTGACCAGATTGCTCATTGTCTATTTTTAAGACCGAGCAAGCCATAGGTCCAAGCAACAACTTTGATTGCGTAAAGATTTCTCACTGTCCAGCTGTTGAACTTGTGTCCCACCGTCACTTTCAAATGGGTGATTTATTTGGATTTTAATCTAAAGAGGTTGAGAGGCTGAGCTATAAACCACTAGTCCCCAGTTCAAATCTACCCTCAGCTGTGTACTTAGTAAAATGCTTCTCTCTCAGCCTTAGCACCCTGTCTGTAATAGGATTTTGGAGTTTTATAACTGATATAAACCCTAGACACATCAGGAGGATAATAATATTGACTTCCTTTACAGGGAATTCTGACCTGAATGGCCCAGGCTAGATTTATCTCATCTTGCAAGCCAAGCAGAGTCAGACCCAGTTAGTAGTGGAAGAAAAGTTTGAATGTTTACCCCCCCTTTCTCTCCTGTAAGGAGACTCAAGGTGGCTTACAATCTCCTTTCCCTTCCTCTCCCCACAACAGACACCTTGTCAGGTAGGTGGGGCTGAGAGAATTCTGAATGAACTGTGACTAACCCAAGGTCACCCAGCAGGAATGTAGGAGGCCAGAAGCAAATCTGGTTCATCAGATAAGAGTCTACTGCTCATGTGGAGGGGTGAGGAATCAAATATGATTCTTGCTTAGAATCCATCTGCTTTGAGCCACTACACCACACTGGCTCTCTTGGATGAGAGAACATCAAGGAAGTCAAGGGTTGCTATACAGAGGCAGGCAATGGCAAAGCATCACTGTACATCTTTTGCTTTGTCAAGTAGCTTGTTGTCAAGTAGCAGCTGACAATGGCAATCCTGCAGGGCAATCCTGCAGGATTGCCATTGTGAGCTGCTACTTGACAACATTTTCCACCATACCTTACAGGAATATTTCAAGGACGATAGATAATATATGCAAAGAGCACTAACTGAATTCTGAGTATCAGTGCTAAAGATGTAGTTAACACTGGCTGATTACACACAATGTGCTTGCTGTGAGTTGGGGGCGAACGCCAGTCACAGCAAGATTTCTTGTATAGACCTGTTTTCTCAAGCCCCACTTTCACTGTTCATTCTCTCCATGGCAAGCAAAACCACTTTTAGCATGTCTTTTAATTGGCTTCACCAATTAAAGGGAAATCTGCCAGTGAGCACAGCTTTCCCCGGAGATCTTCCCTCCACTCACAGTGAAACTTCCCTCTCCCTTGCACTGCTTTGCACGTCTTCCCTCTCAACAACCCCTTCCATGTTGCTGGCTGCTTCAAGTAACAGCATACCGACCACTAATTCTCTTGATATTTTGAGATATTGATATAAAGAGAGATTGGAAATAACAAGCCTCTGTCCTCCAGCAGCAGCAGCACCAGCAGCAGGAAGTGTGGAGGAGAGGGGAAAAGAAAATATCTGCTGTAGGACAGCCCTCTTTTTTAGCAGCCCATGGTCCAGGGAATTGCTTTGCCTCTTTCATTTGCCAGGTGTGGGGAAGATTACTTTTGGAACAGTAATATTGATAATTGCAGCTTAAAGAACTAAGCCAGCAGTCTTGACTACTGGGCTTAGTAATATCTATGCCTGTAAGAATCACTTGATGGGTGGAGTTCAGAGAATTGGGCCTGGAGAGCACTCTTCAAAAAAACTCTGGGGAGAAGGGGGTGCGCCTCCTTGCATGTAAACAGAGAAATGCAAGGAGAGCCCTCTGCAAGCTCACTGCACAGAGAGGAGTCCCAAGGTAAACATTCTGTGGTAATGGGCCACTGTTTTCTTTCATAGTTGTTTATGGCACTGTAATCTCCTATTTTACAAATAAACTGGGACAATGCTTGGTAGATTTAGAAGGAAAAAAACAGGATGGAACATAGTAAGTTGTATAAGGTTAAGGGGTGGGAGTTTTGAAGCTGGGTGGGCCAGAAGTCAGAGTCTGGTGGGTCAGAGTGTAAGGTTAGTGAGGGGAAAAATGACATTCTCTTACCCCCGTTCAACATACCTGACTTGTTAAAAAAACAAACGAAAAACTAGCCCTGCTAGATCAGATCAAAAGTTCATCTAGTCCAGCATCCTGTTTCCCACAGTCCTCAACTAGAACATTCCTGCAAATGTGCAAGCTGTAAAACAACAGAATCCCCTCTGACGCTTCCCCTTAGGTTTGCCAGCTCTGGGTTGGAAGATTCCTAGAGATTTGGGGGTAGAGCCTGTGGAGGGTGGTATTTGGGGAGGGGAGGGACTTCTGGCAGGGCATTCCAATAGGTCTGCATAATGTCCTGTTGTAGAGATATACAGCTATATTGGTAGCTTCTGCCCAACAGGTGTTAGGTAGTCCAGCCTGCATTAATAAAAAAGTGCACTTTCAAGTATTATACAATTCACACATTCTGTTGAGGCGAGTATGTCACTGATCTTGCATGTTGCGTACATTCTTGTTCTTGCTAATCAGCCCAAGGGTCCTCTTTTCACACCTTCTCATTTATTTGATGCAACCTCTCACTGACCTACAGCAAGGGCACATGACAAGATGTTGGGGGGGGGGGTCTGTCTTCTACTAAGGCAGTGGTTCTCAACCTGTGGGTCGGGACCCCTTTGGGGGTCGAACGACCCTTTCACAGGGGTCGCCTAAGACTCTCTGCATCAGTGTTCTCCATCTGTAAAATGGATAAATGTTAGGGTTGGGGGTCATCACAACATGAGGAACTGTATTAAAGGGTCGCGGCATTAAGAAGGTTGAGAACCACTGTACTAAAGAATCCCTTCTTCCTAGAGGCTCACCAAAGTCTAAACCTAAGGGGTTTTGGTTGATGACTATGCTGTCTTGAGCTAAGAGGAAAGTTAGGATAATTCCAGACTTCAGAGACCAATTCCCCTGGAGAAAATGGCAGCTTTGAAGGACCAGCTGAAGTCTCACAGCTCTCCACAGACTCTACCCCCAAATCTCCAGAAATTCCCCAGTCTGGAGCTGGCAATTCTGGCCCTGTAGCCTCTGGCTGCCTACCCACCCCCATCAAAAGGACTCTAGAAGAAAACTAGCCATTAAGTAGGAGCCATTGAGTAAAAGAAAAAATTCGGAGTCCAAGGCTTTGGACCCCTTATTCTTAAGCCGATCACTCCATAAGAGAAAATTTACATACTGCCTGTCTTCCAGTGTGGTGTAGTGGCTAAGAGCAGGTGGATTCTAATCTGGAGGACCGGGTTGGATTCCCCCCTCCTCCACCTGAGCGGCAGAGGCTTATCTGGTGAACCAGATGTGTTTCTGCACTCCTAAGTTTCTGCTGGGTGACCTTGGGCTAGTCACAGTTCTGTTGAAACTCTCTCAGCCCCACATACCTCATAAGGTGTCTGTTGTGGGGAGAGGAAGGGAAAGGAGCTTGTAAGCCACCTTGAGTCTCCTTACAAGAGAGAAAGGTAGAGTATAAATCCAAACTCTTCTTCATCTTCCTTGACTTTACTACAGAGGTTTATGTCATGTCAGGGCTATATCACTTCAGACTTCAAGAGAGTTCTTTCAAGATAGAACGTGTGTGATATAGAAACTGTTTCCCTTGTGTAGAAAACTAGCATCTTGGGACATTTATTTATTTACTTACTTAGTTTTCACCCTGCCTTTCTTCACAACGGGAACTGGAAGATGCTTCTATTATTCTCCTCTCCTTTATTTTAGCCTCGTAACAACTCGTGAAAGAGTTCAGGCTGAAAATGAGTGATTGGCTCCCAGTTACTCAGCGAATTTCCGTGGCAGAGTGGGGATTCAAATGGGGATCTCACAGAGCCTACACTTTAAAGATTACACCACACTGGCTAAAATCCTTCTTCTGGAAATTCTTCATTTTTATACGCAAGGAATATTTTTGTACGGGGGTACAATTCAGTCATCAACTTCCACTTGAAAGTGAAATGCCACGCACAGGTTTACCACGTCCATGCGAAGGAGGCATTCATGCACGCAGGGGCAATTTAATCTTGTGTGTGGGTTTGCACAGATAAACAGCATGCCAAGTAGTGAATATAGACAGCAAAAAAGTTGCAATTGCAGAAATTGTTGCCAACACAGCATAGAAAATGGGCTTACTTAATTGTCACATTTTTGCATGATTGTGCAAAGTAAGTGTGTATAGGAGGATGGTTATGGTGCAGAAAACCTAAGATAAGCAATTGTTATGGCTCAGCCTGGTCTGGTTGGGGACCCCTGGAGGAAGACTTAGATGGAGAGATGGGGACAGTTTTGGTTCTATATTCCCAGGCACTGCCTGTAATCGCAGAGCCTGAGCAGTCAGTTGTTCCTGCAGGACCAGGTCCTGGGATCCACAGCTAGGTCCAAGCTCTGAGATTCCCCAGCCAGGGTCTAGACTCTTTAGCCTCTTGATACCAAGCCAGAAGAAAAGAAGAGTTTGGATTTATATCCCCCCTTTCTCTCCTGTAGGAGACTCAAAGGGGCTTACAATCTCCTTGCCCTTCTCCCCTCACAACAAACACTTTGTGAGGTAGGTGGGGCTGAGAGAGCTCCGAAAAGCTGTGACTAGCCCAAGGTCACCCAGCTGGTGTGTGTGGGAGTGCCCAGGCTAATCTGAATTCCCCAGATAAGCCTCCACAGCTCAGGCGGCAGAGCGGGGAATCATACAGCAGAGCGGCAGAGCAAGGAATCGGCAGAGCGGCAGAGGGGGGAATCAAACCCAGTTCCTCCAGATTAGATACACGAGCTCTTAACCTCCTACGCCACTGCTGCTCCTTCAGAGGGGCAGAGGGGACCCTGCCAGCTCCGTCACATGCCCACCCTCCCACCCCGGTCTCCAGAGCCCCAGGAGCAACACAGGAGGAGACTGCGTGCTAGTTTACAGCAAAGGAGACATAGCAGGTTAGCAGCTATGGGGCGAGCTGAATTGGATGCAAAGTCTTTGCTGGCGTCATGCTAAAGGAACCCAGCTGCAAGAGGTTATTGCACTAGTGAATGGGAGGCTGGCTATAACAGAATGGTTGTAGCTGAGCTAACTTGTGGCAGCAACGTTGTGGTTCAGTTTGCAGGTCACTGTTTCTGCTTCTAGTCTTGTCTTGGTTCCAGGCTCGGTGTACTCATTAAAAGACTGAACCCACAAAGAACTGTGTCTGGACTATCTTTGGTTCCTGAGGGCCTGTCTATGACAGCAACCCACACGTACACTTCTGAATCAAACCAAAAGCTCAACCCATCATCCTGTTTCTCACAGTGGCAACCGGTGGTCTACAGATACATTAAAGAAACTCAAAAGTAGGCCATGAAGGCAACAACTTCCCTTTGCTATTGCCAGCCCCGCAAAACTGATAGTCAAAGGTACATGGCCATTAAACACTGAGGATCCATTTAGCTGTCACCGCTAATAGATGCAATAGACCTTCCCTCTATGAGTTTGTTTAGTTCCTTGTGGCAGCGAGTTCTCTAAGTTTGATGTGTATTGTATGATGAAGTACTTTCTGTGGTCTGTCCTGGACCTGGCTGCCCATTTAATTCACTGGGGGACCTCCAACATCGTAAGTATGGAACGCTGCAGAACAGTTTAATGTTTCCGATTGGGGTGGGGGATTCAAGCGCATTGTGAAAATCCGAGTTTCAATCCAGGAGGAGGTTACATTGCTCAATAAATGATCTCCTGTGTGTACAGAAGACTGGAAGTGTTCCTTTCCCAGTTTAGCTTTCATGTTGATCAGATAACAAAGAGCCCCACCCACAATTAACATCCTGGCAAAGCAGGACACAGACCAAAACTGGTGATAACAGCATGATAAGGGGTCCAGGCTGTGGTGGTGTCAGCCTGAGAAAATGGGAGTATGAAACAGACCAGGTGAAGAGGGGCATGGTTTTCAAAAAGCAGAACAATGGTTGGGACTGTTCACACACTGTAGGGACACAGCGTGACCTCTGCTGGACTAAAACCTCACCAGGGACTAGTCCAAGCTCTGGGGTTGGCAACCTTTACCACCCAAAGAGCCATTTGGACCCGTTTTCCGTGGCCCCAAAGATCTACCAAGCCGGAGAGGCGGCTCTGCACGGAGTCGCCTCTGGTTCGGCACCTCCACTCACCTTTCCTTCCAGCGCTGCTCTGAAGGGCTGGAGGGACACGCCCACACTACCCTCCAACCTCCAGGCCATGCGGAGCCGCAGTATAAGGAAGAAAGAGCCACATGCGGCTCCGGAGCCGCGGGTTGCAGACCCCTGTTCTAGCTAGAACCAGTTGCCAGGATCGGGGATTGAGTGTTGAACATGCAAACCACTAAGAGATGGAAGGTGTCATGAAGAGTACTTTCAAGCATCTACATAATGCTATCACCTCACAACTGAATAATCACAACAAACCTGGGTCGATTCTGCACAATACAAACATAGCGGGTTGATGAAGGGAAATATCCCTGTTTGGCGAAGAACTTTGCATGGGCCCCGTCCCCAAGGAGGGATTGACCCGCAATATTTCTCTCAGCCTGTTTTTTTCCCAAAAAACACCAACATCGCGATTTTTTCAAAAAATCCTGGGTTAAACCTGCTCCCATGGGAATGGCACAGGCGCCAGACCACTTTATTTTTCCTGCCCTGCTGCCCGTTCTCCTGTCATGTCAGTTTCGTTTCTGCTGAGCTGTGAACCAGTGTGCTAGCCCGCCATTTCAGAAATGTCCCCCAAGCACGTTATCTTCCCTTGGCAGTGACACTGAGCACTATTTCACTCAAATGTGAACAGCAACAGATTCACAACAAAAGGAGGTGTTGTGAGCAATGGCCTGATTTTGTTTTCTTTTTCTTTTTTGGATGCTCAGCACACACAGCTAGGCAGATGCACATCTTTGGATGTGGATGGGACATATTGCTTTGCTCCCTTTTTGGAGAAATTTAATTATTTTGCATATCACAACGTTAAAGGGGGGGGGTGTTGCATGCTTCATGTTTACATTGTCGTGGTTTCAAAGCCCAAAACTTTTTTTTCCACGCTGGAGAAATGGGAGATCCTGTTTGGGCTTCCAGTGTTGCTATAGATTCTCCCCCAGGCAGAAGTGTTCCCTTAGCAGAGGATGGGAGTGGCCAGAAGGGGGACTGAGGACATGGAACAGCCAATCGGAATGCCAGAAAAACTAAATGTTCACGCCTGCGCGTTTGCATTGTAAAAAGAAAAGCGGGTTTGTGTGAAGGGTCAGAAAGAAAACTATAATTATTTGCTTTCATGGGAAATGGGCACCCATGAGAAGGACAAAAACAGAATAAAACAGACCTGAATTTAAAAAAAAATAATGGATTTAACCCATTATTATTATGCTGTGTGCAATCAACCCTGGATCCTCACTATTTGGGTTATAAAGAAAGTCTCCCAGATTGAACCCAGTTGGGATACTAAGGACCTCTGTTAGTGGTAGTGGTAGCAGTAGCGGTGGAGCTTTTGGTTTATGTTAGTTGTGGATTATAGCGGAAGCATTTTGCTAATTCTGAATTTGGGCTCTTGATCCTCTTACTGATGTTATTTTATCTGCTGCTGGCTGCTTTTGACAGTTGTTTTTTTTAAGTTGCATATTTTAATTTAATTTCACTGCAAGCTGAGTTTGCCTATGGTCTTGTTTGGGGCTCGGAAAGGGTTGCCCAGCTTCCAAATGGGGCCTGCAAATCTCTTACGAGTGATCTCCAGGCTACAGAGATCAGCTCCCCTGGGAAATGGCAGCTTCAGATAGGGGACTCTATGGCAGTGATGGCGAACCTTTTCGAGGCCGAGTGCCCAAATTGCAACCCAAAACCCACTTATTTATTGCAGAGTGCCAACACGGCAATTTAACCTGAATGCTGAGGTTTTAGTTTAGAAAAAATGGTTAGCTCCAAGCCGCCTGTTACTCAGGAGTAAGCTTGGTGGCTTTGCTTTGTAGTCAGTGACTTTGCTTTGAAGCAACCATGCAACTCTTCCAACGGGTGTATCACGACCCTAGGAAGGTTTATTCAGAAGCAAGCCCTATTGCCGAGCTTGCTCCCAGGTAAAGGATCGCGCTTTAGTTCTTTGCATGAAAATCAGTGGGGTTTAACAGCGCTTAACAGGGTTACCTACACTGCTTCCCCAAAATTAGGACTTAGGTTTAATGCTAATAATCAAGCCCAGCGGCCCAGGCCAGCCTAGATGTGTGTGTGTGTGGGGGGGACTCTGTTTGCGCGTGCCCACAGAGAGGGCTCTGAGTGCCACCTCTGGCACCCATGCCATAGGTTCGCCATCACTGCTCTATGGCATCAGATCCCCACTAAACTCCATTCTCGCCTCAAACTCCATCCTCCCCAGCTTCCAGCCCCAGATTTCCAGAAATTTCCCAATTGGAAGCTGGCAACCTGGCCTTAGGCTGGAATCTGATCAGCGGTATAGGAAAGCTCATGCATTTTGTTATCCCCTACACACCCCCCCCCCCCCCCAGTTGTCGGTTAAAAATCTGAACAGAAAAAAAACAAACCTTGTAGCTAAAATGGATGCCCTGGGTCAAAGCACATAATTCCATTCCATATGTGTAATCTTGTGAGTCACAAAGTTTAAAAAAAATCCAAAATGATATAAATAGACTGTATTATGTTCTGTGTTTGCTGCTCAAACCAGCCCAACACCAGCAGACCCTCAAACTCCGGCAAAAAGAACCCATTCCCCGTTCCCCAAGTTCAAAACCCTATCCTTGGCTATACTCTGTCTCAGCCAAAGTTAAAAATGTAGTTGTGGTGGCGTGACAGGAAACCACAGCTGCATCTTTCTGTCGTTTAAAGAAGTCCCGATCCTTCGGTAGGATTATAAAAGTTATTTTAAGCACCACTTGTGCTGACTTATGAGTCAGAACTCTTCATTCTGTCAGCCGTTATTGTTAGGTGAAAGAAATATCTTGATAAAAGAGTCTTTTAGCAAGTCTCTAGCAGTACATTAGTAGAATCCTACCAAGTTGCTCTCGCCATCTTGAGTCAGCGTCAACTGATGTTAAAACAAAATGGCGGGCACGACAGGCAAGTTCTACTAATAGTCTTTAGAGTTGCTAAACTGCTCTTTTATCAAGGTAACAAGCTTAATAGTGCACAGAATGAAGGTTCTGAGTCAAGCGGCACAAGAGGTGCTTAAAATAACTTTTATAATCCTAGCAGAGAATCAAGGGGGGGGGAGGGAGAACTGGTCAGGCACTAGGACCACAATGGAGTATTCCGCTACAGGAAGTGGCTGCGGATTCATTCAGCTTTGAGGTTCTTTCTTGTAGCGAGACAAGGTATAGACCTCTTTACTCTTTAATACCTCTTTTTTTGTAAGCAAAGGCCCTGCAAATGCATTCCAAAAGCATGTCCAGAGAAACAAGCAGATCTAATCTGAACGCACAGCAAACATGATTACTACTGGCCTTCGGAGGACAATCCTAATTAAGGGATGATAGAAACACTGAAAAGGGAACGGAAAGTCTTAAGAAGTGAACTCAACAAGGCCCAGGAGGGATCAAAGAAAAAGAGAAGGATTGCTGCCCAGTTGTAATTAAGAAAAGCAAGCTTGAAATGTACTAAGCAAAAAGGACAAATACTTCCTGTGCAAGAACATGAGACCGTTGTGTGGAAAGATAAATGAGGCCAACAAGAGGGAAGGTGCAGTTTGGGGAAACCCAGAATACCTTTTCAGTTGTGCTAGGAAGGAACCAATAAGGATGCACTATCAAACATAATGCATATCCCCGGAGCCCCTCGGGGATAGGGTGGTATAAAAATCTAATAAATATTATGATGATGATGATGATGATGATGATGATGATGATGATGATGATGATGATGATGATGATGATGATGATGATGATGATGATGATGATGATGATGATGATGATGATGATGATGATGATGATGATGATGATGCAGGATTCAAGAGCACAGGGAGAACTGCCGAGCACGACCTGTGAAGTCCTATACCCTTTTCAGGATAAAGTTGACTGGAGAGGTATGCATGAATCTGTCACATCTCCCTGTGTTGCAATGCTCCGCAGGGTCCTAGTGCCCACCTTCACCCCTTTCCGATTCTCCAGCAGCATTTTAAACGCTTATTTAACTGCCTTTTCTGTCAAAACCAGTATTATATGCAGTGGGAACTTTCTTAAATTATCATTGCAACACTACATCGATATATATCAATATTTCAGGGTTGTGTTTAAAAAAATACATAAGAGCGTCATACCACTAATGAAGACATCACCCTTTCTTGAAAACCCCCATTATTTAAGGCATGTGTGAAATAAAATAATCCACAATAAACAGATTCCTCAACTACAAAGATGCACAGGGAAAGCAGGTGTGTAGAAGAGACCTGACCCAAATGGTTCCAATGCTTGTGGATCGACTGCCAAGAAAACGGGAGAAGGTTAAGTATTGTCATGGCCCCACCTGAGTCCAGAGTTGCAGAGGACTTACCCTTCTCTCTCTGCTCTGTTTTTACATCGGGGTACCTATATCATTGGGACCCGTTGTCCTCCCCTTTTTCTGTTCTGAGGGGAGGGTCTGATATTAGGTTTATCGGGCACCTTTTATTTTATTTTATTTATTTTATTGTATTGTATTGCTGCTGTTTTAAATGGGATTGTATTACTTATTTTAGTAATTTAAATTGTTGGAGCCTATGTAATCTGTTTTTATTGTTTGCTCCTCATTAATAGTGTGCTGGGTTTTATGTTGTGATAGGGCAGTATAAAAAACTAAGAAATAAATAATAAATACATAATAAATAATAAATAAAATAAGGAGCCAGAAAGTGGCATGGTGCTCCACCCCACTCAGCCATTAGCAGTGGAGTCGCAGAAGGAAATGGTCTCTGTAGGACCCAGGGCTTCAACTGGCTAACCCCAGGGCTAACCCCAGCTTCTTTGAGCCTGCAGGCACATTTGGAATCCTGACAAGGCATAGTAGGCAAAAAGTAGGCTGACCAGATGTTCCGCTTTTGGCGGGACAGTCCTGCCTTTAAACAATTTGTCCCGCGTCCCGCAGGTTCTTCAAATTGTCCCGATTTTTGGGAGGCTGCTGCACTGCCTTCTGGGGCGCAAGGCAGTGCGGCAGCCTCCCCCGCGCGCGGCCGCAGGAGCACGGCCTTCTGGGGCTTGCCGTTTGCAGCCGTGTCACAGGGCGGGAAACGGCAAGCCCTAGAAGGCAGTGCACTCCTGCAGCTGCGCACGGCTGCCTACCCCCCCATCCCAGTTCACAAAGGTGACCATCTGGTCACCTTAGCAAAAAGGCAAAATGGCTGCAATAAAATGGTTGCTGCGGGAGGCGGAACCAGTTACAAAATGATTGCCACAGCTTAGCTACAGCAACACAGCGCAGATCCCAGTGCAGCTGCTGCCAAAACAACTTTTTAAAAAATCCGTCAGCCAGTCAAATCTCCAGTAGTCAGTGAGAAGTTGGCTGGGCAAAACCCAACCTGGCCCACCCACTTTCTGAAATACACATGGTGAGCACTAGAAAAGGTATTGGCGGGAACAACATTGAAGATCCCTTCCCTAAGGGAGGGCAATAAATTGGCTCTGACTTGACAGCCCGCCCCCCAAAGTACCAATTGCCAGCACTCCAGACACCACCCATCTTATGCCAGTTTTGGCCCCCCCCCCCCGTTGGGCTTTTTTATAATCACTAATCACTTAAGTGATCCTGAAATATCTTTTGTTGCTATGACGGCAACCACAGAAGAGTGCTTAAAGGATTAACTTTATTATGATTTATTTTAGATGTTTATATACTGTCTATCAACTAAAAAGTGTTTCAAGCAACTCAAGGAAGTATTCATCTAAAAGGTGTTCACATAAAAGCTTTAAAAAACAAAACAAAACAGTGCAAGTTGTATGTTTCCAACATGAAGACGTGGACACAAAGGCGATGATTTCCAGTGTTTCTAATTGCTGTGAGGACATCAGCAATTCTGTTGAATTCTTTGGATAAAGTTCAAAGTTCTTTGAATCCTTATCTGGAAATGCTCAGCAAATACTGGAACTATCACTAAGCAAAGAAGGTTAACTATGCTCACTTATCATGTGTCTTGTCTATTTTGAGAAGATTCTGTTAAAACTAAAGATCTTACCCATGCAGCTTTCTCAGGAAGGCTTCCATATAGTGGTGTATTTGCCCAGGGACACGGGGCAACTAATCTGGTCACGTGGGGGGTGCAAAATCAGCCCCCAAGTGACCAGATGCCTTCCAGCCGCTGGGCCGGGAAGAGGGGCTGCCCTCGGCTCCTCTTCCCGCCCAGCAGCTGGGGCGTGAGAGAAACTGGCGCCCAACTACTGGGCAGGGAAGAGGGGCATTATTCAGGAAAGTTTTCAACATTGACTGCTATTCATTCTCCAGGGAATAGCTAGAGCTGCTGATTAGTTCTGATGTCTTTTAATTGTAGTCTTTTGCACACATTTTGTCTCTTTGGGTCAAGAGTACGATGCCTTCAGGTCAGATTCTCAATTGCCCATGCATTTCCCCTATTCAGAACTCACCACGCTGCAGACCACAGAAGACCGGCGTTTCCAGTCACACATTCAAGCAAGGCCTAGCCTTAAAAACTCAGCGGAGCAACAGTTAATTTTTTTAACATGTGACTAAGAGTTGGGTTGCTTTCAAGTTTCAGAAAAGTAATCCAAATTAATCCTGACCTGGATGACCCAGACTAACCGAATTTCATTAGATTCCAGAAGCCAAGCAGGGTTAGCCTTGGATTGTACTTGGATAGGAGACCACCAAGGAAATCCAAGTTTGCAACACAGAAGCAGGCAAAGGTAAACCACCTCTGAACTTCTCTTGCCTCATAAATCCTAGGAGGTCACTATAAGTTGCAGAGTGGATAATTTTTTATACTCCAGATTGTTATGGATCTCACCTTCATCAGTTCTCTTCCAGCATGGCCAATTGGCCATGCTGGCAGGGGCTGATGGGAATTGTGGTCCATAACATCTGGAGTGCCAAAGGTTCGCCACCACTGCTATAAGTCATCTGTGAATTGCCAGCAAAAAAAAAAAAGAATCCAAAAAAAATGAAACTTTGCATAAGTCCAGCACAGTGTCTTCTTTCAACTGGGCTGCTACCTGTGCAAAGTACAATTTTGGCATACTAGTGCAGGCAACCAAGGAATACCCCCCCGTACAGAATTTTCCCCTATAGCTGCTCTGTATGGGTAGTGGACCGCACAGGCACAGGTAGAGATATTGGATCCCACACAAAATTCCATAAATTCTCCTGCCTCCCAAGCATCACATGTAAATTGGGGCTAAATTTGATACTGGGACATCTGGATCTCTCAAGCATGTTTTTAAAGATAATAACTTTTTGGGGTCCCATTTTAGATCAGGTGCCAACAGGGGTGTAGGGTTACACACCATTTAATTGACCTGTAACATTCCTGATATCGTTGAGATCTGCCCTACTGATGTGGGGGGGGGGGGATGCAAGCGCTCTGCCTTTGGCCCATGTGTCTGCTCAGTGGGGTAAACCACGGCTCCTGGGGGCCATTTCAGGACAATGGCATCGGGGAGGGGAAGAAGATTAGCCTCCTACCTCAAGGTCCATCCATCTGAATCGCTGCCCCGGGTGACTCTTGCTTAGAAACTACTTGAGCGCTCCAGACACAGAAATCCCAACATTACGTATCATTCAGCGCCTTTTACTGCTCAGTGCTGTGGAGGGTGTAGACTGCACACTCCTTCTCTGATAAGCAACGCTGCCCTATTTTGTTTTTTAATTTCCCGTTATTTGCAAGCATGACCTCTTGCCCGCCTCCAAGGCAGCCTCTCGGTTACTGAAGCTTGCACGGCGGTGCTATTTATTCCCCTGTATACGCGTGGGTGTTTTATTTGGCTTTCCCCCACCCCTTCAGGGAGCTGAGAGCTCCCCAGGTTCTGTCGGTTCTTCCTCTTCAGCAAGTGACTCATATGAACTCCTAACAGTTCCAAAAGTGTGATGCCAGAAGCATCGGAGAGAGTTCAGAGCCAAAGATATACTTTCAGAATAACCAGGTGGTACAGCCCTCCCGCTCCTTCACAGTGCATGTGGGGGGGGGGGGGAGGAATCCCATGACCAACATGCTCCCCTATAGTAAAAATGGTTCTCCTGTCATGTTGAAAGCCAGCAAATAAGGCTAAGACACTGCCAGACATGCTAGTTTTTCGCCAGCACAGGTTTGCTAACCTGGGCGAGTAGAAGAAGCAGAATAAAAGTTTTGAATTTGTACCCCCTTTCTCTCCTGTAAGGAGACTCAAAGGGGCTTACAAATTCCTTCCCCACCCCCCACACACAAAACAAACACCCTGTGATGTGGGTGGCACTGAGAGAGCTCAGAAGAACTATGACTAGCCCAAGGTCACCCAGCTGGCATGTGTTGGAGGGCACAAGCTAATCTGGTTCACCAGATAAGCCTCCAGAGCTCAAGTGGCAGAGCAGGGAATCAAACCCGGTTCTCCATATTAGAGTGCACCTGCTCTTAACCACTACACCACGCTGGCTCTGTATTAGGGTCGTCAGCTCCAGGTTGGGAAATACTTGGGGTGGAGCCTGAGGAGGGCAGGGTTTGTGAAGGGGAGGGACTTCAGTGTGGAATAATACCACAAAGACCTCCTTCCAAAGCAGCAATTTCTCCAGGTGAACTGATCTCTGACCTCTGGAGATCGGTTGTAATAGCAGGTAGTGACCAGCCACCACCTGGAAGCTGGCAATTCTAGCAAGTATCCCAAAATGCATTTTGGTATGGGCAGGACAGCGGTACAGTCTTAGGACAGGACTGTATGGTGGGGAAAAACATGAAGTTCCCACTAGTTTTGCAACGCTGGGAACAATTGATACAAATGGTGAATCCTCCTATTTGTTCACGGTCCCTCAGTTTTTCTCCTCATTTTCTCCCAGCTGAGTACCTTAGGGGGGTACCGCCCAGGGGGACACATGGGGTCAAATGTCCCCGGGCTGCAGCCATTTAGTCATATGGGGGTGGAAAATCCTCCTTTCCCCTGGATCCATACACTGACCAAGATATGGTGCAAAAAAACCCACATTGTTTGGTCATGATGGGGGGAGGGTTGTCGCCCATACGGGGCGGGGTGGGGGGTGGGGGAGAAAACTCAGATTATGCACAGGGCTACATTTTCCCTAAATATGCCTCTGCACAGACCAGAAGTAAGTCTGTATGTGAGGGGAAGAAATCTTCCGAGAGAGGGATTATGAGGGGCAATCAATAGGAAGGTGTTGAGCCCTCTCCTCTCCCCCAAGCACTTTCCCCTGCAAACCCCCTCCATTACTGCATGATGATTAATTGGAAAATACAGGTTTGCAGAAGGGTTGTTCCTCCTTTCAGGAAGCCTAGGCCTAGATGTTTTTGCTGCCTAGTGAATTAAAATCCCCCCTTCCCCCTGCACTATCATCACAGTGAATGGCATCACAACCGATTGCTGAATGAGAAAGAGTTGCTCAGGAGTTAGCTCATTTGTGATGCTTAATTTAAATAATTTAACAAATCACACAATTGTGTTACATTAGTTAAGCGGGAAGCATTTCTGCCAACAATACATAATTTATGGAACTCGCCTGCACCAAGACATAGTGATTAGCTTTAGAAGGCTTATGGAAGATAGGTCCATCAAGAACTATTAGCCGTGACAGCTAAATGGTGCCTCCACGTTCAGAAATTATATATCTCGAATGCCCGTTGCTGGAAGGACAATAACTACAGAAGAGTGGCAGCTTTGGGACCCTGCCATGGATACTCTGGGGCTAGGGCTTTCAGGATCCTGCTTCAGGGAGTCCCAGGCCAGCCCTTACTACAACCACCCAGCTGAGCAGTGGGGGAAAAATGGGGAGATGGACAGGTGGGTGACAGCCAGTGTCTTGGCTGAGCATGACCTGAAGCAACACCTTCATGTCACTGGTGACACTCTAGCATTCAAGTCAACCTTCATGTCGCTGGTGACACTCTAGCATTCAAGTCAACTAGCTTTAAAAAGGGCTTGGACAGATTTATGGAGGAGAAGTCGATCTATGGCTATCAATCTTGATCCTCCTTGATCTCAGATTGCAAATGCTTTAGCAGACCAGGTGCTCAGGAGCAGCAGCAGCAAAAGGCCATTGCTTTCACCTCCTGCAGGTGAGCTCCCAAAGGCACCTGGTGGGCCACTGCAAGGAGCAGAGTGCTGGACTAGATGGACTCTGGTCTGATCCAGCAGGCTAGTTCTTATGTTCTTATGTTCTTTATGGTCAAAGAGTTTTGGCTGGATGTTAGTATACTGCTGGTGATGCAGTGACATAACTTCCAGTCACACTGGAAGTCTCCCCCAACCCCCCAACATGTCAGTCACCCTATCTGGCTAATGGGATACAAAGTTCTGAACCAGATGGTCTAAACCAGAAGGATTCTTCATATGAACTACAGCCCCTTCTGCACACGCAGAATAATGCACTTTCAATGCACTTTGCAGCTAGATTTTACTGTGCGGAACAGCAAAATCCACTTGCAAACAATTGTGAAAGTGGATTGAAAGTGCATTATTCTGCACTGTGCGGAGGGGCCCTAAATACAACATCCAGTTTCCTGGCTGCTGCTAACATAGATTGGAATCCTCATTTCGGCTGGAAGCTTTCAATGAAGAGGCTGAATCCAGAAGTGCAAGCAAGAGTTTTCCCCACATTTTAAACAATACCACTGGAATTTTGTTGCTTCAGTTCCTTATGTTTCAACCAGCCCTGGCCGTAGCACCTGATTTTTCTATTGGCATGGCTGTCCTGGGACTTAAATAGCGTAGCCTCATTCGTTGAATGAATTACGTGTAAGGCATAGCTTCAGGCGCACACGAAAACATGGATGCAGATGTAGAAGAAAGAGGTGGCAAGCTAGTAAAGGAGATCGGACATGACAACTTTTCTTTGGGCAAAGGGGCGAAAATAGAACAAGGTTCTATTTTCAAGTAGACAACGAATGATCAAGACTCCATTTTTGCCTGCCGGCTAGCAGGGATGAAATGTTTTCCAAAGGCCTCTTGGTCAGAGAAGAAGCCAACATTACCACAAAGTCAAGTCATGCGCCATCTAAGATGTATTTTTATCTGGGCTATTAAAGGCTGTTTACCCATCAACAGTGAGGGGTGATTTGAGCTTATCTTTCAACCTTTAGAGATACTTAAACACTTCTCAATCTGATAGCCTCTGAAAAGCTACGCAGAGGGAAGGATAGTTTTAATGAAACTAGTTAGTTTTCAGAAGTTAGCGGAGCAGCTGAGTCACTGGATTTAATGCTTGGTGGGGAGGAAGAGAGAGAATCTCCATTAGAGGATTTACATATAATTCCAGTGCATAGAATGACTATTGAACAAGCTTCACTTGTTCCACACAACTATCTCTGCAGGGAAGGGAACATGGTATAATTTGACTGTGCTCAGAAGTAAGTTTCACATTTTTGATGGGGTTTGCTAGGTGGGATAGAGTTGCCAACTCTGGCCTGGGAAATTCCTGGGGAGATCTGGGGGCAGCTGCTGCCGTGGGATCTCAATGCGAGGGTGATGCTCTAGAGCAGGGGATTCGGGTGCAACTCCAGGGTTCTGAGCCAGACGATGCAGCTCTTTCAGCCTTATACCTCGTGGGTTCGCCAGAGCCTGGAGGTTGGAGGGTAGCGTGGGCATGTTTCTCCAGCCCTCCAGAGCAGCGCTGGAAGGAAAGGTGAGTGGAGGGGCTGAACCGGAGGTGGCTCTGTGCGGAGCCGCCTCTCTGGCTCGGTAGATCTTTGGGGCCGTGGAAAATGGGTCCAAATGGCTCTTTGGGTGGTAAAGGTTGCTGACCTCTGCTCTAGAGTCCACCCTCCAAAGCTGACATTTACTCCAGAAGAAGTGAATTCTGTTAATCAGAAGAAGGTTAATCAGTTAGCCTGCCAGGAGATCGCCAGTCTCCACCTGCAAGTTGGTTACCAGAAGTCTTTCCTTTGAAGAAGAGAAGAAGTAAAGTTTGGATTTATACCCTGCTTTTCTTAATCATAATAGGTCTCAAAACTGCTTACAAGCTCCTTTCCCCTCCTCTCCCCACAACAGATGCCTTGTGAGATAGGTGGGGCCGAGAGAATTGTGAGAGAACTGTGACTAGCCCAAGGTCACCCGGCAGGTTCACATGTAGGAGCGGGGAAACAAACCTGGTTCACCAGAATCGAGTCTGCCACTCATTTGGAGAAGTGGGGAATCAAAACTGGTTCTCCACTTTAGAGTCCGCTTGCTCTTAACCATTACAGTCAGGGGTCTGCAACCTGCAGCTCTCCAGATGTTCATGGACCACAATTCCCATCAGCCCCTGCCATTTGGCCAGGCTGGCAGGGGGCTGATGGGATTTGTAGTCCATGAACATCTGGAGAGCCGCAGGTTGCAGACCCCTACACCATGCTGGGCCTCTCTTCTGAGCCTGTGAGTCAAAACCTCTGCCCTAAAGTACAGCCCCTTGGTGCCAGACAAAAGAAATGGTGTGCGTTGGGAGGTGAGGGTCACCATATTGAGCCTAATTAATTAATTATAAATAAACAAAGAAATAAGGCAACAAGCATGGCCTATGTCTGTTATCTCCTCCTGGATTGGCACAGTCACAAGCTGAGTCCAAGGCAAATCTGTGCACAGCCACCAGGGTCACTGAGATGTGGGGTTTGGTTTGTGCCAAGTGTGTCCAGTCAAACGCAACCAGGCCCCCTCTTGGTCTGCCAGCACACCATCTTCACAGCTAGACAATGTACTTTTTTAGCCTTCCAAAGTTGTCCATCTCCAATTTAGACATAAGGGAACAGGAAAGAAAACCAGAAGGGAAAGAGAGGCAGACTGGTGGGATTTCAGTCCTTATTTTCTTTTTTTTTTAAAGAATAATTTGTTTTATTAAGACTTTGAAAACCTACAAGAAGAGGATAAGCCACTCAAATCAAAAACTCAGAGCAGAGCTTGGACTAGTACCATTCTCCGCCACAGGGCTAGTACATACACATACACACTCTCTCTCAAATTAATTATCATCATTAATTATAATTAATCTCTCTCAAATTAATGATCGTTTAAACACAATTCTACCTCAAATTCAGTCTTCGACTATTCAAAACCATAGGATCTCTGATCTATTTCAAATCTTTCTAATAATTGTGCATAAAGAACCCGATGGATTGACAGTGGCTTATTTAAAATGTTTTGAAGATGTACTAGCAAATAATCCCATTACAAAGAGTGATGTATGAAATTCGAGAAAAACAAGATCTCCCACCCACGCAGCAAGAAGCAAATATAACTTAATAAAAATTGTAAAAAAAAGAATTCTAAAATATTATGATATGTTATCCTCTCGGGAGAGCAGAAGAGGCTGCAGTCCTCTGTCCTCTGAGAGGTGCTTTTATAAACACTGAGGCTGGGCGCGGGGAGGGGGGGAGAAGCCCGACTGCCGTCTACTGGGCTCACGGGAGCCAGGGAGAGGGATGGGGTGGGGGCGGTGTCCTTGGATCCACCCACATTGATGATGATGTGGGTGGGGCCGAGAGGGCCCAAAGATGATGTCTTTGCTCCAGACCTAGTCACATGGGGGGCCCAATTTTGCACCCCCACATGACCAGATTAGTGGCACCCAGGGACAAGGGATATCCCCCTGTCCCCAGGCAGATACGCTACTGAAGAAGAAACATTTCCTGAAGACCCAGAAAACCAAACAAGAATACAGAAAAAATGTGATTAAAATGAGGACCGAAATCAGGCACAACAAAGCTCTACATGGCCAATTTCTGGAGAAGATCAAGGACAAGATGGACAACGAAAAGACCTGGCTATGGTTAACAACTGGAAGTCTGAAAAAGTAAAATGAATCCTTGATTTTAGCTGCTCAAGAGCAAGCCATTAGAACAAATTTGATCAAGGCCAGAATCGAAAAATCCTCGGATGATGCAAAATACAGATTGTGCAAAGAAGCAGACAAAACTGTCGATCATGTCCTCAGCTGCTGCAAAAAGATTGTCCAGAGTACTGAGTACAAACAGAGGCACAACTCAGTGGCCAAGATGATCCGCTGGAATTTATGCAAGAATTACAACATGAGATCAGCTAAGAACCGGTGGGAACATTGTCCAGAGAAAGTAATGGAAAATGAGAAAGTCAAGGTCCTATGGGACTTTCAAATCCAAATGGACATAACACACCAGACATCACCATGACTGAGGACAAGAAAGTGACCATCATCAACATAGCAGTACCCAGTGACAGCAGGGTCACTGAAAAAGAACATCAGAAGGTTACTAAATACCACGATTTGAAAATTGAGCTTCAGCGTCTATGGCACAAACCAGCTGAGGTCGTCCCAGTGGTAATCGGCACCCTGGGCGCCATCCCGAAAACACTAGGGCAGCACTTGAAACATCTTCAAATCGACAAAATTAACATCTGTCAGATTCAGAAGGCAGCCCTACTGGGGATACACACAAATAGTACGTTGATACATTACAACTTCCTAGGCCTGTGGGTGAGGCTCGAATTGTAATGAAGGCCAACGATGGGCTAAAGATCTGGCAGCTGTGAAATCAACCCATAATAATAAAGTAATAAAAAAGAAGGCAACAAGCATGTCTTTATATGCTTGTTTATAGTGCTTGAACGTAGCAGCCTGAATAGCCCAGTAATCAGGGTTGGTGATAGTTACGGAAGACGTTGACTGTTGTTTGGACAGAGATAATGGCCAACCAGCTCTGTTAATCTCTTGCTTGGAATGCCCTGGGGATGGAGTTGCAGTGAGTCCGTTGTGACTTCAGGGCATGTTCTTCTTCTGTATGCTTTATTGTATTGTGTGGTTTTTATTTGGCAACCACTCAAACAAGCTGGAGACTGTAGTGTAATAAAAAAAGGCGGAACTGGGGGTGGGGAAGGTTGTGACTGATAAGCATTTCCTTTGGAGTACTTCTCTGCTTCCATATTTTATGTGGGGGTGGGGGCATTGGATAGATAGTGCACTGCATAATGGTTTTATGGCCCATGTAAAACAAGCAGATGACCTTCCTCCAGTCTTTCTGTGCCTCTTCAATGGACACGAATTGCTAGAAGGTGATCAGTCACTGAAATGGGCACTGCTGGCAGGTGACTAATAGCAGACATGCCCTCACCTGCTTGAACGAGGTGGAAAGGAATAGGTAGGCAGGTGGAATACAGCCAGCAAAGGAGATGAGTGTTGTCGGTGATTGGCAAAAAGCATTCTGGGGTTCAATGAAGGTAGACTCTTTGCTTCTGGGAGAGCCAGTGTGGTGTAGTGGTTAAGAGCAGGTGGATTGTAATCTGGATGATCAGGTTTGATTCCCTAATCCCCCACCTGAGTGGTAGAGGCTTATCTGGTGAACCAGATGCGTTTCTGCACTCCCACGTTCCTGCTGGTGACCTCGGGCCAATCACAGTTCTCTCGGAACTCTCTCAGCCCCAGCTACCTCACAAGGTGTCTGTTGTGGGGAGAGCAAGGGAAAGGAGCTTGTAAGCCACCTTGAGTCTCCTTACAGGAGAGAAAGGTGGGATATAAATCCAAACTGTTATTATTATTATTTAGAGGCCAGAGATATTTGCATAGATGCTTGTTTGCTTCCTTTCTCCCCTGTGCAAGTGGTCAACCAACAGACATTACACAGAACAAAAATAACCCCTGTCAAAACCTGCCCTTAGGACTTTCTGGTGCCCAAGGCTGGAGTATGAAAGGCTATATTTGCCCAGGAATATTTTATCTAAACATTTATACTCTTTTTCTCCTCAATGGGGACCCAAAGTGTCTTTAAACATCATTCTCCTCTCGTCAATTTAACCCCCCCCCCCCCAGCAAAAATCCTGCTATGTAGGTTAGGACTGAGGAGTGTGGCGGACTCAAGGTCCCCCAGGAAGTTTCTATGGCAGAGTAGGGATTCAAACCTGGGTCTCCAATTACTTAACCAACCCAAAATGGAAGCCCAAACAACTCCTGAAGCAGATGTGATTTCCTGAAGGAGCAGAAACATGTAGCACTCATCTCCCGTGCCGCACACACAAAGAACCACATTTTTTTGGCCAAATTTGATCTACAGTAATGCACAATCATTACTGCAACGATTACTCCGAGTAGTCTTTCCATTCGCCCCTGGCTTCAAAATGGTTCTCTCCCTAACATTACATTGGCAATTTATTTATTATTATTATTATTATTATTATTATTATTATTATTATTATTATTATTATTATTATTATTATTATTATTATTATTATTATTATTATTGTTGTTGTTGTTGTTGTTGTTGTTGTTGTTGTTGTTGTTGTTGTTGTTGTTGTTGTTATTTATTATATTTATAAACCGCCCTCCCCCGAAGGGGCTGCTCAGGGCGGCTTAACAAACAAATAGATAGGAGCACAAATAATAAAATCAAATTTTTTTAAATAGTTATTAAACATGGCTCTATAAGTTAAAATCGCACCTTCATTAAAATGCAAGCATCTATCAAAAATTACCGACATGTATGCGCCCTACTTCGCATAGGGCCGTCCCCTAAGAAAAAGAGGGGGGGGAGGGAAAGAAGAGGGAGGGGAAACCGGTAGGGTCCACAGATTTTAGAAAGAAAGGGGGGGGCATCAGCGGCCGGGCTCCCCAAAGGCCCGGTGGAACAGCTCCATCTTGCAGGCCCTGCGAAATTCATTAAGATCCCCGGCGAGGGGCTCTCGCTGTGAAGCTGGAGGAAGAGCGTTCCACCAGGCAGGGGCCAGAGCTGTAAAGGCTCTGGCCCGGGTGGAGGCCAGCCGCATCATTGTCAATTTGGCATGAAATTGACAAAGTTGATCTAACTGACCATGCTAGTTATATCTTTGCCTCAGTGTTAATTCAATTATAATTAATCTAATTAGAATTAATAATTTAATACATGCTGCTAACTGAACCAACCCCTGTGGCTGGATCAGAAGATAGGCCAAATAAAAAGATGGCGACAACCACGGGACATCACAGCTGCAGCGGAGCGGCACATGCCCACGGGGGTAGATGGAAAAGGGCCTGGCTTCTGCCTCCAAAGAAGTGATCATGGCCAATTGGCCATGCTGGCAGGGGCTGATGGGAATTGTAGTCCATAACATCTGGAGTGCCAAAGGTTTGCCACCACTAACTTATGCAAACCTTTTTGGTGGCATAAGTTTGCAACACCGAAGGGGCATTTCTGGGAATGGCCCTGGAATGCCCCGAACTGTGTTGCGCAGGCTCTGCAGCAGAAAGGAGCTGGTGCATGCGCAGAATTTGAGCACCATGCAGTTGTGGATTTAAGCACCATGCAGTCGTGCAGCACCCTGCCACCAGCATAATATATTTGCCTCTTACGGCAGCGGAGTTAGCATCTATGTTGGTGCAGCCTTGCCCTGTTTCCAATACTCCATTCGTCCTTCCCTTTGAACTGTAGTAGGAGTTGTACATTTGCTTGTGTTTTAAATTTTGTTATAGGCTGTTACTGAAAATTTGTTTAACTTTTGTTGTATACTTTGGCAGGAGGAGGGTGGATTATAATAATAATAATTTCAAGTACCATCAGTTCCTCGAAACAAGCACACACCTTGGGAGTCATCATATCCCCTTCCCCTGGAGTTCCTCCTGGCTGGTTACTTGAAATCTTTCTGTCTCTTGAAAACCACTTTACCTTCCAAGCTTCCAACAACATTTAAACGTTGAGCTGTTGAGTTTATCACTGGAAGGCATCTGTTGCCAATTTGATTAGATTACTGATTTCCAGTTGACTTTCCCAGGATTTCAGATGCGGAACTATTTGATCTACAGCATCTTTATTTTGTTATGATTTTTAAGACTCCTTGAACTTAACCTGGAGGCAAATTGGCGGTATGGTGGTGGTGGTGAGAGGGATAAATCTTTTAGATACCTAACTTGTGGTAATGCCGCTGCTACAGTTTC
Organism: Sphaerodactylus townsendi; assembly: GCF_021028975.2. Lineage (NCBI taxonomy): Eukaryota > Metazoa > Chordata > Lepidosauria > Squamata > Sphaerodactylidae > Sphaerodactylus > Sphaerodactylus townsendi. Next base: position 42,213,833 of record NC_059437.1, read on the forward strand.
ACCCTAGCCCACCCTGGAATCTGTTTCTCACAATGTAGCTCTCAGTCCAGTGGCAACACAAAATAATGGTTTATTAATGCTAGGGTTTGGTTTGCAAATAATCATTCGAATCCTGGTTTGCTTTAATAAAGACGGATGTTATTTACCTTTGCTCTATCCTCACTGCCCAGCTGTTTAGAGCAATGAAATGCTAAACTAAGAGGACTGTTTTGATCTCTCTCTCTCTCTCTCTCTCTCTCTCTCTCTCTCTCTATCTATCTATCTATCTATCTATCTATCTATCTCAATATCTCAATATCTCAATATATCAATCTCTCTCTCTCTCTCTGGCCCCTTCTGCACACGGAAAATAATGCATTTTCAAACCACTTTCACAACTGTTTGCAAGTGGATTTTGCCATTCCGCATAGCTTCAAAGAGCATTGAAAGCAGTTTGAAAGTGCATTATTCTGCATTTGCGGAGTGAGCCTAAATCTATCTCTCTATCTCTCTATCTATATTTACAATTTGGCTCAACCTTACTTTACTTTTCTTTATCTCACCTGCCCCAAGTATCACTCATTTTATTTGTCTGTCTGTTTGTTCATTCATTCATTCTGCTTACAGGCCAACATGAGATAGCAACAATAAAATCGACACAGTACATAACACAACCTGTAATGGCCTATAATAATTCAACCAGATGGCATTACAATCCTAACGAGTTAAACAGCTAATTTCCACATGCTTCTCCACCACACCAGTGTAAGGGGAAAGGAATACCAGAACAAGGGGGACAAGAGGAAGGAAGCCTGCTACATAGAATACCATTGCTGCCTCACTATAGGCCTGGGGGAACAACTCTGGCCCCTTCCGCACATGCAGAATAATGCACTTTCAATCCACTTTCACAATTGTTTGCAAGTGGATTTTGCTATTTCGCACAGTAAAACCCATCTGCAAAGTGCACTGAAAGTGGATTGAAAGTGCATTATTCTGCATGTGCAGAAGGGGCCTCTGTCTTACAGGCCCTGAGAAATTGTGTCAAGTCATACAGCACCCTGGTCTCCTCTGGCAGAGTGCTCCACTAGACTGGTGGAGCCCCTAGCCCTGGTTGAGGACAACCGGAAGACCGGAGCACTATGCTGACATTACTGAAGTCGGGATCTCATTACAGAGCCTTCCCTTCCTTTCCCTTTTTTACCAGCTTGGGAGCCAAAGCTGCTTATTGGAAGTGAAGTGTGGAACGGATTATTACTAGCAGCTTTGATCACAGCTTCTTGTCATGTAGGTACAGAACTGGGGAGGGGGAGGGCAGAAACACAAGAAGAAATATGAGCAAGAATGCCAAGCGCAGCTGCGTTTCAAAACAGGTCCCTAAAAGCCGAAACTGTCCATGAGGCAAGTTCTGACGAACAGAAAGTATTCTGCTGGGGTCATTTTTTTTAAATACACAAGCACATAAAATTATAGTTGCACATGTCAATCAATCAGGTGGGGCTCTTAGCCAATTATCGATGTAGCTCCATTTAAAAAGGAATTATGGGTGTTCAGGGAACCTAACACAGATCAATGTATTGTCGGGTTGGGCTTTCACGTCCGGGATCATTTCAGTGTTGTGTTTTCCTGATTTCTGCACTGTGGCTGGTGTTGTGTTTATCGACGCTTCTGCATCTAAAATACCTCTGGATCCTCTGAAGATGCCAGCCACAGATGCAGGCGAAACGTCAGGAGAGAATGCTGCTAGAACACGGCCATACAGCCCGGAAACCACACAGCACCCAACTAACACAGATCGTTACAACAGTGTGTGAGTGTGCGCGCTATCAAGTCCCGTTTCCAATAGAACTGCATTAGAGATGCAACCGGGAACTTTCAGAATTGCCCTTAAAAATCTGGTCTGGAGTCTATATATCTCCCGAGATACACCGTTTATCCAAATTGTAGCAGCATATAGCAATTGTGCTGTCACCTTTATATTAAAAACTTTTACGGCAGGGGGAACGTCTTAGCCTCCAGTGGTGGAGTAAAAGAGAAGGATGGAAAATAAGCTGGCATTGGCTTTCTTCCGAGCCAACTGTCTATGCATAGATCAGGAGCCTGAATGATGAAAATTTAGGCCCAAATGCTGAACGTTCCTGTCTAGTAATATTGAGTTACTGCTAAACAGACAGACTTGGGAATGCCAGAATAGGAATTGCTGATATTCCATCTCCATCAAATTGATGCTCTGTGAGCATTCACAGATCTCGATCTAAATTTCACCCCCCACGTACTCCCTCTTAAACCTTTCTAACTGGCCAGAATGACATACTGGCCACTCAGGCCACTTCCACACATGCAGAACAATGCACTTTCAATCTATTTATTTATTTTATTTATAATTGGTTTTATATACCGCCCCTCCCCCGAAGGGCTCTGGGCAGTGAACAACACAGTAAAGCAGTAATTACAATAAAACCCCGTTAAAACAGCAGATTAAGAATGTTACATAGGCGTCCAATATAAAACATAACTTTCAATGCACTTTGCATCTGGATCGTACTGTGCGGAATATCAAAATCCCCTTGCAAACAATTGTGAAAGTGGATTGAAAGTGCATTGTTCTGCATGCGCGGAAGTAGCCTCAGTCCTAAATGTAAAGATTTCAACCCACCTAAGCGTATAAAGGGAAGGAAGGCGGCACGGCATGGCATAGCCTGATCTCAGATCTCAGAAGCTAAGCAGGGTTGGTACTTGGAAAGGAGACCTCCAAGAAAGACTCTGCAGAGGAAAGCAACTGCAACAAAACTTCAGTGCTTAATTACTTGTCAGGGTCACAAAAATCAGCCCTTTACACAGACACAAATATATAAAATTAGCTCTGCAGTTAGTGATTATGGAAGCTACTTAGAGGAGGATAAAGTTGAATGCTGGAAAAAAAATCTCCTGCTGTTTAAAAGTTTTCTGCTTTTGAGCTTCTAAAATTCCACGCACTTTTCTAATGTTCATTTTCACTTTTCCTCTCTTTTTTTGCACCATTTACACACTGCCCAGCTATGTCCTTGCTCCGAACATACCTAACCGGTTGTTTTCCTTTCACTGGAAGGGCTCCTTGACTGGGATAGGAAAGTATGAAATGGGAATCTTTGGAAGCCGTTAAAACACAAGGTTGTTAAGTTTTGGAATGTTCAAGTTTTGGAATGTTTTTAAAGTTTTAGCAGCCTCTGCACTTTGAAAGGGGTTGAGAGCTTTGGTTGGGTCAGAAGTACGGGAACGTGAGCTAGAAAGCGCTTGGCATGCTCCCAGAGACTGGACTTTGTGAGGATGGTATTTAATGCAACTCTTCACTTCCCTCTGCTTATCTCACGTTTTTCATTCCTCCCTTCATCCAAGGAGCTCAAGATCTTCCATCTCCCATTTTATTTTTGTTACAATCTGATGAGGTAAGTTAAGCTGACAGGAAGTGACCGGCCTAAGGTGAGTTTCAAGGGGATTTTCACCCAGTTCTTCTTCACTTCACCTTTCAGAGCTGTACACTTCAAACTGGTCGATACGGCAACTAAGGACTCCACTAACAGATCCACAAGGGCGTATTTTCGCCCGTAAAGGCAAATTTAGCATACCCTTACCTGCATGCTAGGAACCGTTTATGCTTTTTGCAGTTACCATTTTAGTTCTGATAAATTTTGCCCATTAACAACTGAGATCCGCTGTTCCCCCCTCAGAGTCAGAGGAGTGAAAGGTTAGACGCCATCTGTTTTAAATATTTATAAGTTTGGAGCGCTGCATTTTAACTTGTATAAATTTTAGTATTTTATCTTATTATCCACTTGTATGTATTATGTTGTTAACCGCCCTGAGCCCTTTGGGGGAGGGCGGTATAAAAGTGGAATGAATGAATGAATAAATAAATAAATAACAGCAAATGAAATGTAACTGTTAAAGATGGCCGCCTAACACCAACTCTTAGTAGTAGCTTTGGCTATACAAATAATTTGTGCGTCAATTTCATGTGGCCCAGCATGCCTCAAAAGGGACATTTATCGAGGTTTGACAACACAAAGTTTTATTTATTTCTTATCTTGTTTACCAGATTGTCATACCATGACTTAGTTTTAGACTTTTCAAAGCCATTTGCAAAATGAAGTAAAGCTATCAACAATTGCATCGTCTCCAATGTGTCACAGGGTCTGCCTCGTTGTGTCCCTGTTCTCACATTAAGGACAACTGCCTGAGCCACTCCGCTTTTCAACGTTGCCGAAGGTCCTATTCCACCCGCGATACAATATGTTAATTGACTCGGCAACAGCCTGTTTTAAAAGCCAAAAAAAGTCTTTGTTGTTTAAGTTAAAGACATGCTGGGGGTAAAGGGAAAATCTAGGTTTGTTCTATACGTCTCTTATCAAAAAGTTCACTATGAACCTCGCCAGCGTGAAAAATAATCCATATACCGCACAGCGCCTTGATAGTACCACACAAGCATTTGCACACATGTACGTTGGAGACAAAAACATACCCCACATGGAGATTTAATTGCTAGACAACCCCCAGGGAAGATGCTGAACTCTGAAGAATTACAACTCTAACAAGTCACACTAACCATATTTGAATAAGTCATTCTCCAAAGGCAAATATGGAAAGTAAAACAGGATGATGATTCACCAGACATGAGGATCAGTAAACAGGAGCTATGCCTAGTAATCAGGAAAAAGTTGACACACACACACTTCAAGACATTTTCAAATGTCTGCTGATTACAATCCAACTCTGTAGGTAAAGTGAAGAATTTTAGTTGATTGTATCAGCGTTAGCCAGTCAAAGGTTGATTCTGCTTCTTTTTGCGGGGTCTAGGGTTCCTAGCCCAAACCAGCTTGTTTTCAGCCATTATTTCTACAATGACGCTGCCATACCCATTAAGTACAGCAACATTTGAAAGAGAGAGCTTTATCCAGATTATCCAGAATGCCGCTCTCTCTCTCTCTGCAATAGGGAGGCTGCACAGCACAAAAACGTTACACACAAACACCTACCTATCCACCTGGACCTCGGCATCTTGTTTGTCCATCTTGGACTGTGTTTCTCCGTTGAGTTCCTTGCTGTTATTCAGAAGGTCCAAGACCGGCTTGATCTCTTTCAACAGTTCACTGTTTTCAACACTACCGTTCAGGCAACGCTCAGAAATGTCGTCGCTGTTATCTTTCAGGGAGTCCCCTGCAACGGTGCCAGAAACCACCCCGTTGACGTGCACCAAAGTCTGGTCCCCTTGCCCATTTTCTCGGGCACATCGAGAACTGACAGAACCGCCCATCGTGAGGTCCACCCCTTCCTGCTGATCTGTGGTGGGGATTCTCGGACTGGACGGCAAGTCAACCGAAGTTGGGGTCGTACACAAGGGCCGGGTGACTCGGACAGTCTTTGGTGTCCCGTCGCCGGTGAAAGTAGTCTCTAAATGAGTGGTGAAACCTTCGGGGCCTCTCAAGATGAGAACGACGTAGGTTTCCGAGGCGACGCTCCTTAGGACCTCCAGAGCATTTCCATAGTTCATATCCACCAAGGGCCTTCCATTGACTGCTAGGATAATGTCCCCCCTCTGAATAAGGCCACTTTGTTCCGCTGCCCCTCCTCGGATCAAGTCTGAGATGATCACCGGTGGTTTGTTGATGCGTTCCTTCACGAGGAACCCGAGACCCCCAACCTTGCGCTTGAAAAGCCTCACCGAGATGACGTTGGGCTGAATCTGCTGCACACTGAACACATTCTCTTCCATTGTAAATCTTCAAGCCCAATGGCTGAGAGCAAGCAGTGCGTAGCGTCTCTCTATTGGTCTGTGACCGTTTAGCAGAAACTAGAGGGAAGAACACAGGGCGCTCTCTTTCGCTTGCTCTCTGTTTGTGAGCACTTCACTAGGATAGGTTGTTTCTTTGGCTTTCAAACACGTTGCACTGATCACCTACTGTATGTTCTGCAGGGCCCCACTTGTTGATCACCAGCTCCGGGTCACTCTTATTCTCTGGCCGTTTCTCCACAACAAGTAAACGCTGGGCAGAGAAGAGCAGGAACTGAACCAAATATCTCCTGGATGTGCAGCTTCTCAGAGAAACCAGAATGCTGGCAGAGCCCTGGGGATTGGAGTTCCACTTCACATTTTCATCTACAAATGGGGGAAAGGAAAGAAAACCAAAATAAATCCATGTGTATATGCATATGTTGCAAAGATCTCCTGTAAACAAACTCTTTTTGAAAGAAACCAATTTTGAGGTTAGCATTCACAAGGTGGCATTTTTAACGGTTCCTTACAGGTGAACGGAGTCAAACTCTTTTATATAATTATGTCTTTGAATTATCTTATTGGGTGATTATTTTTGTATAGTTTGTTGTTGTTAATGCCCACCTTGGGCCAAGACAGTGTCTGTGGAAAAGTGGAGTATATCGGTTTCCTAAATAAACAAACTTGGATGCCACCATCATCCAAGACAACATAGGAACAATGGTTTCGATTACACAGTGGTGGCGAACCTTTGGCACTCCAGATGTCATGGACTACAATTCCCATCAGCCCCTACCAGCATGGCCAATTGGTCATGCTGGCAGGGGCTGATGGGAATTGTAGTCCATGACATCTGGAGTGCCAAAGGTTCGCCACCACGGGGAAGGACTAGATACCAGAAAATGCCATGGGCTTGAGCATATAAGGAAGGCAACAAGGAAACTAAAGAAGAAGAAGAAGAAGAAGAAGAAGAAGAAGAAGAAGAAGAAGAAGAAGAAGAAGAAGAAGAAGAAGAAGAAGAAGAGGAGGAGGAGGAGGAGGAGGAGGAGGAGGAGGAGTTTGGATGTATACCCCACCTTTCTCTCCTGCAAGGAGTTTCAAGATGGTTTACAAGCTCCTTTCCCTTTCTCTCCCCACAACAGACACTTTGTGAGGCAGATGGGGCTGAGAGAGTTCTGAGAGAACTGTGACTGACCCAAGGTCACCCAGCAGGAATGTAGGAATGCGGAAAAACTTCTGGTTCACCAGACAAGCCTCTGCCACTCAGGTGGAAGAGTGGGGAATCAAACCCAGTTCTCCAAATTAGAATCCAGCTGCTCTTAACCACTACACCACGCTGGCTCTCGTCAGAAACTGGATCTTCACCAACCTTTTCCTTGTAATGGCAACTGAGGCTCTGGGCAAACCAGCCAAGACACTGGGAATTCTATGATCAAAACAAATTTTTAAAACTTTTATTTTCAGATGTTTGAAGCCTAAGTAGCACTGGCTGTTGTGGGTTTTCCAGTCTGCGTGGCTGTGGTCTTTTAGTTTTAGTACCTGACATTTCACCTGCATCTGTGGCTGAAATCTTCAGAGGCCCGTCACAGTAAGATGTGTTTCTCTTCAGAGAAACGTATCTTACCATGGCACGCCTCTGAAGATGCCAGCCACAAACACGCGCAAAACATTAGGCTCTAAAACTAGCACACCATAGCCACACAGCCTGAAAAACCTTCAACAGCCGGCTGATTCTGGTCGCGAAAGCCTTCGACAACACACCTAACTAGCAGCTTCAGTTTACATATTTTAAACACATCAGCATACTTTAAAACAGGAGTCTGCAACCTGCGGCTCTCCAGATGTTCATGGACTACAACTCCCATCAGCCCCTGCATTGTTGGAGAGACCATTTCCCCTCCTACAGGGCATGAAAACACAGCATGCTCCACCACCCATTTCCACCCACCACTGCTGAGACCAGAAGAAGAAGAAGAAGAAGAAGAAGAAGAAGAAGAAGAAGAAGAAGAAGAAGAAGAGTTTGGATTTATATCCCCCCTTTCTCTCCTTTAGGAGACTCAAAGGGGCTTACAATCTCCTTGCCCTTCCCCCCCTCACAACAAACGCCCTGTGAGGTAGGTGGGGCTGAGAGAGCTCCGAGAAGCTGTGACTAGCCCAAGGTCACCCAGCTGGCGTGTGTGGGAGTGTATAGGCTAATCTGAATTCCCCAAATAAGCCTCCACAGCTCAGGCGGCAGAGCGAGGAATCAAACCCGGTTCCTCCAGATTAGATACACGAGCTCTTAACCTCCTACGCCACTGCTGCCACTGCAGCTAAACATCTCGGGCCCTAGACTCACTTCTGGCTGAAAGACTTTTTCACAGCCAGTCTCTGCTCCCTTCATATCACACTCTTATTTATGCGTGTTCATTATTAGATTTTATGTTTCATGATATTTTGATTGATACAAAGATAAATCAAGAGTCCTTTTGAGAATGCTGATATTGCAATGACTGTACTGGAATGTGGTATACATCTATCATAACCAATATAAACGTTCGGTGGTTCCGAACTGTCTGTTGAGCATGATCGGGCCAGCATTCCCATGGACCGGCAACCCACTGACATCTCTCTCTCTATACTTTTGTTTTTGCTGTTTTTCCCAAACCACGAAGTGGCTTTTCTTTTTCTTCTAATGATCCAGCTGAAGCGAGTGACAACAGAAACAATGAATTGTAACAACTTTCCAGCTGTCACGAACTTCACTGATTTCGCTGGCTCATTATAGAAAAAAGGGGGATCAGGCGAGAGGGGGGCCGGGGAGAAGCCTTGTGGGCAAACAGACAGAGCTGGTGAAGTTGTCAAAAGGAAGGGACCTGCAGAATGGGATTTGTCACTGAGTTTTGGAGAGCAAAGACAAGTTTTAAAAATCCCTCTATTCTCACTCAGAGAAGAGACACGGGATAGAACCTGGCCAGAATGGTCCAGAGAGGGGAAGTAGTTAGATCCTTGCCAAGAAAGGGACTTTGGGCTGTATCAGAGGCTCAGTTTCCCATCGGTAAGGTAGGTGCAATCTTTGTTTGCAAAACAGGCAAGAATTGTAGGTCTTGAAGACCACAGATTAAGCTGCCTTACACCGAAGAAAGAAACAAGAAACAAGAGGTAATTGGAGCCACGGAAAACTAATTTTAATTCGCTTTGGATCCCTATGTGTTTTGCAGATGCTTCATCAGGAACCTCTGTCAAATTATAAATTATAGCCTGGATTATACCATCCATAGCAACACTGTTTGAGCAAGCAGAGAACTAGTCTGAGTAGAGAGCTTTCAAATCATCTACCGCCTGAAAACAAGACTCACTGGAAAAGACAATAATGCTAGGAAAAGTGAAAGCAGAAGAAAAAGAAGTGAGCTGGATTGACTCAATAAAGGAAGCCATGTCCTTCTGTTTGCAAAACCTGAGCAAGGCTTATGCAATAGGCTATTTGGGAGGTGATGTTTGGATGTTTGGAGGTGATGTTTGGAGGTGATGAACATTTTCAGGCTTAATGTTCAATTCCCCACCCAAAGGGGTGTATATGGTGGTTTAGCAAAGACTACCAAGGTCTTCTTTTAATCTGCCTTTGAGACGACTGCATGTTCTGAATAGTATGTGATTTATACCACACTCTCCCCACCATAGCGGGCTCAGAGATGCTTCTCGCATCATAAAATATATAATAGTATACATAGTAAAATAATGATATGCTTTAAAAACCGGTGTACATGGTGGAGAATTAAATCAGGATGGAACTTCGGGATGTTCCAAACTCTATGCCAGGGGTAGGGAACCTGCGGCTCTCCAGATGTTCAGGAACTACAATTCCCATCAGCCCCTACCAGCATGGCAATTGGCCATGCTGGTAGGGGCTGATGGGAATTGTAGTTCCTGAACATCTGGAGAGCCGCAGGTTCCCTACCCCTGCTCTATGCTAAGCAACCTATACAGAAACAAAAGGGGAGTGGAGCAGAAAAAAGGAAGAGAGGGGGAAAGAGAGACCAGCAGTGATAAAACCATTACCTGTCAGCGTCCTCAAGCATAGGCCTGGCGGAACAGCTCTGCCTTATAGACCCTGCAGAATTGAGTAGTGTTGGGAAGGGATCTAACTGCTAGCATACACATTTTCAAAGCTAGAGTGCTCCCCCTTTTTTTTTGCTTCTTTACCCCATTAAATGCCCAAGGGAGAATCTTAATTTTTCCACTAATACCATCTAATCTAATTAAGTCCGCAACACCCGCTGGTCACCATTTCACAGAGGCTACAACCGCCAACATACCATGAAATTACTGCCTAATAATAGAAGAGGAAGAAGAAGAAGAAGAAGAAGAAGAAAAAGAAGAAGAAGAGGAGGAGGAGGAGGAGGAGGAGGAGGAGGAGGAGTTTGGGTTTATATCCCACCTTTCTCTCCTGTAAGGAGTCTCAAAGTGGCTTACAGACTCTTTCCCTTCCTCTCCCCACAACAGATACCTTAGGCTGAAAGAGTTTGGAGAGAACTGTGACTAACCCAAGGTCACCCATCAGGCTTCCTATGTAGGAGTGGGGAAACAAGTCTAGTTCACCAGATAAGAGTCCATCGCTCATGTGAAGGAGTGGGGAATCAAACCCAGTTTTCCAGATTAGAGATCACCACTCTTAGTCACTATACCACATTTGCTCTCACAGCTCCAAATCTACCTGAGCTCTGTAGAGGTTAAAAGGCTAGACCAGTAGTGGCGAACCTATGGCACGGGTGCCAGAGGTGGCACTCAGAGCCCTCTCTGTGGGCACGTGCAAACAGTCGCCCCCACCTTCCCACACACACATCTAGGCTGGCCTGGTCCGCTGGGCACAATAATTAGTATTAAACCTAAGACCTAGTTTTGGGGAAGCAGTGTAGGTAAACCTGTTACACACTGTTAAACCCCACTGATTTTCATGCAAAGAACTAAAGTTCGAACCCTTACCTGGGAGTAAGCTCAGTTGCTGGCAATGGGGCTTGCTTCTGAGTAAACCCTCCTAGGGCAGTGATGGCAAACCTATGGCATGGGTGCCAGAGGTGGCACTCAGAGCCCTCTCTGTGGGCACGCACCCACAGAGTCTGGCCATGGGAAAATCACCCCCACACCCCCACACACATCTAGGCTGGCCTGGGCCACTGAGCACAACATGCACGCACTGCGGTGAGCAGGGAGGACTCGGCTGGAGGGCCTGGTGCCTGTGCTCCAGGTGGCTGCTGCCCAAGGGGGGAGGGGCGCAGAGGAGGCAGAGATGCTATAAAGGCACAGAGCGGTGTGCGTGGGACTTGCTGGAGGCTAGAGCAGGCTGACCCCTGCTCGAGCAGGAAGGGCAGAGGAAGAGGGAGCCAACCATTTTTTTTCTAAACTAAAACCTCAACATTCAGGTTAAATTGCCGGGTTGGCACTTTGCAATAAATAAGTTGGGTTTGGGTTGCAATTTGGGCACTTGGTCTCAAAAGGTTCGCCATCACTGTCCTAGGGTCATGATTCACCCGTTCAAAGAGTTGCACTGTTGCTTCAAACAAAGCCACCGACTACCACCAAGCTTACTCCCGAGTAACGCACGCCTCTGAGCCAACCGTTTTTTCTAAACTAAAACCTCAGTATTCAAGTTAAATTGTCGTGTTGGCACTCTGCGATAAATAAGTGGGTTTTGGGTTGCAATTTGGGCACTCGGTCTCAAAAAGGTTCGCCATCGCTGGGCTAGGCTGTGCAATACCTGGTACCCAATTGTTCAGGCACATGCATTGATATGCATGCGCACGGTAGACAAGATGTTGCATCCACCCACTCACAAAAAATAAATAAAGATGGGGTAGAGTGGAGCTTGAAGGAACCCTCTTGCACCCACATTGGCAAAAAATCAGGATGGGTCCTAGGGCAACAAAAATCAGGACTCTGTGCAATTAATGGAGGCATTTGAAGGGTGAGCTATCATGCAGAACCCAAAACGGTCGCATCATTCCAGCAAACTGTAAACAAAATACCAAACCAGCTTCCTCTTAAATTAAATCCAGACGTTATTCCAAGTTTCCGAGAAAGAACATAATAGACTTTTTACCGTGCATCTTTTAAAAAACACCCTCTAGCCTTCCCATGCAGACTTTTCCCATGATTAATTTCTAATTTATTAACAGGTGCTGTAAATGTAAACAAAAAAAAATTAGTTGTCACCACTGAGACAGCACAAGAACTGTGGAATCAGTCAAGGCAGATAACTCTGTTGTTAACAGTAGTTACACAGTGAAAATGTGTCGGACTGACTTGCACTGCAGGTCCCTGACAATGACTAATGATCATATAAGATCATTAGTCACACAGAGAGAGACCAGAGTCCAGTTGTTTGTTTGTGTGTGTGTGGGGGGGGGGGGTCAGATCTTGAGCATTTTATAGTTCCCAAGTAACCCCCACCAGGGTCTGTAAGAACTACCAGCCAGTCCAATGAACGTTTACTTAAAATCAAGCTTGAGAAGTAAAAGAAGTGATACTTTAAGACCAGGTGCTCGGGAGCAGCAGCAGCAGCAGCAGCAGCAGCAGCAGGCCATTGCTTTCACATCCTGCAGGTGAGTTCCCAAAGGCACCTGGTGGGCCACTGCAAGTAGCAGAGAGCTGCACTAGATGGACTCTGGTCTGATACAGCAGGCTCGTTCTTATGTTCTTAACATATTTATTTAAAATATTCGTATGTATGCCTCTCTGCCCTGCCTTGGATGGCTCAAGCTAGCGTGGTCTTGTCAGATGTCAGAAGCTAAGCAGGGCTTGTCCCGGCTAGTACTTGTATGGGAGACCACCAAGGAAGTCCAGGATATCTATGGCAGAGGAAGGCAACGACAAACCATCTCGAACCTCTGTTACCTTGAAAACTCTAGCAGTGGTGGCGAACCTTTGGCACTCCAGATGTTATGGACTACAATTCCCATCAGCCAATTGGCCATGCTGGCAGGGGCTGATGGGAATTGTAGTCCATAACATCTGGAGTGCCAAAGGTTCGCCACCACTGCTCTACTGGGTCAGCGGTGACTTGATGCCGCTTTACATGCCTTTCTTCTGAACATCTCAGGACTCACCACTTCAGGAGAAAAATCACAAAGGATCAGAAAGAGAGCCTGAGTGACATAGTGATTACAGCCTGAGAGCGCAGGTTCGAATCTGCCATGGAAGCTTTTGGACTAGTCAGTCTCAGCTTAGTCTACCCAATAGAGTAACTGTTGTGAGGGCAAAATTGAGAAAGGGAGAATTGCGCTGTACGGTGCTTTGGGGTTCTCACTGGGGAGAGAAGCAGGGTATAAATATCTAAATAAATAAATTGACATGCAAATAGGAAACACAGCATGCAAAGAAACAGAGGAGAACCTTTGTCTCTCTGTTGCTCCAGTTCTCTGATGGCATGGGTTCCTTCAATGGTGGGATCCAAAAAATTTAGTAACAGGTTCCCATGGTGGTGGGATTCAAACTGTGGCATAGGACCAATGGGGCTGGGCGGGGCACAACGGGGGCGTGGCTGGGCATTCTGGGGGCAGGGCATTCCTGGGCGGGGCTGTGGCAAGGACTCAGCTGCTGCGCCGGTGCTTGGGTGGGAAACGAATGCATGCAGGAGCAGGCTGCCACGTACGCCAGTGCACCTCCTGCTAGACTGGTTCAGGTTCTGCGCGCTACTGCTGAGAGGAGGGATGTAACTAAGGCAAAAATCATGTGGCAAAATCACCAATTAGTAACCCCCTCTCGGGTTAGTAGCCTACTCTCGGGAACCTGTGAGAGCCTGCTGGATCCCACCTCTGGGTTCCTTCTACAAACAGCCACTCAAACCTGCTGTTGTAGTCCATTCTACCATCTTATTTGGATGCCCCTGTGCACTAAGCCTTATTCTCAAGGAAATATGCACTGGGAGGCAGAGTTTTGGCTCAAGGAGAACGATGCTGGAGCGTCAGGGCAATCTAGTGCCCTGTATTGGACACTAGGAAGACCTTGGGTTCAAATTTCCAGCTCTCTCATGAAACTCACTGGATGACCTTGAGACAATCCCTTTCTCTTTCAACCTAACCCACCTCACAGGAATGTTTTGCTCTGAGGAGGAGGGAATAGCTTTGTCTGCCACCCTCTGGGCAGGGCAAAATTGTGTTAAGACTGATCTCTGCCTAGATCCCACCTTCTTCTTTTCAGGGTAAACAGAATCTACCAGAGGATACTAGTTTAGTGGCTAATTATTCCTTTCTCCGTTAAAATGCTGTTTCCCCCAAGGAATAAAATGTGCTTGGTATGCAATCACCTGTTTTTTCCCCTCATAAAAAGAACACTGCTTGAAGAACAAAGTGACAAACAGTATCATGTGCTCCCTTCCTAATCCCCCGTTCCAAACATCTGTTCACAATCTCATTTCCACTCGTAATCAGACAAGAAAACAAAATGAAAAAGCATATTTCCAAACTAGCTGTGTTTAAATCAAACTCTGTTTCCTTGTCTGCTCTAAAAGATGCCCTTGAAGAATCCCACTCATATATGGCCCACAACTTGGTGTAAATCCCCAGTCTGCCAAGACATCCCCTTCCGCAACCCTTTCCTCACCAACCACTCTTTACTTGGGTCCAATGCCTTCTTTTCACATTCAGTTCCCCTGCCAGCATTTCTGAATCTCCACTTCCTTTGGAGGGGCTATAGACCAAGCTATCCTGATCTTGTCGTATCTTGTAAGCTAAGTAGGGCCGGCTTTGGTTAGTACTTAGAAAGGAGACCACCAAGGAAGTCCCTGGGTGCTACATGGAGGCAGGGAAGAGTAAACCACCTCTGATTGTCTCTTGCCTAGAGAAGCATAGAAAAGAAGAAGAAGAAGAAGAAGAAAGAGGAGGAGGAGGAGGAGGAATACTAGTAGTAATAGTAGTAGTTTGGATTTATATCCTACTTTTCTCTCCTGTAAGGAGACTCAAGGTGGCTTGCAAGCTCCTTTCCCTTCCTCTCCCCACAACAGACACCTTGCGAGGTAGGTGGGGCTGACAGAGTTCCGAAGGACTGCGACTAGCCTAAGGTTACCCAGCAGGAATGTAGGAGTGCGGAAACACATCTGGTTCACCAGACAAGCCTCTGCCACTCAGGTGGAGGAGTGGGGAATCAAACCCGGTTCTCCAGATTAGAATACCCGGCCGGCCGTAAGTTGGCTGCGACTTGACCGCAAAATAAAACATAGCTCTGTTGCGGAACCGAGACTAACCCCTGATTCCATATTCCTGCCTACCAGCCTCGTTGAGGGCTCCTGTTAATGGGCCAGGAAGTGTCATTACAGATGGCTCTGCTCGAAAGGCAGAAGGTGGTGCGTGGGGGGGAATGGCGGGGGTGCCAGCCGCAGATCAACAAGCCCGCTTGTCAACACCACGGTCATTAGGTTGTTTTGCCAGACATTCAGCCCCATTAGAGACCATCATGTGTCAGTTCACAGATACTCTTTCTATTTTGTTTTGAGGAGATGTCAGGTAGATGGGAGCAATGTCGCTCTCCAAACTCTCAGAGGGCAACACCTGAAAGGAACATTTTTTTTTTTGCACAGCGATGCTGTTTCTTGGGCTGACATGCAGACCCATTTCCTGGCAGTGGTTAGAACACTGGTCACCTTCCGCTACTGGTGGTACCTCTTAATGGGAACAAACACACCGCGAAGCCCAAGCCTGAAAATACAAAGCCCCCGCCCTGGGAAATATTTGGGGGAAACTGCCCACCCCCAACTGTCCAAAAGTCGCATTTCCTTTTCTTTGGCGCTCATTTTGTGTTTTCAATTTGCAACTTTCATTTCTTCCTACTTCTCAGTTGGGAAAACGATACACATGTGGGGATCCCTTCAGGCTTTTTAGCAAGGGGTGTATTTGCAATTTTGCTTGTAGAAAACGCAGGCGTTTATACTTTTAAGTGTCATAAATACTGCCAACTGGTATAATTTTATACACTGGGTGAAATTACGAACGGCGCTATTTCATGTTGTTAAAGCAGCACCGTAAAAAGGGCAGCAGACATTTCGCTACACCCAAGCCCCAGTTCACCGTCCTTTGTTGGGGAATTTCTAGAAATTTTTACAGCTCTACGCCATGTTAATAATTGACTAGCGAGCGCTGCCTGCAGCCTACGGGCTTGCTGAGAGCCTGCCTCTGACGGCACATGCCGGGTTGCTCTCCCATTTCCTAATGGGAGAGGCTGGTGAAGGCAGTGAGGGGTCATGCTCCTCCGTTTCCTCTATGCACCCCCAGGGGCATACCTAGGCAAACTGGCGCCCGGGGACAAAACCTGAGTTTGGTGCCCGCCCGCCCCCCTGCTGACGTATGGGCAGCCACCCTCCCCCACCATGACCAAACAATGATTTTTTGTACCAGCTCCCAAAACACCTCCCACTCCCAGCAAAACATACATGGCTCTCTCCCCACCAACTCTTTTCCTAATTTCCTAATCACAACAACCCTATGAGGTAGGTTGTTAGTCTGAGAAACAACTCCAAGCCAGTGCAAATCTCTCACAAATCACCCCCAGCAAAACATTTACCAAACACATGTCAGCACCATCTCTCACAAAACACCTCCAGTGGAATCCACCCCCAAACAGCATCCCTTTCAATGGTGTTTAAACTAGGGAGCTCAGAATCTTCTGTTAAATCTGGTAACATTGCAACAACTGGTTCTTGTTCATTTCGGACGTGCCGGCTCCAACAGGGCTGAAAGGAATACAAAAACCGTGCACCGTGCTCCTTCCAGCAAAAGCTGCAACCGATGCGATTCAAAGGTCGCTATGATTGGAGGGGAAAAGAAATCCACAATGTGTGGGGAGGAATCCACTATTGAGTTGGATGGAAGAGCTCTTGGATGCCCTACCAGCATGGTGCAGTGGTTAAGACCAAGTGCACTCTAATGTGGAGGACCGGGTTTGATTCCCTGCTCTGCCACTTGAGCTGTGGAGGCTTATCTGGTGAACCAGATTAGCTTGTGTACTCCGACACATGCCAGCTAGGTGATCTTGGGCCAGTCACAATTCTTCGAAGCTTTCTTAGCCCCACCCACCTCACAGGGCGTTTGTTGTGGGGGACGGAAGGGCAAGGAGATTGTAAGCCCCTTTGAGTCTCCTTACAGGAGAGAAAGGGGGGATATAAATCCAAAACTCTTCTTCTTCTTCTTCTACCCTGAAAAGTCTGAAATAAGCCCTGAGGTTGCACCCCCCCACACACATTTTATTGAAAGGTCCAAAAATGCAACTAAGGGAGCTGTCTTAAGCAAACTGAGGTCTACCCAGAGGAAAGCCGCATTTTATTTAATGGGATTTACTTCAGGAAAAAGAAGTGCTATTAGGATTGCACTGTAAAGCTATCAATCTGTGGTCAATAGTTCCTTTGCCTTCTGTGAGTGCCCCCTTTATCTTCTGTTTTTGGAAAACTACCCACATTGGAGCAGAGTTTGGGGAATTTCACTAAGATTTCAATTCCGTTCCCCCCAACCCCATATCTGAGACTGCTATCAATCCTGTGCGGATGCATTTTGCAGAAGGCATTTTTTTAAAAAAGACCCATAAATGCCTCCTTCTTATCAAAGACACACCGTTCTAATAAATTGTTTTCAGAACTATGCTGGAATTTAATAGCTTAGAACTGGAGGCGGGGGCCGTGATCTTAACTCTGTTGACAAAGTCAAATCATACGAACACAATCTTTGGTCTTTAAAAAAAACACCTCCTGTATTCGCACTTGCTGGAGAAACTATTCTAATGGAGATTGTTCACATAACCTGTGAGACACATACTTGTGCTGGACAAATAGCCTGAGAGATTCTCTTTGAAGCCATATATGCTTAGGAATCAAGGCAAATTAACATTAAGAGGTGGATTACCACCTCTTCACCCACCTACCCCCGCTGTATGGGGAAGGTGAGTTTAGGGTTTCCAGCTTCCATGAGGACAAGGATGATAACTAATCACCAGATCGCAGAGATCAGAAAATATTGGCTTCAGAGGGCAGACTCTATGGCATACTATAGATTTTAGGTGAAATCCCTTCCCTAATTCATCCCTTCATAGGCACCATCCCAAATCACCAGGAATTTCCCAGGTGAGAGTTACCAACCCTTTTTAGGCTAAAGGTACTTGCAGGGTAATATAATATTTCTGGGTGTTCAGCTAAAGACCACCTGAATGAGGAATGACTCAATATGAACAGCAACTTAAACTTCTTGTATGCCAGTATCTAACTGCCAAACACTACCAAATATAACTTTTGCTATATTACAGTGATGGTGAACCCATGGCACGCGTGCCAGAGGTGGCACGCAGAGCACTCTCTGTGGGCACGCGAGCACAGAGTTCGTCATTTAGGGGGAGCGGAAAATCACCCCCCCACACACACACATATAGACAGGCTTTGCTTCTGAGTAAACCCTCCAAGGGTTGTGATTCACCCATTCAAAGAGTTGCACGGTTGCTTCACCAAGTTTACTCCCAAGAAATGCGTGCCTTGGAGCAAACTTTTTTTTTCTAAATTAAAACCTCAGTATTCAGGTTAAATTGCCATGTTGGCACTTCACGATAAATAAGTGGGTTTTGGGTTGCAATTTGGGCACTCGGTCTCGAAAAGGTTCGCCATCACTGCTATATTATATCTCTAAATTGTAAAACGCCTTACCACTGGCAATTTATAGAATGCTTTCAAGAGCTTTATCATGTATTTAATTCATATCCTGCCTTTCTCCCAACAGAGACCCCCAAACGGCTCATGTTGTTCTTGTCTCCTCCATTTTATCAGTGGGGGTTCAAACCTCCCAGATCTTAATCTGACACATTAATCACTAGGCCACACTGGATTTCTTGTCTTGTTGGTCTTAAGAACATAAGAACTAGCCTGCTGGATCAGACCAGAGTCCATCTAGTCCAGCACTCTGCTACTCGCAGTGGCCCACCAGGTGCCTTTGGGAGCTCACGTGCAGGATGTGAAAGCAATGGCCTTCTGCTGCTGCTGCTCCTGAGCACCTGGTCTGCTGAGGCATTTGCAATCTGAGATCAAGGAGGATCTTACCAGAACTCTGTAAGATAATAGCAGCACCTTTATTCAAGCAGGGGGCGGGGGTGGGGGGTGGGGGGTGGGGGGTGGGCAGGATCCCTTTAAGGCCAAAGCCACCAATTGACATCATGACAGACCCGACATCTGAGTGAGATCTTTCTGATTTGTAGCTCAATGTCAGGACGGATGACGGACTGGGGCTTAGGTTCAAGGATTCACACTTGCTTGTGGGGAGGGGGAAGTGACTTCACTTCTGATATGTTAATGGACCTTTCTCTGTCCTTTCGTTTCCCTTTGATGCTTGTAACTGTAGCTGAACTAGAGAGCTACCCTGGCGCCAGCCCAGCACGGGAGGGCGGCAGGTGGCTGGACACTATCACTGCACTGTCCTTGAGATGCTCAACTTCTAAACATCTTTCTTTCCGTTGGGTTGTTCTCACATTCCGTGGGAAACAGGGAAGGGGTTTTATGGCAGGAACTCTGAAGAGATAAATGGAACAGTACTTCCATAGCCAAGCAGAACCAGCTTTGAAAAAGCCAGGTACTAGCTGTGTCCAATAAAGACTTCTGATCAAGAATCTAGAGTCCGTTATTGATTACAGTCTGAAGACCTGACACTCGTTTTCTTAACACCAATGGCTCAAAAAGCATGACCTGTAAGCTTCAAATCCCCTGGCTCAAATGTCAATTCTTTGGGCATGCAGAAGGTCTCAGGTTCATTCTTGACATCTCCAGCCAACAAGAAGAGGTAGCAGGTGATGCAGAAGCGTACCAGGGGCAAATGGCGCCTGGAGACAAATTGTCTCCAGGATGCCCCCCAGGCTCTGCCCCCCCCACCCTAGCTCCACCCCTGATTCCCCCAGGCTCCACCCCCACTGCCCTCAACCCTGCCCATGTCACCATGGACACAGGCAAGGTCTAGGGTGCCCACCTCCCCCCCAGACTCCCCCTGCTGGCTGGGTTCCCAGCTGGCAGCCTGCAGTCTCTTCTGAAGAGAGGGGGGAGTCCAGGGTGGGGTTGAGGGTGCTCGTCGTTTTTTGCGTGCCTCGGATGGGGTCGAGGCACACGAAAACAATGAGACAGCAGGACTTCCTGGTCACATGGGGGGGCGATTTTGCGCCCCCCCATGTGACCAGAAGAGTGGCGCCCGGGGACAAGGGGTACCCCTTGTCCCTAGGCAGATACGCCACTGAGGTGATGTGAAAGACCTTGACCCGAGACCCTGGAGACCAGCTGCCAGTCTGAGCAGACAATACTGACCTTGTTGGGTAGGTGGTTTGATACAGGATCAGGAAAACTTCATATGTTCACCAATTATTTAACAGGTCCCAGCTATGGGGGACGGGAATCGAGTCACTGTTAGAAGAAACTTCCAGGACGTTTTAAGTAATCAGCATAATGTTGACAATCTTCCTTTTGCACTGGCTGAAATGAGGATACGGAGGAGTCTGGCTTGCTTTGATGGGTGATGCCTCTATTTACATATGAAAGGGGAAACATTCACCATCCAAAAACCTGCTGACAGCCCCCAGAAAGAAAGACATGAGACTTCCCGCTGCAGGATCAGCCCCCTTTTAAACCTCTGAAAGGGGAGAAATGTTCATTTGTGGGCCCCCCTGCCTCCTTGTACTTTGTGCTAATGTCATTCTTTTGTCCTTGGTGGGACGGGGCGGGGGGGGGGGGAGATATGCATATAATCTTCTCAAGAGTCAGCTACATTTGACACGAGCCTATTATACAGCCGTACATTTATGTCTTGAAAACTGAAAGACAAATAATAAAGAGAGATTGGATTCGCTAGCCAAGTTCAGCACTTCTGCCGCAGCAGTCTGCTGCGGATCTTAAAGTCCGCTATTCTCCCGAAGAACTTTAGTGGGAGAACGCAAAGGGAAATTATTGCATTAATATTCATCAAGGAGTTGAACGCTCTCTCTAAGCCAGGTCTTAAAAGGAACCTGATATTCCTTAGTTATTATGATGAAGAACGTGCCGTCAAGTAACAACTGACACACGGTGACACCCGACTCCAGGCAAGTTAGGAGCAGAGGTCATTGGCCAATGCTTTCCTCCATGTGACTGGTCTTCACATCCAAGTACTAACCGTGACAAACCTGGCTTCGATCGGACAAGCTCAGGTTAAGTTAGGCTTGGGTGTGAGCAGTTTCTCTTCATGCCCATTGGTGCCCATTGGTTAAGACTGCCTTTGAAAAATGCTGGAATTCAGTCCCCATTGGAAGCTACGCAGCCTATTGTGTTGGAAGATCTGCCCCAAAAGAAACAGAGACTTCTGTGTTCAACTGGGAACAGTTTGCTTACAAAACACTATTGGGAAGATCCAGGGCAGAACTTTGAATATTTGCATCAGCAGTAAAAAGGATCAATTATATCCAGCTTTGTCTTTGAGCATAAGGTCCAACTGCCTGTTTGTCTTTTTTTACAGCAATGGGTCGAAGTTCACCTACAGCTGTCTTGGGCCCCCGACAGCTATGGGGAAACCAAGCTGGGTTCGGGGAATCCAGATCCACCTCTTTACAAACCTGAATGTATTGTATGGCATTCTATTCCCTTGCCTTGAGAGAGGGGCTTTCCCCACTCACCTTCTGCTGCGCGCCGCTCTCGTGCCCCCTCAGCGCACGTCATTCCTGGCGCACTCTCGGGGTTCCCCACGACCCCGTGCTCTCTGCGGGGTCATCAAAAGGTGTCGTTTCTTCAGCACCAGGAATGATGCGCGCTGAGGTGGTGCAAGAGCGGCAGTGTCGGGGCAGCTGCGTGGTTGCCGCCCTTGCAAGTAGGGAGTGCCTCTGGACCCCGCGCTACTTTCCCGGAGTAGCGCGCAGCAGAAGGTAAGTGGGGAAAGCCCCAGAGTTTCAAACAAGGAAAGTACAAGGTGAAGAGAGTTAAACCCCACATCCCTAAGCACCATAGCACACTGTAGTTCACCTTGTTCTCCGTACCAGAGCATTTCTGAGGTAAATTATACATTTGGGGATTGATTCAGAGCAATCCAGTCAGGGGATTACCAATAGATCCCAAGATAATAGCATTAGGCTATTTGAAAGGTAGAGTAATTGAAAACTACTGGGGAGGATGATAAATTTATTAAAAGGTAGCAAAAATTTATATTGCTGCAAACTGGAAGAAATCAAAATGCTCCGGCAAGGTCGGAATGGTTTCATAGAACATGAAAACGGTGTGTCCCAATTAAATTAACATACTATCTGCGAATTCAGAATAGATTACATTCCTTGGAAAATAAATTTTTTATGAATGCTGCGCTATATTTCTGATGTCCTAGAACTTTCCGTTCCAAGATAGGGCGAATCTGTACGCATTTTTGGAGTGCTGCGGTTATAAATCGGTGGGTTTGATACTAAGTTTTAAATATATTGCTCACATTTATTCTTTAATCAATACATATTATTTTTAAAGAGGACAACTATCAGTGGCAAACGGGGAAGATAAAATGGCCCAGGAGAAGCCACGGTCTGTGAGACTCAGCCGGCAACACCAAATAATTAGAGTGGTTCGCCCATCATCTCTTCCCACCCTGCTGCCAACCAGTGGTGTTGCAAGAAGACGCAACCAGGGGGTGACAAAAGATTGCTCTCAGTGCCTACTAAAAATAATAAAGCATCACTTTCAGCAAGACATAACTACTTGATATTGTTGAAGGTTTTCACGGCTGGATTCAACTGGTTGTGTGGCCATGGTCTGGTGGATCTTGTTCCAAACGTTTTGCCTGCATCTGTGGCTGGCATCTTCAGAGGTGTATCAGTGTATACAGTGTGTGACAAACTTCCCTCTGCGATACACCGCTGAAAATGGCAGATGAAGGCAAAACGTTAGGAACAAGATCCACCAGACCACGGCCACACAGCCCGGAAAACCCACCACAACCAGAACTATTTGGCTTTGCCTCTACTCTCTCCTGGCTTCCCGTGGCCCTCCAGGGAAACTCTTCCACCATCAGGAACTCTTCCACCTAGTTCCATGGTCAATTCACTCCAGACACGGATATTGCATGCAAGTAGTTTGGCTCACTGGCTTGCCCTGTGGCGCATCACTGTGTTTCCCCATACCAAAGCACAGGTGTGTTTTATATAGACTGGCTATGATGGCCAGTCAGCAAACATTCAGCTTGCAAAAACCAGGTAGTATCACATGGCATTAAGCTCATCTAGGTTTTCCAAGTAGGTTCCAGAAGTTGTATTTTTCCCTCTGAACACGCATGAAAGCTGCCTTACACTGAATCAGACCACTGGTCCATCTTGGCCAGTATTGCCTACTCAGACTGGCAAGGGCTAGTTGGCACCCCAGTCATCTACTATCTGATCCTTTTTAATGGAGATGCCAGGGATTGAACCTGGGACTCCCTGTATGCCAAGCAGATGTTCTACCACAGAGCCATGGCCGCTCCTTGTGGCACCAATACTTTAGGGCAGGGGTCTGCAACCTGCGACTCTCCAGATGTTCATGAACTACAATGCTGGCAGGGGCTGATGGGAATTGTAGTTCATGAACATCTGGAGAGCCACAGGTTGCAGACCCCTGCTTCAGGGAAAGGCTGAAAGCATTGTGGGCCTGTCTTCCATGTTGAAGCCCACACCCCCCCCACCACTTGTGCCCTAGACCAGTAGTGGCGAACCTATGGCACGGGTGCCAGAGGTGGCACTCAGAGCCCTCTCTGTGGGCACGTGCAAACAGAGTCCCCCCCCCCACCTCCCCACACACACATCTAGGTTGGCCTGGGCCGCTGGGCACAATTATTAGTATTAAACCTAAGACCTAGTTTTGGGGAAGCAGTGTATGTAACCCTGTTACACACTGTTAAACCCCACTGATTTTCATGCGAAGAACTAAAGCGTGAGCCTTTACCTGGGAGTAAGCTCAGTTGCTGGCAATTGGGCTTGCTTCTGAGTAAACCCTCCTAGGGTCATGATTCACCTGTTCAAAGATTGCACGGTTGCTTCAAAGCAAAGTCACCGACTACCACCAAGCTTACTCCCAAGTAATGCACGCCTCGGAGCCAACCGTTTTTTCTAAACTAAAACCTCAGTATTCAAGTTAAATTGCCGTGTTGGCACTTTGCGATAAATAAGTGGGTTTTGGGTTGCAGTTTGGGCACTCGGTCTCAAAAAGGTTCGCCATCGCTGCCCTAGACTCTCCACGCATTCCCAAAAACACTGGCGCTGAGAATGACTTTCAAGTTGTCCACAAACAGACAAACCAGTTCCTCCCTCTTACTGCCCCAGGCAGTAAAGTTTCAAGAGCCAAACAGATTGGTGCAAACCAAGTTTAGCAGGGTGCAGGCTTTCTGGACTGCTCTGGTCTGTTCAGCAGACGCTGCCTACAGAAGACAACGGGATGGACAGCATTGCCAAACAGGGAAAGGATGGAGAAAAAAGAATCCTATTAAGAGGACACTCATCACAAGGTTGGTGTTTCAATAGGTGCTGCACCATCATTATGAAAAGCAGCGCAGGATGATATTCATTCCGTCTTCAAACAAAGGTTGCTTGATAAGACCAAGGAAGATAATGCACCACAGCGTGAAAGCATCTGAGTTACCAGGTTGGATAATTCAAAAGGGGGAAAGGAGAAAAAGACTCTGTTTGCAACTCAGATAGAATGCTCTGAAGAGTCCAAAGGGTAGAGGAGCTAACTAGTATCAGGGTGTACCCTTGGTCTTTGGAAAAGATGGAGCAAAAAATTGATGCCATCCAACCTGCAACACAGGAAGTTACCAACTGTTGATCCTGTGTCATTAGTTTACGTACCCAGCCAAGACTTGGAGTATTTTTTCCTCTTTCACTGCCGACCATCTGTACTGCCTTCAAATAAACATTTTTCTGGTTTACTGTGATTATGCACAAAGACAACAGCAATGATGCCTTCAAAAGGTAAGGCTGCTATATGACCAACTAGCCCTGCTAAGACATTCAAGCAGCCTTCACCTTGGCTCTACCCAGTGGTGGGATTCAAATAATTTAACAACCGGTTACGGTGGTGGGATTCAAATAATTTAACAACTGGTTGTTTTCAAACACCATTTTAACAACCGGTTCTGCCGAAGTGGTATGAACCGGCTGAATCCCACCACTGGCTCTACCTGTAAGGAACCTCAAAGGACCCGAAATTAAGCAACTTTGAATAGTTCTTTATTTTATAAACTTCAGGAGTCACAATACACGGAATGCAGATTCTGACCTTCCCAAAATCAGGCGTCCTCTTTTACGGGCAAAACGGCTCCTCCCCGAACTCCCCAATACAATTCCCACAATAGAAAAAGACAAGCTTCAAACATATATGATAAGCGCAGACAGCAAGGTTAACTCCAGCAGCCACCCTGGGCATACAGCCCAGACGGTGGAATGTTCCAAGGCCAAGTTGGCTGAACAGAAGCACACATCAAACCACAACCTTACACTACCCATCCAGAAACCCTCCTCCATGTTCCAAAACAGCAATCCCGTACTGTCAGTCAGAACAACTGAACAAAATCCCGTGTATTCAGGCAGTATCCCTCATAATATCAGATGCTGGGAACAAACGACAAAGGAACATAGTTGTTCTTGCACCTTGTGTGTAAGCTCTCCATGGTCTTTCAGTTGACTAAAATTAGAATGGTGGACATGATGGACTGCAGTGACTTGCCCAGTATCACAGATTGAGTACAGGGCAGAGATGGGAAGCCCCAGTGGTGGGATTCAGCCGGCTCGCACCACTTCAGCAGAACCGGTTGTTAAAATGGTGCTTGGAAACAATCAGTTGTTAAATTATTTAAATCCCAGCACCAGAACCGGTTGTTAAATTATTTGAATCCCACCACTGGGAAGCCCCCTCAGCCCATCTCAACAAGATGTAGAGATGGCTACTCCCTTAGGTGACTTTACTGGAGGATCTGTCTATTAGGATAGGGTCCTGACTCGTCTATTGAGGATAGGGTCCTCGCACTACTGGCTGTGTCCCTTTGAACACCCCACAGGTTAGAAACATATAACAGGCATAGATTATTGGCTCTCTTCCCCACCTCCCAAGTTGGTGGGTTTCTAGAGCAATCTGGCTAGCAGCTGCTAGAAATGGAATGCCAGATCAGACAGACCACAGCCTGACCAGCCTCAGGCAATACAAATAGTCTTCTGACAATCAAACACAATTACCATTCCTTTGCCCTACGTATACAGGCATTTTTCTCTCTGTTTATGACATTTACATCTAATTTATCTTCCATCACACAACTCAGGACAGATTAGCTATGATTCCCAGGCGACCTCCCATGAAGGCACAGGCTGAACCGAGACCCATTTACTTTCTGCCAGGTAGCTGTTATCACATGCTCTTCAACCCCTTATTCAATTTTCATCCATAAAAATTAATCCCCCCCATTAGAACTCCCCACCTCAAATATTTTCCTTCCCAGAAAGCCTCCTTGTACCCACCAAATCATTTGGGGGGGGGGGAGGAGGGGAGGACCACAACTGGAGAGTTTTCATGCAAGAATTTTCATGCAACTGGAGAGTTTTCATGCATACTTTTCATGCAAAAAGGACCAGATCTAACTCCAGTATCTCCAGCTAAAGGTCTCTGGAAAAACCACTTCCAAACTAATCACAGCAAATATAAAAACTTTGTTGTATTTTACATGGACAAAAGAGAGCGTGGCTCAATGAAAAAGTCACATTACATGCTGACAGCAGATGAAACATTCAAAAACAGAGACCTCACAATTTTTGGTTCATTGCTACTTGGTTTCATCAGTTCTCAGGTACTTTGGCTTTCGAATGACAACAGCTGCTGAAGATACAACTTCTACAAAAGCCTTGAAATCTTGGCCTCAAAAATGCAGGAGAAAGTCTTTTGAAAACCTATAATGAAGAGCTCAGCTAGAGAGCCACTCGACCAAGACTGTGAATGTTAACAATCGGATCCAACTGAGAAGCAGGACGGCAGGTATTTTACTCCGCCAGGACCTTATCTAAGTGCCCCCACAGGACTGCACCGCTGCACCGACATAGCGCCTTTCCCGCCAACTGGGGGAACGGCCTTCCCCAAAGTCAATTGCCTCTCCTCCTCCATCTGTCTTGTCTAGTTTAATGGCATCCATTTTTACGAGCACAGATTCAAATGCTCGCCATTGTCTTGCTTAATCAGTTTTCACAGGATTTATGCTGTTAGACAAAGAGCCCCTAGGCTGATGGATTTATGCGGGTTTTAATTTTTACAAGCCAAGTGGATCTGACGAAGGGCAACAGGAAGCAACATATGCACAGCTAGCTCGCGCGTATCCGAAAGAGGAGCACGGGGATGAGTCACTGACAGCCGCCTGTCCCCCTGCCAGCTCCAGTTTAAAAACCCAGGCAGCCAGGGCTTCGCGGGTTCGTCGGGCTTTCGCCAGAGTCACTGGCGGTTCTTTTTTTAAGGACGCACGAACACAGACGTGACCACCACCACCACCCCCTGGAATCTGTAGGGGAAAAAATTCAACCTGCACCACAGACAGCAGTTTTCCTTGGGGGCAATTGCCAAGAAAAGCTACCAAGTGGTCTCTTTCCCCCATCAATCACCGTAAGGAAAAGACAGATGAACGGCCCCGTCAACGCCAGTTAATTTTCCTTGACAGTTCTACAGGCTGACTCCCCTCTTTACAGGTCAGTAATTCAAACGGCAGCCATCACTCCCCTGTCCTTCCTCCGTCCCACCACATAACCTACCAGGCTGGGATTTTACCAGACAGGTCCAAAAGTGATGCCCTTTAACTCTTTGCTTGCTGAGCATGATCTTGGCACACGCATAGTCCCACGGCCAAGGAATGTGGTCTCTGCAGCAGACCCTGTAAGAGGCAGCCGTTTGAGAGTTGGGTCAGGACAGGGGGAGATCCATATGCAGCTCACCTGTGAAGCTCATAGGGTGACCTTGGGTCAGCTGCATGAACCCACAACCTAACCTATCCCACAGGATTGCGACAAGCATAAAACAGAGGAGGGGAGCTCTTTCCCGACATCACCTTACTGGGCAACTCTTCCATTGGCTGAAGCGAAATGAGTGGTGACACAACTCACATGCTCCCCCTCACGAGTACCCACATTGCCTGAGTCAGGGAAGACAAAAGAATGGACCATATTTTGTGGAAAACATGGAGAACACAGAACGACAAGTGTCACCTTGAGCTTTTTGGAGGAAAGTTGAGATACAACTGCAGTACAAGAGTAAACACCAACCCTGCAAACCATCTTGTTTCAGACTTCAATTGCAAACTAAGAGTGCTTTCCTGGGAGTAACTCCCACTGAAAAAAAAACTGGGTTTATGATTGCTCTCTCCAGTATGGTGTAGTGGTTAAGAGCGGTGGGTTCTAACCTGGGGAACAGGATTTGATTCCTCATTTCTCCACAGGCAGCCTGCTGGGTGATCTTGGGCCAATCACAGTTCCCTCAGAACTCTCTCAGCCCTGCCTACCTCACAAGATGTTCATTGTGGGAAGAAGAAGAAGAAGAAGAAGAAGAAGAAGAAGAAGAAGAAGAAGAAGAAGAAGAAGAAGAAGAAGAAGAAGAAGAAGAAGAAGAA
Source organism: Sphaerodactylus townsendi (assembly GCF_021028975.2). Taxonomy (NCBI): domain Eukaryota; kingdom Metazoa; phylum Chordata; class Lepidosauria; order Squamata; family Sphaerodactylidae; genus Sphaerodactylus; species Sphaerodactylus townsendi. Next base: position 42,242,147 of record NC_059437.1, read on the forward strand.
GAAGAAGAAGAAGAAGAAGAAGAAGAAGAAGAAGAAGGAGGTTTGGATTTATATCCCCCCTGTAGGAGACTCAAAGGGGCTTATGATCTCCTTGCCCTTCCCCCCTCACAACAAACACCCTGTGAGGTGGGTGGGAGCTGAGAGCTCGAAGCTGTGACTAGCCCAAGGTCACCCAGCTGGCATGTGTGGGAGTGTACAGGCTAATCGGAATTCCCCCGATAAGCCTCCACAGCTCAGGCAGCAGAGCTGGGAATCAAACCCGGTTCCTCCAGATTAGATACATGAGCTCTTAACCTCCTACGCCACAGAAGAAGAAAGGCTGTTCGTAAGCCCCTTTAAGACTCCTTTCGGTTGAGAAAAGTGGGGTAGAAATCCAAACCCCTCTTCTTCTTCTTCCGTGTAGATGCTGAGGCTTATGCCTCGCTGGCATTTCAAAGGATTGCCTCGCTCCTTTGTTTGCCTCAATTCTCATTTTTTTTAGGCCTATTAGTTTAAAGCATATTTTGAAGTAACCTGAATTCCCGTAATTCATGCTAACTAGATTGTGGATTACAGCCTTTTAACAGAAGAACATCAAGGGATTCTTTTGCAACAGCACAATGGCATTTGTCTGGGGAAAATCCAAGCTAGGTCTTCAGATACATTATCAACAAAAGTTTCTGAAATACTGTATAGAATTCCTTTTTTCCCCCGCTCTGGGAGAGAAAAGCCATATGGCTGGTTACATATTCAAAAGTTTGGTTTTGAATATCTCACATCTCAAATTGACCATGGCTATCTCTATGGGTTGAGCAAAATGAATTTTAAAAACTTTTCAAAGAGTTTAAACGGTGCCATTAAATTTCCTTTCCCCCCTCTGTGATGACAAATGGTTTTCTAGAGTCCCAAGGACTTCGGCATACTTCAGTAAAGTTGAATTGCCACTTCCAGCGCGCTAATTCACAGAGAATGTACGGGGCACCCAAAATCTGATACGAAACCATTTCCATTAAATAGTCCATTTCAACCCTCCCAAAAGCAAAATTAATGTTCTTGTTAGATTAGGACTCAAGACGCATGTAATTTGAGCGAGATCAACTTACAAAGCCAAAAGGAAGCCTCCAATTTAAGAAGTGGCGTGGAGCTGTCGCGAAGTTAGTTTTGCCCACACAAATCCCCTACCCGCTCAAAAGCACAACAGAAAGGGATGGAAAAATAAATGAGAAAAGTGTCACTCCAGAGACGGCTTTGAAATCCAATCATGGGGCATGACAAGAAACATGCCCCCATTTAATAAGATGCTATCGTTACTGCAAAGTTGGGCTGACTTAGAGAAAAAGCATACCAATGGCAGAAGCCTTTTAAAAACATTAAAAAGGACACAAGAACAGAAGAAGAGTCTGCGAGGTCAGACCAGTGGTTCATCTCGTTTAGCATGCTGCTTTTCACGGAAGCCACCCAATTGCTCTGGAGCACAGGTGTCAAACTTGCGGCCCTCCAGATGTTATGGACTACAGTTCCCAGCATTGTGCTGGCAGGGGATGATGGGAACTGAAGTCCATAACATCTGGAGGGCTGCGAGTTTGACACCTATGCTCTGGAAGGACAACAAACAGGGTAGAGGCCAGGATCTTCTCCTTATATTGCTTCTTTGCACTGATATTCCTGCCTCCGCAGAGATCTCCCCTCCAGTCCCCATGGCTGGTAGTTATCGATGGACCTCTTCTCCATGAATGTACCTAACCCCTTTGAAAGCCATCAATGCTCTGGCCATCACTACTGCCCCTGGCAGTGAATAGTACGGTTTAATTACTCACTGAGTTAAAAAGAGCCAGCATGGTGCAGTGGTTAAGAGCAGGTGGATTCTAATCTGGAGAACCGGGTTTGATTCCCCACTCCCCTACTTGAGTGGCAGAGGCTTATCTGGTGAACCAGATGTGTTTCCACACTCCTACGTTCCTGCTGGGTGATCTTGGGCTAGTCGCAGTTCTCTCTGAACTCTCTCAGCCCCAGGTGTCTGTTGTGGGGAGAGGAAGGGAAAGGAGCTTGCAAGCCACCTTGAGTCTCCTTACGGGAGAGACAGATGGGGTATAAATCCAAACTCTTCTTCTTCTACTTCCTTTTGTCTGTCCTGGACCTATTTCCCAACAACTTCATTGGATGTTCCAAAATTCAAGTATTACAAGGATAAGAAGCCACCTCCATCCACTTTATTCACCTTCATCCACTTTATTCACCTCATGCATAGTTGTACCAACCTCTATTGTATATCCCCCCAGCTGTTTTTCTAGATTAAAAAGTCCCAGTCTCCCCAGGCTTTCTTCATAACAAAGGTGCTTTGGAGGGCCAACAAACAGGGTAGAGGGGTTAGAGAGGTCAGGATTTTCCTCCAATGTTACCTCTTAACTCCAACCAGCCACCCCAAATCTATCTTGGTTTTCCTCCCCTGTACCCTCTCCAGCTCTACAACATCTTCCTTGAAGTATAGTGACTACAACTGCACACAACAGTACACAGCCCACAACTATACACACCTGTATGCAACATCTCAAATGAGGCTGCACCACAGCTTAATACAAGGACATCCCAGAACTGGCCATTCTACTTTCAGTCCCTTTCCTCATAATTACTGCTTTTTTCGTCAGTGATGCATGCTGGGTTATCTTAGGTCAGTCTAGTCACGCAGGGGTCTGCAACCTGCAGCTCTCCAGATGTTCATGGACTACAATTCCCATCAGCCCCTGCCACCATGGCCAATTGGCCGTGCTGGCAGGGGCTGATGAAACCAATCCCGTATCTGGAAAACTACACGGGATTACAAACTGTTACTAATATCACACAAAGTTATTGTGAGGATAAAAATGGTTTAGGATGCGATGCTAGAACAAGAAAAACAACCTCTCTGTGGAATGTCACTGGCCAAGTCTTGAAAACAGATGTCTTCCTGCTAAGAAACCTGCTGGGACATCAGTTGATGCTTGAGAATCTAATGTTATTTCACAAGGATATTGAATAGTTATGAGTCATTCTTTATGAACATCTCTGACAATGAGGTTCATTACCAATTTGTGTCTTAACTGGCTTCCTCATTCTGTTAGGAACGTTTAAACACTGACTATCCTGGGATCCAGGGGCAAAAGGAATCTGAATGTTTATGAAGTTAACACTCGCACACCTGGTCTGGGGTCTGAATTGAAAATGACCTTGGGGTTGCAGGGGAAAGCTCAAGCTGTATGAAAATGTTGACCCAGTCTGTGGTTCCTTCCTAAGCACATAAGTTCTAATAAAGTCTCTTTTCCATCACAAGGAAGTAGTAAACAGATCCGCCTTTCTAAACCTTTATGTGCCAACTCCTCTTTGGATCCAGCCACAATTTAACACAGGTCTGTACTATTCCTGATCTGTCACTCTCCATCCCCTTGACCTGACCTCCCAGAACCATTGTGTCGAGCTTCTATGGGAAGCAAACAGCTCTAATGTCAGGGGAGTCATGAAGACAGGAGTAGACAATGAAGACCAGGGAGCAGACAGATGGGTCTGAGAATGAAGATCAGGGGACAGATGGATGGGCCAGACTTCGTTTGCAAGGCTCAGCACCCTGCCACCAGATTTGCTGGAAATATAGATGGACGACTGACTGCCCCGCTGTGATATGTGACAAGCCAAGGTGATACTCTAGGCTTGCATTAGTCATAGAATCATAGAGTTGGAGGAGAACCCAAGGGACATAAAGTCCAACCCTCTGCAGTGCAGGAACACACAAACCAAAGCACTCCTGACAGATGGCCATCCATGCTCTCTTTGAAAACCTCTAAAGAAGGAGACTCCCACCTGCGCCCGAGGGTAGTGCCATTCCCACTCTCGAACAGCTCTTACTCTTTTCCTTCACCTTGAGCCCACTACTCCTGGTCCTAGTTTCTGGAACAGGAGAAAACAAGCTTGCTCCCTCACCGACATGACTTCCCTTCAAATATCTAAACATGGCTATCATGTCACCCCCTCAAACTTCTCTTGTCCAAACTAAACATCCCCAGCTCCCCAAGTCTCTCCTCGTAGGGTATGGATTCCAGACCTTTTACCATTTTGGTTGCCCTCCTCTGGACCTGTTCCAGCTTGTCGATATCCTTCTTGAATTGTGGTCAATGTTTAATATCTCAGAAGCCTCCTTGCAAAATAGTAATAACCAAGCCTCCCTTTCAAGGTTGTTAAGGTAACACAGTAAAAAAAAGTCCACACAGGCATTGTCTGGGTCAGGGGATGGGTGAGCAGAAGTCAAACGGCCATTGGTCAAAGCCCAGAAGTCCTCCGATGCTGTAAATACCACGTCCTGCAGCTGCTCATAAGCAAATGTGTTAAAGGTTGAAATGGACAGTGAATAGTTCAGCATATGTGAGCAATAGTCTGCTGAGGCTAAAATAGAAGGAAAGGGAGAAATAGTCCCCTTGGATACATTGTAGACCATTACTTGAATCTTAAACTTCAAAAAGAAACTTCTGAGCACCTTTTAACTCGCAAAAATAAAAGGAACAATTGCAGAAAAACATTCTGCCAAATTGCCGACAAGAAGGAAGCCTGTTCCGTCCTTCCAATTGTTCAGCACATGGGTGCAAAAAGACTGGGATGGGGGATAGGTACTAGAACGGCATCTTTAATTTATTATATAATAATTTAATTTACTCCCTTTATTTGCCTTTCTCGCAGAGACTTGAGGCGGATTGCGGGATAAAAAACCCCGAGGCTCATACAGCAGAAGACATCCATTAAACAACGCGACTGGACTAGGATTACAGAATTAGTAGACAAGGGCCCCTTCCGCACACGCAAAATAATCCGTTTTCAAACCACTTTCACAACTGTTTGCAAGTGGATTTTGCCATTCCGCACAGCTTCAAAGAGCACTGAAAGCAGTTTGAAAGTGCATTATTCTGCATGTGCGGAATGAGCCAAGGCGGAATCGCAACTGTCCTGGCAGAATGTAATGGAATTACAAAGGCAGAAGACAGTGAAGTAAAAACAGGATGGTGTAGTGTAATGGTTGGAGTGTCAGACTAGGATCTGGGAGACCCAGGTTCGAATTAACCACTCTGCCAAGGATAGATGACCTTGGTCCTGTCACACACACTCAGCCTAACCCATTCCACAGGGTTGCTACCGTGTTTCCCCAAAAATAAGACAGTGTCTTATATTAATTATTGTTCCCTAAGATGCACTATGTCTTATTTTCAGGGGACGTCTTATTTTTCCGCTCCACAGCTGCATGCTCTGGTGTTCTGTTCGACGGGCATGCTTCCCAAACAAAAACTTTGCTACGTCTTACTTTCGGGGGATGCTTTATATTTAGCACTTCAGCAAAACCTCTACTACGTCTTATTTTCAGAGGATGTCTTATTTTCGGGGAAACAGGGTAAAAGGATAAGACGGAGGCACGGGCCACAATGGGACCAGCTTTGGGTGTCCACCATGAAGGAAGATAGGAGTACAAATGACATAAATAAATGAGTGATGATACTTAGAGTAATAACTGCAGCAGATTACAATCCTGCTTCATTATAAAGGCAATTCTCTGGTCTGTTCCATCTACTACAGTTCTATTTTAAATCAAACAATTAAATTAAGAAATAATTCCAAACGTGCAGCATAACATTGCAGGTAGCTGGCCTTCAATGAAAGCATCACAACGCTAACAAACAACTCCTTGAGTTGAACAGAACTCTTTGGCAGGTTCTTTCCGGTACCCTTCCCCCCTTCCAAAAAAAGGGTGGGGAAGGGGAGATCCAGAAAGAAAGAGATCCTTCAAGAGATGGTGGAAACCCTCCAAAGTCTAGGACCTGTTAGAGACTTACAATGCTGTGCAGGTCAACCTGCAGACTTAGTAGATACAAATAGGTATGAAAAAGGCGATATATACCAGGTGTTTCCTAATTTCTCACTGGTGGGAATTTGTCTCAGAGAATAAAACATTTGCCCACGAAGCAAAGCAAAACAGCACTGTCTTCTTTTTGCCCGTCTCCCGTTGCTTTGTACCAGAACTGTGTTGTTGTTCTTTTTTACATATGTATTTGGACAAATATTATCATTATGTAACTACTTCAGAATGTGGAGGGCACCATGCATCAAAATCCATGTCATCTGTATACAAATGTGCACTGGTGAAAATCTGTAGCCGAAAGGAGCATCTGATTTAACCGGAGCTACATTACAGATCTGAAACAGACCAAATGTCATTTGTCTAACTCTACCACTTGGACTTAAACGCAAAAAATCAATGTGTTCCCCCTCACACATCGAAAACATAAATGCCTGTGATCGTTCAGATCTAAATTTTAGTTGTTGCTGTTTCACACTGATCGATGACACCCCTTGCTGGGAAAAAAGTCACACAATGGAAGAATGAAGGCCTATAGGACACCTGGCATTAGTTGAAGAAGAAAAGCTGGTTTTTATACCCCACTTTTCTCAACGTTTAAGGCATCTCAAAGCTGCTTACAATTGCCTTGCCTTCCCCTTCCCAAAACAGAGATCTTGTGAGGTAGGTGGAACAGGGAGAGTTCCGAAGAACTGTGACTAGCCCAAGGTCACCCAACAGGCTTCATGTGCAGGAGTGGGGAATCAAATCCAATTCTCCAGATTAGCTGGTTGTGGTGGGTTTTCCGGGCTGTGTGGCCGTGGTCTGGTAGATCCTGTTCCTAATGTTTCGCTTGCATCGGTGGCTGGCATCTTCAGAGGTGTATCAACAGAGAAAAGTCTGTTTCACACTGTGTCATCAGAACATAAGAACATAAGAACTAGCCTGCTGGATCAGACCAGAGTCCATCTAGTCCAGCACTCTGCTACTCGCAGTGGCCCACCAGGTGCCTTTGGGAGCTCATGTGTGCAGGATGTAGAGAAGCAATGGCCTTCCTGCTGCTGCTGCTCCTGAGCACCCTGGTCTTGCTAAAGGCATTTGTCAATCTGGAGATCAAGGAGGGATCAGAGCGTTGGTGATAGAGAAGGGAAAGTTTAGTGGGGTATATTGTGCATGTCCCAGGGTGGGGAACCAATCAGTAAGTGTTTGGGTCTAATCTCCAGATTAGATCCACCGTTCTGCTCCCATTTGTTAAAGGGCAGTTTGTAAACACTGCTTTCCAATAATGAAAAAGCATGCAGATCTGGCTACCCCCACTGCCAGCCCAACATACCCAAGTGGGTGGAACAGACAACAGAAAGAATGCAATGTTCATAGGGTGCTGCAGACCTTGAAAATAGTCAACCAGCGGCTGGATCATGTTATCCAAAGAGCACCAAGCCAGCTTGCCTTGCTGTGAGGCTTCTGTCTAGCACAGGGGTAGGGAACCTGCGGCTCTCCAGATGTTCAGGAACTACAGTTTCCCATCCAGCCCGCTTTCCAGCGTAGCCCAATTGGCCATGCTGAAGAGACTGATAGATTCTATTTTATCGAAGAAACACTGGAATTCTAATGCTGAGCTGATTCCGCATTCGTTGCCAAAAAAATCACCCCCGGCCAAAGCATATTTGGCCAGTGCCTGTCTGGTATGCCCTGGAACATCAGCTTCAGGCAAGCCAGGGGGAGGAAACTCTTTGTTTCAATGAAGATGCCAGCTTGCAAGCATGTCTATTTTTAGGGCCCTGAGCATCTATTTGGAAGAGCCTGGGTAATCCACATCTGCAGGATTTAATGCATTGATGCTAACGCCATGGCCGCAGCATCAGTTCCCTGCTCAAAAAGGTTTTTCTGCTCAGTATTAACACATATTGAACATTATGCGCCTAACTTGAGAGAGGGAGGAGCTGACAATATGTGAGCAGAGCTAAATATAGTTGTTTTCAGACAGACTTTTCTCTTTTTTTGCCAGATTTCCTGAACCTTTATAAAGATTCAGCATTCAGCCTGAAATGCAGGATATAGTAAGTAAATATTTTTTAAAAGCCGCTTTCAGGAGAGGGTGAGTTTCACCTGGCAAGGGTGTTCAACAAAAGCTTTCTTTGGACCGTTTAGCTCAGTGATAGCGAACCTTTTCGAGACTGAGTGCCCAAGTTGCAACCCAAAACCCAGTTATTTATCATAGAAGTATTACCAACACGACGGTTTAACACTGAATACTGAGGTTTTAGTTTTAGAAAAAGCGATTTTGCTCCAAAGTGGATTACTTTCGGGGAGTAAGCTTGGTGGTAGTCGGTGGCTTTGCTTTGAAGCAACCATGCAACTCTTCCAACAGGTGAATTACAACCTAGGAGGGTTTACTCAGAAGCAAGCCCCATTGCCAGCATGGCGAGGCTTACTCCCAAGTAAAGGATGGGTGTTTTAGTTCTTATTAGCATGAAAATCAGTGAGGTTTAACAGCATTTAACAGGGTTACCTACACTGCTTCCCCAAAACTAGGTGTTAGGTTTAATGCTAATAATCAAGCCCAGTGGCCCAGGCCAGCCTAGATGTGTGTAGAGGGGGGACTCTGTTTGCGCATGCCCACAGAGAGGGCTCTGAGTGCAACCTCTGGAACCCATGCCATAGGTTCGCCATCACTGGTTTAGCTTATCAAAATGACCAGAAAGGGCTCCAGGTTTTAGGAGAGGGGCCACTGAGGAGCCTGGTTGAGCAAAGCAGGGTATAAATCCAAACTCTTCTTCTTCTTTTGTTGTGGGTTTTCCAGGCTGTGTGGTCATGATCTGGTAGTTTTCTATAGCTTTCAGCAGCCTGCACTAAAGGTAGCTTCAGTTCTCTGTAGTAGCAAGTGGCGGTAAAGCCAATTGTGGGTTTATTTTGGTTTTTTTGTAAATTTAATTCCAGGAAAAAGGCGAAAAACACAAGCACGTCTACTGGGGCTGGCACGCTGGTCACGAGACCACCTATTATGCAACTGTAGTCAAATATTCTACAAATGCCGTTATATTGATGGCATCTTTGCAATTTGACTAGGACACAGGTGCCAAACTCGCGCACCTCCAGATGTTATGGACTACAGTTCTCATCATCCCCTGCCAGCATGATGCTGGCAGGGGATGACCATGAAACAGTCCACTAACATCGGAAGAACACCTGAAACTGACACATGTGGACTAGGGCTGATTAGACTTCAGAGCCCCTTCCGCCTGTCTGCAGAATAAGCGCACTTAAGAATCCCACTTTCCTGCAATTGTTTGCAAGTGGATCTTGCTATTTTGCACAGCTGCAAATTGCATCAAAAGTGGATTGAAAGTGTGTTATTCTGCACGTGCGGAAGGGGCCTAAGCATGCACTGCCCCCCAGCCCCATAGAAAGCCTGGACGTGCCTGGTAGAGCGGCAAAACTTCTGCCAGCTAACTTTCTTCCTGAAAAGGTCAAATTTGGGTTGCCACCTACACAGCACCATTGCCTTCAAAACCCGAATTTTGTTTTTTTTTTTTAAATAGTAGCTATTACTTTGTGAATGTTTTGAAAAGGAAATTAAAATAGAATTAAGCAAACTATAGGCTGACTCTGGTGTTCTGGGAAAAAAGCCAAGGAGAAGAAGTGTTCAGTGAATCATTCACATTTAAAATAATTTCACAAAAACTTACCTAACATTGTTAAAGTTAACAATGATTCATTTACAAGTTTAGAAAGTCATTGTCATAGCTCCGTTGCATCTTATGTTTGAAGAAGAAGAAGAGTTGGTTTTTATATTTCTCTTTTCTCCACCGTTAAGGGATGTCAATGTGGCTTGTAAGCATCTTCCCTTCTCCTCCCCACAACAGACACTTTGTGAGGGAGGTGGGGGCTTTGTGAGGTAGGCGGGGCTGACAAAGTTCTGCAAGAGCTGTGACTGGCCCAAGATCACCCACGGGAATGCTTAGAGGAGTGAAACTAAAATCCAATTCACCAGATAAGAGTCCCCCGCTCATGTGGAGGAGTGGGGAATCAAACCCAGTTCTTCAGATTAGAGTCCTCCTGCTCTCAACTACTACACCACGCTGGCTCTCAAAGATATCTCCAGTAAATTTTGAGTGAAATCCTTCCACCACCTTAGTCTCTTCAACACATGCTCAAAGCTTCCAGGATATCTGTCTATCATGATCTGTATGATCTTTAAAGGGAGACAAACACGAAGAGACAGTTAAAGCACTGGGGCAAGATCTGCATCCTGACACTGTGTGGCATTAATGTGGGGGGGGGGGGAGGCGGTATAGGATGTCTTTGTGGATCCAACACACTGCACAGTTCCTGAGGACTGCTTAATATAGCTAACCTCCTCTTCTATGCATAACTTATATGCACACAAAAGTGGGGTATTAAAACCAACCCTTCTTCTACTACTTTACTTTTAGTTAGTCTTCAGAAAGGTTCTACAAATCCTGAAAGCAAAGACACCATGAAGGGTTGGAACCAGAAAACAACAAGGATCTCTTTCTACTCTACAGCCACCCAAAGCTGCTCTGGAGAGTTTGTTTGTTTGTTTATTTATTTATTTATTGATTGATTGATTGATTGATTGATTGATTGATTGATTGATTGATTGATTGATTGATTGTTTAAACTTCTATACCGCCCAATCCCCTAGGGGCTCTGGGCGGTGTCCAACATAAAACATAATTATAAATAAAGGCTACTAAAACCTTTAAAACGGCAGAATAACAGTAATAGAGGCGTCCATAGCCCCACTTTAAAATTCTCCCCAGGAGAGAGGGAGGACAGAATCCCAGTAGATGATTGGATCAGATGACAGAAGGCTAACTGGGGGGGGGGCATTTCAGTGGCTGGGTCCCTCCAAGAGGCCAGCAACGGAACAACTCCGTTTTACAGGCCCTGCTTGGCGGAACTCATTAAGGTCCCGCAAGAATCTTGAACAACTGGAGGAAGGAATTCCACCAGGCGAGGCCAGAGCGTGAGCCCTGTGGCCCACGTGGAGGCCAGCCGCATCATTGAGGGGCCAGGGAGTTAAGGGACATTGGAAACGAGGCAGCAGATGGAAGAGTAACTACCAAGGGTGGCCAACCCACATGCACATGAGGGATTCACAAGGAGTAGTTATTTACCTTTGGATCTGGAGTTGCCAGGTGGAAAAGCAGGTTGGTAAATAGCTGTCATAAAAATAAATAGATGAAAGAAAGGGGCACCTGGCAGCCCTGGGAGAAGCATTTTGGGCCCAAATTCAGAGCACCTGGGCTATTGCTATCATGGAGAAAATCATAACTGTTGTTAATAGAGGCCAGAATTCCTATGGATGATTTCTAATTTAAAGAGTGTATGGATAGAAAACTTTAATCGAACAAATTAACAGCTCAGGATCCCTCACGTACACGCACTTTACTGTTTTACGAATCGAGAAAGTCTGGAGATCAGTCAAGAAAAATATATCTGGACCTAGGTTCCCCAGTGCTATCAATCAATCATTTATTTACAGTCATAGACCAAACAATTACTGTATATACTCGCCTATAAGTCGACCTGAATATCAGTCGAGGCACCTAATTTTACCACAAAAAACTGGGAAAACTTATTGACTCGAGTATAAGACTACGTTGGGAAATGTAGCAGCTACTGGTAAATTTCAAAAATAAAAATAGATGCCAATAAAAGATGTTTTTGAATATTTATTTCAAAGAAAAACAGCATGGTAACAATAACTTTAAAAGTTCTGAAGTGGAATATAGAACTCTCACAGACAGTATCTCTTCAGAGTCTCATGAGGAAGATGCTCAACAAGGTCGCCATACCAAAAGTCACGGGTTCTCCTTCCCAACACGGATGAAAGCACCGCCATGACACGGTGAAGAAGATGCTTGCGTGGTGATGGCAACCGCTACCCAAAGCAAGTCTTTTTATGGCAGGTCTGCAAAGCTCAGCCGTTCACTCGGCGTGTAAGTCCGGGGGGGAGGGGCTTTTGCCAACACGAAATATGCTGAACACGAAGTAGACAGTATATGCAAGCATATAAGCTAAATAAAGACTTAAAATTGCCAATAAAATCCTACATTTTATGCATTTATTATATATAATGAAATTATGCAGAATATTTGATGAAAAAAAGAAATGAAAACAAAATTCTCAGGAGGGGTGTGCGTGAAACAGGGCTTCCCAGAAGATTTTGAGAGCATCAAAGTACAAAACAATGTTTGGCCATGATACCCACAACATAAAAGAAGAAGGTTTGGATTTATGTCCCCCCTTTCTCTCCTGCAGGAGACTCAAAGGGAGCTTACAATCTCCTTGCCCTTCCCAGCCTCCGCACCGAAGCACCCTGTGAAGTGGGTGGGGCTGAAGAACTCCGAAGCTGCTTGACTAGGCCAAGGTCACTTGGCTGGCATGTGTGTGGGAGTGAAAGCCCGCAGGCTAATCCGGGAATTCCCCAGATAAGCCCTCCACGGCTCAAAGGCAGAGCTGGGAATCCGGCCACGAGTTCCTCCAGATTAGATGCAAAGGCTCTTAACTTCTCTACGCCGCTGCTGCTCTTGCATGATTATGATTTTGTGCAAAAGTTGCCTTTTAGTCGTGAGGGGACTTTTACATTTTATAGTTCTCCATTTGTACATTCCTTCCTTTATGATTCATCAAAAAGAAACGAAACTGGCATACTAGCAGCCTAGCCCCTCTGGGGTTCCAGTTTCTTGAGACGCATTGACTACCCCGTGACAGAATGTAGAGAATAGCCATTTTTTACAAGTTTTCTCCAGCTGTAACTTTCTGCACGCAATTAATTAAATCCTAGTGGGACGTTCTACAGAAACCTCCTATGTTTATCTATTCACTTAGGCACTAGTGCATCCTCAGGCCCTTCCATGCTGCACAGAAGGCACTTCAACTATCTTAATGATTCACCTAGTTACCCCTTTCAAAGCATGGAAGGCTGAAATGATTGAAAAGCAGAGAAGGGATGACTTTGGCAAGGCCCCTTGGGGTTTTTTGGTGGGGCTCTATGAAACACTTCCATTGCTGGATACATGTCTCTGTTTTGATCATATCCTGTCTGAAGGAGAACTTGGTGTAGTGCAAATCTACACCTTATAGCTTCTCAGAGATGTAAAATCTTTTGAAGCCGGAAGGTTTCACCGGCAGACAGACCATTCAAGACTGACTGATAATATGTTTCTCCGGCTCACTCCGCACATGTAGAATAATGCACTTTCAAACTGCTTTCAGTGCTCTTTGAAGCTGTGCAGAATAGCAAAATCCACTTGCAAGCAGTTGAGAAAGTGGTTTGAAAACGCATTATTTTGCGTGTGCGGAAGGGGCCTCTGACTCGCTTTCTCCTTTCAAAAGGACCAACCTGTCATTGCAACTCTGTCAAACAGTTTTCAGTTCCGGCAGGGCTTTGGAACCTCGTTGTGAGCTTCCTGCGAAAACGTGCACCTGTGAAAATGTGTCCCTTCAAACTGGTGACAAAGCCAGCTTCCTCCTACCAAAAAAAATGGCTTTAATTTACATACAGGAAAGATGCACATGCGCAAAGACCATACATGATGTGAGCAGGCCAGAGAGTCTGCCCCATATCCACCAGACTGGAAGAAAGAAATATTTCTTTCATTTTAAAAAAAACCCAGCAACTATTAGTGTATTCAGCATCTATGAAGGGTTTTCCAAAATGCCAAGGACTTTGCCTTTATAGTGATGCAATTGCCCATCAACGTCATCTTTCGATGTTCCAAAGGCTGAAAGGCTGCACTCAATTCAGTTCCCCCAGCCTATTCCCCAACATTTTGGGATGACGGAGACAGAAATGCAGAGCTCTTAAAATCTGGATGTTTCCATTGCATCGTAGTGGAAGAGCATATGTTTTGCTGCTGACCAAAGGTCTCAAATTTAATCCCTAGCATTTCCAGGATCTCAGGAAGGAAGGTGGAAACAGACCTGAAGATCTTAGAGAATTACTGGCAGAGTCAATAATACTAAGTTAGATGGACCACGACTCAGTGTGCATGATTTCACAGTTCCTCAGAAGAGCATACAGCATGAATACTGCACATTTCTAGAACTCCCTCCTGCCAGCCAAAACAACTTTTTAATTCATACTGAAACTGGAAGAGACTTAGGGAGTTGGGTTTGTTTAGTCTGGAGAAGAGAAGGTTAAGGGGTGACATGATAGCCATGTTTAGATATTTGAAGGGATGTCATGCTGGTGAATGAGCAAGCTTGTTTTCTTCTACTCCAGAAACTAGGACCAGGAGTCATGGGTTCAAGGTGAAGGAAAAGAGATTCCACCTAAACATCAGGAAAAAAATTTCCGACAGTAAGGGCTGTTCGACAGTGGAATGCACTACCTCAGGTGTGGTGAAGTCTCCTTCTTTGGGAGGTTTTTTTTTAGGCTTGATATTACCCATCTGTCAGGAGTGCTTTGATTGTGTGTTCCTGCATTGCTGGGGGTTGGTCTTGATGACCCTTGGGGTCTCTTCCAACTCTATGATTCTATAATTCTACTGTCCCAAGTAACATATTACTTTAAATATTTGGAGAGATGTCATGTTGCGGAGGGAGCAAGCTTGTTTTCTGCTGCTCCAGAGACTAGGACAAGGAGTAATGGATTCAAGGTACAGGAAAAGAGATTTCCCCTAAACATTAGGAAGAACTTCCTGATGGTAAGGGCTGTTCAACAGTGGAATATGCTGCCTAAGAGGGTAATAGGGTCTCCGTCTTTGGAGGTTTTTAAACAGAGACTGGATGGCCATCTGTCAGGTGTGCTTTGATTGTGTGTTCCTGCATGGCAGGGGGTTGGACTGGACAGCCCTTGTGGTCTCTTCCAACTCTATGAAATGAGATTCATTATGAATAATTACAATTAATTCCTGGATTTCATTTGACTACACAGATGCATGGATCTCTTGCACATCCCTTTCAAAATGTGAGGAATACTTTCTATTTCATAGACTAGCTTGAAATTCTCACAATGTCAGGCAATTATATCAAATGCCTTTCACTTAATTTTGATTTTAAGACTGTCCATTAACACCCCCCCCTTTTTATTTTCTGCCTTCATGAGGTCTATAAACTTGTCCCTCTCCCCATTTTATTCATTGAGCATCTGTAATTCTCTTCCACTGCTATCCAAAGGGATTGGCAAAACGGTGCATCGTGAAAGTGATACTGTGCATCGGGATATTTCTAGTTCAGTTCTCATTTAAGCCACTTCACTGATGGTCAAATCTACAGGCCACTGTAGCACCATGGAAGTACTAAATATATATAATTTAAGCATAACCTCAGGCAAGCCATTATTTTTCTCAGCCCCTTCCCTGCCACCCTACCTAAAACGCGAGGGTTGACAAAGCTGAATGGAATAATAAACCTTACACTTTGACATGACAATTACCAAGTCAATGTATGCAAAGTGTTTTCAGCGCTTAGGAAAGGTGTTCAGTAAATACTTTGTTTTCAAAAGCAACATTGGTACTTATTACACAACTTTAAAAAAATTACTTCTGAAATCTCAGTAGGTTTCTGGTTCTAATGTTTTGGCCAGTCCACTAATTCAGAATGGGATTAGTAAGTACGGTCTTTGTTCCCTGTAGACCAGGGGTAGGGAACCTGCGGCTCTCAGATGTTCAGGAACTACAATTCCCATCAGCCCCTACCAGCATGGCCCGAATTGGGAGACCAAATTGGCCATGCTGAAACTGATGGAATTATGGATTCTGATTTACAGGGGTCTACTGTAAAGCTGACCTAAAGCATATGAAGCTCCTGGATTGTTCCTGTAATCCCACCTCTACACTTATTGGAACGATCAGGACACTAAGCAACGTGGCTACACTGTCCTGTTTTTGAAGGTAAGTCATGGTCTTTATGGTCAGATCAAAGGTAAGAACTGTCCTGTTTTTGAAGGTAAGTCATGGTCTTTATGGTCAGATCAAAGGTAAGAACTGTCCTGTTTTTGAAGGTGAAGAATCATGAAGTTAACATGGTCAGATCAAAGGTACAGAACTGTCCTGTTTTGAAGGGTAAGTCATGGTCTTTATGAAAGGGTCAGATCAAAGGTAAGAACTGTCCCTGTTTTTGAAAGGGTAAGAGTCATGTCTTGGCATATGGTCAGATCAAAGGTAAGAACTGTCCTGTTTTTGAAGGTAAGTCATGGTCTTTATGGTCAGATCAAAGGTAAGAACTGTCCTGTTTTTGAAGGTAAGTCATGGTCTTTATGGTCAGATCAAAGGTAAGAACTGTCCTGTTTTTGAAGGTAAGTCATGGTCTTTATGGTCAGATCAAAGGTAAGAACTGTCCTGTTTTTGAAGGTAAGTCATGGTCTTTATGAATTTAAGATCGAAGGTAAGAACTTGTCCTGTTTTTTGAAGGTAGAGTCATGGTCTTGTATGGTCCAGATCAAAGGGTAAGAACTGTCCTGTTTTTTTGAGAGGGTAAAGTCATGGTCTTTATGGTCAGATCAAAGGTAAGAACTGTCCTGTTTTTGAAGGTAAGTCATGGTCTTTATGGTCAGATCAAAGGTAAGAACTGTCCTGTTTTTGAAGGTAAGTCATGGTCTTTATGGTCAGATCAAACCACAACACAGTTTAAGGAAGGGCAGCTGGACCGTAACAAGACCTCCTGTTTTTTCCCCCTTGAAGTTATAATCTGGGGCCACCAGTGATTTGGGCAGATGCTGCAAATACAGTCCAGGGCCCTCAAGATACACAGGTTTAAATAAGCCCTTTATCAGGGCATGTTTTGTGCTCTGTCCAGCTGCGAACACACTGCAGATTTTTAAAGGTTACCCTCCGCTGTCACCATTTCCATATTACCTGTTTGCTACCTAAGTGATAGATCCTTGATTGCCAGTTTGCGAATGCCCGCCTGGATTTTCCTGCAAATTAATAATGAGAATCTTTTGACTTGAGCTGATTTAGGAATGGATTTATGCTTCCAGATTAGCAGTAGCCACCTCTCCCTTCCCCTTCACACCCAGCACCAGGAGCTGCAATGCCTGCCACTTGTGTCTTTGAGTGCAAACACGTAGGAGTCAATTTATACAAGCACAGCCGTCTGGCTTGTCCTCCTGACAGTCCTCACTGATTGGCCTGACAAGTTCCTAAAGTATAACAGAATTCCCAGGAGGATACATGCAGGTAATGAATGGCTGGGGAGGGGAGCCACCAGCACTCAAAAAGACAGTCTTTGGAGCCAGCAAGGTGGAATGTTTCGAATGTCAAATTAGGATCTGGGGGACTCAGGTTCCAATCCCCGCTCTGCCACAGAAGCTTGACCTACTCATACAGGGTTGTTAGGAGGATAATATGGAGCACAGGAGAACAATGAAAGCAACTTTGGGTCCTCACTAAGGAGTAAAGTGGGGTATAAATGATGTTAATAAATTAAAGCCATGACAGAGCCTGAACATTTGGGGCTTGGGGCTGGGAGACCATGCACTGCGGCTCAGATCACCCTCCCAGGGTGAAGGGAAGCATGGGGGTGGGGGGCATGGGAAGTGGCTGCTGACCTTGCGGCCCTGCCCCCTGGGCCAGCTCCATATCCTTGCTGGTGCCGGTGGGAGACACTGCAAAAGTGAGGGGGGCCGGTAGCATTGCTGTGGTACCCCTGGGACATGCTCACGGCACCCCAGGGTACCACAGAACCCTGACTGGGAATCACTGGACTGGTCATTAAAGTACTGGTCTACTTTACAGGGCTATTGTAAGGTTCATAAAATGACAGACTGGCCATTAAAAGTGTATACAGGTTTCTGGTTGCTATTACTATCTGAAAAGTGACAGGACGAAGGTCTTGCTTCAGAAAGGGCAGAGGGAAATATTGCCAGCCTTAAAGGTGGAGGGTATGCTCTGAAACTGATATTTCTGTTCTCTGCAACAGGGAAAAGAGTGATGCCATGCCCTCGTAATAAGGTCCTTCCACTGAACGAGAAACAATGAAATAAAAATAAGGCATTCTCAAATCTTCCAGTGATGTTTTCTATCTCTTGCAAATTTGCCCATGTACTAGTTAGAGATTTGGCAGTCTCGATTAATGAGTATGGGTCTCTCTCTCTCTGGTTCTGCCTGACTCACGAAGAGAGGTGGGGGCTTTAAAAAGAATGGTGATGTCCCTCAATAGTTCAAATTATCCCTCTTGCCTACTTGGGAAGGAGACATCCTTCAGCTACAGCAAAGGGAAGAACTGCTTGCAAACTGGAAGAGAGCAAGGAGGAAATATAATTGCCTTGTCAAAGGCTTTCACGGTCGGAATCACTGGGGTGCTGTGGGGTTTCCAGGCTGTATGGCCATGTTCCGGTAGCATTTTCTCCTGATGTTTCGCCTGCATTTGTGGCTAGCATCTTTAGAAGATCCATCTTCAGAGGATTCAGATCCTCTGAAGATGCCAGCCACAGATGCAGGAAACATCAGGAGAAAATGCTATTGGAACACAGCCATACAGCTCAGAAACCCCACAACACCCCAATATAATTGCAGTTTTTAGCTGGAGTTAGTTGAAATTGGGGTGTAGCTTCAGGAGTTCTGGGCAGTTGTTTTCTCTGGCACTGGTGCTGGTGCTACCCAATTCTGTTTGCTCCCACTACGTTCTGCTTGCACATTTGTACCTAAGAAACAAACAAACAGGAAGATGCCCCAAGACTCCACCGCTGTCTCTCACCCAAAGCAATCGACGCCCTGAAGCGCTGCCTCTGGATTTCTCATTGCTCAAGGATGTGCAGCGTGCTTATTGCTGCAGACAAAAATCTCCTCTTTTTGCTAGCTCACAATGGAGAGGGTCACATAAGGAGACCCTTCAGAGAAGCAAATGTGATCTTTTGACAACAAGGGGGAGGGGGAAGGAAAACCAAGCAAAATCCCCAGCTTGGACAAAAGATAGGGTTCTGTGCTAAAGGAACTGGGCTTATCCAAAACAAAGTTGCTCTAGTTCAGGCACCTTTCCCAGGAGATAAGCCCCGGGCATTCCAAGGCCACAGGGGAAGAACTGAAAGATGAAAGACAGAAGACAATCAAACATCCTACGCTTGGAACTGATAAGGAGCCAGTTAACAAGGGCGAGTGTTTGAAGCAGTTATTGCAGTTACACAATATACGCAAGACAAAGTCCTTAAATGCCGCATTGATTCTTCCAGGACTACCTAGGCAGCAGACGGGGGAGGAGGGGGGGACAAGGCATTGCCTTCACACTCACAATCTGCACTCACAGTCGCAAGTACGAATGAGTCTCTCTACTTTGCCAAAAAAAGGAGGCTTCAAAAGCCTGGAGACGATACACACTTTTGCCACCTTGTTGAAATAGCTGAAGGATGTTGAGGAATAACTGTTACTTATCTGCTAACCTATCTCCGACACACGCCCTTTTAGAATCAACAGCACAGCACTGGAATCTTAGTAGGCAAACTTGGCAATTTGTACCAAGATGTGCAAAACACCCCATTCCTGAAAGCAAACAGCATGAGTAAGAAAGCGAAGGAGATATGCGGGAGGAGGGAAGTTTTCTGTTGAACGTGCCCTAGGAAACAGAAACCTCAAAACGCGATCTGGGCACACAGGAGTGCCTGGCTGCAGCTGAATGTGGATGCAGGCATACACAAATAGAAATGGTTCATGTCACCAGCGAGTAAAGGGAAAGAACTTTTCCAAGAGTAGCCCTGGGGCATCGAGGCTTGGCTTTTTCAGGTGGACTAGCACTACAGATAACCGATAACCGGCTCCTCACACAGATGTGGCTGCTACACTGCAAGGTCTAAGCAGCCGCTGCACCGTACTCAGCACATTAAGATAATGAAATACATTTTCCTTGCTCAGAGCACTCAGTGCTTTACATACACACATATCCAAATAGGACAAACTTAATTTCTTCCAGAAAGAAAACTGCCCATTGTGAGGTATCCAAGTCTTGTGCTTTAGAATAAAACTTCCTCCTCCTTTTCCCCATGCTGTTTATTCTTAAAGTACTTGCACATCAGAGCTATTTCTGACATTTTTAACCCTGGCCTTCCTCCACAAATACAGAGTCTCATGGTTTCCCTACCCCTATCCCTGGAAGGTAAACTCAGAAATAGTGAGTGACAGCCCGAGGTTAGTTAGCAATTGTCTTCGCAGTGCAAAGATTTGAACCAGGATCTCCTGATGGATAACCTGATACTTCAACCACCTCATCATGTTGGTTTTCTGGTTGCTGCTACAGTAAAGCAATAAGTTCATTTAAACTGCACAGCATGTCAACACAATGGTGTGTGAATTATGCAAGATGCTGGAGTAAACGTTGGACCTCTGGTGAAGTCGTCTGTTACTTTTCATTGATCATGCCACTACAAGCCATCTAGACCAGTTCAAAGAGGGTAATTTTTGAAAAATTAGCAGGTTGGTAATCGTAATGTGGGAAACAGCTGACCACAGTCTCAGCCAGAAGCTATTCCTGTGGTCACAGTAAACAAAAGGAAAGTTATTGCTGTGATTATGGGAATTGCTATTTCAATAGTTTCTGTGTTGTTCTGGCCACCAAAAATGTATATCCAGAAAAGTTGGGCTGCTTGGGTCTAAACCAAAACATGGCTAACACAGCTTTGAGCCAGAATACGCTGCCACACATTTTGCCTTCTAAAGAATAAAAAAAAACTGTGAATCAAAAGCACCTTTTCCTGGAAGGAAGTTCCCTCTAGTCTTACTAATCGAGGCATAGTGCTTGGGACTGAGAGATGCCTTGTGTAAGGCTTGTTCATTTGCAGGCAGATTCCTTCAGAAAATCAGATGCTTTCCTGAGATGCCATCCAAGGATCACTTTAGCATAAAGGTGGCTTCCAGCCCCTTCACAGAGACATCATTGTGTAGCGATTAGCTACACAGTGGTGTCTCTGCAAAGTGACTGGACTAGGATTGAAGGAAATCCATACTCTGCCATAGAAGTCCATTGGGCTAATCACACCTGTGTCCAGCCTAACCTACTTCACAGAGTTTTTGTTGTTCAGGTTAAATATTTTCAGCTTTTATTAAAAGAGATCCTCCTTTCCACCCCACATCCTTTCAGAACTACATTATTTGTTAAGTGGGAGATCCATACAATGTGTTTAGACCACTTTCCTGCTGCTTTTAACCCCAGTCTTAAACCTCTCCCCAACAATGACTCTTGGGAAAACCCTCTTCCTCTTGTGGGGAGAGAAAAGGACAAGGAATTTATAAGACCCCTTGAATCGTCTTACAGGAGAGAAGGGCGGGGTCTAAATCCAACCTCTTCCTCTTCTTGTTTTCAAGAGAGAAGTTAAAGGGACGCCGTGAGCTGTCCCAGGTGCTGATCTCCTGCGGTGCTGAATACGTCTTGACAAAGACGATTCCAGAATTTGGGGCGCCCAAAGAAGTCCGCCCCCACCATCGGCAAAAGGGACTGATGGACGTTTTTGTGCAAGCCCTGACCCATTTCCCTCAAGAAGCTCTTTTATCCCCTCCCTTCCCACCTTCTTCCCTTCGACCAAGCTGTGCCTGCCTCCCTACCTGTTGAACTTCGCAGAAGCTAACGGTGATGAGTGGCGTTTGCCCCTAGAGCGGGATGCTGGCTGAAGGGGGTGGGAGACGGTGGGGTTGTGGTGAAGAGAGTAGGGCCAGTTTTAAAGAGGGGACTCTGTTTCCCCTGAAGTGAGAAGCTGTTGGAACCATTCTGAGTCAGAGTCTATGTCTGCTCCCCTAACAGGGGCTCCATGTCAGCTATGAGTGCCCTTTCCACCACCATACAAGGGACCATCTTTACCCAAAGTTCCCTGTGAATTCATCGCCCCTCTATACGTTTTTTAATTGCAATTTTAGCCGTGGCAGACCCTCCAGCGTGTTCATCCACAGATCCCTCCTCACAAACATGCAAAGGTTTGGGGTCCACGACTCTGACTACATCAACACGACCTCGTGTGCACTGTCTTAATCTGTCATAATAGCCAGCGTGGTGTCGCGGTTAAGAGCAGGTGCACTCACTCTAATCTGGGGAACGGAGTTTGATTCCCCGCTCTGCCACTTGAGCTGTGGAGGCTCATCTGGTGGATCGGATTAGCTTGTGCACTCCAACACATGCCCGCTGGGTGATCTTGGGCTAGTCACAGTTCTTTGGAGCTCTCTCAGCCCCAACTACCTCACAGGGTGTTTGTTGTGGGGGGGAGGGAAAAGAGATTGTGAGCCCTTTTGAGTCTCCTTACAGGAGAGTAAGGGGGGCTATAAACACAAACTCTTCTTCTTGCAAAGCAGGGCTACCTGGCTTCAGCGGCTTTCCCAACACTTTGGCATGGATCCCCCTGGGCACCCTTCCTCCTCAGCCATACTGCCTAGCGCCCTCAGAAACAGCACTGCTCTCCCACCTGGGTTCAAATCCTGGCTAGCGCGATGGATTGGCAAGCCACCCCTTTCCCCTGGACCTCAGATGGAAAGAAGGAAGCCTGGCCAAGTTGTGCAGAGAGGGCGGGGAAGGGGATCCAAAACGACCCCACACATTTGGACCCGAACCTACAGGCGACCAAAAGCCCCCCTCCCCAAACTCGAGCTGGGCTTTTCTTCCCCGATTCCGCCCCTCCTCTCGAGATCCTTTCATCTCCCGGCAGATGGAAAGGTTAATTTATGGAGACTAATTCTAGCTGGCTGCGGCGCAGAGGCTTTCCACGTGAAAAGGCGAAGGCGACGCAGATGCGGGAAGCGCGCGGCCCCAGCTGGAGCCGGGAGGAGCGGACAGACGGGGCCGGAACCAGCCGGGACCCAATTCCACGAACCGATCCGGAGACCAGCCTTGCCCGGTTCCACACCTGAGTCAACCGCTGGAAGGCAAAGGCGCTCCATCTAGGGCTCGTGCCCCAACCCTATTGATGTGAAATGGACCTGTGCTGAGCAGGTAGAGCCGTGTTCTGGACACGTGTGGAATGCAAGGTGGAGAGGGAAGGAAGAAAAACCCGTTTGGAAGGACCCGGGCTGGCTTGAGACCAAACGTGCAGAGCCCCGGTCCTTCCAGCGCGGGCTTCTTCTCGACTGGGTTTAGGGTGCCCCAGATCCCGATCTTACGGCCGCTCCTTTGCCCAGAGCCAGAAAACCACGCCAAATTAGGATCTTCCCGCCGCAAACCTTCCTAGCAAAAGCGACGGAGTTCCCAGGAACTCCACGGACCGGGCAAAGAGCTGGCACAACTCTGCCAGGACAGCCATGGGCTGCGGTCCGGCTGCTGCTTCTTCCCGCAGCCCAAACTCTGCCTTGGGGAAGAGGGATTAGGGAACGTGTGAATAGAGAGAGGAGACCCCCAAACGCCTCGGGGGCTAAGAGGACAGGGAGTGGAAGGGCAGTTGGGTGGGCAGGTGTCCCAGGACCGCTCTCCCCGACCTCCCTGGCTCGTTTGCGGGCCCGAGCAAACAGCTCCCAAAGGAGCCCAGGTGGGACCCTCCGGTCCGGTGCAGGAAGGTCCATTCTCCAGCGCTGCTAAGTTTTTCCGACCCCGCCAACCGCTTCGACCCAAGCACGGCTGTGGGATGGAGGAGGTTGAGCCGCGCTCTGGTTAGGACCAAGCAGAGTCTCGAGGAGTTGAAGGGCCCTTGGCCAAGAGCGGGACCGATCCACCGACCGCGGGAGCGCCAAGCACAAGGTGGGCGCGGGAGGACGCCCGCTGACCCCCGAGCGCCCGGGCCGCGCTGCCGTCGAGCTCGCCCTTCCAAACCCCAGGACCCCTCCCCGCCCCATTTCTCCGCCGCCACAGGAATCGGAGCCCGGCCACAGACTCTCCCCCTGCCAGTGCACACGATCGCCTCCGAGCATGTCAGAAGAGCGCTCTGGAATCTCTCCCGCTGAAGCGGAGCTCGGAGTTGAGGGGCGGACATCCAGACTGGGGAAGGGGAGCGAGGAGAAAACGTGGTGCATTCATGAGCCCCCACCCCACCCCACCCCACCCCTAACTCTTCGGGACCTTCGGCTCACCTGGTGCCAGGCGGCGTCCCCCTCCGTCGAGTCCTTCGGGGGTGGCTGACTCCGGAGCGGCTGCGGTTTCCACGGGCGCTCCTTCCCTTCCCTTCTTCCCCGCCCCTTCACGGCTGCCGCTCCGCTTCTCACCGGATCGGGGTTTGTGTGTTGGGAGGGGGGAGGGGGGAGGCCGGAGCGAGGCCAGCCGGCCGGTGGGCTGCGGAGCCGAGCTGCGCCCCGCGCTCCCCGCCCGGGCCCCCTTTAAGCGCTCCGCGCAAAACCGAATTAAGCCCGACGGCCAACCAGTGGGGCTCAGCCGGCCTCGCCGCCACCTCGTCAGGCAGCCTTTTATATAAGCGCGTCAGCTCCACGCCCCGCCGGGGGGGACCGGCGGCAGCAGCAGAAGCGGTCCACTCCCTCTGCCAGCCCCACGGCTACCCCCTCCAAGAGGCTTGACCCCGGAGGGGCTCAGGCACAGCCCCAGCTGCCCCGCCTGAACTCCCCTCGAAGCCCCCCCCCCCGTACAGGAGGAGTTTCTTCCTCTGCTAGCCCCCCAAAGTGCACCCTGGTTCCCGCTGGATACAGGCTGAGGGGGTGCGTGGTTACTCATAAGTAGACCACACGGTGCTCATAGGGCTTTCTCCCTAGGCAACCTGGGGGGAAAGGCTGTAAACCCTCCTGAGTTGAGCCGGATTTGCTCGGCATGTATAGGCAGGTGGATTTAATCTGGATTAACATCTACATTTACATTTTACAATCACCCATAGGGATTAGGATGGATTTGGCCAAAAAGGAGCGTGGAGGGAAGGGAAATGTCACTTTAACAAAGAGTGGGGAGTGGGAGTGTGTGTGTGGGGGGAAGAACAACAAAGACACTCCTTCCAAACAGCGTTGGTTTATTATGGACTAGGATCATCACAAATGAGGACTTGTGGAACATTGCAATACCTGGATCTATAGAACCAGCACTGCCATTTTAAAATCATAATTCCTGCTAGAAGGATGGTTACACGGCTTACTATTCGCCCTCCCTCTACAACAACAATTCTGAGTTCTTGGTTTTACCCTGACCAAGGTATTACTGGCCTTCCGCTTTTGTTCAGAGTTATAGGTTAGACTACAACACAGGAGCCTGGAACGTAATGGGGAAGCAGGAATGCATTGCCTCGGAGAGTGGTGGAGTCTCCTTCTTTGGAGGTTTTTAAACAGAGGCTGGGTGAACCTATGTCGGGAGTGCTTTGACTGTGTCTTCCTGCAGGGCAGTGGGCTCTTGGGGTCTCTTCCAACTCTATGATTGGGGTCTCTTCCAACTCTATGATTCTATGATTTGAAGCCAGGCCTTGCTGAAAACAAGGGCAACCACCAGCCGTTTCACACCACACCACACCCTTTTCGGAAAAGCTCAGCAAGTCGAACCTGACCCTCAGCAGAAAACACAGCTGCTTGCTTCTGAACTCTGCGGAAAGATCTGCGGCAGAAGGCAAAAATCAAAGCCTGCCTGCGCACCTTTTCATCCCTGCCCCCTCCATACCTGCACTTTTTCA
Organism: Sphaerodactylus townsendi; assembly: GCF_021028975.2. Lineage (NCBI taxonomy): Eukaryota > Metazoa > Chordata > Lepidosauria > Squamata > Sphaerodactylidae > Sphaerodactylus > Sphaerodactylus townsendi. The sequence continues at coordinate 42,267,442 of NC_059437.1, forward strand.
AGTTCAGCAGATCTCATGTTTGACATCATTCCCCAGCCTTTGTAATTGTTCCTCATTTCCATGGTAACACCACACACACATACACAGATATAGATACACAAAGTCTGTTCCTGATCAAGAGTTCCCTTTTTCTTTTACCTGATCAAAAAAAGAAATCAAAAGAAGAAAGGGTAAAGAAAGGAAGAAAAAGGAAGGCAGATCTAAAGGACCACTTCTGGCTATCTGCATATGCAAACTTGCCACTTTCAGATCAAGGCAGGGAGCCTCTGGAGAGTTCCAGACACTCCAGTTTCAGAAGGTTTACTTAAAAGTTTAAAAAAAAAGTTGAAAAGGGTGGCGCTTTGGGTTGAGAGCTTTCAGGTTGCCCCATCAGAGCAAACAAAGGAAATCAATTGACCCTTTAGCTCTCCACTATGCCTGTGCACTGCAAAACTTTCAGAGAAGTCTTTGGTAATGTGGGCAGCCTTTTTGGGAACTTAAGAACCAGTTTTCAGGGCCGGGATAAAACCACCAGACATGGACCTACAGGAGAAAAAGACCAACCACACATGAAGCATCTTTCTTGGACTCAGCAGAGGCTTATTGGGGAAAATGGCACTTGGGAACAACACCTGCTCTGGGTGATGCCCCCCCGCCCCCGTAGCCGGGGGCAGGGCTTAAAGCAGGGCTCAGATGGGCACCTGGGTCGACCTGCTGCCACAAAGCCCGTCCGAGCCCCCCAGCCTCCCAGCAGGCTGCTTTTTGCCCTCCCCAGGCCCCGAGGAGGGCAGAAGCCAGCCTGCAGGGAGGTGAGGGAAGGGCACTGTGGTGGTTTGCCAGCCACTGTCCATCCGAGCCACCCCTGAGCCCCATTCTGATGGCCAGGGTAGGGAAGGAGGTGGCTCGGATGGGCACCACAGCAGTGGGATGGGAAAAAAGCATAAATAGGCAGCTAGGGATAGTGAACAATGGCCTTTGAAGTCTGTACACTAACACACAGAGCTTGGGAAATAAACAAAATGAACATGAACTGTTAACACGACAAAGCAAATATGATATAACAGACATCACAGAAACGTGGTGGGATGAATCTCATGATTGGAATGTAATAATTGAAGGATATAACCTATTTCAAAGAGATAGAGCAACGAGGAAAGAAGGAGGAGCATTATACATCAGGGATGATTACACCAGTAAGCAGGTCCATGACTTAAATCCTGGAAGCCAGGCTGAAAGCATCTGGGTAAAAATTAAGGGACAGAGAAACAACAGAGATCTCATTGTGCGGGTTCTATTATAGACTGAAAAGTTGGATGAGCCAGACTGAAAAGTTGGATGATGTCTTCCTGAAGCAGATGACCAAACTTTCAGAAAGAAGAGTAGTCATAGTAATGGGCGATTTCAATTATCCTGATATTTGTTGGGAGTCAAACTCTGCCAAGCCTAGGTCCAACAAATGCCTCCCTTGCCTTGCAGACAATTTCATGGCCCAGAAGGTGGAAAAGGCAACAAAGGGATCCACTATTTTAGATCTGCTCCTAACCAACAATGCTGACCTGTGTATTGTCGAAGGCTTTCATGGCCAGATTCAACTGGTTGTTGCGGGTTTTTTGGTGATACGCCTCTAAAGATGCCAGCCACAGATGCAGGTGAAACACTAGGAACAAATGCCACACCACGGCCACACAGCCCGGAAAACCCACCACAACCAATGATGACCTGGTTAATGGGGTGATCCTTAGGTGTATTGTCAAAGGCTTTCATGGCCAGATTCAACTGGTTGTTGCGGGTTTTTCGGCGATACGCCTCTGAAGTGACCATGTCCTCCTGGAGTTTGTCATACAATGGAAAGGGGATGCCAAGCGTAGTCAGACATGCATTCCAGACTTTATGAAAGCTGATTTCAGTAAACTTAGGAAACGACTGGATTCTATGGTTAAGAATACTAAAAGAGGAAGGGAGCTTCTCAAAAGTGAGATCTTGAAGGCGCAATTTCAAACTGTTCCAATGAGGAGGAACAATGGGAGGTGTCTAAGGAAACCAGGATGGATGTCTAAAGAACTTTTAACTGAGCTGAGATTTAAAAGGGACATATACAAGAAAAGTAAAAAAAGGTGAGCAATTCAAACCAGGGAGCAATTCAAACAAATAGCAAGGGAAAAGTCAGAAAAGCTAAAGTTCAGAATGAGCTCAGGCTTGCCAGAGAGGTTAAAAATGATGTTTTTAAAAAAACTTTTTGGTAATGTCCATAGCAAAAGAAAGAAAAAGGATATGACACAGCCATTGCATGGAGAAGATGGCAAAATGCTAACAGGGGATGGAGAATAGGCAGAACTACTCAATATTATCTTTGCCTCAGCCAGAGGCGTAGCAAGGGGGGAAAGCGCCCAGTGCACTGGTGTGTCCTCCGCTCCCACCCCGGAATGCCCCTGCCATGCCCCAGAACGCCCTCACCACACCCCCACAGGGGCGCACCCCTGGTGTGTCGCACCCCCCCTGTCCCCTTGGAGCTACGCCTCTGGCCTCAATCTTTTCCCAAAAGGAAAATAGTGCCCAGCCAGGGGGAAATGGAACAAAAGATACAGTAGGGGAGATTCAGCTCAGAATAAAGAGGTAGTATATGAATACCTGGCTACTTTAAATGAATTCAGTTCTCCAGAACCTGATGAACTACATTGCAGTGTACTATAAGAAATGGCAGAACTAATCTCAGAACCACTTGCTACAATCTTTCAGAATTCCTGGAGATCAGGAGAGGACTCTGTGAACTGGAGGAGAGCTAATGTCCCCATCTCCAAAAAGAGCGAAAAAGTGGACCCAAACAATTACTGCTCAGTCAGTCTGACATCAAAAACAAGAAAGATTCTAGAGTGGGTCATTAAACAGGCAATCTGTGAGAACTTACAAGGGAATACTGTGGTCACTAAAAGTCAACATGCCAGACTAATCATATCTCTTTTTTTGAAAGCGTGACAAGCTTGGTAGATGAAGGAAATATTGTGGATGTAAAATACCTTGATTTTAGTAAGGCCTTTGACAAGGTGCCCCATGATATCCTTGCAAGCAAGCTAGTAAAATGTGGGCTAGACAGTGCTACTGTTAGACCGATTTGTAATTGGTTGACAGAACAAATCCAAAGGGTGCTCACCAATGACTCATCATCCTGGAGAGAAGTGACTAGTTGGGTACTGCAGACTTCTGTTCTGGGTCCAGTGCTACTCAATATGTCTATCAATGACTTGGATGATGAAATAGAGGGCATGCTAATCAGATTTGCAGATGGCACCAAATTTGGAGGGGTAGCTAATACCCTAGAGGTCAGGGTCAGAGATCAAGATGACCTGGGCAGATTGGAGAGCTGGCCAAAACTAGCAAAATGAATTTCATCAGAGATAAATGTAAGATACTACACTTAGGCAGAAAAAAGGAAATGCACAGATATAGGATGGGCGACACCTGGCTTGACAACAGTACATGTGAAAGGGATCTAGGAATCTGAGTGGACCACAAACTGAACATGAGTCAGCAGTGTGATGCAGCAGCCAAGAAAGCCAATGAAATTCTGGGCTGCATCAATAGGAATATAGTGTCTAGATCAGTGGTGGTGAACCTATGGCACTCCAGATGTTCATGGACTACAATTCCCATCAGCCCCTGCCAGCATGCCCAATTGGGAATTGTAGTTCATGAACATCTGGAGTGCAATAGATTCACCACCACAGGTCTAAATAGAATGACTTATCAGTACCTCTCTATTCTGCACTGGTCAGACCTCACCTGGAATACTTTGTCCGTGGGGGGGGGGGGGGCGAGGCATATCAAGGGCAAATGACGTCCGGAGACAAATAGTCTCTGGGTGCCTCCCCCCACCCCCATGCAGTGGTGGGATCCAAAAATTTTAATAACAGGTTCCGATGGTGGTGGGATTCAAACAGTGGCACCACTGCACACACACACCTTCAGTCCCTATTGGGCAGGGAGGTTGCTTTAGTAACCCCTTCTTGGCACTCAGAAAAAAATTAGTAACCCCTTCTAGAGAAGTGGTGAGAACTGGTTGGATCCCACCTCTGCCCCCACGTGACCAGGAAGTCGGCGAGGCAGCAGAACTTCCTGCTGCCTCATCATCTTCTGGAGCCCTTGACCCCGCCTATGTCATCATCAACATGGGCCGGGTCAAGGGCACTCGGCTGCCCCCTATTTTACGAGGCAAGGGATTACAGTCCCACTATAAATACAGTTAATTTCTAAGTCAAAAACTGAAAAACCGCCAGGTGGGACTCATACTGGAGATTTACTGACCCAGATGCCACACTTTATTAAAGAGAGGATTTGCATCTTGCAATTTGGCTACCAACATATTTTGGGCGCAGTGCCCTACAAGGGGTGGTGCCAGGTAGAGAGGATGAAGCTCAAGCTTCCATGTGTAGGAAGATCCATGAGGACGGTAAAAGATGAGAAGTAAAAACTAATTAACTGAAGCGAGTAGAAAAATGCCAAAAGGGGCCCGTTCCCCTCCACCCTTTGGCCTGCCGAGGACATCCAGATGTTATCCATCATCCCTGGCTAATGGAAACCTAATTATCCCCCCATTTGGATGCAGAGCGAACTAATTCAATATAAAGGCATCTGCTCCAAAGAGCCCAGCAGGAGAGCCTGCCTGGCAGATCAGAGACATTTTCACACGGGGCGGGCGGGGCGGGGCGGGGCGGGGCGGGGAGGGGCGGGGCGGGGCGGGGAGGGGAGGGGCTACTGCCTCCCTGCCAGCACAACTCTGGAGGAAGGTGAGGGACCAAACCAGCCCAGCCCAGCAGTCAAAGGGAGCCAAGCACCAGTGAACAGTGGGGAGTGTCTGCCATGCAGGCCAAGCTTCCGCTGCGTCTCAAACATTCCCTTCCTGTTTCAAACCCACTTCCGGGGATGCCTTGCCCAGGGAACTCAGAAATGTAAGCAATGGGTCTTAACCAGAGGTGGGATCCAGCAGGTTCTCACCAGTTCCCGAGAGTGGGTTACTAATTATTTGTGTGTGCCGAGAGGGGGTTACTAATCGGGTCTGATTTTCCGTTAGAAATTCCATAAGGTCCAAAAATCATAAAGTCCTGTTGTTTCCTATGTGGCTGGTTAGCGAAGGTCGAAAACGGGATAATTCTCCCTGTTGGGCTGTTTTAAAAACATGTTTTAGAAATATGGTAAAGTTCCTTGTTTAAGGAAAGTATCCTTCTTTTGATTTCTAGAAACAAAATTAAGTATTTGAAAGTATTAAGTATTTGACAGGCAGTCAATTAGAGGAGAAGTAGTTGTTTCTGTTGGCAGTAGGCGATAGGACTTGCTATAATGAGTTTAAATTATGGACAGAAAGATACCAGCTGGAAATTAGGAACTTTTTTTACAGTAAGAATTTTTTACAGTAACAGAGAAATTATTAATGCCCCGCCCCCGGAATGCCCGGCCACGCCCCCGTTGTGCCCCGCCCAGCCTCATTGGCGCTACGCCACTGTTTGAATCCAATCACCATGGGAACCTGTTACTACAAGTTTTGGATCCCACCACTGGTCTTAACACAATCCTGAGAATCCAGAACCATCTTGGGTGCTTGCTGTGGGGATCGCTTATCTTCAGGGAACAAGAACCATTTCTGCTGACCCGTTTGAGGGAGGGGTGCTTCCACTAAGGTGTTGACGGATTACTGCGCAGAGAGGCGGTAACAAACTGATTCAAAGAATTAAAAGGAAATGTTTATTACAGAATTATGTTTAAGATAAGAAAGAAGAGGGACAGAGATAGCCTGCTGCTATCTCACCACCAGCAAGTGACGAAGAGGAACACTTCACTTCTGAGAAAAAGCAGGACATTAGACTTGAGAGTATCAGTCTAAGGGCAGACAAGAGGTGACACAAACGGATGGAGGGTCACTAATCTTACAGCCCTTATCCAACCTTATTTAGCTAACGTAAGTCTTCTTCTCAGTTCCTCTGCATGCTAGACACTGCTGCTTCCAACATAATTTCAGGCCAAAGACTGCCAACTGACCAAAACAAGATATCCGAGTTGCTCTTATATCATCACCACCAGTGGTGGGATCCAGCAGGTTCTCACAGGTTCCCAAGAGTAGGTTACTAATTATTTGCATGTGCCGAGAGGGGGTTACTAATAGGTGATTTTGCCACGTGATTTTTGCCTTAGTTACCCTCTCAGCAGTAGCGCGCAGAACTTGAAGCAGTCTAGCAGGAGGTGCACCGCCGTGTGTGGCAGCCTGCGCCTGCATGCATTCGTTTCCCGCCCCAGGACCAGCGCAGTGGCTGTGCCCTTGTCACAGCCCCGCCCAGGAATGCCCCGCCCCTGGAATGCCCATCCGCGCCCCCATTGTGCCCCGCCCAGCCCCATTGGTGCTACGCCACAGTTTGAATCCCACCACCATGGAAATCTGTTACTAAAATTTTTGGATCCCACCACTGATCACCACCGCTTTGATCAGCAGCTGAAGCTGGAACTGCGCTTTGTAGCTACGCATGTTTGGGAAGTTTCTGCAAATCTACTTGCTGTTGGGGACTCAGCAATCTTAGGCGGGCCACATCTAAGCCCCAAGAGGGTATCTGTATTTCCAAAGCTTCCATCAGACACCATTAGTTGGAAGTAAGCTGCATTGATCGCAGAGGGACTTACTCCTGTATAAAAACACTACAAATTACAACTGAATCACCATTCGCTGCAGACTGGCCCCTTCCGCCCATGCAGAATAATGCACATTCAATCCACTTTCACAAGTGTTTGCAAGTGGATTTTGCTATTCCGCACAGTAAAATCCAGCTTCAAAGGGCATTGAAAGTGGATTGAAAGTGCATTATTCTGCATGTGCGGAAGGGGCCTAAGGGAGGTCAGCTCATTCAGGAAACAAAAAAAGCCGCATTCCACCTTCCAGAGTACAGAGGTCCCATAAAAAGCATCTCACCGCCATTATATACAAAAATTATTATTATTATTTATTCTACTTGTAAACTGCTCTTCCCATCAGATGGGCTTGGTGCAATGGACATCAACAAGTTAACCAATTTTAAAAGCCCTTCTGGATTCCCAATGGTCTGTTGACGCCAAAATCCTGTTCCAACAGTGGCGAGGGAGATGTCTCAAGGAGGCTCACAAACAGGGAATGAAGAAGATTGCTTTGAGACTCCTTTTGCTAGAGAAAAACAGGGTAAAAAAATCTTCATCTTCTTCCTCCTCCTTACACCCAGAGGTGGGATCCAGCAGGTTCTCACAGGTTCCTGAGAGTAGGTTACTAATTATTTGTGTGTGCCGAGAGGAGGTTACTAATTGGTGATTTTGCCACGTGATTTTTGCCTTAGTTACGCCCCTCCTCTCAGCAGTAGCGCGCAGAACTTGAAGCAGTCTAGCAGGAGGTGCACCGGCGTGCGTGGCAGCCTGCGCCTGCGTGCATTTGTTTCCCGCCCAAGGACCGGCGTAGCGGCTGCGTCCTTGCCACAGCCCCGCCCAGGAATGCCCCGCCCCGGAATGCCCGGCCACACCCCCGTCGTGCCCCGCCCAGCCCCATTGGTGCTATGCCACAGTTTGAATTCCACCACCATGGGAACCTGTTACTAAAATTTTTGGATCCCACCACTGCTTACACCCCAACAAGGTGACATACAAAGACCCTTACAACAACCCTGTGAGATAAGTTAAATAGTGTTGCCCCCTGTGGCTTAGGCAATTTCTGGCTTTTAGAAATACAGTTCCGAGTCAGCAGAATTTGACATGAGGTGAGGCCTCGGTGGGATAAAATGCCATAGAAACCACCCTCCAAAGCAGACATTTTCTCTGGGAAACTCTGTTTGGACATCAATTGTAATTCTAGGAGACCTCCAGGCCACACTGGGAGGTTGGTAGCCCTAGGTTAGTCAGAGCTGGGAAACGGAGGGCCTTAGGCTATAGACTTACTAGCCTAACAGTTCATTCAGCCCTGCCTATCCTTTGGCAATGGAACGTCAAAAAGGCAGTGTATGAATACATCCAAATCAACCAATAGATAAAGTGACTGCAAGAAGCCTTAACTTCAAGTCACTGTGAGCCAGACCCTGGGAGAGTATTTTGAAGCCCAAGAGACAATTACAGGCTTGATTGTTTGACGCAGTTGCAACCTAAAGGAATACAGAAAGCTTGGTGGAGGGACACCGTTCAATTAAAATCACTATAATGCCACGGGACAACTTTCATTACCGTGGCCCAGGTTAAGAAAAGGGATGGAAATGTAATTCAATATTAATGGCGAGGGGGGGGGGGAAGAAACCAACAAAACAAGCTATTTAAAAAGTCCAGAGTAATCTCAAATTGCAATCGGTATATGGTAATCTCTCTTTGCACAGTTTTCTCCCCTGCAACCAAGGTTTCATTTCCCCCTCTCTCTAGGAAAAGACCTATAAAGATGCTTGTAAAGAAGCTAATTACGGGAGTAGTTAATCAAAAGAGCCCCAGGAGCAACCCTACGGAACACCAAGCGGTTGGAAATTGGGACAGTTTATCAGATGTATCACTAATCCTTTTTGAAGGAATGTGGTGGGGCTTTTTTTCCTTTCACAACTGAGATCTGACTGTTTACGGTCACCGTCCAATTTTGCCCATTTGAACACCAGGCATGCCACCTTTTGAGTGCGGCCCCCTTGAAAAGAATTGCAGGTTCAGAAGAACTGGGTCAGACTTGTAGAATCCGCTGCATCTCAAAGGCCCGAGGCTAGTTACTCAACCTGTTCCTTCCTGTCTCAACTGCAAATGATCACAGCTGGTATCTCTTCACCTCTTCCAGTTCAGTACTCTTCAGGCACATTCCAGCTGGATTTAAGCACTTTTAACGTCCCAGTGATTACAACAGGAGGTGGACTGCCGTGACCCACCACGGGGCCCCCAGACCAAGTTCTCATTGCATTTAAAAGACTGCCTGCCAGAGGTTTTCATAGAGCTGGCAAGCACCTCGCCTGCCCTCCGAGTTGTGGATTATCCAGACCCCTGGAACCTCACACCCCTAGCCTGTTTCTGAAAGGGAGAGATTTCAGCAGCAGATGGTTGATGCTTCAATTGCAACTTAATAAGAGCAATACATATTTATATACCGTAAGGATCTCAGTCTTCAAAAGAGCTGTATGCATAATGACATGGTAGTCCTTGAAAGGAGTCATATAAAGATAGGATACTGTTGGTGGTGGAAACGTCCACCAAGTCAAGCCGGCTTAGGGTGACCCTTTAGGGTTCTCAAGCCAAGAGTTGAACAGAGATGATTTACTATTTTCTGACTTCCTTGGTGGTCTCTTATCCTAGTACTAACTAGGGCTGACCCTGCTTAGCTTTTGAGAGCTGACGATTTTGCTAGCCTGGGTTAGTCAGGTCATAGAACCATAGAGTTGGAAGAGACCCCAAGGGCCATCAAGTCCAACTCCCTGCCATGCAGGAACACACAGCCAAAGCACTCCTGACATCCAGCCTCTCTTTAAAAACCTCCAAAGGAGGAGATTCCACCACTCTCTGAGGCAGTGGATTCCACTGTTGCACAGCCCTGACAGTCAGGAAGTTCTTCCTAATGTTTAGGTGGAATCTCTTTCCTGCACCTTGAATCCATTACTCGTAGCCAGGGTACTATTGCTATACCCATTTAGCAAAGGGGAGGAGAATGATGAGGTTGCCTATGTGTAACAGACTTGTGATACCCTCTGTGATACCCCTCTGAAGATGCCAGCCACAGATGTCGGCAAAATGTTAGGAACAAGATCCACCAGACCATGGCCACACAGCCCAGAAAACCCACCAGAACCAGTTGAATCCAGCCGTGAAAGCCTTCGACAATACATTGCCTATGTGAACTTGTGGTCAAGATGAGATTCAGACTTTTAAGGTCCCAGGTCAAAGTGCACTTGCCTCGTTACTACACTATCCTATCCTCATGAGACTTACAAAAGAACCCTGACCACAGTCACAACAAACTTCTAAATAACAGTAACTCAATGAGCTGAAAAGCAGACAACTCTGCTTGCCTGCACTGCTGGAAACCACAGCACCATCACACACTTACCTGGGATCACGTTTTCATTAAATTTAGTGGGGCAGACGTCAGAGTCACCTGTGTAAGACCGTGTCACAGAAGCTCAACTTCAAATGCACTGTGCCGTGAGTAAACTGGTCTAGTTAACATTTCCCACCACTCAGTCAAACATTTCCTTTCAAGGCAGGTCAGAATGATTAAGAGCAGTGGGCTAAAATCTGGAGAACTGAGTTTGATTTTCCATTTCCTCCTCACTCTCTCAGCCCCATCTTTCTCACAAGGTGTGTCTGTTGTGGGGTGGGAAAGGGAAGATTATTGTAAGAAGGTTTGAGTCTCCTTGAAGCGAAAAAGCAGGGTATAAAAACTAACTCTTCTTCTAATATAATAAATGCAAATGACATTGAAATTCAGTTCAAAATGGTAAGGTGGGCAGGGGGAGATCCTCACCTGGAGGTAGATTCAGGCACAACAGATGGGCTGCCACAACAGCTTCTTCCTGCCATTCATCTCATAACCTGAGGAAACCACATGAACCACATGGATGTGAGCATGTCAGATCTGTGGGGTTCCAACAAGTTCTATGCAGACCACACTCTAACCAAGAATTAGGCCTGGTTAACTTGGGGGCAGCAGCAAGCTGTTGTAAGGTTCTCTGTCTGCTCCCCATCATCTTCTGTAGCAAGCAGTGAAAAGCACTTTTGTCCGTCCAAGGGCCTTTCCCCACTTACCTTAAGCCCCGCGCTACTCTCCGAAAATAGTGCGGTGTCCCCCGGCACTCCCCACAACAGGGGTGGTGACAGCGCAGCCGCCCCGATGCTGCCGCTGTCACGCCCCCTCAGCACGTGGCATCCCTGGCGCTCTTTTAAATGACGCCTTGTGATGACCCCGCACAGAGCTGAGAGCAGCGTGCGGCATAGGGGGGATTAAGGTAAGTGGGGAAAGGCCCCAAGACTCCAAAATGCGGCTTACAGCGCAATCATCTGACTTGGTAAGGCAGATCCGGAACACAGCCTACTGCTCTTTGGTGATATTTCCTCAAGGGAACATCCCGTTGATCAGAATCCATGTTAGTGTGTTGGAGATACTAGTGCATTAAGTAACCTTAGGCACCAAGTTGAGTACGGTTATTAATCTATCCCGCTCATGTGTGTGGATTTGTGCATACATATACATGCTCACACACTAGTGGGGCCGTGTGCTGTCTGAACATCCATCCAGAGCCGTAGCTAGACCAGAGTGCACCCGGTGCACACTCTGGCTTTTGCAGCCCCTGCACAGTGCCCCCCCTGCGACACACACACACCCCCACGCACCCCACTTACTTTTAGGAAAGGAGCAGTCCGGAGAAGAAGGCCGGAAGCCCACCTGCGTTGCCTGGGCCTGGTGGGAACTACATTTCCCAGGAGCCCCTGGGAAATGTAGTTCCCACCAGGCCCAGGCAACGCAGGCAAACTTCTGGCTTGCTCCATTCCTAAAAGTAAGTGGGGTGGTGCGCTGCAGGGGGGTGGGGGAGGGGGATTTTCCCGCCCCCCATGTGACTAGAAATGGTGCGCCCAGTGCGTTGCACACCCCCTATCCCCTGGTGGCTTCACCACTGCATCCATCTATATAGATCTACACACACAGTGTGTATAAAACATGGCATGATAGCACGAGCCACAGTTCATGATGAACGGTTGGTGTGTCCACACTATTCCGTACGCCCAGCAGGCTGGCTCTCCCTTGTTCTCTCTCTCTGACGTTAGTCTTTAAACACCCATTTAGCCTATAGCTCAGCATCTTTTGCAGGATAAACACAACAACAGTAGCCTGCGATTAACTGATCGAAAAGATTCAGAGTTGGTGGGGGAAGTAGAGAAACCACCCATTCCAAGAGCAAGATAGGAAGAAAGGAAGGCTGCCAACCTGTCTGCAAGGGGGCCACACCTTCTTGAGACCCAGATGAATCACTCCTGCCTTTCTGCAACCTGTCCTGAACTTGGACTATTCTTTCCCACAGACCTCTTCAGGGCCTTGAAATATGGGACTGTAGGAGAGGGTGTCTATTCTGTAGTGTTTGATCATCGACCGCCTCCCGGTGCTTCGCTCTCCTGATACGACAGCCGCTGTTCCAGCTTCTCTGCCGCCCCCTGCCCGCTCTATGTCACACAGGGCTACAGAGATTCCCACTCTGCAATGAGAGTCATCTGCCAGAAGAAACGCACTGCATTCTCTCCAGGGGACTGAATAGAGGTAAGCTCAGGATTTTGCGCCTCTGACAAAACACAGCACTGAGTTAGCGCTCTTAAGACCTTACCCTAAGCAGGGAGGATTTCCACAGATGCTCCTGAGATTTTTTTTCAAAAGCCCTAATATCCTGCAAGGCTGTGCCCCGAATCATGCTGAGCCACAGTTCCCAGAGCAGCAGTGGCAGTGGCTTAGGAATGAGCCGGCGACTCACGTATCACAACTCGGAGCAACTTTGAGGGATTACAATGCCGGCTGGAGGGGAGGATAAAGAAGCAGCTCGGCATATTTATACTAAATGCTCCCAAGCCTATGTAAACCATATGCCCACAGACGCAGCAGATGAGAGTAGGTGGCTTGGCTCAGAAGCAGGCTTGAATCGGGACCGTGACACGGTTGGTTCTTTCCCTGCTCCTCTTTAGGAAGAGAGGGAGAGTTTATTCTAAGCCTTGCCTTGAGATGGCAGTGATCTACCATGTTGCACCCATGCCAGCAAAAAGGCCTCCACGTCCCTCGGGGTAGCTGGAAGCTATCATGAATATGAAGACAGAATATGCAGAGAGCAGAATAAGCCTCATCTCTCTGGACACTTGCCCTGTTATATCTAGTGTGGGGGGATGTGACTCAGTGTTAGAGCATCCGCTTTGAATGCAGAAGGTACCAGGTTCGATCCTTGGTGTCGTCTGTTCAAATAATCAGATTAGAATGATAGAACATAAGAACATAAGAATAAGCCAGCTGGATCAGACCAGAGTCCATCTAGTCCAGCTCTCTGCTACTCACAGTGGCCCACCAGGTGCCTTTGGGAGCTCACATGCAGGATGTGAAAGCAATGGCCTTCTGCTGCTGCTGCTGCTCCCGAGCACCTGGACTGTTAAGGCATTTGCAATCTCAGATCAAAGAGGATCAAGATTGGTAGCCATAAATCGACTTCTCCTCCATAAATCTGTCCAAACCACTTTTAAAGCTATCCAGGTTAGTGGCCATCACCACCTCCTGTGGCAGCATATTCCAAACACCAATCACACGTTGCGTGAAGAAGTGTTTTCTTTTATTAGCCCTAATTCTCCCCCCCCCCCCCAGCATTTTCAATGTATGCCCCCTGGTTCTAGTATTGTGAGAAAGAGAGAAAAATTTCTCTCTGTCAACATTTTCTACCCCATGCATAATTTTATAGACTTCAATCATATCCCCCCTCAGACGTCTCCTCTCCAAACTAAAGAGTCCCAAACGCTGCAGCCTCTCCTCCAGTCCCTCAATCATCCTCGTTGCCCTTCTCTGCACTTTTTCTATCTCTTCGATATCCTTTTTTGAGATGTGGCGACCAGATCATAGAGCTGGAAGAGACCTATTGATAAAGCCCAGAATCACATTAGCTTTCTTGGCCACTGCATCACACTGCTGATTCGTGTTCAGTTTGTGGTCTACTAAGACTCCCAGGTCCATTTCTCATGTAGTGTTGTCAAACCCATCCTATATCTATCCATTTCTTTTTTCTTTCTGCTTAAGTGTAGTATCTTACATTTGTAAGTGTAGGATCTTACAGTGAGAGACCTCAACCCCAAAAGCAACCCCAGAGAGCCACTGCCAGCTTCCCTTACCTGATGCACACTTCGATCCCCAAGATCCTAAAAGAAGTTTTCTCCAATCACCTACTTTTAACGTGTCTGCCTCAATTATTTATTTGGATATGTATGTGCTGCTTTTCTCCCCAACAGGGACCCAAAGCAGCTGACACCACCGTTCTTCCCTCCTCCATTTTAATCTAACAACCTCCCTGTGAAGTAGGCTGGTCTCAGAGAAAAGACTGTGGCTAGCTCAAGATCATCCAGTGAACTTCCACAGCTGAACCTGAGTTCATAATCTGACAGCTCTGATCACTATACCCCCGTGGTGGCGAACCTTTGGCACTCCAGATGTTATGGACTACAATTCCCATCAGCCCCTTCCAACATGGCCAATTGGCCATGCTGGCAGGGGCTGATGGGAATTGTAGTCCATAACTTCTGGAGTGCCAAAGGTTCGCCACCACTGCTCTCTTCCCCTTCTGGCAGCTGTTGTCAAATGGGGGGGGGGGAGGGAGCAACAGGAAGCAGAACCATGCCAGATGGCAAAAAGGTGCCCTCCACAGTCTTTTCACAGAGCCAGCATAGTGATTAAGAGCAGGTGCACTCTAATCTGGAGAACCGGGTTTGATTCCCCGCTCTGCCACTTGAGCAGTGGATCAACAACATGCTTAGCTTGCATCAAACTACCTGAACAGTTGCCAAACAAATTTGCAGCTGCCTGTTGATGAGAAGCTGAGTCCCAGCTGATTGAGGAATCCGGTGCCGATCTCCCAGCTCTTCCTTGCACTTGTCTTGTTGTGCTAAGTCACAAGAAAGCTTTCTGAGACATCAGAAGCTGACTCTCAGCTGATGAATGTGATCAGCTGAGAATGGGCTTCTGATTCAACACCCCACCCCCAGATTTCTACACAGAAAAGATGGAGATAAGAATCAATCAGCCATTGTTAAAGATGATCCCCATTGCAAAAGTGAGGGAACAAAGATTACTGCAATCCAAGCTGAGAGCTCTGCATGGAAAGAAGGGGAATTGGCTCACCTTCTCACCACCCTCCCTGCCAAATTTGCTGCCTCTCAGCAAGTCCGCAATGTAGGAAACCCTCCAGAATGGGAGGTCAGAAAAGTCCAACTTCCAGCTAATTTCCACAATCATCTGGGATTTTGCTCTTGATCCTTACCGCACCTTAATTTTTTTTGGTGGATATAGAGCAAAATAGAGGCAGACTCCTAGCTGATCCCCCTTCAGCCAAGATGTAGCTACTGACTGCTGCCTGATCGCCAATGGGCATAAAGGTTTGAGCTGCACTGGCAGGTGTTTGAGCATGCCGGGTTCATTGACCTAGAAAACAACAAACCTGACTTTGGAAGGGCAGATCAAAGCCAGAGTGGAGAGGATTCTTTTCCGCAATAAGTCCGGCATTCTTGTTCAAATAATTCTAAAAAGCACAGGAGAGGAAAACTAACAAACTAGTAAAGCTAGTGGATTAACGACCTAACAAAATGTTGTACAGCCTTCACAGAACAAGGAAAGACAGTAAAGTTATTACCTGCAAAACTTTACGTTGCAATTACAGGAATGCACAAGGCAGCCCATTCACGTCCTCCTCTGACTCACCCGCGAGCTCGATCTGCCCAGCCCCTCCAAATTAACCTCTCCAGAAGGGGAAGTTCCCACTTAGCTTCTTTTGGGCAGACAAATGGCTCCATTCACCAAAGCATTGTCAGGCGGGAGATTTATTACCAAAATGATTTTAATGGGATATTGAACGGGTGCTTGTAAAATAAAGTATTCTAATAGGATGCGGGTAAACAGCACTTCCGGGACAGGAGATAGAATCTCCCTTTGGGAAAGCAACAAGATTGTTTAAATTCAATTCCAAGTTTATTAGATGTTCATTAATTTGCCTGTCACCAAACCACTCCCCATAGAGGCCTCACTGTTGTTTCCAGAAAGAAAGCAAAAGGGGGGAAGGCACAACTTGCTCTTGCACAACAAGAGGCACACAAGTAGACCCACTGATTTCATTACATGGAAACCAAAAGGATGAGGATCATGTTTCTTTAAGAGCAGTGGTTCTCAACCTTCCTAATGCCATGACCCCTTAATACAGTTCCTCATGTTGTGGTGACCCCCAACCCTAGCATTTATCCATTTTACAGATGGAGAACACTGATGCAGAGAGCCTTAGGCGACCCCTGTGAAAGGGTTGAGAACCACTGCTTAAGAGTGATTAAAAGTAACTGGGTTCAGTTGTACAAAGTGAACATCTTGGCACTGTTTTGGAATATGAGCCCCTTCCTATCTCCTTCTGGCTCACCATATTCTACCAGCATCATTCTGTTGGGTCCAGGAAGAGAAGAATTCAAGCGTTGTTTTGCATTGCTTGAAAAATTCCTTTCCCTCTCCATCCTACAAACCAGCTGAAAGCGGAATTAAAACTGTGGTTCCACATGGCACTTAAAATAATGCTGTCTTCCTCCAAAAAGTTTTCCCTCACATGCAAGGTCCTACAATGTCTACTCTGAAACAAATTCGATTAGAAGAATCTACTTTTCCCCAAAATAGCCCTTGCGTTCTTTATTTTCAGCCCAATCAATTATTTCCTGTGGTCTCCTAGTTAGCCAGCTCACTCAAGGCATTCGCATATCAGTGGTTTCTTAAATCAGTTCTTGTTCTTTCGTTAGTGGAAAAGGTCACGTTGCTTTTCACTTTGCACTGCAAAGGGGGTAGCCATGTTAGTCTGTCATAGCAAAATAAAACATTTATTTCCATATGAGCTTTTGTGAGTCACGGCTCACTTCTTCAGATAGATGTGAAGTACACTATACTGGGAATTCTTGTGAGGAGGATTACTGAGGCCCCTTCCGCACATGCAGAATAATGCACTTGCAATCCACTTTCATAATTGAATGTGGATTTTTTTTATTCCGCCCAGTAAAATCCAGCACCAAAGTGAATTGAAAGTGGATTGAAAGTGCACTATTCTGCATGTGCGGAAGGGGCCTGAGGAAGGGAGAAACTGAGGAAGAACTCCACAATGAATCTTACAAGTGTAAATTCTCAATGTAAAGGAGAAAGGGAGCAGTCAAGGTGGAAAGTTTAGGTTTGAATTCTAACCGTTCCACCTTTACTTCGCCTTTCTCCCCTTACATTGAGAATTTGCTCTTGAAAGATTAATGGCAAAACTTTTACCAGATGTCTTTTCCCTGCTCCCCTCATCGTTGTAAACCTTTAAGGTTCCACTTGACCTCAATTTTTCACTTCATACTTTTTTTTTTACTTTGCAGGCAGCCAATAACATAATACAGTTATCCCTTCCACGTTGTGATTCTCCCCATTGCGATTTTGATAAGAGTAAGAAATGAAATGGGAATTTGGGGGGAGTTCTGCATAAAGTGAAGATGACATACAAAGGCCAGTCAGTATAAGAAATTAAATGGGGATTTTGGGGTGTTTCGCGGAAGCCAGAGACAAAATGCGCAGGCCAGCAAATGACACAAAAAAGTTTAGACACTAAGAAACGCATAAAACATATGTATGGTATTGTATAAAATCAACATATTTTATTTTTAATACCATAAATATGCACAATTTCTTTTTAAAAGTTACAAGAAAAGAAAAAGAAAAAACTCAGGCTTTTCTGGTATGAAGGGAAGGCCAACATTTTTTACACAGGTTTCCAGATGTGGGGGGCGGGGTGATGCACCCCTAACATAAGCATAAGCATAAGCATTTATTGTCATTGTGCATGCACAACGAAATTTACAGCAGCTTTCCTCGATGCACACAATTTCAGACTCATACCCCATCCTCACTTTCCCCTTCCTCCACCCATCCCTACACAGCCCCAAATACATCAACACGAAGCCGCGGAGTTTAGCATAGCCACAACTTTAGAGTAGAAGCTGTCTCTAAGCCTCTTTGTCCTAGTTTTGATAGACTTGTATGGTCTGCCGGATGGTAACAGTTCAAAAAGAGAGTGTGCTGGATGAGACGGGTCTCTCTTGGGCTTTCTTTAGGCTTCGGGAATTATAGAGTTCTTCCAAGGAGGGGAGAGGGCAGCTGATAATCTTCTGTTCAGTAGTGATCACCCTTTGGAGCGCCTTCCTATCTGCCACTGTGCAACTGGAGAACCATACACAGATGCAGTAGGTTAAGACACTCTCTATAGCACAGTGGTAAAAGGACACCAGGAGTTTTCCATTCAGTTGTTGTTCCCTTAAAAGTCTCAGATAGTACAATCTTTGCAATGTGGAAGGGATAACTTTAATTTAAAAAATAAAAACAAAACTAGTAGTCGGTGTGACTAGATGCAAAGTGAAAAGCAATATTTAACCCTTTCCCCACCTCTCCAAGAACATAACAGACACCTGATTCATGCATGCCCCTAGGGAACTAGCTGTGGGAGAAACAGGAAAATAATGAAGGTGATAAAAATGAGAAAGTAAATGAAGCTAATAATAATGAGACAAATTCAAAGGAACTGTAGCCCTGAGAAACCTCAATAGCCCTTTGAATGCCCACACTTCGCGGCCTGATATGCAATCGCACTTCGAGTTTTTCAAAAATTGCTATAGATCAGGTCTAAAAAGATATGGAAAATAACAACACAGACCACATCAGATCATCTTGATTGCTCATTAAAACCGAATGAAGAAGTAATAGATTTCTGATGAAGTGGTTAGTGTCCCCTAGCAACCCAGGAACACTCTCCCCAATCTTGTCCATGATAATTTGGTAGGCAACTAGGATACGTGGCGGGGGGTGGGGGATTGCTACAAGTTCTCTCACAGCCCTTCCCTGCACCTGTATTCACAGATGCATTAAAAGAAAGAGTTATTTCCAGCTTCTTGCATGTACAGTTATCTTTTGTATCCCCAATATTTCCCCCAAGTTGTGCAAGAAAGTCTACTTGTGGCTGGCAAACAGGCTGAAGTGATGCTTAACTTGTCAGGTTGGGGTAGAGTGGGTAAGTCAAAAGAAGGAGCTGGTGATAAAGATCACAGAGTTGCAGTGATGGAATGAGCCTGACATTGGAGATGGAGCAGGCGATAAAAAGACTAAGGGCCAATGCAGCATGGCATTGGGGGTGCAGGGGTCGGGGAGAGGCAGGGACAGAAAGTTTATAAATTGGGAAATGCTATTTGGGCTGTGTTTAGAGGTTCCAAGAGTAGAGAACACTGCAAAAAATCCCCCCTTTTATGTGTTACTATGCAAAAAAGCTATTTTGCACCCCTAGCAGTAGCCTGCCTGGTCCCTCTCTTCTGTTTGCTTTCCGGACCACTTGCTTCACCACTGGCTCATAATTTATTCATTAGATTGGGGAGAAACTCTGCAACTTACAGAGAGTCACATTTGCAGTTACCATCAACTAAAAGAACCGTATTTACCTCCATTCCTGGCATGAAGCCTTCCATAGCTGACCTGTTCTTCTGCCATTGAGTGTTTCAAGGTGGGTACCACCTGCCAATCAGATGCCCCCCGCTGGCAGAAGGGCACCTGCTCCCTTTCCTGAAACATGGGGCAAGTGCTATCCCGGTTCAGACGAGTCACAGATGGGATGCCAAAGAGCTACATGCGGCTCCTGAGACACTAAGCATTAGATCTTTATCCCACCTTGCCTCCACAAGCCACAAGAATACATACTGCTCCCTTTCCCCGTTTTATCCTCACAACAACCCTGTGAGATAGCTTAAGCTGAGACAGGCTGGCCCAAAGTGACAGAGTGAACTTTTCAACCGAGTGGGTGATTTAGATTTGAAGTTACAGTTAAGAGGTTAAGGCACCGTGAAGTCCCTGCTCAGAGTCTGGGGCAGGGGTAGGGAACCTGCGGCTCGAGAGCCACATGCGGCTCTTTTGCCCTTACACTGTGGCTCCACGAGCCAAGCCACTGGCCCCATCCTTGCCCGCCCTGCAGGCAGCAGGGCGGGCGCACCAACTGCTCACGGTCGGCTGGGCCGCGCCACGGGCTTTCCCTCTCGCCCACCCCATTGGAGCGGGGCGGGCGCTTTCCCGGCGGCCAGCGAGACTGAGCCGCCGGCTTCATCCTTGCCCGCCCTGCAGGCAGCAGGGCGGGCGCATCCGTGTGCTTCTCAGAATGAGCGGAGTAAAAGGTTAAAAAAACCCTATATATATATAGTGTTATCTTTATTTTAAATGTCAAAAATTATTTGCGGCTCCAAGTGTTTTCTTTTCCCGTGGAAAACGGGTCCAAATGGCTCTTTGAGTGTTAAAGGTTCCCTACCCCTGGTCTGGGGTATCCCAAATTTTGGGAAGCACTTGGGAGCAGAAGAAAAGGTCCCAATCTACCTACTGAACAAATTAGACTGAAGACTTTTTCATACACATTTTAAATGTGGAAATCTTTATCTTTACAAGTATTTCCTTCATTCCTAAGGAAATATTAGTTCAGAGGAGGGTTTCTTTCAGTGCGCTCCCAAATTTCCAAAATGGAAAACAATTTTTTAAAAAATCAGAGAAAAATCCCCCCCCCCCCGGCATTCATTAAATTGGTGGTGGTAGAAATTGCAATCAAATTGAAGCTGACTTATTTGAAAGGATGTCATGTCATGTCGAAGAGGGAGCAAGCTTGTTTTCTGCTGCCTCCGAGACTAGGACAGGGGTCTGCAACCTGTGGCTCTCCAGATGTTCATGGACTACAATTCCCATCACCCCCTGTAATCCATTAACATCTGGAGAGCCACAGGTTGCAGACCCCTGGACTAGGACATAGAGTAATAGATTCAAGGTGCAGGAAAACAGATTCCACCTAAACATTAGGAAGAACTTTCTGAGTGTCAGGGCTGTTCAACAGTGGCATTCACTGCCTCAGAGAGCGGTGGAGACTCCTTCTTTGGAGGTTTTTAAACAGAGGCTGGATGAACATATGTCAGAAGTGCTTTGGTTGTGTGTTCCTGCACGGCAGAAGGTTGTACTTGATGGCCCTTGGGGTCTCTTCCAACTCTATGATTCTATATATCAATAAATACAATAACTATAAAATGTGTAAAAGATTTTAAACTTCATCCAATCATATAACTATATTAAAAATAGATTTACTTAATACAGATTTAACTGAACCATCCCCCTATCAGGCTTAGACGCACATATCCATCAGAGTGTTGCTGCCTACCTATACACGAATCTATAAGGCAAAAAGGTTAATTGGCTGCAGCTGTGTGGTCCTTGCTGTTACTAGAATCTTAGAGGTAAGTACCATTTTGTTGCTGACATGTAATTACAATCTCTTCATACTACAAGGACACTGCAGAGACTGTCTCTCAAATGATTGTTTATAAAAAAGCATGCAAGATCCACTTCAGAATTCACCCCGCGGTGAATTGCATGCCTTAAAGCCCGTGAATACATCTGGCTTCCTCTTGCCACAGGAGGTTCCTGAAATTGGTTCTATTGTATGCTTTATGCTGGTATTTAAATAAAACACACAATTGGAAATCTTTATCTGTCAGATTCTTAAGATATAAAATGTGGCACTAGAGGTGTCTCAGTGACAACTGCAGATTTTCGAGGCATGTTCAAGTACACGTGAGCTAACCACCCTGCATGTCATCCCGATGTATAGATCAGGGGTCTGCAACCTGCGGCTCTCCAGATGTTCATGGACTACAAATCCCATCAGCGCCTGCCAGCATGGCCAATTGGTTGCAGGTTGCAGACCTCTGGTATAGATGTTTAGATTTACAAACAATCAAGTATACACATTGTTTAGTTGTGCAAGAAGAAAAATGCCATTTAAAGGCAAGGAACGGATGTACGCATTTCTTTATGTTCATTGACATCTCACAAGCAGCACAGTTGCCGCATCTAAAATACCCTAACATCAATTTTTTCAAAGGAGGCACTTGTAGAAAGTCTGATCGAGATAATAATTGTTTGAGATTCTTTGTTTTCCTGAAACCTATTTGCGGAAACTGTGAAAACCCAGGAATCTCTGAAAGTAAATGCCAACGCTTAAGCAGTATGTTCTTAATATGATTGGCATTAGGAGTGAAATCCAAAGCAAAGTTCATTCTGTCTGTATCAGTGGCTTTATTTTTTGCCGTTGAAAGACTCTGCCTATCTACTCCCTAAATCTTGGGCCAGGCTGATGACAATGTAAAATCTGGATAGCCACTTTTTTGTATTGATGCAGTAATAGACTGCCTTCTCTTTCAAAGTCCTCTTTGTATGTGGAATTTCTCCTAAGGCATACTAAGGCATACCAACTCCTAAGGCATGCTAACAGGGTAAGCTAGATTTAAAGTGTAAAGCATTATTTCTGTCTGTCAGTTTATCTGTGATATGGGCAGGGACATAGTTTAAAATGTTCATCCATTTATATGGAGGTATCCAGAAAGCATACTTCTCCCTGGGTCCTAGTGCCTACCTAGCCCTGTTCCCCCCCCCCACCCCCGCATTTGAAAGTTTGATGATAGTCATTCAATGAACTATAAATGCTCTCATACTGCAGTACCATGTTCAATAATGCACACAATAACGGTTTTGACAAAGGCAGCACATAAAAATGAATGATAATTCTCATATTTGTTCAGGACTATATTCTAATATGGAAGCGCGCAATTTTCTCAATTGCTGACCACACCATCATCTTTATGTGAAACAGAGTATAGATGGTTGGCTGGCAGTAATCCTCAAGATAAAGTAAGGATACCACCAAAAACCCCTCAATGAGATGGTCACCTCCAGTCTAAGCTTCCGTGCAGGTCTGGGAGTTTCCACAGCTGAATGCTAATCTATACAGAAAAATATTGCAGCACACAAAAACTGGTACATTTCAACTTAAGCTCAGGTCTGACATGCTAGCTTTCTAGGTGTAGGAATTTCTGCTAAAAGTACTGAGAAGTTTGTTAAGGGAGCTGTGCATGTGTTCGGTAGTCTCCAGATTAAAAAGACATTGGCATGCTTTATAAAACTGTGGTATAGTGACCTAGAATGCAGTGTTGCAATTCCCCCCCCCCCCCAAGCAACTTAAACCTGCCCCGTCACCATGATCTGTGCTTGGGTGGCAAAACAAGGGGCTATTATTAGGAATAATTAAACCGCGACATAATGGTACATAAAAATGCTACGGCGAGAAACCAATAGCTGTAAGAAGAGCCAGAAGACAAACAGAATAAAGGAGCCTTCATAAACTCTCGGTCACTCGCGCCAAGCACTTGCACCAAAGTAAACCACCGCCATCGGAGACATGCAAAAGCTCCGGTGATCTCTGATGCGATCAAGGCTGACAGCCCTTTAGAGACAGCTTTCTTTTCTCTGCATATTCCCAGTGGCCAAGAACATTTAGTCTGACCGGGAAAGGGAAATTATATTACAGAATTATGGTTCATTTGCTGCATCCCACTGGACGTTCTGCAACAATCACCGGCCTCCTAACGCTATTAGCCAGCGTCTGAATTTTATGATTTCAGAGCAGTTTGTCTCCCTCTTGCTGCACGAGGCCCGAGAAGCAAAAAGGGCCAATTATGGCATCCTCATGTGCGGAGGTCACGTAAGGCGGGGTGAGGATGCCGGAGGGCAGCGGAGGTGGATAGCGGCACAGACTCCCAGTTGTGAATGTCTTTGGGAGCACGTTACCAATGCTTGCTTTCTGCTATGAGGGGACTCTTTATGCAAAAAGGGGCATAAAATCAAGCCTCAAGCAAATGGCCAGAGAAGAGTTTTGCTGGCCCATCTTTAGTCCCAACAACATTCCAGCCCACGAGGAGAGGACTGTCCTCCAACCACAGTTGGATCCCCAGGAGTCAGTGTGGTGTAGTGGTTGAGAGCGGGTGGATTCTAATCTGGAGAACTGGGTTTGATTCTCCACTCCTCCACCTGAGTGGCAGAGGCTTATCTGGTGAACCAGATGAGTTTCCCCACTCCTACATTCCTGCTGGGTGACCTTGGGCTAGTCACCGTTCTCTCAGGATTCTCTCAGCCCCACCTACCTCACAAGGTGTCTGTTGTAGGGAGAGGAAGGGAAAGGAGCTTGTAGGTCACCTTGAGTCTCCTTATAGGAAAGAAAGGTGGGGTATAAATCCAAACAACAACAACAACTCCATTTTAAAAACATTTATGTCACACTGTTCTCCCAGTCGACGGGACTCATGGCAGCTTGTCTTAAATTGGAAGAAGTGCAATCTAATGTCAACAGAAATGCAAGTAAAAGGAAGTAGATCAAAATAGCCAGCCCTGGGCTACCAAGACAATGCCAAAGAAGCTTTGCTTTACGGAGCCTCCAAAATCTATACATGTTAATGGCATGGATTTTGACAGACTAAAGGGACACAGCAGCTTCATGTGTGTTCAGTCACAGAACTGTTGAGGGGGACAAAATTCCAAGGGTCTATGGAGTCCAGAAAGTCATACAGATTGCTTCCATATTATCTCTGGGTTGTGTCTAGATAGTGTGAGATTTTTTTCCCTATGTACTTATTTGTTACTCTAATCTATCTATTCTACAGTATGTAAATTTGGCCATTATTGTGATTCTATTTTAGTTTTTTAGAGTTAAAAAAAAACTTTTGGATAGTATACAACTGTATTTATTTAATTTCCCACCCATCATCAAAATCTCTGAGTGGGGTACAATCATAAAAAGACCATAAGAGTACAATCATATAAAACCATCCTAAAATCTCCTTAATAAACCACCCCCCACCCTAGCTCACCCTTCTAAAAATACACAATCATTCATGGAGCCCACCCAATAAATTTCAGAGTTCGGGCTAGGACAGAACCAGGAGAGAGCTGGTACAAGAGAGAGCAGGGACCCAAAATAAAAGGGGGCATAAGGGGAGGGAGTTTTGTGCAGTCTGATTTCTTCTGCCATTTTAACAGTAATTTTAAAAAACCCAGTAACTTCACCACCACACAAAAAGTGTTCTGAGAACCTCAGTGTTATTTTTCCCGACTGTACTGTTGTTATGAGAACGTGAAAACGTGATTGATTGGGGTTCTCACTGAAAAGAAAAGTAGGGTATGAGTAAATAAAGCTCTAATAGAAACTTGTTAAGAGTGGGTTATAACCACTCTGATGACAAGCTATCTGTGCGTCAGTTGCCCTAAATTTTACGCACCGCAGAGAAAAGGGCTTCGTTAAATTTAGTGTCTCTCGGTTGTCATTAGCGTAAAACAAAAGGTGAAAATGGCTTTTGTTACAGAAACATGGTGCCACAGAATATGCTCATTAATAGCTAGATACTCTTTTCCACATCTAAAACCCACTTATTCATTTGCATGGTCAACAATAATTTAATGAGTTGGCAACTCTCAGTAGCCAGAATAACAACATTTCCTGCGAGTATTGTAATGAGCTTATAAGCGCTGCAATGGGTTAAGTTTAATCACCCAGCTTTCAATTGGTATTTTTGCATAGGCACCTCAAAGGCTTTGAACCTCAACACATGCTCAAAACTGAACGATCCCCCAGCGCCACCATCAGAGAGGCTTTAAGAGAGCCACAGCTGTCTCGTTCCCTGCAGATGTACGATGATTGGAAACATGGCTTTCCAATGGCAAAATCTCTGCACAGCTAAAAGAAAAGGATTGGTCCAGAAGTCCCACTTGCTAAAAGCCACAGCTATTGGGAGAGGCCTGGTCTTCCTCCTTGGATATCTGCATGTTCCCCAAGTGTAGGAGTGGCTTTTGAAAGAGATGAAGGCATCACCTTCCCATGAACTTCTTTGGCCTCACTGTTGTTTCTGGTCAAAAAGGTTCTCAAAGTTATTTCTAAACCTACAAAAACCAACAGTGAGAACAGGAACAGGATGTTTTCTTCGTACCAGGGACAGGGAAGATCATGAGACCAGGCTGGAAAAAAATGGTCAGAACTAGTTCAGACCTCAAGCTGCTTGAAAGTCAGACAAAGGGCATGAGTTTTATGAGTAAGGGGCCAAGATGCATGCTTAATTAGCTATTACATATTAACTGACACACCCTGAGCTGAATAAAGGGTGTCAGTAATGAACATGGAATGGTAAGGGGCTTCCAGTATTTGAGGAAGGGGTTTCTTGATATGTAAAAGGCGGATCGGATAGGTGGAACTCTAAGTAGCCAATGGAGGAACGGAGTGGGACTTTCGTATCGAGAGAAGGGAGCTGTATACAGGTGCGTGTATTGTGGATGGTGAGCGGAGCTGCCTTAGCAGGGACGGCTCCCCTTTTGTTGCAAATAAAGCTATTAGAAAATCTCTTCTGTTGGCTGGCTATTTAATAAAAGAAACTTTGGGCACCATACAACCAAACCCAGTGAAAGAGGAAGAAGTTGGATAAGCATCCACCCACCAAGGCCCAGGACACACCGATTGTGCCACTTTCTGAAGGCCACATGAATGCCCAACTCCAACCAACACAGTGCCATCTTTTTCTCTGCAAAACAATAGTGGGGCATGCAAAAGTGACAGCGTGGGGGGAGGGGATAAAAGATCTACAAATGAAGTGTGACAGAAGGACACCAGCAAGTAGGATGACAAGATTACAGGTGATTTGCATATAATTTTTTAGACACAGGTGGGAGCTTTGTTTTGGTTTTTGAAGATGATGTTAGTTTGAAATACTCCATTTGTTCCCACTGATTATCAGCATCCAGTATGGTGTGATGCAGAGGTTAGCATTACAAACTAGAACATGGGTTCAAATCCCGACAAATTCACAGCTTGACTGTGGGCTGGCCGGCTCTCTGAGCCTAAGCCAACAGACAGGACTGTTTGGCGGATAAAACACTGAGGCCTGGAGGGATCGAAAATGCTGTTTTTCTTTACAAATCAGCTATACTGCCAAACAGGACCACAGCTGTCCAAACCAACTGAAACGCAGTTTGCAGGTGCAAAATGGCGGACACAGCCATCACAAGCAAGAGATTAGTGTCATGAAAGCTGAGCCTGAATTTTGGGCTCAGTTCTGCTCTTAACTGAGAAACCGGACCATACCCCTTCAAAATAAATTCCTGGGCATAAATTACATGGCCGAATCCCTTCTCCTTCATTAGCATTCCACTACCTCTCGGTTCCCTTGAATGCACCTTCATTCCTATTGTGAATGTTGTTCCGTCCCCTGCATCCGTGTCCTTCTTTGTCTCCTATGTGTTTGATCAGCACTTTTTTTGGTCTCTTTTCAGCAGCTAAACCAAACTCAGCCTATTCACTCTCTCTTCACAGGAGAGCTATTTCGGAGCCCAATCATTCCGATCGCCCTTTGTGAAATCCCTTCTGCATTAATGAGGAAGGCCCCTGGGTGGGAACAATAGCTAATGTTTTTCTTTTTAATGCTTTTCCCCTCATGAGTCCTCAAGATATCCTCATGAAGCTCTAGCTCAGCTCACTAGCTTTGAGGACGTTAACTAGACAAGGGGGATACGTTCCATATCTACATTAGGTTGGAGATAGGAGCCTTCCTCCCGTGGTTCTTATATTTCAAACCCTGGGACACAAAATGAATGTAGCAGCTCTACACATGCTTCAGGAACAGGCTAGGAAGCTGGGTCTTAGGAATCCAAGAACTCTGCAAGATCGTGACAAAAATCCACCTTATCTAACAACCCATTTCCAACCAAGGCCAGCCAGATACTTCAGCAAAACCCACACAGAGGGCTTGAAAGCAACAAGACACGGTTGATGTTACAGAAACTTATATCCATTTGGAGGGAGGGCAAAAACAGCTCAAAACATGTTAGTGCAACCAGGATGAGGGAAATATCAGATGCTGATTTGAAGCACCTCAGTCACTTCAAATCCATGCCAACCACCAGATGCTGGCACTGCAGAGGGCCTTGTGAGATACACACAAGCTAACTGAGGAGGACACAGCCAACTTTATGGTCCACAATTATTATATGGCAGTGGTGGCGAACCTATGGCACGGGTGCCAGAGGTGGCACTCAGAGCCCTCTCTGGGGGCACGCGCACACAGAGTTTGTCATGTGGGGTGGGCTTGCTTCTGAGTAAACCCTCCTAGGGTCGTGATTCACCCATTCGAAGTGTTGCACAGTTGCTTCAAAGCAAAGCCACCAATACCACGAAGCTTACTCCCGAGTAATGCATGCCTCAGAGCCAACTGTTTTTCCTAAACTAAAACCTCAGTATTCAGGTTAAATTGCCGTGTTGGCACTTTGCGATAAATAAGTGGGTTTTGGGTTGCAGTTTGGGCACTCGGTCTCGAAAAGGTTCACCATCACTGTTATATGGTGTCACCTTATACTAAGTTAGACCATTGGTCTATGTAGCTCAGTGCTGTCTCACTCTAGTGTCATGGGAATATAAAAGGCCTCTTGGATCAGACCAATGGTCTATCTAGTCCAGCATCCTGTCTCACAAAGTGTCCAACCAGTTACTCTAGAGGGCGAACAACAGGGCACAGAGGCCGAAGCCTTCCCCTAATGTTGACTCCTATACCTTTTTCAGCATAAAGATGACAGGAGATTTGATAGTTCATCTACCATTTCTGGACTGTCTTGGTTCTGGAATGCTCTAGTTGAGTCCTGGTGCCTCTCTAGTTCCGTCCTCCAAGGAACTGGGACCCAAGCGGAGCATTCTAGAATGAAGATGGTCCAGGAAATGGCAACTGAATTCTCAAATCTCCTGTCATCTTTGTGTTGAAAAAGGTATAGCACTGGTACTCAGATGTTTACTGCCTCTGAACATGGAGGATCCCCTCAGTCGCCATGGCTACTAGCGGCTGATAGATGTATCCTCCACGAATCTGCCTAATCCCCTTTTAAAGCTGTCTGTGCCTGTGGCCATCACGACATCCTCAGGTAGCAAATTTCCAATCACTCGCTGTGTAAGAAGAAGAAGAAGAGGAAGAGTTTGGATTTATATCCCCCCTTTCTCTCCTATAGGAGACTCAAAGGGGCTGACAATCTCCTTGCCCTTCCCCTCTCACAACAAACACCCTGTGAGGTAGGAGGGGCTGAGAGAGCTCCAAGAAGCTGTGACTAGCCCAAGGTCACCCAGCTGGCGTGTGTGGGAGCATACAGGCTAATCTGAATTCCCCAGATAAGCCTCCGCAGCTCAGGCGGCAGAGCGGGGAATCAAACCTGGTTCCTCCAGATTAGATACACGAGCTCTTAATTTCCTATGCCACAGGCAAAGAGGAAGTATTCCTCTTTGCCTGTCCTAAATCTACTGCCCATCACCTTCATTGGATGCCCCAAGTTCTAGTCTTTTGGAATAGGAAGGAAAAGTTCTCCTTGTCATCTCTTTCCAAAGAAAGCTCTTCCTCAGCATCTGAGATCCTTTAAAAGGTGGTGCCAGGAATTGAACCTGGGAAGTTCCACCCACACAGCATGTGCTCAGTCCTAAGGCACACAAGTCCTTCTGTTTGGTCTGGTCACTCTTCAGATCATGAGGAGAAATCCATAAGGCTCTTATGCTTGACTGCTCTGCACGAATGAGTTTAAATGTGTCCTCCTAGGCCAGAGGCATTTCCAGGTACCTTTTCTAAAATATTGCTTTTCATCCACCAGCCGACTGAATCACTAAACTTCACCGTATTACCAAAATCTCAATATAGTTGCCTTTCAGCAGATACTGAAGCGAAAGATAACAGATGACTTAATAAACAAAATCCAGCACTCGTAACTGCAATGAAAAGGTCATCTTTAATATTTGCCGTTCCTTATTACAGCGCTGTACCAGATCCAAGATTGACTTCCAAAAAAAGAAACACAGCCACACCCCCACCCCCACCCCCAGTCTCAACCCTGCTGGTTACAATTTGCCCCCATTGATTAGTCAACTAAGGCAATTTCAGATTTTGCTGTCTTCAGAAAACACATCTCACATCCACTTGGCTGCTGAGAAGCTCCCTCCCCTCAGATAATCTCTTAGCGAGAGCCCCTCTAAGAGATTATCTAGACTGGAATGGGGCTTCTCATCAGCCAAGTGGATGTGAGGTGTTCTCTGAAGACAGCAGCGTGCTTGGGATACACATGCAGTTGGAATGGCAATGTCTTTGAGGACTCACATTAACCCAGCATGCAAGGGGTATGGGCACATTTGTCCATCACTTGGGATTTCTGACATGAAACTGTTGAACTAATAACCCACACGAAAGCTCCACAACCAGGCCTCCATAAACAGTGGCTTCTTATAACACTGTGGGGGCTTCGTTAGCTTAGCATGTTTAGAAGGACTGTGTTGAAGAAGAAGAAGAAGAAGAAGAAGAAGAAGAAGAAGAAGAAGAAGAAGAAGAAGAAGAAGTCACCCAGCACTAATAAAAAAGGCAGGCCACTCTATCCTACACCACTCTCCAAGGGCTCTCTTCCATAGAACCTATTACAGTAATCAAGCATGTATGAACTGGCATAGCAAAAGTCAGTCTAGAAAGGACCATAACCTGCCCACCATGTAGAGATGAAAAAGTCATGCCTAGCAACACTGCCCACTTGCTTTGGAAAAAAAACATGTGTGGGTTCCAGAGTACCCCACAAGCTCCATCAGTCACTAGAAAACAAACTTTAAGTAAGGAACCTCCACTAAGCTTAGAGATACCTTGGAATATGAATTTGACAGTACTAGTCTGAGATGTGCAGTCCTCCTTCATGCAAAAGCGGTCACCATTACAGAGGTAGGTTCTATACAAATTGCTTGCCTGCCCAGTCATTCCAAGAAATAATCCATAAAGTCTAGCCATAGGGGTGACGACTCACTTCTAACCAATTGCCACGCACACATGGCTTAGGTCAGGACTTACACAGAACAGGAAAAACCCCAACCAAAATAACAGAATGTGGTGGCTATTCACTCTCATGCATTTGCCCTTCTTCCCGACTGCTGAATAATTACAGTCATTGTATTGTCTACAGCTGCCTGAACAAGAAGAGTTTGGATTTGTGCCCCACTTTTCTCTCCTGTAAGGAGACTCAAGGTGGCTTACAAGCTCCTTTCCCTTCCCCTCTCCATAACAGACACCCATAAGAATATAAGAACAAGCCTGCTGGATCAGACGGGAGCCCATCTAGTCCAGCACTCTGCTACTTTAAGTGGCCCACCAGGTGCCTTTGGGAGCTCACATGCAGGAGGTGAAAGCAAGGGCCTTCTGCTGCTGCTGCTCCTGAGCACCTGGTCTGCTAAGGCATTTGCAATCTCAGATCAAGGAGGATCAAGATTGGTTGCCATAAATCGACTTCTCCCCCATAAATCTGTCCAAGCCCTTTTTAAAGCTATCCAGGTTAGTGGCCATCACCACCTCCTGTGGCAGCATATTCCAAACACCAATCGCACGTTGCGTGAAGAAGTGTTTCCTTTTATTAGTCCTAATTCTTCCCCCCAGCATTTTCAATGTATGCCCTCTGGTTCTAGTATTGTGAGAAAGAGAGAAAAATGTCTCTCTGTCAACATTTTCTACCCCATGCATAATTTTATAGACTGCAATTGTATCCCCCTCAGACGTCTCCTCTCCAAACTAAAGAGTCCCAAACGCTGCAGCCTCTCCTCATAAGGAAGGTGCTCCAATCCTTCAATCATCCTCGTTGCCCTTCTCTGCGCTTTTTCTATCTCTTCAATATCCTTTTTGAGATGTGGTGACTAGAACTGGACACAGTACTCCAAGTGCGGTCGCACCACGGCTTTATATAAGAGCATGACAATCCTTGCAGTTTTATTATCAACTCCTTTCCTAATGATCCCCAGCATAGAGGTTGCCTTTTTCACAGCTGCTATGCACTGAGTTGACATTCCCATGGAACTATCAACTAAGACACCCTATGAGGTAGGTGGGGCTGAGAGAGTCCCGAAGAACTGTGACTAGCTCAAGGTCACCCAGCAGGAATGTAGGAGTGCAGAAACACACCTGGTTCACCAGGTAAGCCTCTGCAACTCAGGTGGAATGGGGAATCAAACCTGGTTCTTCAGATTAGAATCCACCTGCTCTTAACCGCTATACCACACTGGCTCTCAGGTGCAGGTGTCAGTCACTCCAGGTGGGAGGGTCACTGATGCATGCTGATAGGAGAAGAGGAGCTTGCACCCAGGAAGACAAGAGGAGGAGGGGGAGCTGGTGACATGGAGCCAAAGAGGGGGGGAAGCCAGAAGGAGTTGCCCCCCTCAGTGGCTGCCAAGCCTTGTGAGCTGATGTAGGCATCTGGGAGGAGGAGCAGGACACGGAGGAAACTAGTGATATGGGACAAAGGGGGGAGGAAAGGCAGGAGGGGTTGGCCTCCCTGGTGGGCACTGTTACCGTAACCTACCAGATCCCATTGTATTTGTTTGTGCAATGGGCTTTATTGCTAGTCTCCATAAAAGGACATGGCAGAGCCTCTATAGGAGTTGGGTGTACTCTGGCAACAAAGCTACAGGGCCTGGCCAGCTCAGGTGGCTCAATCTAGAAGTTTGAAGAGAAGGAAAAGACCTGGGAAAGAAAGTCAAGAGTCTGCCTGATCTCATCGCTTGAAATAGACCTGCTGTTTTGATTCTCATCTCTAGGAAATTGGATTTATTGTTTCAATAGCCTAATCCCATTGTGTCCAATCCTGCTTCCCTGTAATTTATGGCTGTAGTTTTGTATTAAGTGATGCATTGCAGAGGTTCTGAGTAAATTGCTTTCCAGAAAACTCAGCAAAAGGTAAAAGCATTTGACTGAGCAAGCCGACGCCACCCAGCCAGCCACCTGTTCAAAAGCGGCTTCGCTGGATAAGCTCTAGGACCTGCACTCTCCTTCAAGTCACAGAGGTTTGAGAGAGAAAAATCCTTTAGACTGGCCAAGAACAAGCATGGGACAGTTAGGACCCCCGTTTTGTCAATCAATACCTATGGTTCTCCTTTTAGGTCTCCTCATTTGCCCACATATCAGCTTCATCTTGGCTAAGTACCTGCAAAATCAAGGGACAACGATCACTAGGACCTTGCAGCCAGTAGAGATTCAGCATGCAGATTCAAACGGTTCAAAGATAAAGGTTTAGGACAGGGAAGACCTACACAATGTCTGCTTCGCAAAATGTGACATCCCACAGTTTCTCCAAGCAGTTCAGTGTAGCATGCTATGCATGGCCCCTTGCAATGTGAGATAAGTTCAGCTGAGAGAGTGTGGCCAAAGATCACCCAGCAAATTCGAGACAGAGTAGGGATTTGAAGCTAGGTCCCCCCAGTTCCCTGACACACTAACCACTATATTATACTGGCTTCAGGATCTACTCTTCCATGGGTCTTTCTTCCAGAACTTTTATTAACCTGATAAAGCAGTAGGTATGGGTGCCTTCAGATTTAACAGAGAACCACGAGGTGGTTGGGAGGAGGGCCCATAGGCTCCTTCCACACATGCAGAATAATGCACTTTCAATCCACTTTCACAATTGTTTGCAACTAGATTTTGCTATTCCACCCAGTAAAATCCAGTGCATTGAAAGTGCATTATTCTGCATGTGCGGAAGGGGCCACAGGGAGGAAGAGCCTCTCACCCTTTCCTTCCCAACCATTTTTCCGCTCAAAATCTCACACACAAAGGTATTATTTCCCCCCCAAACCAGCCCACCAAGAAATGGGATAAAGGTCTTCATATTATATTCAGGAAGAGGAGATCTAGGAGCCATTTTGGAAGTAATATTTCCAACAGTCCCGCACTCCAAGAAGAAACTCTCATTTCTTTAAAAGGAAAACGTTACAAATTAAAAGGCATGCCAATAAAAAGTGGGGCAAATCAACATTCCAGGAACAAAGTTTAAACAACGTGGTGGAGAATTTGCTACCCGGAGTACATTGCCTTGCCTCACTTGGTAACATGTGACCCATGAGGAAGAGGAATTCTTGGAGCCTGTCAGGAAGCGAGCACTCAGATTTTGATTCACAGAAGTCCCCAGTGTATCAGTTTTACATTTGCCATCCTGGGGACATAGCTCTGTTGAGTGGAGACTCTTGAGTGGCATTTCACATACCATTACAACTGCTGTGGAAACAGGATGAGGGGATATTGGCCAGGGTGGTCAATCAAAAGTCAGGAGCACCTGGACCAATCCGATTTAGACCATTCTGATCCATCCCGCCTACCAAGGTAATTCGAAAAACTTACAAGCCAATGATCTGAAAATCGCAGCAGACTCGTCTGGGACGTTTTTGTTTTCTCAAGAACAGCCAGGGAGGTTTCAGGTTAATTAATCCAGGGATGGTGTAAATTGAGAACATCTTCCCCTCCAAATAAGTCACAGACTGTGCAATAAAAATCCAGCAAGGAGAGGAAAAGCTGGCTTGGCAGGCCAAGGTGAATATAATTTCTGCACACCATGATTTATTATCCAAAACAGTTGTTTAATGGCAGCAGAGCATTTCGCACACAGCTGCGGCTGAGCAGGAAAAGAAAACATAACTTGGACACCCACAGAAGAATTTCAACGGTATTGAAATGCCCCATTAATAGCCAATGCCTGAAAGGCCTCAGTGCAGTTAAGAAGTAAATCTTGGAGGAGTCTACCAGGACCAGGTCGAGGGTTCAACTAGTCCAGGGGTCTGCAGCCTGTGGCTCTCCAGGTGTTCATGGACTACAAATCCCATCAGCCCCTGCTGTCAGCTGGCCATGCTGAGAGGGGGTGATGGGAATTGTAGTCCATGAGCATCTGGTGAGCCACAGGTTGCTGACCCCTGGACTAGTCCAACATCCCATTTTTCCCTGCATCTTCCATCAGCTGACAGTCACTGCCTTTGAACATGGAGGCTCCATTTAGCTCACATCAAAAGAAGCCCAGCTGAACCCTCCTGGAAGTCCCATGTAGCCCAGCATCCTGTTTCCATCAGTGGCCAACGAGATGCTTCTAAGGGAAAGTAGTGGTCTGTGTCATGAGTCAACCCCTGGGTACTTACCAGGATACAGAGGACTCTAGTGCAGAGCCTGACAACACAGTGCAGCCAGAATTAGCTGCTCCTGAGGAAGACCAGGCAACAGAGCCAACTCACAGCCCTTCCCTGCCTGGTGACGTGCAGGTGGAGGAGCCTGCAGATCCTCCTAGGGAATCCAGTAATGAGTCAGCTATGCACAGGAGGCAGAAGCAGAGGCAGCTGCTGCAGAAGCAAAGGAGGAGTGCTCGTATTGCAGCAAGATATGGGAAGATAGAAGTGTCTGCATCTGATGAGGATTAACTCCTTGCAGAATCCCAACCCCTTGGACAAGGCTCTCTATATAAGCCTTGCTTGACCTTGCTTCTGTCTGGGTGCAACAAGTGTGTTTCCTGTTGTCTCTGTGTGCCTGGTCTATTGCTGATCTCAAGCCTGTCTGCCTGATCTCCTGTGCCGTGACCTGTTGGACTGACCCGTGATTATGCCTTCACCTGCCGCCTGCCTTGACCCATTGGACTGTCTTCTGACCACGCTCTTGTCTGCTGCCTGTTCTGTCCTGTGAGACTGGACCTGGCCACACCTTCACAGCATTCCACACCCTGTCTGCTTGCAGCACAGTCTGCTTGCCCTCAAGCAACTGAGCTTCAAAGGTAGACTGCCTCTGAACATGGCAATTCTATTCTCAATTCTCAAGGGCCCTTTCCCCACTTTCCTTAAGCCCCGCGCTACTCTCCTCAAGTAGCGCGGGGTCCAGCTGCCTTCCCCACTTCAGGGGCGGCGAGAATGCAGCCACCCCGACGCTGCCTCTCTCCCGCCCCCTCGACGCGCGAAATTCCTGGTGCCTTTTGAAATGGCGCCTTTTGACGACCCCGCACAGAGTGCGGGGTCATGGGGAAGCCAGGGCGCGCGCCAGGAATTGCGCGTGCCGGGAATTGCCCGCAGCAACCCTCGGGCAAAGGTGAGTGGGGAAAGGACCAATGTTAATAGCTGCTCAAAGGTTTGTCCACTGTGAGCCAGCTAATCGTTCATAGAAGGACAAAAAATCCAACTGGATTAGACCAAGGATCCATCAAGTCCAATATCAGGTTACCCAGATGCTTCGGAGAAGCCCACATAGAGAAGGAAAAAACAGAAGTTCTCTCATGTTATTTATGTACAGTCTCCAGTGCACCAAGATACACCACCTCTGGCCATGGAAGTTCCATTTACCTGTCCGAGACTACAGAACCATCATTTCTAGGGGCACGTTGCCTGCGAATACCACACACTGGAAACAAATGAAAGAAAACTCTGGCCCAGCCTAAAAAAAAAGGTGGCATGGAGATTTTTTGGAAAGGGAGGAATTCTCCTTGCTGTGTGAGTAATGGGAACATAAGCAGTAGCAATTATCCTTAGAGTTACCTGGTGTTTAACTGCCAACTAAATTTTCACCAGCTGCAGGGGTCTATAAGCACAGCTGGGAAGGGAAAATCTGTTTAAGGCTGACGCTGCCCAATTCCCACTGGGACCGGAGAGGGGAAATACAGGCACCTATTTCATGCACAGTTATGCATGTCAAGGAAAGTGCTCTGCCCTGCCTACCTTTCAGCAAACGTGCCGCCAGCCCTTCTGCAGTGTTGACAGGTACAACACAGGGGTGGAGGGAGAGCCAAGGGAAACGTTGATGCGCCAGATGGTTCTTGATTCTACATGTGGAGCAGCTGAGCTTTGGGAAGGAAAGATAAGAGTCTGACCCAACATTTAAACCCTCCGCTATGCGAAGCAAACTTCTCTGGATTTGAATGGGAAATGATTGGTGCTTCAAGTTCTGCTACAGGGAGAACTGCTGGCAGGCCCGGAGGCGCAACCGGTTCTTAATTAGGCCTGTTTTGCTTATTAAGAGTCCCAGAGGGTCCGCCAATGTTTCACTAGTGAATGGATAGTAGCTGGTGACCTGAGAGATGAGATTCTCAGCGGTTTTGAAAGAATACCCTGCAGAGCAGGGCCAGAGCAAGGGGAAACTGCGCCTGGGGAATGCGTGCGCCCCGTGCCCCCGGAATGCCCCTGCCCCGGTGTGTGCCCGGTGCCTCACACCCCTATCCCCTTGGCGCTACGCTACTGGTGCAGGGACTGGCAAATGAGATATGCTTTGCTGCTGGGGGCGGGGGGGACACAGGTGTGCAGTAGCTGCATTTGGATGTTATGAACAAACTCTGTTGGGAGGGGGGTGAAAACAAACTAGGAAATCTTGGGGCTCACCCCTTTTCACCTACCATTCTGCCCTCTCCCGCTGGCAACGCTACACAAGGATTGTAGACTTCCTGATTTGGAACCAACCGCAATGTTCTGCTCTGTCCAAATCAGAACATTTCAGTCTGTTCTCTTGCTATCAAGTCCTGGTTTCCAATTATGGTATTGAACTAGAGGTAAAGGAAGTCCTCTGTACCGAGCCCTTACTGACCCATGAGTAGACCCATCATGCCTACTAGGCATGCTATGTTTTCAGGGTAGTTTGCCACTGCCTACCCCCATCGCCTACACTTCACCCCTAGCAAGCTGGGTTCTCATTTTACCAACCTCAGAGGGACAGAAGGCTGAGTCAACCTTGAGCCAGCTATCTGAAATCAATTTCCACTGCTATGTAAACCAGGGGGCAAACCAGAGGTGGGATCCAGCAGGTTCTCACAGGTTCCCGAGGGTAGGTTACTAATTATTTGTGTGTGCCGAGAGGGGATTACGAATTGGTGATTTTGCCATGTGATTTTTGCCTCAGTTACGCCCCTCCTCTCAGCAGTAGCACGCAGAACTTGAAGCTATCTAACAGGAGGTGCACCGGCGTGCGTGGCAGCCTGTGCCTGCGTGCATTCGTTTCCCACCCAAGGACCAGCGCAGCGGCTGCATCCTTGCCACAGCCCTGCCCAGGAATGCCCCGCCCCCAGAATGCCCGGCCATGCCCCCGTCGTGCCCCGCCCAGCCCCATTGGCACTACGCCACAGTTTGAATCCCACCACCATGGGAACCTGTTATTAAAATTTTTGGGTCCCACCACTGGGGCAAACCACACATTGTTAATTGCCAATGCCCGATTCACATACTGCTATCGAAGAAGAAAGGCATGGGGTTAGTTCTAAACCTTGGAAGTCTTGGATCTTGGCACAGCTGATAAGCAGAGTCAGAAAAGCACACACGAGCCCCTGGGTTTCCTGGTTTATTCCCATCTCAATATAGCCAGAGAAGAATAACAGGGGGCAGTCTAGAAAAGGCAAAGAACTGAAAGTATCTAATTTGCCTGATACTAGGGAGGAAGACTTGGAGGAGAAGGGGCTACATATGCTGCTCCCTAGAGATCTGTGGCCTCGTAGGAGTGCCTGCCAGCTTCCACTTATGCTCTGCCTATTAAAAAGCAGATCATTCAAATCCCATACCACAAAGAGGTGGATCCTGTAACCTGTTTTTAATATGCCAGTTAATCATACACACATATTTATTCCTCATAATTCATTCTGCTTCTCTCACTCATGGGCAATGATTACGGAAAATCCTGTTTGCTCTACCCACCCCTTATCAGCTTTTGAGGCCTCACCAATGTCCAGTGGCACACTTGTAAGCCTGTCATGAGGGCTACTGGCTTTACCAACAATGCTCCCCTCCCCCTGATCATACAATCATAGACTTGGAAGATACCCCATGGGCCATCAAGTCCAACCCCCTGCCATGCAGGAATACATAAGAACATAAGAACTAGCCTGCTGGAGCAGACCAGAGTCCATCTAGTCCAGCTCTCTGCTACTCGCAGTGGCCCACCAGGTGCCATTGGGAGCTCACATGCAGGATGTGAAAACAATGGCCTTCTGCGGCTGTTGCTCCCAAGCACCTGGTCTGTTAAGGCATTTGCAATGTCAGATCAAAGAGGATCAAGATTGGTAGCCATAGATCGACTTCTCCTCCATAAATCTATCCAAGCCCCTTTTAAAGCTATCCAGGTTAGTGGCCATCACCACCTCCTGTGGCAGCATATTCCAAACACCAATCACACGTTGCGTGAAGAAGTGTTTCCTTTTATTAGTCCTAATTCTTCCCCCCAGCATTTTCAATGAATGCCCCCTGGTTCTACATACTTGGCACAGATGATGAGCAGAGTCAGAAAAGCATACACAACCAGAAAAAAATACACAACCAGAAAAAAATACACAACCAGAAAAAATACACAACCAAAGCACTCCCAATATACGTTCATCCAATCTCTGTTTAAAAACCTCCAAAGAAGGAGACTTCACCACTCTCTGAGGCAGTGAATTCCATTGTCGAACGGTCCTGATAGCCAGAAAGTTCTTCCTAATGTTTAGGTGGAATCTCTTTTCCTGCACCTTGAATCTGTTACTCCGTGTCCTAGTCTCTGAGGCAGCAGAAAACAGGATTGCTCCCTCTTCGACTAGGCATCCCTTCAAACATTTAAACATTAGCTATCAAGTCCCCCCTCAACCTTCACTTCTCCAGACTAAACGTACCCAGCTCCCTAAGTCTCTCTTTGTAAGGCATGGATTCCAGACCATTTACCATTTTGGTTGCTCTCCTCTGGACATTTTGGTTGCCATAAGTGAGACTTACGAGGTAGCTGAATTCAATACTTGTCTGTGGCGGAATAGCTAAATGGCATGTTCACACACATGCCAAACAGCAGGTATCAGCAACAGGGGAGGGGCCTTGAATTAATGCCCTGCTTCTGAGCTTTCCAAAGGCAACTTGCTTAGCACTGTGGGATACAGGATTCTACACTTGCACCTTTGGTCTGATCCAGCGGGGTTCTTAATGCAATACTCGCAGCATCTTTTACCACATCTCTGGCCTTCAGAAGGCCAGCATGGTGTAATGCAGTGGTGGCAAACCTAAGGCACGGGTGCCAGAGGTGGCACTCAGAGCCCTCTCTGTGGGCACTTGTGCACAGAGTTCATCATGTGGGAGGGGGGTGGAAAATCACCCCCCCACACACACACAAACACACATATCTAGGCTGGCCTGGGCATGATCCTTTACCTGGGAGAAAGCTTGGTTGCTGGCAATGGGGCTTGCTTCTGAGTAAACCCTTCTAGGATTGTGATGCACCCATTTGAAGCGTTGCACGGTTGCTTCACCGAGCTTACTCCCAAGTAATGTGTGCCTTGGAGCCAACCGTTTTTTCTAAACTAAAACCTCAGCTGTGTTGCTGCGTTGGCACTTTGCGATAAATAAGTGGGTTTAAGGTTGCCATTTGGGCACTCGGTCTCAAAAAGGTTCGCCATCACTGGTGTAATGGTTAAGAGCAGTGGACTTTAATCTAGTGAACTGAGTTTGATTCCCCATTCCTCCACATGAAGCCAGCTGGGTGACCTTCGGGCAGTCACAGTTCTCTCAGAACTCTCTCGACCCCACCTTCCTCACAAGAACATAAGAACATAAGAACATAAGAACAAGCCAGCTGGATCAGACCAAAGTCCATCTAGTCCAGCTCTCTGCTACTCGCAGTGGCCCACCAGGTGCCTTTGGGAGCTCACATGTAGGATGTGAACGCAATGGCCTTCTGCGGCTGTTGCTCCCGATCACCTGGTCTGTTAAGGCATTTGCAATCTCAGATCAAAGAGGATCAAGATTGGTAGCCATAAATCGACTTCTCCTCCATAAATCTGTCCAAGCCCCTTTTAAAGCTATAAAGGTTAGTGGCCATCACCACCTCCTGTGGCAGCATATTCCAAACACCAATCACACGTTGCGTGAAGAAGTGTTTCCTTTTATTAGTCCTAATTCTTCCCCCCAGCATTTTCAATGAATGTCCCCTGGTTCTAGTATTGTGAGAAAGAGAGAAAAATGTCTCTCTGTCAACATTTTCTACCCCATGCATAATTTTGTAGACTTCAATCATATCCCCCCTCAGCCGCCTCCTCTCCAAACTAAAGAGTCCCAAACACTGCAGCCTCTCCTCATAGGAAGGTGCTCCAGTCCCTCGATCTTCCTTGTTGTTCTTCTCTGCACTTCTTTCTATCTCCTCAATATCCTTTTGAGATGCGGCGACCAGAACTGGACACAGTACTCCAAGTGCGGTCGATCCACTGCTTTATATAAGGGCATGACAATCTTTGCAGTTTTATTATCAATTCCTTTTCTAATGATCCCCAGCATAGAGTTTGCCTTTTTCACAGCTGCCATGCATTGAGTTGGATACATTCCCTGCATGGAACTATCAAATCCAAGACGCTTAAATCCCTTTTCCTGGTTCTTGTGACCTGATAGGCACCTGGACCCCCTGTAGCGTGTATGTGAAGTTTGGATTTTTTGCCCCTCACGCAATTCATCACTTTTACATTTTAAGCCACATTGAACTGCATTTGCCATTTCTCTGGAGCCCACTCATCTAATTCTACTACAAGGGTCCGCTTTGGAGCTTTTCACAATCCTTTGTGGCTTCTCACCACCCCTAAGCATGAATTTGGTGTAGTCATCTGCAAACCTTGGCCACCACGCTACCCACCCCCCTAAGTACTTCCATAGGTCATTTATGAATAGGTTAAAGAGCACTGGTCCCAAAACGGATCCTTGGGGACACCCATTAATTCCTGCCATCTCTCCATTGTGAGAACTCTCCATTTTACACCCACTCTTTTGTTTCCTGTTGCTCTCAAATCCAGTTTTTTAATCCATAGGGAGGACTTCCCCTCTTATTCCTCTTCATTGCTGAGTTTTCTCAACAGTCTCTGGTGAGGAACTTTGTCAAAAGCCTTTTGGAAATCCAAGTAGACAATGTTCCAACCGGTTCACCCTGGGTCCACATGCCTGTTTACACCCCTCAAAGAACTCTCAGTAAAAGTTTGTAAGACAGGATTTGTTTCTGCAAAAGCTTTCACATGCTGGACTCTCCTTCTCAGCTAGGGTCTTGCTTTTCTAAGCTATTGCTTTTGCCAGGAGTAATTTTATCTTTAATGATAGATTCTACTCAATTCTACTTAGGAACAGCTGTCAAACTGACTGGCCTAGAATTTCCCTGGTCCCCCCCTAGGATCCTTTCTTTAAAGATTGTAGTGTGGACATTGGCCATCTTCCAGTCTTCAGGGGATGGAGCCTGATTTCCTTGTGGGATAAGTTGCATATTAAAGTGAGAAGATTCAGCAATTTCATGCTTGAGCTCTTTAAGAACTCTTGGGTGAATGCAATCTGGGCCAGGGGATTTGGTAACATTTAGTTTATCAATGGCTGCCAGAACTTCTTCCTTGTCTACCACTATCTTTGCTAGTTCCTCGGATTCGCCTCCTAAGAAGCTTGGTTCAGGTGCAGGAATGTTCCTCACCTCCTCTTGGGTGAAGACAGATGCAAAGAATTCAAAGAATTCATTCAGCTTCTCTGCAATCTCCCTGCCATCTTTTAGCACACCCTTTGTTCCTTTGTCATCTAACGGGCCTACTGCTTCCCTTGCTGGCTTCCTGCTTTTGATGTACTTGAAGAACTGTTTGTTGCTGGTCTTGATGTTCACAAGGGGTCTGTTGGGTGCGGGGGAAGGAAAAGCTATTGTGAGCTGCTTTGAGATTCCTTGTGGTAAAGAAAAGTGGGGTATAAAAACTTGGGCCCCTTCCGCACATGCAAAATAATGCGTTTTCAAACCACTTTCACAACTGTTTGCAAGTGGGTTTTGCTATTCCGCACAGCTTCAAAGAGCACTGAAAGCAGTTTGAAAGTGCATTATTCTGCATGTGCGGAATGAGCCTAAGTGTTCTTCGCCAGAGATGCCGCCAAATTCTCGGATAACTCTGGTTCCGTTCAAAAGCCCAAATTTGTTTCATGGCTTCTCCACATATAGGAGCAAACTACAGTCATTCTCCCACCCCGGATCGTATTAACCAAATCAGTCAGAAATATTGCTGCTTCAACCAATAACTTTTGGTGGAGTAATTGTTCACAAGAAAGGCAAAGTTCCCAAACATGTTTGCCACCCTGAGCCCTGTGGGAAGGGCGGGATATAAATGGAAAAATAAAT
This sequence comes from Sphaerodactylus townsendi, assembly GCF_021028975.2. Taxonomy (NCBI): domain Eukaryota; kingdom Metazoa; phylum Chordata; class Lepidosauria; order Squamata; family Sphaerodactylidae; genus Sphaerodactylus; species Sphaerodactylus townsendi. Next base: position 42,309,973 of record NC_059437.1, read on the forward strand.
AAAAATAAAATAAACAAAAACAGGATATGAGCCAAAAAGAACATTCTACCCAGCAGCGCACGTAAATAAAAACATGAAATACTTATTTGTACATCCCTTGCCTTTAACCACTTTAACTCAATCCTGGGGCTTGCAGAGGCCCCATTGTAATCTGGTTTGATTGAGGAAATGTATTTTTATTTGGGAGGGTTTGACGGACTGCACCTCAGCACAAACACACTTAACGCTCCTTCCATTCTGAAGTTCTCCAGACTTGTGGCAACAAAACATTGCTTGCTTCTTTTGTTTTGCTTTTTTTTAAATGAAAGAACACAACGACGGTAATAGCTGGCAATTAAATGTGCCACGAATAGCACATTTCACAACCAGGCTCGGTTCTGCCGCGCCGGGGAGAGAACTCTTGAAAACCAACAGAACCCTCTTCTCCCCGCAACAGACGCAAGCTTCTCCAGACGGATCCGCGCAATGTTTGCTGACAGCATGTCAGTCACGAGCAAACGCGCCGTGAGAGCCGCGTCCAATGGAAAGATCAGAGGAACGTTTACATGTGAAATGAAAACAGACGTGGAGCAGAGCTGGAGAAAACCAGTAGCCCCTTTCCTTGGGGGAACAGTGTAGAGACACACATCTAAGAATAACCGAAGCTACCCAACCCAGTGCCCTAAGTCATGGAGATTTGAGATGGTGTCTGGCTGATGCCATCTGCTTTCATCCCGTGGCATGGCGACCAAGGCAGAGAACAAAGCGCATCTGACTGCTCTCAAATTAAGAGTGATGAAAGGTGGAGAGCTTGTCTCAGAGATGAACCTGCAACGGCCAATCCCAGCTAGCCTTTCACTCGACAGAAGGATGTTTGCAACCCTTACAAGCACAGCCAGTGTGGTGTAGTGGTTAAGAGCAGCGGACTCTAATGTGGAGAACCGGGTTTGATTCCCCGCTCCTCCCTATGAAGCCTGCTGGGTGACCTTGGGCCAGCCACAGTTCTCTCAAAACTCTCTCAGCCCGTGTGGAGGCATCCAATGGCAAACCACCTCTGAATTTCTCTTGCCTTGAAAACCCCACAGGGTCGCCGTAAGTCGGCTGCAACTTGCCAGCGCAGATGACCCCCTTACATCACAGCCACAATGCTTCCTCCAACCAGTGCCATGGAAGATGGGGCAGGGTTCAAATAATCCAGCCTCAGCTGCACTGGAGCTAGTCTACTTCACTTGCTTTTGGTTGTCAGTGGATCTCCAGGGCAGAGACCCACCAAGAATCTGACCCACAGAAAATGTATGCTCACTGCGGAGGAAACCACAAGTGCACAAATGGCCACAGACAACTTATGGCAGTGCTGTAGGGCCGTGGTGGCAGGGGAAGGTGGGAATTGTAGTCCATGAACGTCTGGAGTGCCATAGGTTCGCAACCACTGCTGCAGGGTTTGCAAGACAGAAGTGGTTTGCCATTGCCTCTGAGGAGCAACCCTGGACTTCCTTGGTGGTCTCCGTTCCAAGTACAAACCAAGACCAACACTGCTTAGCTTCCAAGATCTGATGTCATTGGGTTATCCTTGGTCATCCAGGCCAGGGTTAACCCATTCTACCTGTGCCCATTTACCTTACTGCAAAGGTTCCCTCCCCTCTTTCTCACCAACAGAGACCTACAGTGGCTTACATCACTCTCCTCGCTACCATTTTATCCTCACAACCACTTTTAGAAGAGAAGAAGAGTTTGGATTTATATCCCCCCCTTTCTCTCCTGTAGGAGATTCAAAGGGGCTTACAATCTCCTTTCCCTTCCCTCCTCACAACAAACACCTTGTGAGGTGGGAGGGGCTGAGAGAGCTCCGAAAAACTGTGACTAGCCCAAGGTCACCCAGCTGGCGTGTGTGGGAGTGAACAGGCTAATCTGAATTCCCCAGATAAACCTCCACAGCTCAAGCGGTGGAGCGGGGAATCAAACCCGGTTCCTCCAGATTAGAATGCACCTGCTCTTAACCACTGCGCCATTTACACAGTAGATTCAGGCCCAAAGTCACCCAGTAAGCTTCCACGGCAGAGTGGGGATTCAAACCTGCATCTCCTAGACCTAACTCCAACCTTTATATCACACTGGCCAAGGGAACATAAGGGCAAACTGAGTGTCTCCTTTCCCCAAAGGGAGAAGTTTTCAGGTAAGGGAGGGGGATTGGGGGATTTGATGTAAAAAAATTACAGGTCTTATGCCACCAATCTAAACCGGGGTCCCCTGAGACTTCAATGCTGAAACAGGATAAATAAAATAAAGGAGAAATCCATGACTGACAGTGCTAAGCATCCTATCCTCTGAAGGGAAGGAGATTCTAAAGCAGTGGTTCTCAACCTTCCTAATGCCGCGACCCTTTAATACAGTTCCTCATGTTGTGTTGACCCCCCTACCCTATGAGGGCAGAAATATGGGGTATACATTAGGCTACAGAATGGGAAAGTCACCATCTATGCTTATTATGTCTATCTCTGTTGATTATATATGCTGCTATGATTATTGTTGCCTTATAGCTTATGACGTTATGATTATTGATGTTCTTGTTCATAATTCTATGTTTATAATGTTGGGTTTGTTGATCCTATGTTTATTGAATGTTTTGTTGCTGATGTTTGCTGTTACTGATGTTTGTTGTTGTTCACCGCCCTGAGCCCTTCGGGGGAGGGCGGTATACAAATCAAGTAATACAATACAATACAACTATAGAGGAGCGGTGTCTCAGTTCCTACCCTGTTTCCCCGGATATAAGACATCCCCGGAAAATAAGACGTAGTAGAGGTTTTGCTGAAGTGCGAAATATAAGGCATCCCCCGAAAGTAAGACGTAGCAAAGTTTTTGTCTGGAAGCATGCCCGTCGAACAGAACCCAGAAAAATAAGACATCCCCTGAAAATAAGACATAGCGCATCTTTGGGAGCAAAAATTAATATAAGACATTGTCTTATTTTCGGGGAAACACGGTAAAACCATAGGAAATATGTGTTTTCCGATGGTCTTAGGCAACCCCTGTGAAAGGGTCATTCAACCCCCAAAGGGGTCACGACCCACAGGTTGAGAACCGCTGTTCTAAAGGGGTGATTCTGCTTGGGAAGTAAATCTCACATTAGGTTCTCTGCTTTGGAGGTATTAAGATTTTCTGCCTCGGAAACCCAAGATCCAGGGCACGGCCAGGCTGACTCCGTGATATTTGCTTCTGCTCTGGCTGGAGCGACGCCCACAAGCACACAGTCCATCCAAGTTTTCCTGTTTCTATATCTGTCGGACACCGAGCCAATCCATCTTTAATCCCCGTGAACTTTTGACGGCTATGTAGCTACTTGCTATTTTAGATGCCATTTGCTGTTGCTAGGACTGCAGTTTATGACACGTATGCCTCCTTAGAAGATCCTATGGAGGAAAGTCAGGGAAACAGTTATTTATTTATTAAACTTGTTACACCGCCCACCCCCCGAAGGGCTCTGCAAAATATGTAAATTTAATATGGAAAATAAAATATTTTAAATGAATATATTTTAAATGATGTTGTTGTATTTGGTTAGGACAGGGGTGTACAACTCTGGCACCCCAGATGTTCATGGACTACGATTCCCATCAGCCCCTGCCAGCATGGCCAATTAGCCAGCATGGCGGGGGGGGGGGGATTAAGAGATGGTGGTTCATATATTAACAATTCTGGAGCTTACTATTAGATAGCACACTGAGGCTCATTCCGCACATGCAGAATAATGCACTTTCAAACTGCTTTCAGTGCTCTTTGAAGCTATGCGGAATGGCAAAATCCACTTGCAAACAGTTGTGAAAGTGGTTTGAAAACACATTATTTTGAGTGTGCGGAAGGGGCGTTAAAAGTCAATGGAAGTCAATTTGGAGTGGGGGTGGGGAATTACCCCATAAATAAAAGCAGCCAGGTTAGTTGCAGCTGGTTCCCTTCCTCGCATGGCAACCCGAATTCAAAGCATGAGTGAAATCCAGGTTTAGGATCCTAGTTAAACAGGGTGGAAACTAACTCCAGTTAACTCATGCAGCTGGTTACATCACAGGTAACCAAATTTAGAAGAAGAGTTGGATTTATACCCCACCTTTCTCTCCTGTAAGGAGACTCAAGGTGGCTTACAAGCTCCTTTCTCTTCCTCTCCCCACAACAGACACCTTGGGAGGTAGGTGGGGCTGAGAGAGTTCTGAAGAACTGTGGCTAGCCCAAGGTCACCCAGCAGGAATGTAGGAGTGCGGAAACTCATCTGGTTCACCAGACAAGCCTCTGCCCCTCAGGTGGAGGAGTGGGGAATCATACCCAGTTCTCCAGATTAGAATCCACCTGCTCTTAACCACTACACCACGGTGGCTCTCAGCTTTTAAGCTTAATTGTTGGCACAGGAAACAATTTGCAGGCTGGGTTTGTGCAGCCCTACATTTAACTGAGGGTTAAGATGGACTTCTGCATGCAGCCCCTGGAAAGATGGGGCAAGAGGCGGCGGCTCATCTTCTGCAGACAGCAACACAGGACCATATCTGGGAACACTGTTGGAATAAGATGGGGGGTGGCAGCCCTTTCTGCTCCTTCCACAGCCAAAAGCAGTTTGGTTTATGAGAGGACAGCAAGCCGCTGGCATCTCGGCAGAGCGCCAACAACAATCTACTGGGTTGCAATTTGCTACAGCGATGCCAAAGGGCTGTCAGCACGGCACACTGCTCGGGCTCTGGGGAAGTGGGAAAGATCTGGGCGATGAGTGGATATTCAAGCTATCAATTGCTTTACTGGTCATCAGCAAAGCCCCGCTAGTCTCCCGTTCTGTTGTTGAAATGATAATATATCAGCTCAACAGCACAAGCCAGCTGGAGAGTAATCATCTTGGGCACTGAGTCACAGCTCAGGGGTAAGGCACCTGCTCGGTAGAAAAAAAAATCTCTGGTCCAGTCTCTGGCACCTTCCTGTGAAAAGATTTCACATAGCAGATGCTGGGGAAGACCCGCCTCTGCCTGAGTTCCTGAACAGCAGCTGCCAGTCAGAGTAGACAACACAGAGATAGAAAGCCACACAGCCTGACTCAACCCGATGTCAATTCATATGTTTGTGAAACGTATGCACATTCACAATGTGTTAACAGACCAGGGTTAAATTAAAAGTGCTTAAAAAAAATAATAATAAAAGAGCTGATTTAAGTCACCGAGAGGGGAACAATGGGTTTTAAATCACATCCGCTGTTTTGAGTGGCATGAATTTCCTAACCAACATACTAAACTGGTTGCCATAACAATTAAGACATAATAGGATTTAACAGAAAACGGAGCCTGCCTTCCCAAGAATATAACCCCAAATCCTCCCATCTCCCAATCCACGTGCCTTTATATACCACACAATCGTATCAGCTTTGGGTGGAGCCGTCACCACCGGGATTATCCTGTGCTGTGGTTGTTTTAAAAGACTTACTCCTCTTCCCATTGTCACCTCTGGAACTGCCTTTTGAAGGAAGAAAATAAGTCACGGGAGGAGAGGGTTTTTTCTCTCAGGCCCTTTCCCCACTTACATTAAGCCCCGTGCTACTTTCCTCAAGTAGTGCGGGGTCCAGCTGCCCTCCCCACTTCAGGGGCGGTGAGAACGCAGCCGCCCCGACACTGCCTCTCTCGTGCCCCCTCAGCACGCGTAATTCCTGGCGCCTTTTGAAATGGTGCCGTTTGACAACCCCACGCAGAGTGCAGGGTCGTGGGGAAGCCAGGGCGCGTGCCAGGAATTGTGTGCGCCAGAAATAGCCCGCAGCAACCCTCGGGCAAAGGTGAGTGGGGAAAGGGCCTCAGTCTTCCATTTCCCTGTCATTTGAATCATAGAGTTGGAAGAGACCCCAAGGGCCATAGTCCAACCCCCTGCAATGCAGGAATACACAATCAAAGCACTCCCGACAGATGGCCATCCAGCCTCTCTCTTTGAAAACCTCCAAAGAAGGAGACTCTGCCACAATCCGAGGTAGTGCATTCCACTGTTGAACACCCCTTACTGTCAGGAAGTTTTTTCTGATGTTTGGGTGGAATCTCTTTTCCTTCATCTCGAACCCATAACTCCTGGTCCAGGTCTCTGGAGCAGCAGAAAACCAGCTTGCTCCCTCACCAACATGGCATCCCTTCAAATATCTAAACATGGTTATCATGTCACCTCTTAACCTTCTCTTCACCAAACTAAACATACCCAGCTCCCTAAGCCTCTCTTCGTAGGTTATGGATTCCAGACCTTTTACCATTTTGGTCGCCCTCCTGTGGACCCGTTCCAGCTTGTCGCTGCCACAGAAAAACACCACAACCAATCTGGTTGAATACTTCCTATTGGAAAAACATGCAAGCACCTGTAAGTGCTCCTTGGCAGCTCTGAGGATTTTCAGTGAAGAAAATGATAAAGGAGGAGGACAGAGCAAAAGAGTCCCTCCACCAGGCCTATTCTCCCCCTCCGAAATGAAGATCCAAAAACTGGATTTGCCCAAAAAAAAAAAGTAAAGGCTTCTAAAATGATCATGTAACTCAATCATCCTCTAAAGACAAAGAGGGGACAGGTGAGAGATTCCGGGGTTTTTGTTCATCTGCCTTTGTATGTGCACAGATGAGGAGACGGTTTTCTTGGAGGCAAAGAATCACATTGCAGAACAGTATGAGGAGCAAGATTGCGAGCCGCTCACCCCGTCCTTCCCAGCAGCAAGGCTGGTAATTGCTTAACAAGACAGATGGAAAGTAAACGGCCGTGCTATTTGGTTGAGTCATAAATATTCATAATAATAAATATGATACATAACCTATTGTGTCATTCAAAATATTTGACCTCCCAAGTCAAATATTTTCCCCATTTTTCCCGTCACACGCAGGGAAAAACAGGCTTTAATTCAGTGTTCAATAGAGTAGCAAGAACGGAGTAATAAGATCTAAGTACGGACTGTTAACACTTTGGGGGAGCAGCATTTAAAAGGTCCAGGATTGCTAATGAGCAAAACTTTTCTTGCTGCGTCAGTCTTTCAAACTGCTCCAGAGATGTCCTGGCTGGTCATCCCTGCAATTCAATTTCTTTTTAAAGTGACTACTCCCATCACTGGGATCATGAGCTTCCAAATTCGACACGCTTGGTCTCGGATGCTGTTTGGTGCAAAAGACACCCCCCGGGAATGTCAACCCCATGGACCCACTTGGCGATTTTACTGAACATGTTCTCTCTGGGTCTATGCCCCGAACCCCACATTAGATGTATCTGCATCAATGCTTACTGTTTTGCCTCTCAGCCACAAAGACTCACAATGCTATGAAAGTCCTTCAGTTTGGGACTAGTTAAGAACATAAGAAGAGCCCGGCTGGGTTAGACTGACCATCTTGTCCTGAATCCCTGCGCTCACAGTGGCCAACCAGTTATGCTGGAGTTCCATAAACGGGGCTTAGAAGCCCTTCCCCCTAATGTTGCCTCCTGATGCTATGATTCAGAAATATACTGCTAAGGTTTCTGTAAGGAGACACAAATGGCCAGTGTCAGGGTTTGATCCCAATACTTTATTTGCAGTGGTGCATCTTCTAAAAGCTTCTATGCATTCCTGGCTATGATGATCATACAAATAAATCTGGAGCCAAAAGACAATCCAGTTATTAACTGAGCACATTTTACATTTGGCACATACCAGTACCTTAAGATTTTCACCTTTGGAATGCGGGGCGGGGCGTGCGCGCGCGCACCCGCAGGAGCGCACTGCCTTTTGCGCACTGCCTTTTGTGACAGGGCGGGAAACCGGGGACCGCCGCAAAAGGCAGTGCGCTCCTGCGGCCACGTGCGCCTCCCACACTGCCGCACTGCCTTCTGGGGGGCTTCCCTGTTTCCTGCCCTGTGACAGGGCGGGAAACCGGGGAGCGCCGCAAAAGGCAATGCGCTCCTGCGGCCACGTGCGTGCTCCCACGCTGCCGCACTGCCTAATAGGGAGAATTAAAAAACCCCGCGGGACACGGGACAAATTGCTTAAAAGCGTGACTGTCCTGCCAAAAGCGGGACGTCTGGTCACCTTACGGTACCTACATCCCATGGTTTCTTCCCTGAGCAAGGCCTCTTCCACACAAGCAGAATAATGCACATTCAATCCACTATCACAATTGTTTGCAAGTGGATTTTGCTATTCTGTACAGTACAATCCAGCTGCAAAGTGCATTGGAAGTGGATTGAAAATGCATTATTCTGCAAGTGCGGAAGGGGCCCAAGAGATGAATAATCCGATTCTCCAAAGCCACATGAAGCTGCTGTCTACAGAATCAGACCACACTGTCTCCTCAGACAGGTAGAGGCTCTCCAGGGTCTCTGGCAGAGGTCTTTCACATCACCTACTACTCCATCTTTACACTGGAGATGCCAGGAACTGAACCCAGGATGCGCTGCAAGCAAAGCAGATGCTCTTACTACTGAGCTGGGGCTGACGATTTACATTCCTGCATACTCTGTGGCATAATTCTAAAGGGGTTATGGAAGTTTCCATTGCTAACAGTATAACACAATATGACATCACTAGCCCCATTCCGTGACATCACCAACCCCATTTCGTAACATCACCAGGGGCCGCCCCATCTGTTTTAGGATTTAGTAAGCTAGGGATCCAGCAACTCTAAGGGGACATGATTGCTTATGGCTAAGATCTCCACCCATCTACAAAAAACATAAGCCTCTCTGCTGAAAAATATTTTAAAATAAACTGTTATCTTTTATTACATTTTTGAAAGATGGGAACTGTGCAGTTAGCCCACCAAAGAAACCTTTATTGGGCTTTATGAACAGTGAATAATGCCTCAGTTCACGTATCTCATCCTTTAATTCTGTCCTATCTTCAAGGTACAGTGTCCCCATCCTCCATTTAAACACACAGCAGTGCAAGAGTTAGACTCAGTAAGAACCTTCTCTCCATCCCCCCCTGTTCCATGTTTAGGAAGTCACACAAATTCTATTCAGCATCATTTAGAGTTTGTGTGCTACTGTTTAAAATAATGACACAGGTTTGGATCTAGCAGAAGAATTCTTGGAAGGGTGGGCTTTTCCCCACCTCCCTGTCTCCCCAAACAGTCCTCTATTTGCTCTGAAGAACATCTTCAAGGGGCAGAAGTGCCTTGCAGAGAACCTGAACTACAGGAGGAGGTTTGCAACAATGAGGGGATAATAGTTCAAGATGGCATCTTTCTCCATTTTACTAGAAGAAGAAGAAGAAGGAGGAGGAGGAGGAGGAGGAGGAGGAGGAGGAGGAGGAGGAGGAGGAGGAGGAGGAGGAGGAGGAGGAGGAGGAGGAGGAGGAGGAGGAGGTGGAGGAGGAGGAGGAGGAGGTGGAGGAGGAGGTGGAGGTGGAGGAGGAGGAGGAAAAGGAGGAGGAGGTGGTGGAGGTGGAGGTGGAGGAGGTATATCCTTCCTTTCTCTCCTTCAAAGGGGCTCACAACCTCCTTTCCCTTCCCTCCTCACAACAAACACCCTGTGAGGTAGGTGGGGCTGAGAGAGCTCCAAAAAGCTATGACTAGCCCAAGGTCACCCAGCTGGTGAATTCCCCAGATAAGCCTCCACAGCTCAGGCGGCAGAGCGGGGAATCAAACCCAGATCCTCCAGATTAGAATGCACCTGCTCTTAACCACTATGCCACTGCTGCTCCCTAGTAGAAGAAGAAAAAGAAGAAGATATATCCTGTCTCATATTAGTGTCTATAGATGGCTTACAAAGGTTAACACAACAATGAAAACCAATCAAAACATATCAATAAAATACAACAATCAAACCAACCAATACAATTTATGCACATTTTAGATTTTGTTTGGCATTCTATTGGTGGGAAAAATAATCCCAACCTACTTTAAGGAGCTGTTACAATGGCTGAGATCATACGTATGAAATACTGTTAGTACACAAAAAAACCCAGTGTTGTAAATTGTTCGGCACGCCCAATGTCAACTCCGCATCCTTTCCTCAGAGCCTCTGGTTATGTCCTGCCTAAAGCTACCTCGTCATTTGCCTCCATCAGCCTGCATATCCCTCCATGGCCTGAAACACTCCATCTCTGGAGTTTTTCCCACTTTCCCCCGAAATCAAACCTACGAGTGTCTGCCAAACAAAATCTAAAATGTGCATAAATTGCACTGATTGACATAATCCCGCGCGCACTGAGTACTGTTGCCATTTCTGCATAGACAAAGGCAGGCGGAGTGGGAATCAGCCAGTGCTGCCCATCTTTGACACTCCCGACGCTGCAGTTTGAGACATTACGGAATAATTCATAACAAGCGGTGATGCGAGAATTCGCATTATGCCTCCCACTGATAACCAATGCAAAAAGTGAATGGAGACCGAAGTTCTCTCAGTCTTTCACTCTGCTGCCATACTTACATCCTCCTCCTGCAAGTTCCCCAGAGAAACTAAGAACCTCCCCTTGGACACAAAAGAAGCAAAGAAGACTAAATGAGGAGAACTAAAGCAATCCCATAAAAGCCCGAGGAAGTTACCTGCTAGTCACAGACTTTCACAGGGCAGCTGGGAGCAGAATAGGAAGTAAAGGTGGGAATCAACACAGGTGTTCACCTTTCCCCTATCAACTAGTTCCTCCTCCTTCCTGGACTTTCCAGTTACGGTAACTGCAAACTTGTTTCCTGGCATCTGAAGGGGGAAACTGCAAGGACGGAGAACACAAGAGCGCTAACCCAGGAGACAAAAAAGCGGTCTCTTGTGCTGCTGAACAACACTCGCATGCAATGCTTCTCTGGCTTCTTGGAGTCTCTATGCTGAGGAATGGTCTTGTTTTTTAAAAAAACTAGACATGGAAGTGATACACATAGAGCAGTGGTGGCAAACCTATGGCACGGGTGCCAGAGGTGGCACTCAGAGCCCCCTCTGTGGGCACGCACAGAGTCACCCCCCTCTCCCCCACACACATCTAGGTTGGCCTAGGCCTCTGGGCTCGATTATTAGCATTAAACCTAAGACCTAATTTTGGGGAAGCAGTGTAGGTAACCCTGTTAAGCGCTGTTAAACCCCACTGATTTTCATGCAAAGAAGAAAAGTGCAATCCTTTACCTGGGAGTAAGCTCGGTTGCTGGCAATGGGGCTTGCTTCTGAGTAAACCCTCCTAGGGTCGTGATTCACCCATTGGAAGAGCTGCATAGTTGCTTCAAAGCAACTACCACCAAGCTTACTCCCGAGTAAGGCATGTCTCAGAGCCAACCCTTTTTTCTAAACTAAACCTCAGCATTCAGGTTAAATTGCTGTGTTGGCACTTTGCGATAAGTAAATGGGTTTTAGGTTGCAATTTGGGCAGTCAGTTTCGAAAAGGTTCACCATCACTGACATAGAGGGTCTTTCTATGCTGCTCTGGGAAGAAGGATTCTGTACTGACCAAAGCAGGATTCCGCAACACAGATCAGTTACACAAACCAAGTTTGTGCGCTTACTTTGCACGATGCATCGTGATAGTACCACAGGGAGGGGGAACAGCCATGCAGGCACTGATGCCCTTTCCCCCATCGTTGGCCAGAGTAACCCTGACGAGCCATCTTTCCTTGGTCCTTCTCCACTTCATCCTCCTGAAGTCAATAGGTGCAGACACCAGGAACCACGTGTGCTTACACATGCTTACATGTGTGCTTACACGCAACCACGCCCTCCCATTCCCAGGTAAAGCCCCCTTCCGCACTTGCAGAGTAATGCATTTTCAATCCACTTTCAATGCACTTTGAAGCAGGATTTTACTGTGCGGAGCAGCAAAATCCACTTGCAAACAGCTGTGAAAGTGGATTGAACGTGCATTATTCTGCATGTGCGGAAGGGGCCAAAGTGGGAAGCCGCACGGTCTGTTTTAGCAGTGACAGTGTACAGGGGAGGGGTGGGGCTAAACCCTTCCCCCTCCCACTTGTTACCCTGCACATGAAACTGCCTTATACTGAATCACATCACTGGTTCATCAAGGTCAGAACTTACTCAGACTGGCAGCAACACTCCAGGGACTCAAGCGGAGGTCTTTCCCATTGCATTTCCTTTTCACATCACACAACACATCACACAATCTTTTTAGCTGGAGATGCTGGGGGTTGAACCCGAGACCTTCTGTATGGGAAGAGGATGCTGTACCACTAAGCCACAGACATTCCCTTTAGGTTAGGCTGAGAGAGTGACTGGCCCCAGGTCACCCAGAAAGTTCTCGTGACAGACCGGGGATTCAAACCGGAGTCTCCCAGATCCTAGCGCAGCTCTTCAGCCACGTCTCAAAACTATCTCAGGTAGCATCATGGTAGGCTTATTGAACTACTAGAACCAGGGGGCATATACTAGAATACTAGAACCAGGGGGCATTCATTGAAAATGTTGGGGGGAAGAATTAGGACTAATAAAAGGAAACACTTCTTCACGCAGCGTGTGATTGGTGTTTGGAATATGCTGCCACAGGAGGTGGTGATGGCCACTAACCTGCATAGCTTTAAAGGGGGCTTGGATAGATTTATGGAGGAGAAGTCGATCTATGGCTACCAATCTTGATCCTCCTTGATCTCAGATTTCAAATGTCTTAGCAGACCAGGTGCTTGGGAGCAGCAGCAGCAGAAGGCCATTGCTTTCACCTCCTGCAGGTGAGCTCCCAAAGGCACCTGGTGGACCACTGCGAGTAGCAGAGAGCTGGACTAGATGGACTCTGGTCTGCTCCAGCAGGCTAGTTCTTATGTTCTTAAATGCAAATTTTTTTTTGAAAAAATAGTTGGTTAAAATCTTGCTAAAGTCTCTGGGATAAGGAAGTCTCAAAAACCGGTGAGAAAGTTGGTGTAATTGAACTTGGCATAAATGGGCTGAGCCGTCCCCTCTCTCACTGCCTCAGCCTGTTCTTGCCAAGGTGACTTTCCATTGTCCATGCCTTCTCTTGCAAAGAAAAAGGCAATTTATCACCTCAATGGTATTTTAAGGAGCACCGCACTTGGAACAGTAACATTATGGGAATATTCATTTTGCCTGGCCGAGAACCAAGAGGATGACAGAGGTCCGATACCTAGGAAGAAAAGCTTCTTTGCATCAGGGCTGGCTGAGATCCCCTCGCTTGATTGTAGCCACCCTCTGAGGATGGCGTGGGTAAAAGACATAACCTGACGGGGACGGGGAGAGGGTAACATCTGCCAGAAACATGTGAAAGACAAACAGGGCAGGAATGAGAATGCAAACCTATCAACGGCCACACTGGAACATGATGGTATCAACCACGTAATGGACACAATAAGTTAAAGACTGAGGCCCGGGACCAGTGGTGGGATCCAAAAATTTTAGTAACAGGTTCCCATGGTGGTGGGATTCAAACTGTGACATAGCGCCAATGGGGCTGGGCTGGGCATGACGGGGGCATGGCTGGGCATTCCAGGGGCGGGGCACTGCTGGGCGGGGCTGTGGCAAGGCCGCTGCCACTGCACCAGTCCTTGGGCAGGAAACAAATGCACGCAGGCGCAGGCTGCCACGCACGCCGGTGCACCTCCTGCTAGACTGCTTCAAGTTCTGCGTGCTGCTGCTGAGAGGAGGGGCGTAACTAAGGCAAAAATCACATGGCAAAATCACCAATTAGTAACCCCCTCTCGGCACACACAAATAATTAGTAACTTACTCTTGGGAACCTGTGTGATCCTGCTGGATCCCACCTCTGCCCGGGATATGTGATCTGTGAGCACAGAGAGTCAATTGGCTGCACATACTGTAACCACAATGAGCCAGCCAATCACACTGGTTTTCCCATCTGATCAGCGAGACAGGCCTCTGCCTACGAAGCTGTCTGGAATAGTCACGCCCACTCAAGCACAGAAGTCCACCCCAGTAGAGTATTTATTTATGCTATTCACGGGCCACCTTTGTACAGAGACTCAAGGCAGGCTACACAAGGCAAGCCAATACAATCTACAGGATGGGACATCCCACAAGCTACGTGTTGGGAACAGGACTGCAGAAATCTGGAACGCACAATAAGCATGAACGCATAGCGAGGAAGCAGATTTCAAGCTGCTGTGCATGTGGGCATCTGCTGGTTCATTTATTTACGCAGTGCTTTCTCCAACAATGAACTGAATGTTCACAAAAGAGAGAAGGAAGCCCCCCTCCAACAAGCCATAACAGAAGCAGAACTATCAAAAACCACCCTAAAAGTCATTAGAAAGCACTAGCACACTTCGAATGCCATCTTAAACAGAAGGACACTGCTCTAAGAACTCCGTAAGAGCCCAGGAAAGGCTCTCTGCCACAAGTAGGGCTTGAAGCTTGTTCCCCACGGCCCCACCCCTAAAGAAAAAACAAACCACCGGCCAAACATGACTGACAATAACCAGAAATCAGAAGAAAACCCCACACCCATTCTGAAAAATAATCTGGAAATGTATTTTGCCGACATCCAGATAAAGTTTTAACTGAGCCCTGTAACAACACTTGGGACACTATCCTTGCGTGTTGGGACCTGATGCTGTGCTATAAGAATAGATACTTCTGTGCTGAAACCTGGAGGATCCTACATAAAACTGCTGGAAGTAGTGATGTCTACCGTGTTTCCCTGAAAATAAGACAGTGTCTTATATTAATTTTTGCTTCCCAAGATGCGCTATGTCTTATTTTCAGAGGATGTCTTATTTTTCCGCTCCACAGCTACATGGTCTGGTGTTCTGTTCGACGGGCATGATTCCAAACAAAAACTTTGCTACGTCTTACTTTCGGGGGATGTTTTATATTTAGCACTTCAGCAAAACCTCTGCTACGTCTTATTCTCCGGGGATGTCTTATTTTCGGAGAAACAGGGAAGCATGTAAAGGAAATGAGAAGACCACCCAGCAGGGGGCGGGCAAGTGGTCAGGTAGAGAGGGTTGTAAGGTTAGAGACCCCTGCGTCCTTTCCTGTCACCTCTTGTCTGTCCTTAGACAGGTATTCTCAGATCTAATTTCCTATTTCTCAGAAGTCTTCTCTGATTAGAAAGGTTGCAGCAGGCTACCTCTGTTTGTCTTTCCTATCTGAAATGTAGTTCCCCTAATAAACATTTACTTTTAATCCTTTAATCAGTGCACCTGACACCCCTCTGCTCAGTCATCTGCCAACAAAATCAGCATGCAGAGAAATGCTGGAACTATATTTCCAGCTTTGTCTTTGGGCTTAGTTGCGATGGAACTGCAACCAGCCGCTGATTGAAACAGAGCATCTATTGCCAAATCACACTGCTGTAAAGCCACAGTAATGGGGCCATCGAAGCACACTGCAGGAAGGTGCGGTAGGACAGAGTGACCGAAGCCTTGAACCCGGCTGTGGCAGATGCAAACCTCCTTGCCATCTTTGCCTTACTAGGGACAGGGACCATCCGTCTGCACTATGCTCAGATCTAGCACATACCACAAATGGTCCAGAAGATGACCAAGTCATTCTGTAGTCTACTGCAAGGAATACATTTCAGAGCTCTACTTTCTACTTTGCCCCATTCTATGCTGCTCCATAGTACATTACCTGGAAAGGGCCATGGCTTGGTGGTAGAAAATCTGCTAGGCAGACAGAAGGTTCCAGGTTCGATTTCTGGTATCTCCAAAGGACAAAGTGATGCGAGAAACCTCTACCTGAGACCCTGGAGAGCTGTTGCCAGTCAGAGTAAAAAATGCTAACTTCAATAGACTAACCGTCTGACTCAGTGTAAGGCAGCTTTGCCTGTTCCAATGATCCTTATGCCTTCCTGTCAATCATCCATAGCCCACCCACGTAACTCCCTAGAGTCACTAGACAAAGATTGACAGCTCTGCTGGGGGGAGAAAAAGGGGGGAGAGAGCTGTCACTGAAGATCTGGAAGCAATAACCAGGATGCTCGCTTGACCAGCGAGAAAAAGAATCCCAACTCAGGCATAATATACAGTTACTTATGATGTTACAGTTTACATATCTAAAAACATTGCATATCTACAGCTATACAATTCTAAATTTATTTAAACCATTTTAACAACTTGGGTAGAGGTGTTTAAGACCTCTTAAAATAGTGTAATATTTTTCTATGTATATAAAATTATATGTATCTTTCTATTAGCTTTTTTCTACATATAATAACTGAGAATGCAGCTATAATTAATTAGATCGTTCAAATGACCAATGATTAAAGTTGCTTTTATTCAGTATGCTACTTAATAGTAGTTTATTTGCACCAAAACAATGAAGAAAATGTATAAGATTGTACATGCAGATCCATGTAATAATATTACTGTTTTGGAATATTGCTGTTTATGTTTGCTAATTTTTTTCATTTTTAATTCTTTCCTCCTTTTCGGTAACTTTTTCCTGGTAAAGAAAAATTATAATAAAAAAAAGAAAGAAAGAAAATGAATTCCACACAGTCCAAAAGGGCCGGGAGGATTCAAGTGCAGAAAGAAGCAACATAAATGTGCTGTTTGTCTCTATGATTTAGCTGCAAACAGCCTTGAGCATCTTCTGATAGGAAGGCAACCTAGAAGCTTCTAAACCTATACATAAATAGGAGAAATAACAGAAGGAGGACACTGCACATGGAAGCTGAGCACTACTTCGTTCAAAGGGCCATGCAAAGCCAATTTGGAAAAAGCTAAAACTAGACCTGGGTTCTGTGGAATAAAGGAGCGCCAACAGCAGGATGCACCTGAGGGGCTGGATGGCCATCTGTCAGGAGTGCTTTGATTGTGTGTTCCAGCATTGAAGGGGGTTGGACTGGATGGCCTTTGGGGTCTCTTCCAACTCTATGATTCTATGAAGGCTGACATCACAACTAAGCATCCCTGGCCTCTGCAGAGGTCCACAGTCCAGCCCACTGCCAACCAATGCCATCTGCCCTGCCTGCTTCCACAAGAAACAGGAAGTGACCTCACAGCCCCCTGCAATGTCACCAGGTCTCTCCAGTGACTTCAGTCTCCCATGCAAGTGGCCCTCAAAGAAACAGCAAAATGAGATTCTTGCGTTCCTCTTATCTGGATCGTCCTCAGTGGGAGAGCAAAAGTCATGTTATACTCCCGTTCCCAGGAGGGTATGTGTGTTCATGCACATGAAGAAGAATTGGTTTTTATACCTCGTCTTCCTCTAGCTTTAAGGAGTTGTAAAAGGGCTTGAAATCCCCTTCCCTTCCCCACAACAGACACCTTGTGAAGTAAATGGAGCTAAGAGAGTTCCGACAGAACTGTGACTAGCCGAAGGTCACCCAGCAAGGTTCATGTGGAGGAGTGGAGAATTAAACCCAGTTCTCTAGGTTAGAGTTCTCCACTCTTAACCACTACATCATACTGTGCACTACAAGGGGCAAGGTCACCAGAAAAGGTGGCTTTGGATACCCTTCCAACATCAGCCATTAAAAGAGGATAAGGAATCAGACACAAACAAGGCCTTTTCCATGTCCCACCACAGTCTGAATGGTCACAGCCAGTAAAGGGAGAACTCTTAGACAGGAATGTATCACTTACGAATGCTGTTAAAGCGCAGCACAATGGGAAAAGCATCATTTTTAGCACCAAGGCCCCTTCTGCACATGCAGAATAATGCCCTTTGAATCCACTTTCACAGTTGTTTGCAAGTGGATTTTGCTCTTCCGCCCAGTAAAATCCAGCTGCAAAGTGCATTGAAAGTGGATTGAAAGTGCGTTATTCTGCAAGTGCAGAAGGGGCCCAAGTCATTCCTGCACTGCCATACAGTTAGACCATTGTTCTGCCTTCTGTAGGCAAGTTTCTTCCAAACTGCTTGATAAGATTCTAGCAGGCAGCTAGAGACTGAACACGTTCTCATCTAGTTTCATTTTTCAGATGCTTCCTTTGCGTCTCTGGTAACTTTCCAACTGCCCAGGGGTAAACATCTTGAGCAGACGGCAAGCACCAAGGAGCCTCGGAGACTTTGCGTTTAAGAATGTCTGTAATGAGAAAGTAGCCGCAGTGCAAAAAAAATCAGCTGACACATGGAGCAGTTTAGACACAGGCTATTGCCAGGGGAACAGGCCACGGGGCCTCCCTTGGCCACCCAACACTCGGCTCCCCATTCCCCCAACCAGAAGAAAAACAGAATTACATGAATGGACTCATTTTGGATAAATCCATCTTGCACTTTTTTTAAAAAATAAAACCTGCTTGATGCTCCAAGTTTTGCCTGCAGAAGATGGATCACTTTTGTTTTCAACATTCGCGGTCTCACACGACCTTTCTTGGAGTAACTCAATTCATCCAGTGAGGGGGTCACAGAAGGACCACTGAACTGTTTACCACCCTGGGGCCACATTATGGTAAGTGAGAGAATTGTGCCTTGCTTAGTTTCAGTCTAGTATTGATAGCTCAGATGTTTCGAAGGTTTCCATCAGTTTCGCCAGCATGGCCAATTGGCCATGCTGACAGGGGCTGATGGGAATTGTAGTTCCTGAACATCTGGAGAGCCGCAGGTTCCCTACCCCTGGCTTAGTCACACATAGGACCTTGTATGTCCTGAAGGGAATACCAAGCAAGGGGGGGGGGGAATATGGTGGAGAAATACATTAATCCACACTTAAGAGACTAGAAAGGTGCATGGGGGGAGGCGATAAGGTTCATATCTTTGCATTCTTGCTACCAGATAGGGCACACCCACATCTGTGCATTAGTGGCACATCAAAATACCATGTCACAGTGACTCAGTGACAAGGAACATGCTTCTTAGCTGTCAGGTTTATCTCTAGACAGCTCCAACTAAAGTATCTCAGGAAAAGCCTCCAACTAAAGTATCTCAGGAAAAACCAAGACCGGAGAACTGCAGCCAATCAGAGCAGAGGATACTGGATCACAGCCCAGCATCATATGAGGCAGCTTCATACTTTCACACACATTTACTACATTAATTTAGTGAGTACTCCTGTGGCAAGAGATGACACGTAGGGTGTCAGAGCCACAATACAGCACAGTAAGAGAGGAAGCACTCGTCCCTACAATGACTCTGAATTGCATGAGCTAGACCAGGGGTCTTCCACCTGCGGCTCTCCAGACGTTCATGAACGACAAATCCCATCAGCCCCTGCTAGCATAGCCAATTGCTGATGGGAATTGTAGTCCATGAACATCTGGGGAGCTGAAGGTTGCAGACCCCTGGTCTAGCTCATGCCGTTCAGAGTCATTGCAGACCCCTGAGCGAGACAGTTCAAACAAATTATCTTGGGGCAGTTGTATCTTATGTGGAAACAACGTAGGGAGAGACATCAAGACTCCAGGTGACATGGTTTTGTCTGCTACCACCTGAGAAAGAAAGGTGATCATGGAAGGCAGTGCTTCTATTCTGATGCGCCGAAGGCCCTCCAAATCAATAACACTGTCCGGAAGTTGTGATTTATTATTACCCTTTATAGAGTCCCTAACAAATGAGTGCTCTCGTGCTTTCCCTGTTCAGGCACTCACAAAGGGTTTCTCTTGCCCTTCACCACTGGGCAGAGGAATTTCATTTGGACTTTTATCTCTAGGGATCCATCAAGAGATAAGACTTCCTCCTATGAATCTCAAAGTGGCACTTATCGATTTTCCTCTCCCACAAAGTGACAGGAGGTACAGAAGCAGCCACGAGGCAGTTGGGAGCTAATCACCTGCTCTTCCAAAGTCAAAGCCGGCATCTCCCTAAAAAAGCAACGATTGCATTAATTGACCAAGTGCTCCTTGACAGAGCCGGCCAGGAGGACCTCTGAGCGGTCCACAGTCTCCTTCCCCACAATCTGATCATCTCTTGGCACTCGTTCAGAACACTGTCCTCTTCACACAGTGCTGTTGCTTTGATGAGGCTTCTCCCCTCAACACTGGCTTTGCTAAGTTCAGTCAGGTAGACTGTCTCTAGATCAGTGGTTCTCAACCTTCCTAATGCTGTGACACTTGTTGTGGTGACCCGCAACCAGAAGTGGAATCCAGCAGGTTCTCACAGGTTCCTGAGAGTAGGTTACTAATTATTTGTGTGTGTCGAGAGGGGGTTACTAATTGGTGATTTTGCCACGTGATTTTTGCCTTAGTTACGCCCCTTCTCCGCTCCTCAGCAGTAGCGCGCAGAACTTGAAGAAGTCTAGAAGGAGGTGCACCGGCGTGTGTGGCAGCCCGTGCCTGCGTGCATTCGTTTCCTGCCCAAGGACCGGCGCAGCGGCTGCGTCCTTGCCACAGCCCCGCCCAGCAGTGCCCCGCCCCCGGAATGCCCGACCACGCCCCTGTCATGCCCAGCCCAGTCCCATTGGCGCTACGCCACTGTTTGAATCCCACCAGCATGGGAACCTGTTACTAAAATTTTTGGATCCCACCACTGCCCGCAACCATAAAATTATTTGTGTCTTGGTTCCTAAGATCATCGAAAATATATGTTTTCCGATGGTCTTAGGCGACCCCTGTGAAAGGGTCGTTCGACCCCCAAAGGGGTCGCGACCCACAGGTTGAGAAACACTGCTGTAGATAGCCAGGAAGACAGAGGGAGGAGAGCATGACTCAGCACTTCAGATTTGGAATTGGCTACCCCGGAAGAATCAAGCCTTTATGAGGGCGGAAAAGTGGGGTATACATTTTGTAAAATAAAATTTAAAAAATAAGCTAGGCTGGGTTACAAAGCCAACTCTGGCAGTCAAAAGAGAAAATGCTAAAGACCTAACCCTATTTTATGTTTTACGGTTGTTTTCCACATAGACTTTCAGTCAGATGTCCTAAGTTTCTTGCTAGGAACTCCGTTCTCAAGTATGTGGGCCCCCAATTCCAGGACAACTGGAAGAAGAGGATTCTACATTTTTCTGACAGGACACAGCACACTATTTATCCTTCTGAGTGCTGCACATGAACTGATAGGTTACCCACAGAGCCAACTGTAAGACTATCACCTGATGTGGTCCAGTTTGGAAAGAAAAAGGAAGAGGCAGACACCCCTTCTTTCTGTCATTCCAATCTCAATTGGGGGTCCAGATGTTTGAGAATTAAATTCCTAGCAGGGAAATCACAGTTGATATCTGATAGAAGTACCCAAGGAGAACAAGTAGATGCTGGTTATTTGCTTGCACACACACATACACACACCCCTTTAAAGTGCTACCGCAATTTAGAAACTCTGCATCAAAATTCCAGTCCATCACAGTTCTAAATCATAAGTAAAGGATCACATAATCAACAATGTTTGCACTACCAAGTTACAATCCCTGTGTTTACACAAATGATGCTATCTTACTAGTCAAGTATTGACAACTTTCCACCGGTTCATTACTTAGGTTAATCATATTATCTACTAAATTGCAAGTGGAATATTAATTCCCAGAGAAATAACTGTGTTATTTGCTTGTGCGCCCTCAGACGATGGTTCCATTCCAGCATATCTACCTGCAAATAATCTCTGTTGTGGGAATTATTTTTGAGCAAACATTAACTCCTGGTTTAATAGTTGTGACATCTAAAAAAAAACCCCAGGTTTTATTGTTACAAAACCTTGGCAGACTAAACTCTCATTTCATTGTCTGTTGCATTTTTATCCCAAACTTCTGCAAGGAAGTCAGCATGGCATAACTTCCCTTTCCACTTTACCCTTACAATAACCTTTGAAGGTAGTGAAACTTATAGTAATTGACCTGCCCCTAATCAGCTAGAGCCTCCCTGGTTCTATTCCAACAGTATAACCACAACAGCACACTCGTTCACACCACCCATCCAAAGAACACTTATGAAGAAGAAGGGTTGGTTTGTTCATACACCACTTTTCTCTACCTTAAAGGAGTTTCAAAGTGACTTACAATCACCTTTCCTTTTCCACAACAGGTACCTTGTGAGGTAGGTGGGTTTGAGAGAGCAACTAGCCCAAGGTCACCCAGCAGGCTTCATGTGTAGGAGCAGAGAAACAAATCCAGTTCACTGTTGTGTCCGCTGTTCATTTAGTGGAATGGGGAATCAAACCCTATTCTCCAGATTGGAGTTCACCAGACTTAAGCAGCACACCACAGTGGCCACTATAAGTCACAAGAATAATGTTATATCTGAAAATATATTCATTTTCATTTATACTCAGCCTTTCTCCCCAATGGCAACCCAAAACAGCTTACAATGTTTTCTTCTTCATTTTTCCTCACAGCAACCCTATGAGGTAGATTAGGTTGAGAATGTGCAACTGGTCAAAAGTCATCCAGCAAACCTCTGTGGCAGACAGGGAATAAAAACCTGGGACTCTCAGATCCTAGTCCAACACACTGGCTCTCTAAAACATTCATTGTGCAGTTACCCATAAACAGATTCCAGTTCTCTTGATCTCACTTAATTTTTGAAACCTTAGCAGGTGCAGTAATGAAATTATCTCAGACTCTCATTCAGGCGACCATCTCCAATAAGGTCCCTCAACATTTTCCCTGCTTATTGGAACTGTCCCTTTTCTTGCTATTTTCTTTTCCTTGGAAGACAGCTCCAATTCTAGAAACAGTTTTCCTCTCCTTTTCTTCTACCAGGACCCCAGAGAGAACCGGTCATGTATATAGAAAACATGGTCTCAAAAGAGAATACGTAACCTGAAACAACATCTTCATCTGCTTTGACCCATTATAGTTGGTCTATGTTGCCTTGACAAGTTCCTTAAAAGTCCCGGGTCCAGGATTTAGAGCCAGATTTATTTCTGTACAGGTTCAGCCTTTACCCTTAATCTGGCATGGATTTTAATTAAGATACTGCATTTTATAGTTTGAACCAACGGCTCTTAACTTTAACTGATGCCTTTATGATTACTGCTAAAATGGGTTTTTTTTCTGTTATTTTATTATGTGTTGGTTATTGGGTTTTAAAAAATAATTATTGCAACTGCTGTTCTCAGTTTAGCGTAACCCACTCTTCAGTAGAAAATAAATTATATGAATTGAATAAATAATTAGAGTCAGTGATCAAAAAAAAGGGGGGGGGGAGACCCTATCACCCACAGACAGCAGAACCAAAAAGCCTTGAACACAAATCCACGAACAGCTTCTGTTAGGACCAATCCAGCAACACACAATAGCGCACAAGCTTTTGAGCTCCCCAGAACCCATCATCAGGTCTGACGTTACAAAGTGAGGCCCCTTCCGCACATGCAGAATAATGCACTTTCAAGCCACGTTCAAGGTACTTTGCAGCTGTGCGGAATAGCAAAATCCGCTTGCAAACAATTGTGAAAGTGGACTGAAAGTGAATTATTCTGCATGTGCGGAAGGGGTCTGAAAGAGGGGGGAAAGCTGATTTTAGCTACAAGGAGGGGGAGCTTAATCACACCAAATGCATGCCAAAACAGATTTTGTTGTTGAAAGTTAAGTTTCACAGGGGTGCAACCTGGTTGATTCAAAGATATCTGCAGGCTTAAGCATCTCTAAGACACAACGGCAGGGCCAACACTAAGTAGAAGTCCAGCAACACACCCAGATCGAATTAACCTGACAAGAGGGGATAAAAACTTTACCTGCTGAACTGAAAATAAGCAAGTGCACTCATCTGGGAGAGTTGCTCTCTGAGATACGCAGGATAGTGCAGAACAATCTGCTCCCAAACATGTCCCAGTCTGTACTTCCTGGTCAGGACATAATGTCTTCTCCTACGACATGAAAGGACACAGGGAGACTTGAGGGAGGGGTGCAGGGTGTTCATCCAGGGGAGAAGGGTCCGGTAGGGATCACTGAAAAGAGGCGGGTTTGAAGAGAGACCCAAGGAGGCAGAAAAGGAGGGGGGGGAATGGAGAAAGCAGAGAAACAGTACGGAAGGGCGAACAATATTTTGTGGATCACACAGCAGAGCTGAGTGTTGAAATGGTTAGGTTTTCATGTACTACGGATTGATATTTTTGGCAGTTGTTAGAATCTTGTGTTATTTGATGTTATGTTATTATTATGCTGTGAAATATAAGATGTTATTATGCTGTTACAAATTGTTACGATGCTATAATGCTGATTTGTGTTAGCTGTTAACCTGAGATGTTGGACCAGAGTCAGGATTTGTTGTAATTGACGTTGTTTATGCCTAGTGTACTGATATGCTGTTATTTACTATGTTGTACACTGCCCTGAGCCCTTCGGGGAAGGGCAGTATATACATCAAAAGTCAAATCAAAATCAAATCAAAATGCAACTGCGTAGAAGTGCAAGGGATGTCAGGCCTGCCACAATCTCCCCCCCCCCCCAACACATACTCTGTTGTCCTCAGCTGAAATTACTCCCCCAGGCTTTCATTAACTTCAATTGGGGAAAAAAACAACAGGCACTTTGCCTAGGTAGGGAGAAAATAGCAATTGGGAGGGGGGCGTATCGCAGTCTCAAGTCAGCTCCACGTTGGGTACCTCACAGAACAGGTAATTTCGAGACTGAACTTTCTGCGACTGCTGTTCAGTTCTCAACAGGTAACCCACACCTTTGTTTCAAACAAATGGTGGTTCAGAGTGGGTTCCTTACTACGCGGCTGTTAGCATATTGCTGTAATTGGCTGCCATCAAGCCTGCAATGCAAAGAAATAGTTATCCATCCATTAGATTAGACTAAGATCAATTGCTGGTTTGCCTGCTTTGGGGCATTGAGTGTATTACAGGATCATGTACGTTACTCAAATGCCTTCTAAGCTTTTCCTTGCGATAAGAAAAGCTGAACGTCAATAGATAGATTGAAGGAACTGTAGCTAAGATTGCAGTGTTTAGAAGAGGAGAGTTTGGATTTATACCCCACCTTTCTCTCCTGTAAGGAGACTCAAGGTGGCTTACAAGCTCCTTTCCATTCCTCTCCCCACAACAGACACCTTGTCAGGTAGGTGGGGCTGAGAGAGTTCTGAGAGAACTGTGGCTAGCCCAAGGTCACCCAGAAGGAATGTAGGAGTGTGGAAACACATCTGGTTCACCAGATAAGCCTCTGCCACTCAAGTGGAGGAGTGGGTAATCAAACCCGGTTCTCCAGATTAGAATCCACCTGCGCTTAACCAGGATACCACGCTGGCTCCATGTTTAGCTTCACAACACCAGAAAACTTTATCATAACACTGACCTAAAACACAGAACACTCTCTCCCAGCTTTTGGGTGGGATAGAGTTTAGAATCAGAGCACATGTTGGCGTGCAGTTCTCCGGTTCAATCCCCAGCATGCTCTTCTGTCTAAAGACCCTGGAGAACTCCTGCCAATCATATCAGATGTGAATGATCTAGGGCAGCGTTTCCCAACATTTTCGACGTCACGGTACCCTTGACCTCACTCTTCATATCTCACGGTACCTCTGCCACCCCCCTCACCTTCCCCTCTCAGTGCCCCTGCTTACCACCATCCCCCCACCTTCTCCTCCCAGGGTGAAGGGAAGCACTGTGAAGAAGGAAGTGGCTGCTGACCTTGCGGCTGGTCCTGCCCCCTGGGCCAGCTCCATGTCCTTGCTGGCACCGGCAGAAGACACCACAAATGTGAGGGGGGCTGGTAGCGTTGCCGTGGTACCCCTGGGACATGCTCACAGCACCCCTGGGTACCACAGAACCCTGGTTGGGAATCACTGCTCTAACCCCTTTGCAAAATGGCACACAGTCTCCTCACAGAGACCAAGAAGCCAATTCACCATTTCAGACTAGCCTGATCCTCAAATGAACAGTCCAGAGGTCCTCAAACACAACCTGTGGTATCTTTACAACCCTCCAAACAATGCAAGTATCTTCAGGACCAGAACATGGTCAGGCTGGCCATTTAACTTACCAAGAACGCTCCAGGCAGGCCACTGACCTGCAGGGTCACCGGTGGCCAGGAAAAAGCACAGCCACACCTCAGAACCTAGACCAGCCCAGGAGTCACTTGGCTCTGGCCTTTCAGCAGCAGCTATTGGGGTCAGCTCACCAGCTGTCCCCTCAGTGCTGCTACTGGAAAGAACAGGCGTGCCAACGCAGTCACCGGCATGGTTGCAGTAGAGCTGAATGGCCCCAGCAGAAGTGGCTGGCAGTACCACAGGTGCGACTCAGGTTGGCTTTTTGGAGGGGCCATTCAAACTTCTCGATGAACCCCCGACTCAAGAAGTCAAGGCTACACTAAGAATAGTAGCCACCTCTTACCGCAGCTTTAATCTCTCCTGTTGAAGTAAAGGACAGCATCACCACACACTTGCTTCCTCCAGAGACATGTATCTCCCTCATGGTCTACCTGGGGCCCTCCTGTTTATGGCAGCCATAGAGGAAGGGAGCAGAACTTGAGACGATTGCATGGTACAAATGGTAAAGGTGCAGCCATCTCTTCAGCCTCTTCTGTGGGTGATTTGAAGGCTTTTTTGCCCACTGGAAACTGTATTATTACCAGAGAGAAACCATTTTTGGCATCTCTGCTAAAGTTAAGCCTTCAACTATTACTTTTAAATTTGTAGCAACAAACGGTAAGCAGCCCAGCGAATGCAAGCTCAGTGTCAACACTAAGAGTCACACAGCACCTTGGAGAATATTTTTTTGCGACCCTTCTGTAATTTGTAGCCTAGCATGAAATCGGGCAAGTCCGTTCCCGCACAAGAACCCCTCGTTTTCATTTCGCCGCTGAGTCACAGACGTTACCTTGGCTGGCGAAATGCTTGCTTCTCTGGAAGTCGTTTAAACTGATGCGTATGGATTTCATACCGCTGTATCTAGTCATTTGGGTAAAATATTCCCCCACCCCCAACACAGCCCCCATTTTCAGCTACCGCCATGTTATAAGCAGAAATCTGCTCGGCAGTGACAGACTAGCGTGGATTGCCATCCAGAAACTGTTCTGATAAAAAGATTGTCAGCTGATGTGTATATTGCCGCCAGTCTATTCTGTTTGGTTTTCCTGGGTTAATTCCTTTTGTAATGTATCAGCAGGGTCGTACCACTCGGAGGGACATAAGGGGTCAAATGTCCCCAGACTGTGGCCATTTAGTCACATGGGGAGTGGAAAACCGCCCCCACACCCCTCCTCCTACTCCCTGGGTCCGTACACTAACGTCAAGACCTGGTGCAAAAAGAGTTGCTTGGTCGTGGTGGAGGAGGGTGGCTGCCCATACAGGGGGGATGCAGATTTTGCACCGGGCTACATTTTCCCTAGATACGCCTCTGGTATCGTGGTGCCCTTTTGTAGAAAGGCAGGATATAAATGCTCAAAATACATAGATAAATCCCCATGGTCCACATCAGACATGCTGGATTACCTTTGGAGAGCCACAAGAAAACAGCAGGAAGAGTGCAATGTGAGGTATTTATGTATTTTATCACTTACCTTTTTTTTTTGCCAAGAGTCAAGATGGATCACAGAATACAGAGGTGGACCTGAAGTTAGAAAAGAGCCTAGAAAGAAGGGTTTGCCAGTTCTGAAGATGTCAGAACCTAAGCATCAACCTCTTTTCTATGGGCTTTTCAATCTGAGGGCTCGGGGTCAGTCGATGAATACCTGGCCAAGGCAGGTCTTCAGAGACAGGTGGAGAGCTGCAAGAGGATTTCGACTGCAGATCTCCTTTTAAAGCCTTCCCACCCACGCATCCCAATCCCATGAGCATTTTCTTTCTCCAGGCACTAAATCACTTTTGGGGGGGAGAGGGGGAGAAGGGGGGAGAGGGGGGAGGGGTAACAAATCAGGAAGGAGACTGAAGAACTGACGTTTGAAGGATTAAAATGAAATTGACATTATTTATGGGGAAATTACAAAGAAAGTTATTTGGCATCTAGAGGATGGTGACTGGAGCTCTTTGAGATGGGCATCCGTGCATTAAAGGAAGGATTCTTTTCACACTATTTTCACACTCCCCCCCCCACCCCATTTGTTATATTTGATTCAACGACCACAGTGACTTCCATTGTTCCTTGCTTCTTTGTCAGCAAACTGTATTAACTCTCCATGTAAAAATTACAGCAGTTTTCCTCTCTTCCTAAACCTCACGTTCTCTCCTTTGCATCCCCCTACGCAGTTGCGGGGAATTTAATCCCAGTAGCAAAAGGAATCCCTGGAGTTCTATAGAAGTGGGGTTTGAATACACAACGCTCTCCTGCTGGGAGAGCCGAGTGCTTTCAACATCTGAGGGGGAAAGGCTAAGTTAATCCCCATCATGCTTCAGGTTAGTCACCCCCTTAACAACTCCATCAACAGCCACCTACTCCTCCATGAGGAGAAGCAGGCGTCTATGGCTGTAGGCTTCCTAGAGCAGTTGCTTGACGGTGGTACAGGTGGGCAAGATGGCTCCTTCCCTACAGCAGTCACCCTGGAAACCTGTACACTGGGCACGTACATGATGCCATTTTAAAGGAGCAAACTCATTGCATAGAAAGTGGCTGCCCAAGGGAGGGATACTCTGGCCAAAAAAGCCCCTGGTCATCTCTCATTTGGACACCAATTTCACCACTAGATGGCGGTTAGGGTCTCTTCCAACACTCCAACACACGCCAGCTGGGTGACCTTGGGCTAGTCACAGTTCTTCTGAGCTCTCTCAGCCCAACCTACCGCACAGAGTGTTTATTGTGGGGGGTGGGGAGGGAAAGGAGATTGTAAGCCCCTTTGAGTCTCCTACAGGAGAGAAAGGGGGAATATAAATCCAACTCTTCTTCCTCTTCCACACATACCAAATAATGCACTTTCAATTCACTTTCACTGCACTCTGCAGCTGAGCGGAATAGCAAAATCCACTTGCAAACAATTGTGAAAGTGGATTGAAAGTGCATTATTCTGCAAGTGCAGAAGGGGTCTAGGTCACCACTGCACAACATTTCATTTAAACAGGACCAGTTATTCAAGCGCAGCCGCTACTTGTGCTAAGCTGGACTTCCAGCCACCACCCACGCAGACTACCAGACTTCGGCCTTTGAACTTAGCACACGCTGTTGCTTGGCATGTGCGGCATGCCGTTCTAACGAGAAGCTGTGCAAATGCAAAGTCCCACGGACCAGTTCTTCTGCCTTTCCAAAGTCTACATTTAAAATCAGGCTTTTGAAACGAATCCCATTGTTCCTCACAGATTTTATTCCAGCGGAGCTCTCAAAGGCCCAAGTGAACTTCTATACCAGTGTGAGGACTGTGCTTTGGCAGGGACAGAGAGCAAGACATCAACGGTCCTGCTGACCAGGAGCATTCCAGGCCGGCAAAGAAGGGGTCATGCTGTAAGTGTGAAGATTATGCTTCACACTTTGGAAACAGCGGGCCTTCCTACAGTGGAAGAACCACCACACTGAAGCATCCAAGGCAGCAGGTGGGGCTGATAATGGCACAGCAAGAGGCCTGCCTACCTGTTTCTCAGCTTGCCCAGGTGAAAACCATTCATGGTATTATGAATGGACCTCCCAAGTACTTTCTTCAAAGTTCTGGCATCTGAGGGGAGGAGAGGAGAGGGGAGGGGAGGGGAGTTTGGATTTATATCCCCCCTTTCTCTCCTGTAAGAAAACTCAAAGGGGCTTACAATCTCTTTTCCCTTCCCGCCCCCTTACAGCAAACACCCTGTGAGGTGGGTGAGGCAGACAGTCCTCCGGAGAACTGTGACTAGCCCATGGTCACCCAGTTGGCGTGTGTTGAAGTGCACAAGCTAATCTGGTTCACCAGATAAGCCTCCACAGCTCAAGTGGCAGAGTGGGGAATCAACCTGGTTCTCCAGAGTAGAGTGCACCTGACCTTAACCACTACACCAGTGGTGGCGAACCTATGGCATGGGTGCCAGAGATGGCACTCAGAGCCCTCTCTGTGGGCACGTGCAAACAGAGTTGTCCCCACCCACCCCCACACATCTAGGCTGGCCTAGGCCGCAGCTCGATTATTAGCATTAAACCTAAGATCTAGTTTTGGGAAGCAGTGTAGGTAACCCTGTTAAGTGCTGTGAAACCCCACTGATTTTTATGCAAAGAACTAAAGCGCGATCCTTTACCTGGGAGTAAGCTCGGTTGCTGGCAATGGGGCTTGCTTCTGAGTAAACCCTCCTAGGGTCGTGATTCACCCGTTGGAAGAGTTGCACGGTTGCTTCAAAGCAAAGCCACTGACTACCACCAAGCTTACTCCCGAGTAATGCACGCCTTGGAGCCAACCGTTTTTTCTAAATGAAAACCTCAGTATTCAGGTTAAATTGCCATGTTGGCACTTTGCGATAAATAAGCGGGTCTTGGACTCCGTCTTGGGCACTCGGCCATCACTGCACTACACCATGCTGGCTCTCTCTTAGCCACTACACCACACTGGAAAAGATTCCACAGCTAGCCACAGGGTGATATAAATTTCTGATAGAGCAGTTGTCCATCAAACCCACCAGTTACAAGCCGTGCACAACTGGGGTCGTTCCAGATCAGCCATCCTGCCACATCCTGTGGCCATATGCAAATAAACTCCATTCATTCCTTCAGTACAGTCTGGACAGACCTGATATTCCAAATACAGAATCTACAGTTTGTACCAATCAGCTCAGGGGATGTTCGCACCTGCACCTGCACAGAGTCCCAGAACAGAGTCTCCATTTCATCCATAATCACATGTTGGGAAGGCCTACTTCTTCATTACTCTGATCTCAAGAGCAGAAATTAAGGGGCAATGCAGAATTAATTAATAGACTTTAGGTGACCTTGAGTACATGTGTGCTGGGTCAGCCGTTGCCAAAGAAGCCAAAGAACAGCCAGAGAATTCCCAGCTCTTATGTTCTCTTGAAACCTGGACTAAGTCTGTGCACATATGGATAGCCTTGCTCCAGAAGCTGGAAGGAGATACCAAGATTGCATTAATTAAAAAAAAAACACCCCAGTTCAATACTAAAACAGAACGCATCATCCCCAGCATTTGTACAGGGCCACGACGGTCAGGAAAACTCACGCTCAGTGCCCAACAGCCTTTGCTGCAGGTACAGACACGGTGCCAAAAGCCAGCAGTTGAGAAATCCACCATGTGGGCTCGACCTCTCCTGTGCACATTCAGCTCCTTTCGCCCACTTTGCCACACTTCCGTTCCCCAATGGCCACAGGCTCACAGCACTGGACAAGCCAACCCTCAGGGGCACGGATTCTTCCCTTCCCCTTCCTTCCAAGAAGCTCAAGGAAGCACGCATGGTTCTCTCCTCCGCAGTTTACCCCACAGCACACTGGTAGTCAGCAGCATGACCTTCTTGGAAGGGTTTTAAACAGAGGCTGTGTGGCCATCTGTCAGGAGTGTTTCGATCGTGTGTTCCTGCATGGCAGGGGGTTGGACTTGATGGCTCTTGTGGTCTCTTCCAACTCTGTAATACTAGAAACATGGGCTTGATCAGAAAGAGCTAGGATTTATATCCCCCCCCCCTTTCTCTCCTGTGAGGAGATTCAAGGTGGCCTCCAAGCTCCTTTCCCTGCCTCTCCCCACAGCAGTCACCTCGTGAGGCAGGTAAGGCTGAGAGAGTTCTGAGAGAACTGTGACTAGCCCAAAGTCACCCAGCAGGAACGTAGGAGTGCGGAAACGCGTCCGGTTCACCGGATAAGCCTCTGCCACTCAGGTGGAAGAGTGGGGAATCAAACCTGGTTCTCCAGATTAGAATCCACCTGCTCTTAACCACGACACCACGCTGACGGGGTAGGCTCGCAACTGTGCCCCAAGCCCCGGAACGGTCTGAAAGTGCCACACCTCTCTGCCATACACTCCCCCCTCCAGAGCCTGCAGTTGTAAAACTCCTTTTCCAAAAAGCACACCAGGAAAAAAAGCAGACCGCCGCCCGCCCACCCCCACCCCCCCGCAAACACTTCAGCACCTCCCAAGCGAAAGCTAAGTCAGGCGGGTCAAGGCAAGCGAGCCCCCTCCCCATCGAGAGGAGCGAGGCGCCGGGGGCGGGCCGGGGGCGTGCAGAAGCCCCCCCCCCCTCCGGCAGAACACACGTGCTATATTTGGAAAGCCGACCGGCAGCTCAGGGCACAAGCTGGGCTGCCGTCGAGAGGCGCTCCCGGCCGCGCGCGCCAAGCCCCGGTGGGGTGTGAGGGGGGTAGGGATGGAGAGGGATGGAGGGGGGTGGAGGACGCCCCTCCCCACCGTCCCTTTCCGCCCCCCCCCCTCCGGGACGGGAGAGGAGGAAGGACCCGTCCCCGCCTGCCTGGCCCTTCCCTCTGGCTCCTCCTGCGCAGCTCACCCGCTCGCGCCTCGGCTGCCCGTCGGAAGGTCCTCCTGGCGCTGCGCCTCCGAGAGCGCCCCAGCCTTGCCTGCGCGCTCCCGCCCCCCGACGGCCAGGCAAGTGCTGCCGCCGCCCCCGCTCGGCTCGCCTTGCCTTGCCTTGCCTTGCCTTCCACAGCGCCTCCGTTGCCCTCTCGCCGAACCCCCGCGGGGACAGCCGAGGCCTCCCCTCCGCGGGCGGCTCGGCTTCTTCGCTCTCTCCCCCGCGGCAGCGTGACCTTTTCGCCGGTGCGTTCCTGGGCGGGCGCCGCAGCCGGGAGAGCTTCTGCCCCCAGCCAGCCACCCACCCACCCCTGCCGGGTTTCGAAGACTTCCCCAAGTAGGCGACTTGCAGGCGGAAATCCAACAGAAGAAGCGGTCTCTGCCGCTTCCTTTCCCCGTGCGCGTAAAAGGATGATAAGAAGCGCTCTGGTAAACCTGAACTGGGCCCAGTGCTGGATTGAGCTATAGCACAGGTGTCAAACTCGCGGCCCTCCAGATGTTATGGACTACAGTTCCCATCATCGGGGATGATGGGCACTGTAGTCCATAACATCTGGAGGGCTGAGAGTTTGACACTTACAGCAGGCTGACGCCTAGGGGCTCTGGCCAAGGGGTATTATCTTTTTGACACTGTCATAGGGGTATGTATTTTATGTATGCATTTTTCCCATCACGACTGTGTATAATAGAAGAAGAACAAGAAGAGTTGGATTTATATCCCCCACCCTTTCCAGAGGCAGAGCCAATGGGAACTGCGCCCAGGGCGTGCACCCTGCGCCCCTACAACAGCGCCATCCACCCCCGCCCCAGAACGCCACACCACACCCCAGAGGTGTATCTAGGCAAACTGGAGGCAGGGGACAAAACCTGATTTTGCCCCCCCCCATATGAGCGGCCACGCTCCCCCCACCACGCCAAACAATGGTTTTTTTCACCAGCTCACAAAACACCTCCCACCCCCAGCAAAGCATACATGTCTCTCTCTTCACCAACTCTCTTTCCTAATTTTGTCCTCATACCAACCCTATGAGGTAGGTTGTTAGCCTGAGAAACAGCTCCAACCCAGTGCAAATGGGTATCAAGCCTGTAAATCTCTCACAAATCACCCCAGCAAAACATTTACCAAACAAATGTCAGCACCATCTCTCACAAAACGCCACCAGTGGAATCCACCCCCAAACAGCATCACTTTCAATGGTGTTTAAACTAGAGAGCCCAGATTATTCTTTTAAATCCACCTTAATGGGAGAATCTGGGGTCCCCAGTTAAAACAACATTGAAAGTGATGCTGTTTTGGGATGGATTCTTCCCCACCCTGAAACAGTATCACTTTCAATGTTTAAACTGGGGACCTCACATTCTCCCTTTAAGTTCATGCCGAAGCAGGTGGATTTAAAAGGAGAATCTGGGGAAATTTGGAGTGTGCCTGTTGTCAGGGGTGCAATTGTTAAGCTGGCAGCACCAAACTTTCAGGGTATCTTTAGGAGACTTTCCTGATGATACCACCCAGGTTTGGTGAAGTTTGGTTCAGGTGGTCCAAAGTTATGGACCTTCAAATGTGTAGCTCCCATCTCCTATTAGCTCCCATTGGAAATAATGGGGGATGGGGGCACCCCATTTGGCAGTCCATAACATTGGACCCCCTGAACCAAACCTCACCTAACTTCTGTGTTATCATCAGGAGGGTGTCCTAAAATATCCGTCAAATTCTGATGCTACTAGCCTAAAAACTGCACCCCCTGCAGGCCAAAAACGGAAAAAACACTAAAAAATACAAAAACACACACAAACGAACCTGAAATTTTTGCGCCCTCCACTGGGGGACACTCCTCTAGGCAAATACGCAACTGCTACACCCCCTCCACTTCTCTGCCTGGGGCATCGCGCCCCACTCAACCCCATTGGAGCTACACCACTGCCCCTTGCTCTCCTGTAAGGATACTCAAAGGGCTTACAAACTCCTTTCCCTTCCCCACTCACAGCAAACACCCTGTGAGGTAGGTGGGGCTGAGAGAGCTCAGGAGAACTGTAACAAGCCCAAGGTCACCCAGCTGGGTTGTGTCAGAGTGCACAAGCTAATCTAGTTCCCCAGATAAGCCTCCACAGCTCAAGTGGCAGAGCAGGGAATCAAACCTTGTCCTCCAGGTCAGAGAGCACCTGCTCTTCTCCACTACACCATGCTGATTTAGCAGTATGCTATCATTATTGCTTTGCCGTAAACTGCACATCCATCAGCCATACCCTTGGTCTAGTTCATGAGATATGCTGATGTGAGAATAATATCAGCCAACTGCCGTTTTGTTCTGAGGATTACAGCAAGGGAATAAAGGCCCGTTGTGGGACAAAAGCCTCCCGTTGCTTTGCAAGTGAGAAGCGAGCCGCTCTGTCAATTCCCAGCGATGGACTTCCAGAGCGAAGCGTGCATTAAAAGGATTGTTCGGTTGGAGAAAATGAGGGTTATTAATGCATCCTGAATATTGCTGTTTTCTCAAAGTCTGACGGCAATCTGGGTCCACAGGGGCAGGATCGTTCGTTGCTTCACTACACAATAGAGGTCCGGGGGCCAAATTTACTGACAGTCTGACTTGATCCCTCTTTGCCAGCTTCCTGGTGTTTCCAGTCAGCGACTGAGACTTATTCCAGAGTTTTACATAAATGCTCAAGCACTTTCCAGCTTTAGGTCCAGAGTGTGTTGAAGTTCAGAAGGACAACTACTACCAATGAAATATGTGTGGGAATGAGGCTTATACAATACCAGGGGTCCCCAAACTTTTTAAACAGGGGGCCAGTTCACTGTCCCTCAGACTTGGGTGCTGTGTGGTTTCCGGGCTGTATGGCCGTGTTCTAGCAGCATTCTCTCCTGACGTTTCGCCTGCATCTGTGGCTGGCATCTATGCCAGCCACAGATGCAGGTGAAACGTCAGGAGAGAATGCTGCTAGAACACGGCCATACAGCCCGGAAACCACACAGCACCCAAGTGATTCCGGCCGTGAAAGCCTTCGACAATACATCGTCCCTCAGACTGTTGGAGGGCCGGACTAAAAAAAAAACTATGAACAAATTCCTATGCACAAAATGATTGTAAAATGTTTGATTTCACCTTTCAGCCTTTCTGTCAAGTGAATTATTTTAGAACAGTGACCAAAGTATGTCAAGTACAGGGTGGGCTCCAAATATTGTTGGGGCTGTGGAATACCTTCCCTGTAAAAAAAAAAACAAAAAGCAGCACTTTCCCAATGAAGCATTCCATCTACCCCAGGATCAGGTATCTTCCTGCGTTCTGTTCTCCCTAGCAGCCAGTGAGCACCTCACCAGCCTGGCTGATGCCAATGGGAGTGAGGCGGAACAGAAAGCCTGAGAGCAACACATGGAGTAGCCGAGAGGGAAAGGCGGAGCAGGCATTGCCACATGTAAGGTTTCCAACTCTGGGTCAGAAAATTCATGGAGATTTGGGGGTGCCATCAATGCACTGCAATCAACAGCCAAGCAATGGGTTCCTCCTCTCCCTCGAGCCCCCACTGCACATGAATGGAGCCATCGCCGCCATGCCTGGCGGGCCGGATAAATGCCTTCAGGGGGCCACATTTGGCCCCCGGGCCGTAGTTTGGGGATCACTGTACAATACCATAGGACCTTTATTAGGCATGTCATATGTAGAAGAAGAAGAAGAGTTTGGATTTATATCCCCCCTTTCTCTCCTGCAGGAGACTCAAAGGGGCTTACAATCTCCTTTCCCTCCCCCCCCCCTCACAACAAACACCCTGTGAGGTGGGTGGGGCTGAGAGAGCTCTGAAAAGCTGTGACTAGCCCAAGGTCACCCAGCTGGCGTGTGTGGGAGTGTGGGAGTGTACAGGCTAATCCGAATTCCCCAGATAAGCCTCCACAGCTCAGGTGGCAGAGCTGGGAATCAAACCCGGTTCCTCCAGATTAGATACACGAGCTCTTAACCTCCTACGCCACTGCTGCTCCTGTAAAAATATAATGTAAAAACATTATATTTCAACCATAAGGATCGAATACTGGAATATTAAAATATCCAATAAAACGAAAGAGAATTTAAGAAAGAGAAGTGCAAAGCTTATAAAAAATATACGACTGCATTCTTGAAATAGTTAAAATCAGACTAGTTAAAATCAGATCAATTAGAAAGCTGTCCTCTTTCATTTACCACTTCAGCTACAAAAGTGGCAACTTTTGTTAGTTATCTCGGGAGAAAGATCGTTCAATAGATAGGGCACTACATGGACCATAGACAATCCATTTTTTGCTTTGAGAAGTGGAAGTAAATAGATGTTACGTGGAATAGAATGAAATTGACAATTGACAAGAAGAATGTGCTGTATTGAGTCCACTGGGTTTACAGAACATAAACCGCACCTCTTTAATGCTGCCTTGAAATCTGAAATAGGGCTTATACTAGATGAGCATCCAGGAAAAATGTCTGGTCCTTCTAAATTTGCCTTGTGGTTCTCCAGATATTCAGCTGCATTCATACCTCCTTGGTATGGGTTACGGTTTGGGTTACGGTTGTGACGATATCAACCGCGTTTTCCAGATACCATGAATCCACAATTCCCATCAGTTCCTCCCAACCTGAGCATTGGCTATACTGGCAAGGGCTGATGGGAAATGTAGTTCATGAACATCTCGAAGGTCGCAAGTTTGACACCTGTGCACTATTGCAATAATTCACCGCTAGGACTGCCAATTTCAGGTCACGCGTGGAATTCTGGAATGTCAACTTACCTTCAGGGATCAATTCCCCTGGAGAACAGAGCTTCTTTGGAGGGTGGACTCTATGGCATTAAAGCTCACTCATAAGCCCCCTCTACTAGGATACCCCCCCCCAACCCCCCCCCCCACGAGCTCAACATTTTTTCAACCTGGAGCTGGCAAACCTGTATCACCACCTGTATCGGCTCATCTGCCCTGGGATATTTGAGTGTGCGTGATTGTTGCAGTGCAAAGGCAGCACAATGGTCCCTTCCGCACATGCAGAATAATGCACTTTCAATCCACTTTCACAATCGTTTCCAAGTGGATTTTGCTATTCCGCACAGTAAAACCCAGCTGCAAAGTGCACTGAATATGTATTGAAAGTGCATTATTCTTCATGTTCGGAAGGGGCCATAATGCAGTCCTGCATGGATGTAGCCTATCTAAAACTGGGCTAACACAGCATGGCGTAGTGGATCATCTCGGAGCAGTTTTTAACTCTCAGTCTGATGTCCTTTGCAGGGTTGTTGTAGAAGGGGAAACTATGCATGGAGCTCTTTGTTCCTTGGTGAGGAAAGGCAGGATAAAAACATAGAACAGCGGTTCTCAACCTGTAGGTCGCTCCCTTTAGATTGAAACGACACTTTCACATGGGTCGTTTCTACTACTTCTTCATCAGTAGTTCTCCATCTGTAAAATGGATACAAATGTTAGGGGAACTGTGTTAAAGGGTTACGGCATTAGGAAGGTTGAGAACCACTGACGTAGAAGAAAAGAGTCTGGATTTATACCCTGCGTTTCTCTACCTTTATGAAGCCTCAAAGTGGACTTGAGATGGACGCTGCAGGACTGTCCTTACACCCTTAACAGTCATTTTTGCAACAGGGATTTAAGGCACAAGAATTCCTTCCTAGGCGAAATTGTTCCATACCGAAATAGATATAAAACTCCTCCCACCTCTGCTCAGAGAGCTAGTTATAGGATGGACAGAGGAATATATTTTTATGACAGGTATACTTAATTTGATCTTCTTAGAACAGATCCCCCACCCCCAGAATTTTTTCCCAAGCATATTCATATTGCTGTGGTTATTTAAAATGACTCTGACATTTCTGTGTCATATTCAATACAGGTACATGTGAGGATGTGTTTTAAAAATTTGTTTGTCTTAAGATATAAACACTACCTTGTTTAACATATATTGTCTTTTTTCATATCTAGCCTTCATCCGTTGTATTTTTGAAAAAAAATGTGAATTTGGTGCATCATTGGAATGCCCCGCCCTGCCCCCCTCACTTTGCCATGCAGCTTAATGCAAAGTCCAAGGTCAATTGCTAAAAGCTGCATATCTTAGGACATGTACGGAAAGATTTCTCTTTTTCGCTGAGAAGCCAAAGCCATCTCCCATTTGCTCAGGATTATTCAGCCGGGCTTCCAGAGAGCCAGAATTGAGCTACTGGGCCCTCTCTTTTGAGAGGTTAACCTTCTTCTATTATTCCTTCCCTTGCAACATTAGAAGAAGAAGAGTTTGGATTTATACCCCATCTTTCTCTTCTGTAAAGAGACTCAAGCGTGGCGCTTACAGTTTCCTTTCTCCCTTCCTCCTCCCCACAACAGACACCTTTGGGAGGCAGGCGGGCCGAGAGGATTCTGAGAGAACTGTGACTAATAGCCTCCAGGTCACCCAGCAGGAATGTGTAAGAGAGTGCTGAAACATTCCTGGTCCACCAGATAAGCCTCGGCCATTCAGATGGAGGAGTGGGGAATCAAACCCGATTCTCCAGATTAGAATCCACCTGCTCTTAACCACTGCACCACGCAGGCTCTCATTACTGGTTGTCCAGCTAGGATCTGAGTGATACACTGGAAGCCTAGGCATAGACACATGGAAAATACACATGGCAGAGTGGTTAGACTGTCAAATTAGAACCTGGGAGCATATCCTGCTTCTGCCATGGAAGCTGGTTGGTTGACACCTAAAGTACCTCCCCACAGGGCTGTTGTGAAATGAAGGTGGAGAGAACGCTTCTGTGCAAAACTCTTGCATCAAAAAAGAATCCCACTGACAAAGCAAAAACAACCCACACCCACATCTGCATAAAAACACAAAAACAAAGCACACCCAAATCTGTATAATTTATTCTCATTTTTAAAACTGGGGGTGGGGGACAAAGAGGCACCCAGAAAATGGAAGACTCCCTCCCTTCTTCCCTCTAACAGTCAGAGTTGTTGGAGCAGGTCTGGGAGTCTCTCTGCCCCTCCTCTTTACTATCAAGTATGGTGGTTCCTTAATAAACATTTATCTGCACATTAATCAGGTTGCACACTGTTTCTATTGTTAGTCACTCTGCCAACAAGAGCTATCTCATCTCTACCTGCTTGGCTTCTCAGATAAGGCCACCATACCCTTTCGAATCTTCACTGTCTTACGGACTAGCAATTTATTATTTTCTTTAAAGAACAGCAAAACAGAGATCCAGAGCACGTGAAAGACAGTAAAACGATTGTTTCTTTTCTGCACTTGAGCAGGAAGATCACAGGCTTTACAGGGCCCTGCACTAAATCAGTTCCATTTTTTCCACCTCTGCTCTCTGCCAGAGAAAGATCGCCACAAAAAGAGCAAACAGAAGGGAATCTTGACAGAAGCCAAGGTTCTATAAATAATCTGAATTCCTCCACTTGAGTACAGCTTTAGATCTCTTGCTACTGGTCATGCTTAAGATAACAACAGGAAAAAAATGCTGGAGGTTTAGAAATCACTAGACACATCCTCTTGGAGGCATTAAGGTGGACCTGAGTTTTATGACTTGGAGCAAAACCCTCTAATTTTTTAATACTGGATTTCACTGGGCTGTGCCTTGTGCCCTTAAGGCTCAGCGCTTTCACACTGTGATGCTCTTGTAGGGAGAGTTTCATGGATATCGTGGACCACCAAAAGACACAGATACAAGGATGCTCTAGGTGTCACTTAAGCTCTCAACTCTCCCCTAGAAGCTGTTTGACTAAACTGAAGCTATGACACTTTGGTCATAGGATGAGAAGACAGGACTCACTGGAAAAGACAATCATGCTAGGAAAAGGCAGCAGCAGCAGCAGCAGAAGAAGAAGAAGGAGAAGGAGAAGAAGGAGAAGGAGAAGGCACAAAGAAGCTACACACAGCTGGAAGCCACAATGGTGTTAAGAGGAAGAAGAAACAGGCCAGAAGAAGCTAAAGAAGACAGCTGGTACAGCGAAGGGATTACTATCTCCCTTTCCTTCCTGTGGCAGGACATTCCAGCAAGCCCTGGCAAAACCTCTTCCTTCCCTCACAACAAACACCCTTTGAGAGAGCTCTGAAGAACTGTGACTAGCCCAAGGTCACCCAGCTAACATGTGTTGGAGTACACAAGCTAATCTAGTTCGCCAGATAAGTCTCCGGCGACAGAGCGTGGGGATCAAACTGGTTCTCCACATTGGAGTGGCAGAGTGGGGAATCAAACCCGGTTCTCCAGATTAGAGTGCACCTGCTCTTAACCACTAAACCATTCAGGAAAAGAAGAGGACCCAACCTGAGATGGATTGACTCAATAAAGAAAGCCATGGCTCTCAGTCGGCATGATCTCTAGGCTGCGTCACAATTATATGATAGTTGGTGGATGTTAACTCATAGGGTTAACATAAGTTGGAAGTGACTTGACAGCATTTAACACATGTGCACACCAGGCAGAGAAGATGATGGCTAAATAATTGTGCTTAGTTTATTTTATCGATTTTATTAAACTTATATCCCTCCCATTCCCAACCAAGGGGCTTCCAAAAGTTAAAACAAATATCAAAACAAAAACAAATGTATCTGGAGGGCCGTGAGTTTGACAGTGTGGGAGGGGACTTGGTTTTGTTTGACAAGGCCACAAGGGGAAAGGGTTGAACTCCATCTCTCCCTGTATAGCAGCCTAGTTTGGCTTCTACAGAACTTCAGATGTAAATGGGATACACGAAGAGGCTTTCTTTTAATGTACCTAAGGGAGGGGGGAGAGAGAGTGGTAATGCTACCTGGATGAAGGTTACCATATTTCAGTTCCCCAGATTCAGACAGTCGAATCTGCATAATATGCAAACTGCATGCTAATTATGCAAATGAAACACATTTATCTGCACCTTGTCCACCAGTTTCTTTGCTGCTGGAAATTCCTGCCAACCCCCAACCCACCCCCAACCCTTCACAGAAGATGAAGAATGATGCAGAGGATCCAATTTTTAACTCAACCAGTTTTGCCCAGAGGTGGGATCCAGCAGGTTCTCACCAGTTCCCGAGTAAGTAAAATTAATTATTTGTGCATGCCGTAGAGGGGGGGTTACTTAACTTGGGTCTGCTTCTTCCAAGCTAGGAAATCTCCATTGTAGGTCCAAAAAAACTCATAAAGTCCTGTTGTTTCCTATGTGGCTGGTTAGCTTAAGGTAGAAAACGGATAATTCCTCCTGTTGGTCTGTTTTAAAACATGTTTTAGAAATATGGTAAAAGTTCCTTTATGTTTAAGGAAAGCATCCTTTCTTTTGGATTTCTAGAAACAAAAATCAAGTATTTGAAAAGTATTGGGTGCATTTGACAGGCAGTCAATTAGAGGAGAAGTAGTTGTTTCTGTTGGCAGTAGATGATAGGACTTGCTATACTGAGTTTAAATTATGGACAGAAAGATACCAGCTGGAAATTAGGAACTTTTGTTTACTGTAAGAGTTTTTTACAGTAACAGAGAAATTATTAATGCCCTCAGCCTGAACGAATGCCCAGCCACACACCTGCCATGCCCCACTCTGTTCCAGCCCTATATTGGTACCACTGTTTGAATCCCACCACCATGGGAACCTGTTACTAAAATTTTTGGATCCCACCACTGGTTTTGCCTATGCCATGGATTCCCTCCTGCTCTTTTCTCAGGACTACAACAGAGGTTACCAGGCAGCGGAATTCTGCTTCCGGGAGAGGAGTATGGACAATACATGCAGCATTTGATCAGGCAGTTGCTGGATCCTAAACTTTTGAGAGGGAGGCAGGCTCCAGCATGGGGTAGTGGTTAAGAGCAGGTGGATTCTAATCTGGAGAGCTGAGTTTGATTCCCACTCCTCCACATGAGTGGCAGAGGCTTATCTGGTGAACCAGATGTGTTTCCACACTCCTACATTCCTGCTGCTAGGGCAACCTAGCTAGTCACAGCACAGTCTCCGGTCCTCTCAGCCCCACCTGCCTCCTCCTGTGCCTGCTGGTGGGGGGAGAGGAAGGGAAAGGAGCTTATAAGCCACCTTGAGTCTCCTTACAGGAGAAAAAGGTGGGGTATAAATCCAAACTCCTCCTCCTTCTCCTCTTCTTCTCCTCTTATTTTTTCATAATGTTGGTTAAGAGGTGTTAATTTCCTCCTACGACCCAGGATCCTAGACCGGCATTAGACCCAGGTTATGAATCCCACTTTTTGGTTAACTCTGGTTAAGTCACACACCTACATCTGTAGATCAAAAGTAACCTGAGTTATCCTTCCTTTTGCTCTGCGTGAGAAAGAAGGGGGAAGAGTCAGCCAAATGTGAGAATCTGGCACAGTTCTGTGTGCATTACTAGTTAGCCACAGTAAAACTGAACATCCGAATGAAGCTTTGGCTATGTGGCAACCCTGCAATTAATTTTAGAAACCCTCCTAGTTAAAGTGGGCATTAGGAGCAGCTCGCACAAACCAGAGGAATAGAACAAGGGAAAGTACTCATCAAATATCCCCTTCTTCCCTATTCTCCTAACCTACTCTATTAGGTCGTCCTGTGCGTGCTACGGAGAAAGCTAAGGATGATTTATCAAGCCTGAAAGGGTGCAGAAGGGATGATCACTTTATATTGATGCAGACAGTGTGCCTTTCTTGCCCAGTATCTCTCAGAGTATGTATGAAATGACAAGAGTGCTTCAGGGCAGCTGCTGCTTACTCAGTAGTAGAACCATTGCAAAATGACCCCCCCCCCCCCGGTCTCTTCTGTGTGCCTTTTTGTTTTTCGTTTGCAACTCCAGTGGTGTGGGGCAGAATGAATTGAGGACCGAAACCAGTGCCCAGCGTGACCCTGTCCCCTCCTCTGTGGCCTTGCGGTGGCTCTCCTTGGGTAGCACTTTCTCCCACATCAGGAGGTTAAGAGCTCGTGTCTCTAATCTGGAGGAACCGGGTTTGATTCCCAGCTCTGCCGCCTGAGCTGTGGAGGCTTATCTGGGGAATTCAGATTAGCCTGGGCACTCCCACACATGCCAGCTGGGTGACCTTGGGCTAGTCACAGCTTCTCGGAGCTCTCTCAGCCCCACCTACCTCACCAAGTGTACTTGTTGTGAGGGGGGAAGTGCCATGCATTCTGTAAAAGCCCCTCTTTGAGTCTTCCTGCAGGAGGTGCGGGGAATATAAATCCAAACTCCTCCTCCTCCTCCTCCTCCTCCTCCTCCTCTTCTTCTTCTTCTTCTTCTTCTTCTTCTTCTTCTTCTTCTTCTTCTTCTTCTTCTTCTTCTTCTTCTTCTTCTTCTTCTTCTTCTTCTTCTTCTTCTTCTTCTTCTTCTTCTTCTTCTTCTTCTTCTTCTTCTTCTTCTTCTTCTTCTTCTTCTTCTTCTTCTTCTCTTTCTTCTTCCACCTCTGCTTTCTCTGCTGGCTTCAGCGTCTCATCTTCCTTCCAATCAGCTGGCCCCCCAACTAGCCCTGGCTCTGCTGAAATCTCTCCATGTGACACAGCTTGGCTGAGCCCCCCAGGTACTAGGTTTTGCCTTGTGATTGGTTCTCTGGTGCCAGTTGCTTTCTCCTTGTCAAAGGCACTTTCGGCCCGCATCAGCTCGAAATGAACAAGCTGCTCAGGTGTCCACTGACTAACCCGCAAGGCCGTCCATCCGGGAGGGTTGCCGCTAAGCGATTACACACCACCACAGGCCCAGGGGCCAGGCCTGCCTTGCCAAGTTTTGGAGATAGCAAGGAAGGGTGGAGAAAGTGAGGGAGGCAGCTCAGCGCTCTCCCCATTTGACTTTTCTGGCATGTACACTGCAAG
Organism: Sphaerodactylus townsendi; assembly: GCF_021028975.2. NCBI lineage: Eukaryota > Metazoa > Chordata > Lepidosauria > Squamata > Sphaerodactylidae > Sphaerodactylus > Sphaerodactylus townsendi. The sequence goes on from NC_059437.1 coordinate 42,353,700, forward strand.
CGTATGCCATTTGTGGCGCAAAGATGCACAAGTGTAATTGAGGAAACAGAGTGTTATGGTTTTTTAAAAATGAAGTCTGAGGTCCCAGTAAAAGAAAAGAGACTCAAGGTGGCTTACAAGCTCCTTTCCATTCCTCTCCCCACAACAGACACTTTGTGAGGTAGGTGGGGCTGAGAGAGTTCTGAGAGGACCGTGACTAGGCCAACGTCACCCAGCAGGAATGTAGGAATGTGGAAACACATCTGGCTCACCAGATAAGCCTCTGCCATTCAGGCGGAGGAGTGGGGAGTCACTGGAAAAGACAATGTTAGAAAAAGTTGAAGGCAGCAAGAAAAGAGGACAATCCGACATGAGATGGATTGACTCCATAGAGCACAGGTGTCAAACTCGCGGCTCTCCAGATGCTATGGACTACAGTTCCCATCATCCCCTGCCAGCATGATGTATGATCTCAGAGATCATCAGAGTTGCCAAAACTATCATTCTTTCATCGTGCTCTACAACAGAAGGGAAGAGAGAAGAGGAATGCCCGCAGGTGCTTGCAGAAGATCCTGGACGCGTGCACATTTTTATTTCATCACCATTTCATTAGGTACCAGAATGCTTACAGACTGTTTACTTTTTTTGCCTCTAGTAATGCTTTTCCTTTTGTTTTGTCAAAGGTTTTTCAAAGGTTGTTTTGTCAAAGGCTGGAATCGACTGGCTTTTGTGCATTTTCTGGGCTGTGTGGCTGTGGTCTAGTAGTTTTTGCTCCTAACGTTTTGTCCACCTCTATGTGACAAAGGTTAGCATCTTAATATGACACGCCTCTGAAGATGCCAGCCATAGATGCAGGTGAAACTCTAGGAGCAAAAACTACTAGATTATGGCCACACAGCCTGGAAAACGCACAGCAGCCAGCTTTTCCTTTTCTTATGTTCTCACATGAAATTTAAACTGGTAGGAACCTTTGGCACTCCAGATGAAAGAATCATACTCATTACTCGCCAGCATGGCCAATTGGCCATGCTGGCAGGGGCTGATGGGGATTGTAGTCCATAATATCTGGAGTGCCAAAGGTTTGCCACCACGGCCCTAAACATTCTCTAGTTCTCTTGGAAATGTTCTCTTGGAACTGGGAAGTAAAGAAAAATATTATTGTGCTCTGATGCATTTCCATTCTTGTATCTCAGATTTCTACGTCAGATAATTTCTAAGTCACTATAACATATATTGCTTTGCTCCCCCTTTGAAAACTGACACAGAGGAAGGGAGGGAGGCGAACCCGATCTTTGAATTGAACTGTGGAATTACGTCCTGAGCATGCTTACCAAATTACCTCGGTGCTCAGGGGAGATGCTCGTGCTACTGAACGAAATGCCACTTAAAGCAAAGGTTGCTCTTCCCTCTGCCAACAATCCCTTCCCTCCCCCTGCCTCGAAAGGCCGAAAAGACCGGTTGACAATTGCTGAAGCTGCAAGGGCAACTTAAAAATAGCCGCCGCGGAAAGGGAATCTGCTGAGCAATTGGGAGGCAATTGGGCGGGAACTTGGCATAAAGCGGCAGACATGGAAAAGACCCCGGCAGCAGCTCAGATTGCTTTTTGCCTTCTATTTCTATCCCTTCAATTAGCACTGCTATGATCACTTAATACGGCCCAAGGGAGACCTTCTGCCAGGGCCCGGGACGGACTCGAGCCAGCCACGCTGGAGAAGACAACCTGGCAATCAAAACCAGCACTTCTGACCTCTCCGCTGCTGTGCTGCTGGGAAATACGGCAGTGCCCAAGAACATGGCCTGTCAATCACTGTGTTCCCTCAGCACTGGGAAAGACTGGTTGAAGTCACAGATGGAGTGGAGGTTTCAGGTGTCTGAATTGGAAGGCAGGTGTTGACGTTTGTGCGTGGGTATATAGGTACAGTTGGGCATACCTGTGGGTTTTTTTTCTCTGCCAGAGTGCTGCTAAATGAGTTTAAAAGAAGGTGTCTTGTAGCCTGTTCTTTTAAAAAGACAAAGTTAGTCCAAGCAAAATCCCCCCCCCCCCCAAAGCAAACGACACACAGGGAGAGGTTTTGTTGTCTTTTAGACAACTTATGCAGGGCTGGAGCGAGGGGGAACTGCACACATGAGCCCTGCGCCCCTGCCATGCCCCCGCCCACCCCAGAATGCCACCACCCCACCTTGGAACACCCCCAGAATGCCCCCGCCACCACCGCCCATCCCAGAATGCCACCAGCGCACACCTGGTGCATCATGCCTCCCCTTGTTCGTGGGGCTATGTCAAACTTCGAGACCCTCCAGATGTTATGGACTACAGTTCCCATCCCATGCTGGCAGGGGATGATGGGAACTGTAGTCCATAACATCTGGAGGGCCGCGAGTTTGACACCTGTGGCTTATGTGATGCAGAAGTTAGAGCGTCAGACCAGGATCTGGGAGATTCCGGCTGAAATCATCATTTTGTGGAAGCTTCCTAGGCAGCCTTGGGTCCATCTCTCTTTCTCTCTCCCCATTGGTCTCTTTCTCAGCCTACCCTACCTCACAGGGTTGTTGAAAAACAAATTTCAAAGAGAAACGTAATGTGTGGAAGTAAAATCAAGCCAACATTTAAAATTAAGCCAGAGTATTAAGTCAACAGCCAAAGTGTCAGCAGATGCTGTGATGTCCATGGGCACCACGTTGGAGATCCCTGCTCTAACCAGTTTACCATGCTGCCTTTTAAACAACACCTTTGTTTAAAAGGAGCAGCAGTAGCGTACGACATTAAAAGCTTGTGTATCTAATCTGGAGGAACAGGGTTTGATTCTCCGCTCTACCGCCTGAGCTGTGGAGGCTTATCTGGGAAATTCAGATTAGCCTGTACACTCCCACACACACCAGCTGGGTGACCTTGGGCTAGTCACAGCTTCTTGGAGCTCTCTCAGGCCCACCTACCTCACAGGGTATTTGTTGTGAGGGGGAAGGGCAAGGAGATTGTAAGCTCCTTTGAGTCTCCTGCAGGAGAGAAAGGCGGGATATAAATCCAAACTCTTCTTCTTCCTTTTGAGAAAGATGGCAACTCCATGATTTGATAACATGGTTGTTGGCAAGAGGTTCAGTCCTGATCCCTAGACAAGTAGCAGCCCCAGGTCTGAACAACCTTGCACTGGAAGGGCATGAATTCCTCAAAATGAGAACAAGAGGGAGGAAAAGTCCCTACTATCCTTTGGGTATTTTAGTGTTTGCTCATCCTGTGGCTGTCAGCAGCATCCTGGCAGAAGATATCTTGGTGTCCAAGGAGGAAAATCCAATACATATTCCCATCGTTCCAATTAAGGTGGAGCCCGATCAATTGAGGGTCACCGTACTCTCAGATGGTTGGGCCCAGATGTCTAGATGTCAAACCCTTAACCAGTGATCCAAATCAGACTCTGTCACTTGACCGTTAAAGAGCCTTTATTGGTAGATACCTGGGTAAGAGGGGAAAAGCTGGTTCTGCCAGAAGCTTCACACAGCCCCAGCATAGCAATCCCCATGTCTCCTCCCCGCTCCCTAGCCCATAATACTATCCCAAGCAACAGAAGGCACAAAGAGCAGGAATGCAAGATGAACCCAAGGTCAGAAGAATGAGATAAAGACGTTAGCTGTGAGAGTCTCTCCGAGAGGAAAACGAAAGTAAGTTGGACCACTCCGTGGGGCTCTCCTCCGCCCTGGTGCTCCGCTGCCGGGTGCCAGGCTCCAGCCTGACGCTACCAGATGGTCACTGCTGATGCTGATTCTTCTCTGCCCTCCCATGCCCTGCTTCTGCCCACTTGCTCGTGAACCTTTCCACCGCCTGCTCTCCCAGCTGCACATGCTGCTCAGCACCACTAGGTGAAGCTACATGACAGTGGTGCTATCAGTCACATGCGCTGCCCATCCCATGTGTTAGTGCATGTAGCTTGGAGTGCAGACAACAGAAAGTCACACGAGCAGACAGGGAAGAGGTAGTTAGCGTCCACAGCAAACATGGCTTATAATATAAAACTGTTCATTCAGCTCTACTCATCCCCCCTGATTCTTGTTTCTGTCGCTATTTCTGTGCTTTTGTAACCTCTATCTGTGGGTTCTGTGGGGCAGAACTTGGAATGAGTTTGCAACAACAAATTTTAAAAACAATATGGTTTACTTTCTTAACATATAACATCAAACATCAACATTTACATCACACTTCAAAGTCCTGTTCAGGTTTTATTTTCAAGTCCTTATATTTACAGTCTACTGATATTGCCAAGTCCAATTCTTCTTTGCAAGTGGGTTGGCTCCTGAAGACTTCCAAGGGCTTGGTGAACAGGATTCAACATGGTGAAGGTTTCCAGGAGAACTCTCACCCATTACAACCACAAAAAGAAACCCTGAAACAATAAACTCCAACGTTTACAACATAGCAAAAAATAAACTACCACCTTCCCAGTAGTTCCCAACAACATTGCAGTTACCTTAACAAGGTGTTAAGGGCTTATAGAAATCAAGGTCCGAGTCTGGTAGCCTCGCCTCCTCCAAACTACATGAGGTCTGCTGCAGCCTCTTGCTGCTTTGAGTCTCCACCCCTTACTGGGTCAACCCATTCTGAGCATGGAGGTTACACTTTCACTTTCCGTGCCAGGAGAACACAGGATCCATTGACTGCTTTGGACCTTACATCATTCTGGAACACCCTGCCAACGGAGATCCACCTGGCTCCTTCCTTACTCATGTTTTGGGGGTTGTTAAAACAGCCTTTTTAAAGAGGGCATTTGGGCATTGGTACATTTGGGAGTTGGTACAGTACAGTTGCTACGGGATTTTCTGGCATCGTGTCTATTGTATGATGGCCGGTCATTTATTTTATTCTGCTGATTTGCAGCCACTTTCTTTGCCAGATTACTGTTGTGCAATTGCACGGCAAGGTTCCATCAGGATAGGAAAGAAGGCCAAGGTAAAAATGTTGAAATAAAGAAATATATACTGACAAAACAGCAGGCTGAATTCCCCCCTCTCCGCATCCCTTTCTGCTCTGAGTTCAGTCAGTCAGCTAGATCCTCCCATGCTAAGTAGCATATCGGACAACAGGTGCTCTCCAGCAGTACCGGACTTGGGCGAGTGTTTCAGTTTCTTCCCATACAATATTCAGTGTCATCAGGTCTTTCTCAAATGTTCCCCTCCAGCTGTTTAGGGGGGTCCTCCCTCTCATTTGGCATCTGGAGGTATCCACCTCATTGCCACCTTTGGGATCTGACCGTTCTCCATGAGAAGAACGTGGACAGCCAGTCTAAGTCTTCTGTGTGCAACGGCAGTATGAACTTTGCACATGACGCTCCTTCGAAGTACCTCTTCATTAGTGATGTGGTTATAATATCAGAGTTCAGAGTTGGGATTTCTACAGTTCCATACTTGGCAACATGTAAATGAATGTTCTTTGGAGCTCTGGAATGACAGCATGATGCTGGCAGGGGATGATGGGAACTGTAGTCCATTACATCTGGAGGGCCATGAGTTTGACACTTATGACATAGAGCAGTGATGGCGAACCTTTTCGAGACCGAGTGCCCAAATTGCAACCCAAAACCCACTTATTTATTGCAAAGTGCCAACATGGCAATTGAATCTGAATACTGAGGTTTCAGTTTAGAAATGCGTTATTTGGGAGAAAGCTTGGTGATGCTTCAAATGGGTGAATCATGACCGTAGGAGGGTTTACTCAGAAGCAAGCCCCATTGCTAGCAACCGAGCTTACTCCCTGGTAAACCAACACGCCCAGGCCAGCCTAGATATGTGTGTGTGGGTGTGTGGGTGTGATTTTCCGCCCCTCCACATGACAGACTCTGTGCACGAGTGCCCACGGAAAGGATTCTGAGTGCCACCTCTGGCACCCGTGTCATAGGTTCGCCACCGCTGACATAGAGCATTACTAACAATCACTCCGAAGTCTCTTTTCCACCCTCTGTGCCACCCATTTGGGTTGCTTCCTCAGATTTCTTTCCTCCCCACTATTCTGCAACAAAGGTGGAGATGCGATATTGTCCCATTACCATCCTTAATGGTGAGGAAAAGGCAGGCCATTTGACTGTTCTCCAGTTCCTTTCTGCTCCACAAATGCTACTCTGCCTCATCTGACACTGCTCATAAAATCCGGCAAATGTCTCTTTCCAAAAGTGTTTGTGTTGTCGTAGTGGCAGAACTGCACTGCCACGACCGGGAAGCCAACGTGAGAGACTTTCCCACCTTTCCTTAACTTCTGTGGGTTCACTGCTAGTATGAGCAGGCTCAAAGACACACTTTAGGCAGGATTCAGATGATACACAAACGACGGTTTGTTTAGTCTGAGCCTTAGAAGTCCTGAAACGCAAACATTCCCTCCTTTGTATTGTCGAAGGCTTTCACGGCCGGAATCACTGAGGTGCTGTGTGGTTTCCAGGCTGTATGGCCGTGTTCTAGCAGCATTCTCTCCTGATGTTTCGCCTGCATCTGTGGCTGGCATCTTTAGAGGATCTGATGTTGGGAAAGCAAGTGGAGTATATATATATCTGTTGGAGTGTCCAGGGTGGGTGGAGAAACCTTGTCTGTGAGTAACAAAGAAGGCAACCAGGTCAATAGTTGAGGGCATCTGAATAGAAGTATGAGTAACAATGAAGACTATAGCATGGGCGTAACACTGGAGATAGCAAGGTCACTGGTGGGAGCATCTGAATAGAAGTATCCTGGTCTTTGTTTCTTTTGTCTATGGTCATCCTGTGTTTGTGTCTATGGTCATCAACAGGGCAAAACATTCCCTCCTTTCCTTCCATGCTGAGCTAAGATTTTAGATTTGCTTGCATCTGACCAATTGTAGCTTGTTTCTTCCCCACAAACCAGAATTCTAAACCAGAGTTAAACTGTAGTTTAGCATCCTACTTCACAGGAAAGCAAGCAAACCAACAAACCCCTGCTTTTGGCATCATAACCACTGAAATTCGTTACATACCAGAAGTCTTTGGAATTGGCTCAGCCTGCCAGGGAACGGGGAAGGGCCTATACATGATGGAAAACTTCCTGGTTTATGATGGAGGACTTTTTGGGTTCTCTAACAAAGTTTTGTTTGCAGTGTCTGAACATAGGCTCAGAAACCTTTTCATGCTTGATGCTTTAATTGGTCTGTGCTTAAATCGATCTGTAATGCAAATTCAGGCTTTCCTTTATTACCCACAGGCGCACAACAGGAGCCCCATTAATCAATGCAAAAACCACAACACGGATCACAAACTGAGTAATACCTTCAGATCACAAAATACCTAATAAATACCTAAAACACAAATTAGGGTGAAAGACTTTGAAGCATTATTCCAAAACTTCAGACTCTCCATCTCCCCCAAGGAAGGACAGAAAAATACTCATCAAGCTTTCACACAGATAAGATATACATACATTTCTGTGGGTAAATCCTTCTCACAGCTAGCTCTGCCGTGCGAGCATTAAGAAAAACGAGTCTTGGGGCACCTTGACTACTAACAGATTTATGGTCCTAGTTACAATTTCCTCTCTTCCACTCATTATGAGGCTTATGCTCAGTCTTCAGCAAACAGGGCAAATGCACCCGCTGCCTTTGCAAGAGCAGTTTCCCCTTATTATGCACGTCTATTGATCCATGGATTTTCTCTGTCTTGTGTTCCTCTTCAATTACCTTTTAACTTCAGGGACCTGTAGAATGAGTTCGAGAACTAGAGCAGGCGCAGTGTGCTTCAAGATTTCAGCTAATTTCCATCTCTCCTCATCGATACAGATTACCAACATTCATGTGCATGCTGATAGAACATTTTGTTGTTGTTAAGTCACAGTTGACTGATGGTGAGACTACGGTGACCCTTTGTGGGGTTTTCGAGGCAAGAGAGGTTCAGGGATGGTTTCTCATTGCCTCTTGTATCCCTTGGAGATCTCCCTTCAAAATTGTTGCCAGGGTTGAGGCTGAGAGTTTATGACTAGCCCACCCAGAAAGTTTCCATGACAGAGTGGAAATTCGAATCTGGGTTTCCCAGATCCTAGTATGACACCTTAACCACTACATCATGTTGTCAACATAGTGTAGTGGTTAAGAGCAAGCGGATTCTAATCTGGAGAACAGGGTTTGATTTCCTGCTCCTCCTCCTGAGCGGCAGAGGCTTATCTGGTGAACCAGCTGTGTTTCCACACTCCTACATTCCTGCTGGGTGACCTTGGGCTAGTCACAATTCTTCGGAACACTTTCAGCCCCAGCTACCTCACAAGGTGTCTGTTGTGGAAAGTGGAAGGGAAAGGAGCTTGAATTATCAAAGGCAGAGGATGCCGTGGTGGCGAACCTTTGGCCCTCCAGATGTTATGGACTACAATTCCCATCAGCCCCTGCCAGCATGGCCAATTGGCAGGGGCTGATGGGAATTTTAATCCATAACATCTGGAGTGCCAAAGGTTCACCACCACGGCATTATTGGAATCAGCTCTCAAAATTTTTAATAAATTCAATGCTCCAGGAGTTCTGTTGTACATTGACATAAGCGTGAAGATTGTTTCCAAACATGGATGCAAAAATGTATCCCCCCAAGTTGGAATGTGTGGGAATAGCATTCATGCACCATTTTCTCTGCTGCCAGCCCCCTCCCCGCTACATCTGGGCATGCCTGCAAGTGTCCCCCACAGCCTGTAACCCCTCCCTTTCAAGGGCTTTCCCCCTTTTTCCCAGCCGTGCTGCAGCTTCACAGCACAGCTCAGCAAAGAAATGAAAAAAACCCTTTCAAGGACTGAAAACGGGAGAGGGGATGTAGCATTTAGCTCTGGCACGCGGAAGGCAGAACTTAGTCTGACTGCACCCCTTCCTGTAGTAGCTACAAGGTGCTCCACTCACAGTTTCCCCTTTCTGCTTTCTCTAGAGTAGAGGGAGACAAAACAGGAGCCAGAGGAGTCACAGTCAGATCGGGCGCATCGTCGGGATACTCCTCTTCACTGCAGGAGCATCTTATCCAGAGGTGGGATCCAACCAGTTCTCGCCACTTCTCTAGAAGTGGTTACTAATTTTTTCTGAGTGCCGAGAAGGGGTTACTAAAGCAACCTCCCTGCCCAATAGGGACTGGAGGAGCGTGTGAGCGGCGGCGCCACCGTTTGAATCCCACCACCATCGGAACCTGTTATTAAAATTTTTGGATCCCACCACTGAGATTCTTATTGCTCTATTTTGTCTCACTTTGGTAATAGACTCAGGAATGTTTTAACACGTGAAAGGTACATGAAAGAGTCAACAATTCTAGTGGTAGTTTTATGGCAGTGTGAGCAGCAGCGGTGGGATTCGGCAGGTTCGCACCACTTCGACAGAACCGGTTGTTAAAATGGTGCTTGTGAACAACCAGTTGTTAAACTATTTGAATCCCACCACTGGAACCAGTTGTTAAATTATCTGAATCCCACCACGGGTGAGAAGCGTACCGTGCAAACCACAACTAGAGCAGGAGTCTATCCGAGGCCTGTCTCCTGGCGTTAAGGAAGGTTTTTGTATGGCATGAGCATCCTGTCCGCCTGCCATACTGTTTGGGAGCCCAAACTGTCTGCACTTGATAGGCTAACTCGTAATCTCTCTAACGTGCAGGATAGTTCTTGAAAAGCAGGATTATCCCATGTGCATTTAAGAGGCGTTCTTAGCAGCAATCCCGTTAAGGGACGCTCTCGTTCCAATAATAGCCAGATTAGCCACTGGACTGCTGGGTTCCCAATCTGGGTCAGAGCTTCTTATCTCCCTCCTCTCCTCTTTTGCTTTTTCATAGCAAAGGATCAATTTGGGGAATAATGCAGCAGGCCCCGAACTGAGAGCAAACTGAAAGCAATATCCTTCCAGAAAGGATGAGCAGGTGGGTCCAGCTTTCAAACATCCAGTTTCGGGCAAAACACAGGTCAGAGAAATGATTCCTGCGAGTGATTCCACTTTTTGTGTATGCATGTTGGTGCTACTTTAGGATTAGAAGAAAGGAGTTGCTCGGATTGACACCCCTGTTGCTCTCCTTGTATTTATAATCCAGGCATCCTGCGTGGCGGCCATCTTGTCAGGCTGAGTTAAGACGTAGCCCATATTGGGCACACACAGGTTCTCCTCAAGTATTAGAGGAAAACGTGACTGCTAGGGTTATGTAGTGATAGGTGTGTTAGATTAACACTGGAGGTCCTTGTTCAAATACCCGGGGGCAGAGGTGGGATCCAGCAGGTTCTCACAGGTTCCCGAGAGTAAGTTACTAATTATTTGTGTGTGCCGAGAGGGGGTTACTAATTGGTGATTTTGCCACATGTTTTTTGCCTTAGTTACGTCCCTCCTCTCAGCAGTAGCGCGCAGAACTTGAAGCAGTCTAGCAGGAGGTGCACCGGTGTGAGTGGCAGCCTGTGCCTGCGTGCATTTGTTTACTGCTCAAAGACCGGCGCAGCGGCTGCGTCCTTGTCACAGCCCCGCCCCAGAATGCCCCGCCCCCTAACCCTAACCCCATTGGCGCTACGCCACAGTTTGAATCCTACCACCATGGGAACCTGTTACTAAAATTTTTGGATCCCACCACTGCCCAGGGGTAAAAAAGGTTGCCAAGTTGCAGCCGATGTGTGGCAGTCCCCTGGGGTTCAAGTCAAGAGACACATCAAGGTAGAGTGTTGTGGGTTTTTTCCAGTGGTGGAATTCAGCCTATTCACACCAGTTCAGTAGAACTGGTGGTTAATTTTTTGTTGCAATCCCACCACTGAGTCCTTTCAGAACCGGTTGTTAAATTATTTTAATCCCATCACTGGTTTTGTCCCTTCCCTCCTTTGTTTCCCTTTCATTTTTTTTCAGTCCAGTCGTATCAGATATTGCTTACTTATGGAAATATAACTTAACGTTTCCAAGCCTTCCCTTCTGCCTGGTTTAATTTTTTTTTTGTTTTAAAGCAGTGGTTCTCCACCTTCCTAATGCCACGACCCTTTAATACAGTTCCTCATATTGTGGTGACACCCAACCCTAACATTTATCCATTTTACAGATGGAGAACACCGATGCAGAGAGTCTTAGGCAACCCCTGTGAAAGGGTCGTTCAACCTCCAAAGGGGTCCTGACCCCCAGGTTGAGAACCACTGTTTTAAAGCAAAGTTTTGTTTTAAAGCAAAGTTTCTTCCCAATAATTGGGCCGCTGTAAATGAGACTTCCAGAAGGTAAGAAGAATTAAGCTCTGTTTTCATTCCTGGGCAAACCACCAGGCACATGCTTTGGGAAGGACTGAAGTTCACAAAACTGGATTTCTAAAAAGCATCCCCAAGTTCTGGGTGAAACGAAAATGAATCCAGAGCAGCAGTGGCATAGGAGGTTAAGAGCTCGCGTATCTAATCTGGAGGAACCAGGTTTGATTCTCCGCTCTGCCATCTGAGCTGTGGAGGCTTATCTGGGGAATTCAGATTAGCCTGTACACTCCCACACACGCCAGCTGGGTGACCTTGGGCTAGTCACAGCTTCTCAGAGCTCTTTCAGCCCCACCTACCTCACAGGGTATTTGTTGTGAGGGGGGAAGGGCAAGGAGATTGTAAGCCCCTTTGAGTCTCCTGCAGGAGAGAAAGGGGGGATATAAATCCAAACTCTTCTTCTCTTCTTCTTCTAATTCTGAAACACTGCTGCACCTTGAGAGACAAGAGGGGGATGAACTTCAAGTTACTGGGCTGGGGGAGCTGCTACTGCCATATGCAGAAGTAGTGAGAGCCCATGGGGCAGGCAGTCGTTATTTTAATGGCTCGCAGGCCCAATTCATGTCAACACGTATTAGCTCAACTCGACTGAAGCTGCGCATACCAGAATCCCACATACAAGTGCACAACATTGTCCAGTTTACAAACATATGGCAAAGATTTGCTTCTGTCTTCTGGCTGCATTGCATGACCAAGGCCGAATCTTCTTGTTGAATCAGTTTTCATTCCTTTGCTACTTGAGGATGAGATACTTGGACTGTGCCTTCCCGTGTCCTTGATTTTTGACATACCTTATTCAACTCCACCTACTAAAAACTATCACCATAAGGGCTAGCCAGAGTCCATCTTGGAGGAGGAGGAGGAGGAAGAGGAAGGTGCACCTTCATGTAACAGACAAGATTTCTGGAGAGCAGTTGTGAAGTAGGTGGAGCTAAGAGAGACAACTGTGACTAGCCCAAGGCCACCCAGTGGGTTTCATGTGGAGGAACATGGACCGTCCTGTGACACAAATGTTGGCATGCACACCCCCAGCAAGACAACAGGGCCATTTTTCTAAAATGTCCTACCAGTCATAACTGGGTATCATAGACAGGTCAGACTAAGATGGATGACATCTTAATTCTTGAACATTAATACTCGGGGGGGGGGGGGGGGTGTCTGAACATTCTGTCCCCCCCACCACACCCCAATTAGTATGCAGAGCGGTACACAGTGACTTCCCTGGAGGCTCAGCAACCTGGATCTGGATAATAACAGTGCAGCCTTGACTAGGCACACCTTCCTTGACCCCACAAAGAACATGCACAGGCCTCATGCCCATATTCCTGCTAACTCATCCTGAAGAAGAAGAAGAAGAAGAAGAAGAAGAAGAAGAAGAAGAAGAAGAAGAAGAGGAGGAGGAGGAGGAGGAGGAGGAGGAGGAGGAGGAGGAGGAGGAGTTTGGATTTATATCCCCCCCTTTCTCTCCTGTAAGGAGACTCAAAGGGGTTTACAATTTCCTTTTCCTTCCCATCCCCCTTCCATTCATCTAACTACATTCAGATATGTTGGTTCTTCTGGCGTTGGCAAGTTAGTCATTTGAGGCAGAGGATTCTGGGTGCCAAGAAGATGACCAAATAGGAGACAGAGCAATCCTCTACAGCAGTGATGGCAAACCTTTCTGAGACCGAGTGCCCAAATTGCAGCCCAAAACCCACTTATTTATCGCAAAGTGCCAACACGGCAATTTAACCTGAATACTGAGGTTTTAGTTTAGAAAAAAAGGTTGGCTTGGAGGTGTGCGTTACTCGGGAGTAAGCTTGGTGGTAGTCAGTGGCTTTGCTTTGAAGCAACCGTGCAACTCTTCCAACAGGTGAATCACGACCCTAGAAGGGATTACTCAGAAGCAAGCCCCATTGCCAGCAACTGAGCTTACTCCCTGGTAAAGGATCGCGCTTTAGTACTTTGCATGAAAATCAGTGGGGTTTAACAGCGCTTAACAGGGTTACCTACACTGCTTCCCCAAAACTAGGTTTTAGCTTTAATGCTAATAATCGAGCCCAGTGGCCCAGGCCAGCCTAGATGTGTGTGAGGGGGGTGGGGATAATTCTGTTTGCACGGGCCCACAGAGAGGGCTCTGAGTGCCACCTCTGCAGTGGCGTATGTACCTAGGGACAAGGGGTACCCCTTGTCCCTGGGCGCCACTCTTCTGGTCACGTGGGGGGCGCAAAATTGGCCCCCCATGTGACCAGGAAGTCCTGCTACCTCGTTGTTTTCACGTGCCTCAACCTATCTGTGTCAGTCAAGGCATGCAAAAACAATGAAGCAGCAGGACTTCCTGCTGCCTCCAAGCACCCTCAACCCCCCAGACTCCCCCTCCCTTCCTTCCTCCCCTCCCCAGTCAGAAGAGACTGCTGGAAGCCCAGCCGGCAGGGGGAGGGGAGGTGGGCACCCTAGACCTTGCCCATGTCCATGGTGACATGGGCGGGGTCAAAGTCAGTGGGGGGTGGAGCCTGGGGTTGCATCATGGAGACAATTTGTCTCCGGGCGCCATTTACCCATGGTGCGCCTCTGCACCTCTGGCACCCGTGCCATAGGTTCGCCACCACTGCTCCACAGGAAAGGCCTGCACAAACCCCAGTGAAATGAAATGAGGACCAAGTCCCAAGTTAATTAGTTAGGATTTTCTGTTTCAGGCCCCAAAACACTTTGGGCCGAGCCTTTCCTCTTTCTCTCCATGCCTTGGTTTCGCTCACCCTTAGAAAACAGAGGCGGCGTCTTGCGGCCTTGCGCTTGCTCACAGAATGTTGTGCGCGCTCGTTTGTTAATGCCTCCTCGAAGGCTTTGAAGAGGAAAATGCCAGGCAGAGTCAGTGTGAGGTGTGAGCATCCTTTCATGGTTTATTAATGGCCTTTTAAAATATGCAAGATTGTAGAAAGAGTAAAAAAAAAGAAAAGAAAAGAAAGGATTGTACTGTTTCTGTGGAAATACTGCAAGGTCCACAGAACTCGGCTGCGCAGATCAGCAGATGGCGGGGCTCAGTTGGCGAAAGAAAGGGGCGGGTTGCAGTTTGACCCTGCAGCATTCGGCAAGGGAGGAACTGCCTCTTTTTATTGCATCTGTTGGAGCTGAGCTGCTGCACACCTTGCTCCATCGATGTGGGGCCACCAGCCAGGCTTTGTACAGGATGCGCTTCTCTGCTATGCAAGGATTGGACCAGTTCTAGGACTCAGCACTCTTTTCAATCTCACCTTTCTTTTGAACACTAAGCAACAACAGGCACGAAGAGGCCTGCTGATCTCGCAGCAGTTGGGGACAGTTCTCTGACGCCTTCACCAGACACGAGGATGGGATGTGGAGGTTTAATCTGGGCTGCGTTTAAGGATGACTGGCTCCCCTCGTTTCACCTCGGCCTAGGCTTCTTGAATCTCCCTCTGCCCTGTATTCCAGCCTCCCTTAATTCCAGCTTGATCTAAGTGCAGCTCTTGAATCTGGACTTGGATCACGCCCACTGTGTCACCGCTTTCAGTTAGCATGCATCTCTTCCCCACTTGTGCACGTCCGTTTAATGATAAAACACTTGAAAGAGTAATCTTGACGTGACTGCACATGAGAGTGAATGAACGTTCTCTTGGGCAAAGTTTTACAGGCACGATAAGAGTTTGGATACAGCTGTCCCAATGATTGCATTGACTTTTCCAGCGTGGTATAAAGAGCCAGCATGGTGCAGTAGTTAAGAGTGGTGGACTCTAACCTGGAAAACTGAGTTTGTTTCCCCACTCCACATGAAACCTCCACATGAAACACTTCATGCAACAGGTGATTGGTGTTTGGAATATGCTGCCACAGGAGGTGGTGATGGCCACTAACCTGGATAGCTTTAAAAGGGGCTTGGACAGATTTATGGAGGAGAAGTCGATTTATGGCTACCAATCTTGATCCTCTTTGATCTGAGATTGCAAATGCCTTAACAGACCAGGTAATTGGGAGCAACAGTCACAGAAGGCCATTGCTTTCACCTCCTGCACGTGAGCTCCCAAAGGCACCTGGTGGGCCACTGCGAGTAGCAGAGAGCTGGACTAGATGGACTCTGGTCTGATCCAGCTGGCTTGTTCTTATGTTCTTATGTTCTTAACTGGCTAAGTGACTTTGGTCTAGTCCAGCGGTTCTCAGCCAGTGAGTCGTGACCAGAGGTGGGATCCAACCAGTTCTCACCACTTCTTTAGAAGTGGTTACTAATTTTTTCTGAGTGCCGAGAAGGGGTTACTAAAGCAACCTCCCTGCCCAATAGGGACTGGAGGTGCGTGTGTGCGGCGGCGCCACTGTTTGAATCCCACCACCATCGGAACCTGTTATTAAAATTTTTGGATCCCACCACTAGTCATGACCCCTTTGGGGGTCGAACGACCCTTTCACAGGAGTCACCTAAGACTCTCTGCATCAGTGTTCTCCATCTGTAAAATGGATAAATGTTAGGGTTGGGGGTCACCACAACATGAGGAACTGTATTAAAGGGTCGCGGCATTAGGAAGGTTGAGAACCACTGGTCTAGTCCCAGTTCTTCAGCCCCCTCCCTAACTCACAAGGTGTCTGTCGCAGGGAGAGGAAGGGAAGGAGTTTGTAAGCTGCTTTGAGACTCCGTACAGTTGAGAAACGTGGGTTATAAATCCAAACTCTTCCTCTTTTTTTTAGGTTTGCTGGGTTTATTTGATGCAGGTGAGCACATCAGTGGCAAAGAGGCAAAAAGACACATATGAAGACAGGAGACTGAAGGCCAAAGCAAACCCCATGTAGACATTACTTTGGAAATTAAGCAACAACCAACAGAACGAGGAAGGAATTTTAATTCATTCATTCCATTCCAATTCCAGGCAGCTGAGAACACTAAAGATCCAAGAAGACATTCCCATGAGAAGAAATACATTTGTACCCTTCGCTGGTTTCCTCGCTGAGCATCCCTCCACACCCCACCTTCTCTCACTGCACTCCATGACAATAAATATCACGGGCCGGAGGTACGCAACATGTCTGCACACGGCATGGAAGGAGAGTTCCACAAATGAGACGAACAATGGAATTATCTGCCCGGCCAGCCTATAATTTTCATTAGTGTGACATCTTTACCGTGTCTCTCCCTGCTGTTTCTGTCCAAACGTTCAGGACAAATTATTATCATCACCACCATCCACTGTCAACAAGCCGGCTTGTAAAGGGAGAGCGGACTGAGGCTGTGTCAGTTCCTTCACCGTAAACAAGAACCTGAGAAAACAAGCCCCCTCCCCTAAATCTCACAGCACTTGGGTGGAAGTTTTCAGAGAAATCGGCAATTGAGAGAGGCGGCTCAGACAATGCAAGCATATGAAAAGCTTAATATGTCTTTCCTGCACTGGACAAAGAAAAAGACGAGTTTGGATTTATACCCTGCTTGTCTCATCCATAAGGCATCTGAAAGCAGCTTACAAATTCCTTCCCTTCCCTTCCTCTCCCTATAACAGACACCATGTGAGGACAGTGGGGCTGAGAGAGCTCTGAGAGAACTATAAGTAGCTCAAGGTCACCCAACAGGCTTCATGTGGAGAACTGATCCTCTAGATTAGAGTCTGCTGCTCTTAACAACTACACCTTGCTGGCTGTCAGCATCTACGATAAAGGCCCCGTTCTCATGGAACTATTGAACCTGACTGGAGCACTGCCCCCAAGATGAACGGCTCCCCTTTAGGTTTTTACAAAAATCTGTTTAGATATTTTCATTCTGCTTTATGCCACGGGGACCCAAAAAAACTTACAATATCATTTTCTCCTCCTCCATTTTTTCCCTTGCAACAACAATCCTGTGAGGTCCGTTAGGTTGAGTGATAAGCCAGTTATGCATGCAGTCCTTACCCCGAGGCTGTTTGCACCGAAATGTGGGTTTCCTCCATTTTTTTCATTTACACTTAAAGAAGAGTCCTGCTGGACACCTGTAAAGAAGAGTCCTGCTAAATCATCATTTTGCCTGCCCCTTGCTTGTCTCTGCAACTTCACTCAGGGAGGTTGCCTGCAACTTTTTTTAAAAATTTATTTTTCCATTTCAATGGTCTATCATTTCTAGGATAGACCTACAGCATTAGAATAGCTTTTTTTTAAAAAAAAAAATCTCCACTGGTCCTGCTGAAAT
Organism: Sphaerodactylus townsendi; assembly: GCF_021028975.2. Lineage (NCBI taxonomy): Eukaryota > Metazoa > Chordata > Lepidosauria > Squamata > Sphaerodactylidae > Sphaerodactylus > Sphaerodactylus townsendi. The sequence goes on from NC_059437.1 coordinate 42,370,999, forward strand.
TCTGGCCCAAGGAGTGGGTGGAACTGCTGTTTTGTGGGTGGAGAAAGGCAGGGAGGAGAAGGAAAACCTGAAGGAAGCTGAATGCACACTGGTCTCCTTCACTCTCCCTGCGAAGGGAGACAAAAAGTCGCATTTTCACAGGTTATGGAAACCGCACAGAGAGTCTGAGTTGAGAGCGCGGTGCGTTCCAAAGAGGGGGAAATTATGGGGGTCCCTGAGAATCCAACCCAAAAAGAATCTACACTGAACGTGAAGGAGACCACTTGTGCCTAAATGGCCATAGAGTGAGTGGCCCAAAGTTCCTCGCTTTGTGAACTTCCAGGACAGAGTGGGGATGTGAACTTGGACCTCCTTGGTTGTGGTGGGTTTTCCGGGCTGTGTGGCTGTGGTCTGGTGGATCTTGTTCCTAACGTTTCACCTGCATCTGTGGCTGGCATCTTCAGAGGTGTATCACAGAGGGAAGTCTGTTACACACTGTGTCCAGAGGTGTAATAGATTTCCCTCTGTGATACACCTCTGAAGATGCCAGTCACAGATGCAGGTGAAACGTTAGGAACAAGATCCACCAGACCACAGCCACACAGCCTGGAAAACCCACAACAACCAGTTGAATCTGGCCGAGAAAGCCTTCAAAAATACATTGGGCCTCTTTGTTCCTACTGCGACACTCTAGCCACTGAACCACAATGACTCTTGCACATGATGGGGACCACGATTCTAGCCCAGACTTCTCAGTGTTTTGCCTTCGGTTGTTATTACCAGAGCTACTTGTTTTGCTGTCTTTCTCTCATTCCCATCAATTGCTTATACCCCAATGGCCCTATTCATCCCTTTGCCAGCGCAGAGATGCCTCAGCCCTGTAAACTGAGGAATGCAAGAGCAGAACCTGGAACTTCTGGCAAAAACGGGAATCCACTGCCCTCATTCCAGACCGTTTGCTGAGACTATTTCACTGAAACTGAACAAGCTCAGACCGAGAGTCTTCTGCATCCGTCACGCGATGTATACAACAACCACCCCTTAAGGGATCAAGAACTGCCTTAGATGATTATTCTCGCTAGCTCAGTGTGGTCAACATTGTCTCCAACTGTCAACGTCTCTCCAGCATCTCGGCCGAGCCTCCCCTGCCATCGCCTTGAGATTTCTGTTTAAGTTTCATTTAGTTTCTCTAACTTCTCCCCGAGTTGTGTCAGATGCAGGAGTCAGAGTTGCTGAGTAAGGAAGCTTTGCCGAAGAACTGTAGCCTTAATCCCTAAGGAGATGAGCAGGCTGAGAATTCTCTGATTACTACCCAATGCTTTTTATTCAGTCCTTAAGTGCAGGTTAATTACAGTATTTACTGCAAGAAGCACATAGTGTGGAAGAAGGAACCCAGAGCAGAGGAGAAATTGCTCATGTCAGCAGAGAACTTCTGCATTAAACGTTTACAATTGTTGCAGGCCCAGCTCCTCCACGAAGCCCGGAGGCCAAATTCTGAGGGGAACCAGCCCACCCAACCTTGAGGAGGACTTCTGTTCCCAGAGGCCGTAGCTGAACATGCAGTCTGTTCGGACCATTTACCTGGCATCAGTCCTTAGCAATGGGGGTATGCCAGATCTTAAGGGGTGCCAGCAAGAGAGGGTTCAATTTGTTTGAAATCCAAATTTACCTTGCTCATGATATCCATTTCCTCTCGAGTTGAACACCCCATGTAATCACATTGAAGATTTGTTTCTATAGTAAAAAGAGCAGTATTTTGAGCACTGTGAAGAGGTGGCGTGGTGGCGGGCCTCTAGTTACTGTTATGCATACTCACCATTTACTAGTAGGGCTGGATTATGTGTTACCCAAATTAGTCTGGTCTGTTCCCTTTTAATTTGGGGAATTAGTGGGAACAGACCTTACAATGTGAAAGGCCGGGTCCATCAGTGTCTACGGAGGTCTTTCTCCTTAGAAATCCATACAAGACAGAATTTGGGAGGTTTCACAATTTTATTAAATAGCCAAAAATAATTTTAAAAAACACACACAATTCAGTAACAGACATACAGAGTTTCAAGGAGCCTAGGATATAGAGGGATGAAGGATACTTTGGGAATAGCAGAAGGTGCAGAGAAAAGGGCAAGATGTACCAATCTAGAAGAAGTTCCAAGGAAGCAAAATTAAGAACATAAGAACATAAGAACAAGCCAGCTGGATCAGACCAGAGTCCATCTAGTCCAGCATTCTGCTACTCGCAGTGGCCCACCAGGTGCCTTTGGGAGCTCACCTGCAGGATGTGAGAAAGCAAGGGCCTTCTGGGCGGCTGTTGCATCCCAAGCACTCCGGTCTGTTAAGGCATTTTGCAATCCATAATATCAAAGAGGATCAACAAGATTGGTAGCCATGAAATGCGACTTCTCCTCCATAAATCTGTCCAAGCCCTTTTTAAAGCTATCCAGGTTAGTGGCCATCACCACCTCCTGTGGCAGCATATTCCAAACACCAATCACACGTTGCGTGAAGGAGTGTTTCCTTTTATTAGTCCTAATTCTTCCCCCCAGCATTTTCAATGAATGCCCCCTGGAGTTTCTAGTATTGTGAGAAAGAGAGAAAAATTTCTCTCTGTCAACATTTTCTACCCCATGCATAATTTTATAGACTTCCCAATCATATCCCCCCCTCAGCCTCTCCTCCAAAGTCCAAAGAGAATTTCTCTCTGTCAACATTTTCTACCCAGCCATAATTTTATAGACTTATCCCATATCCCCCCTCAGCGCCTCCTCTCAAACCAAGAGGTCCCAAACGCTTTTGACCGCAGCCTCTCCTCATAGGTAAAGGTGTGCTCCAGTCCCCTCAATCCATCCTTGTTGTCTCCTTCTCTGCACTTTTTCTATCTCCTCAATATCCTTTTTGAGATGCGGCGACCAGAACTGGACACAGTACTCCAAGTGCGGTCGCACCACTGCTTTATATAAGGGCATGACAATCTTTGCAGTTTTATTCTCAATTCAGCACTTTCTCTAATGATCCCCAGCATAGAGTTTGCCTTTTTCACAGCTGCCATGCATTGAGTTGACATTCCCATGGAACTATCAACTAAGACGCCCAAATCCCTTTCCTGGTCTGTGACTGATAGCACTGACCCTTGTAGCGTGTATGTGAGGACCAGCACTGTTTTCCAGACGAAGAATGACTTTAGGCACAATGGAACTACAACCAAAGGTGGCACAAGGCACAGAAGAGGGTGACTAAAACGGTAAAAGGTCTGGGTTCCATGCCCTATGAGGAGCGGCTTAGGGAGTTAGGTATGTTTAGTATGGAGAAGAGAAGGTTAAGGGGTGACATAAGCCATGTTCAAATATTTGAAAGAATGTCACGTTGAAGTTGAAGCAAACTTGTTTTCTGCTGCTCCAGAGACTAGGACAGTGGTGGCGAACCTATGGCACGCATGCCAGAGGTGGCGCTCAGAGCCCTCTCTGTGGGCACACGCACACAGAGTTCGTCATGTGGGGGGAGCAGAAAATCGCGCCCCCCCCCCCACATCTAGGCTGACCTTGCTTCTGAGCAAACCCTCCTAGGGTCGTGATTCACCTGTTCGAAGTGTTGCACGGTTGCTTCACAAAGCTTACTCCCAAGTAATGCGTGCCTTGGAACAAACTGTTTTTTCTAAATTAAAACCTTAGTATTCAGGTTAAATTGCCATGTTGGCACTTCACGATAAATAAGTGGGTTTTGGGTTGCAATTTGGGCACTCGGTCTCGAAAAGGTTCGCCATCACTGGCCTAGAACAGCCCGAGGTTGTCAGGACGTAGAAGCTAAGCAAAGTTTATAGATAAATATTGTGTGTGTGTGTGTGTGTGTGTGTGTAAACGACGTGAAGTCGTTACGGTCGACACAAGGAACAGGTGAGACGCAGTGATATCATCCGGTGGAGAGAAGCCAGTGGCGATATAGCGTGATTGGTGGATCTGGCTAATCTGCTGAGCTGGGGTCCCTGGCACCTTTTATTAAGGGTTTTGGGAAGGCGGGAGAGTGGGAGAATGTTGCACAATACATGACTCATAGGGGCTGCGTACGTGCGGGAGGAAACGTTCCTGTCTGGGCCTAATCCATACCTGGGGGGCATGCACCTTTTGTCCCTTTGTCCAGGACATCTTGTGACCCGTGAGTCATGGGGTCTTGTGACAGGTGAACGTGTGCGCCCAGAAGGCAACAGGTGGCACAGGCATTCCTGTGCTCTGTCTGAAGCTCTGCTGGGTTCGCTGGCTCACCCCTACACTCCCGAGTAACGCGTGCCTCGGAGCAACCCGTTTTTTCTAAAGTAAAACCTCAGCATTCAGGTTAAATTGCCATGTTGGCACTTTGTGATAAATAAGCGGGTTTTGGGTTGCAATTTGGGCACTCGGTCTTGAAAAGGTTCGCCATCACTGGACTAGGACAAGGAGAATGGAAGAAAAGAAGATTCCACCTAAACATTAGGAAGAACTTCCTGACAATAAGGGCTGTTCAACAGTGAATATACTGCCTTGGAGGGTAGTGGAGTCTCCTTCTTTGGAAGTTTCTAAACAGAGGCTGGATGACCATCTGTCAAGGGTGCTTTGATTATGTATTTCTGCCTGGCAGGGAGTTGGACTTGATGGCCCTTGTGGTCTCTCCCAACTCTATGATTCTATTATTCAAAGGTGAATGAATGACAGCAGTCAGGAGTAATGGAAGACATTCATTGGGAAAGAGGCAAGGATTTAAGGGGACATCTACTTTTAGGAAAATGTAACCCTCTGGCTATGGAAAAAGAGGGGATGCTTTTCAGAAACAAAGCAGAGTTCTGTTCCAAGGGAGGACCAATGCTATGGAAAAAGGCTCGATTGTGTTAAAATCTGGGAGCGCCCCCCCCCCCCGGGGCTTGGGCTACATTGAAGACATTGAAGACCGGTGGCATTCTAAGTCAGAATGAGCCTGGAGTGCTAAACAAAGAAACTCTGGAAGGTTGATAGTTCTTCAATAGTTAGACAGGAGGTTTAAGATAAAATTAATGTTTTGGGAGGAAGGTGGAGGATGAGTTAGCTGGAATATGGGCATGAGGACTGTGCATGTTCTTTGTGAGGTCAAGGACAGGCGTGCCTAGTCAAGGCTGCACTGTTGTTATCCAGATCCAGGTTGCTGAGCCTCCAGGGAAGTCACTGTCTACCGCTCTGCATACTTGATTGGGGTGTGGTGGGGCAACAGAATGTTCAGGCAAACCCCCCTGAGTATTAAAGTTCAAGGATTAAGATGTCATCCATCTTAGTCTGACCTGTCTATGATACCCAGTTATGACTGGTAGGACATTTTAGAAAAATGGCCCTCCTGTCTTGCTGGGGGTGTGCATGCCAACATTTGTGTCACAGGACAGGCCATGCTCCGCCACGTGACACCCGCTAGGTGACCTTCGGCTAGTCACAGTTCTCTCTCTTAGCTCCACCTACCTCACAACTGCTCTCCAGAAGTCTTGTCTGTTACATGAAGGTACACCTACCTTCTTCTTCCTTCTTCCTTCTCCTTCTTCTTGATGTACATGGTCAAGAGCCAGTGTGGCATAGTGGTTAAGAGCTGCAGACTCTAATCTGGAGAACCAGGTTCAATTCCCTGCTCCTCTTCTGCTGGGTGACCTTGGGTCAGTCACAGAACAGTCTCAGCCCATGCAGAGAGTGGCAGTGTCAAATCAACATCTCTTGCCATGAAAACCCTACAGAGAATTTTAGAAAAATACCCCCCACCCGTCTTGCTATGGGTGTGCATGCCAACATTTGTGTCACAGGACAGGCCATGCTCCTCCACATGAAACCCGATGGGTGACCTTGGTCTAGTCCCAGTTCTCTCAGAACTCTCTCAGCCCCTCCTACCTCGCAAGGCATTTGTTGTGGGGAGAGAAAGGGAAAGGAAGCCACCTTGAGTCTCCTCACAGGAGAGAAAAGTGGGGTATAAACAGTGGTGGGATCCTAAAATTTTAGTAACAGGTTCCCCTGGTGGTGGGATTCAAACTGTGGCGTAGCGCCAATGGGGCTGGGCGGGGCACGATGGGGGCATGGCCGGGCATTCTGGGGGCGGGGCATTCCTGGGTGGGGCTGTGGCAAGGATGCAGCCGCTGCGCCGGTCCTTGGGCAGGAAATGAATGCACGCAGGCGCAGGCTGCCACGCATGCTGGTGCACCTCCTGCTAGACTGCTTCAAGTTCTGCGCGCTACTGCTGAGAGGAGGGCGTAACTAAGGCAAAAATCACATGGCAAAATCACCAATTAGTAACCCCCTCTTGGCACACACAAAAAATTAGTAACCTACTCTCGGGAATCTGTGAGAATTTGCTGGATCCCACCTCTGGGTATAAATCTAAACTCCTCCTCCTCCTCCTCTTCTTCTTCCTCTTCTTCCTCCTCCTCTTCTTCTTCTTTTCCTTGCTCTACCCCTTCTGGCTGGTGCTTTGCTTCTCTTAGAAAATGTTCCACTGTTGCTGTTCTTTTTATAGTTCATTTTTGTTACTTGTTTCCATTTTCAGCTTTCCACCTCTAGTTTTACAGGATGGCATTTCATATGTATGTAGAATAATTTTATATGCAATTTATGCAGCAGTTGAACGTATTACGTTTAATTTTTATAATGCAATGCATGTATAGTCAGGGTTTCCAGCTCTGGGTTTGGAAATACCTGGAGATTTTGGGGGATAGAGCATGAGGAATTCAGGGTTTGGGAAAAGGAAGGGCTTCAGGTGTGTGTGTGTAATGCCGTACAAGTCACCTTCCAAAGCAGCCATTTCCCCCAGGTGAACTCATCTTTGTTGCTTGGAGATCAGCTGCAATAGTGATAGATCTCCAGCTACCATCTGGAGACTGGCAACTCAAGGAATAACGCTTATTCACTGTCACATAAATACATATGGAAAAGATGAACAGAGGATGGGGGAAATTCTGTGTTAGGAAACAAAAAAACGTTACAGATCTCAGAATCCATTTAAACAGCGGAGAAGCTGATTCAAAACAGCCTTTTTGAGTGCGGGGGGTGGGGTTCAAAATCATTCCTCCTTTAATAACCTCACTTCTCAGATTCATCTACCCTCCTTGCCCTGACCTGGATGGTCCAGGCTAGCTTGATCTAGTCAGATCTCAGAAGCTAAGCTGGGTCAGCCCTGGTTGGTAGAAGGATGGGAGACCACCAAGGAATATCCATGGCTGTTATGAAGAGGAAGGCAATGGCAAACCACCTCTACTGGAGCCCACGGGGTTGCCATAAATTGGCTGCGACTTGATGGCACTTTACATTTACACTCCTCCTGGCAACGGGTGCACCTATAGCTACCTCACTTGTTCTCTTTGAGGAGAATCCTGCCCCTATAGCTACCTCACCTGTGTGAAATGCGTCCTGGAAACAGACTCCTACGGTTAGAGGTCTTGGAATCCTTCCAGTGCATGATACGTGGCACCTGGCCACATTCTGATGAGAGTAGAAAAAGCATCATTTTCAAAGTCTTTATTGGCATAAATAATTCATACATAATTTACCTCACCAAACACCACACGAAGCACAAGGAACAACCCCCACCCGAGGAGCTACCCATTTTTGCAGTTCATGGCAACTCGCACCCCAGTCAAACAGCAGAAATTATAAATACTTTCCCTTGTGTATAGAAAACTTTATAAATGGTACTGTACAAAATTTACAATCTGTGAGATGAACCATCGTGCCTTTTTTTTTTCCAGTCTGGAGTTTTAGTGGGGGGTTTGCGCCAAAGTTGTTTTCCCCCCCCTCAGTGACGAGAATTCGGCAACAACCACCACTATTTATTCCATATACAGTTATTTATATCTTTTTAAAAATGAAATCTCTAGTTAAAAAAAAAGACACAATCCAACCATGCGTTCTCCTGTGCAAACTCCATGGGAAAAGATCCTACCCCAGTAACTGTGAGGGTCCTGTGGAACTCCCTGCCAAGGGAGGCTTGTTTTTGTATTATTTCTATCAATATGTAAAAATGTGACCGTTGTCATGCCCCCACTGCTTACCCACTAGAAGGTGATAGCTGCTTATCCAGTAAAAGGTGATTATTCTCTGCAGTTTTTCATCTTATTCTAAATTTGGTGTTATTGAACATTTTAAGTATGTCAATAGAAAAGCCATTATAGCCGTACAGCTAATAAAAATGGTGGTTCTCTACCCTCCATGCACGATAATGGAGCTTGCGCAAGGCAACCGGTTGCTTGAGTTGTGTCCAAAATATGTACCGCGGCTCACTCTGCAAGTCAGAACTAGCACAGAGGAAACGAAAGCAGGCCATCAAAGAAACAGTAAAACAAAACGAAATCCTGTACAAGATCCGGAATTTGGCATATACGTATGCATATTACCGTATACATACATACACATGTGCATCTTTATCACCTTATATACAGAAGGCTATTACAGTGTGGTTTTTTTTACAGAAAAGGAAATCAAAGCAGCTGACAGTACCCCAAACCTCAGTATTGTCAAAACAGAACAGAATAAAACGAACCCCCCAGAACGGCAAACAGCGTGTTTATAATGGTCACACAAAGGTGGTCGATGAGGCATACGCGACTGGAGCTTTGCAGCCATTCCTGGTGTACGGACCAATCAAACTTTTCCCGCTCTGATGTCAGCAGGCCAATCCTTTCCTACGATAGGTGGACGTCCGAATTTTGCAAAACCTACATTCGTTTCGTGGAAGGAATCCTGCAGACCCTCATTTGCCTTCATGTCTCTAATTCATACTAACCAGAGGGGTGATTCAGGGTTGCCAGATCCAGGTTAGGAAGCACCTGGAGTTTTGGGGGGCAGGTGTCGCTTGGGGAGGGTGAGATCTGGGGAGTACAAGAACTTCAGCATGGTACATTGCCATAGAGTCCACCCTCTGCAGCAGCCTTTCTCTCCAAGGGAACTGACCTGTCGCCTGGAGATCAATTGTTGGAGTGGGAGGTCTCCAGGAGCCACCTGGTGGTTGGCAACCCTAATAATCATGTTCATCAGCTGCTGCACAAAAGACCAGGAGTCCTGTGCCAATTGAAAACTGAATCAATTTATGGTGGCAGTAAGCATTCACTGTCTAGAGCTCACTTGGACCGATGCAGTTGGGCTGACTTGTGAAGGACAGGATGAGATAAAGCAATAGGGGGCCTAAAGGTAATTAAATAACAGGGTTAGCACTGGATCTCTCTCTCTCTCTCTCTCACACACACACACACACACACACCACACACACACCACGCACACACACACGCACACGCACACGCACACGCACACACACACACACACACTCCCTGCCCAGTTGGAATAACAATTCACAACAAAGTGAGCTCTAGTCTTCAAAATTGTATCCCTTCTGGTCTCCAAAGCAGAAAGCACAAGGCATCTTCCATATTCTCAAGCTAGCCCCAATTCCTTGTCTACTGCATGTCACTCCGGGTCCCAGTGTATCATTGCGCCTGAAAAGTTTGATGTACCAATGACTTGCATCTGCTATCACTGGCCAACCGTCAAGTCCAACTTTAGTTTCTCTCCCCTGAGAAGGGCTTGGAATCTGGACCAGCTACCAGGAACTGGTTGACCAATGGTGGTTGTGCATGCACTTATGTATACCTAACAACTTATATCTCATTCCTGCTTGTGAGACTGCAGTTGCAATCAGGGCTTGCCGAGAGGAGGGACGTTACTTTCTCAGAGACAAAAACACTGCAGCAATAAATGCCAATAAATATCCCTGCCACAGAACTGCACTGCTCTCCAGCAATTCTAGGGACCACACCAAATAAATAATGAAGGACTTGGGCAAAGGAACAGTAATTCGAGAGGCTGCGAATGATGCAACAGGCTGTAACAAAATGATGGAACACCGGCTTCCTATGCAGAAGGTCTCAGGTCCAATCCTTAACATCTCAGTTTTTTAAAAAGGCGACGTAAGAAAAGAAAGGAGAGATGGAACAGCGGCTGCCAGTCACAGGCATCAGATGAACCAATGCAAGGCATGGTGCAGAGCAACTTCATGTTTAGTTGAAGATATGGACACACAAACACATGTGTGTTGATATGTATATATCTCTTTTGATTGCAAGTGATTAGTCGGGGATGAAAGGCATTCCATAACCTTTAATGCGGACCATCACATGAGTTAACACATGAAGTTAATATCTCTTAAACCAGGAACTAACTTCTGATCAGAGCCAGTGTGGTATTGGACTAGGTACAGGGATCTTCGAATTATCGGTCTCCAGATGTTCACAGACTACGATTCCCATCAGCACCTGCTGGCGTGGCCAATTGGCAGAACTAATGGGGACTGTAGTGCATGAACGTAGTTTGGAGACTCTTGGACTAGGAGGTGGAAGATTAAGGTCTGATTCACCTCTCAGCTAGGCAGAATTGTAGCAAGGGGGGAAAGCACCCGGTGCACTGGTGCGTCCTCCGCCCCCACTACGCCACACCATCCCCTTGCCACACCCCCACAGGGACATGCGCCTGGTGTGCCCCCCCCCCTTGGAGTTACGCCTCTGCAGCTGGGTGACCAGTCACAACTCTCTGCCTAACCTGTTGTTAGGATAAAATGGTGGAGAGAAGAGAGATGAAAGCCACTTGGGGGAGAAAAATGGAGCGTAAATGAAGTAAATAAATACACAATAACGAAAACAGAGGAGGCTCTATACAGCAGGGATCGTGAAATGTGCATCACCTCCAGATATATAATATGTGAAAAAATAGCTGGTCCTGTCAAAACTCAGAAGTTGACCAGGCCGATGCCTGATTCTCTTTTCCTCTTGTTGTTAGAGTTTGTATGAAAGGGTCTCACTGTGAATGGGAAAAAGTCAGACAGAACTCTCTGAAACGGAGCAACAGAAAGGGTGGAGGATGGAGAAAGATCTGACGCTACCAGATCTGTAAATAAACCCACGTTTCCACAGAGCTCGCCAGTTAATCTGAGCTACCGGATGACCTCTGCCACTCCCTCGGATCTCCTATTAGATGGTATTGTGGTGATTTCCCTCCACATTCTCTGCACTGAAGAGTTGGTTATTTTTAGACCGGATAACATCTCTAGATAAAAAGCTGGGGTTGAGAAGGAGCAGGGACTTCAACAACAGAGATCAGGGACGAGGGGGGGGGAAGAAAGATGTGTTTTAAATCACAAAGACTTTCAAAAATAAGAATGTGTGATGCCAATAATACATTTGCATCTCAAATGCTCCAATGTAAAGTAAGATTCACCCTCAGTGGAGGGCAGCGCTTCCATCCCTTCTATTCTGCAACAGTTGGTCCTCTCGGGTCTTACCCCACCTCCCTGATCCAAAATAGCTCCATCAGTTTCCCCTGTAACTTCACTGCTTTCACCTCCAAGGACAGAGATTATCAGCCTCATCCAAGGGTGGGGGGGAGCGAATCCACCGGTGGGAGTGGTGTGCGGCTGCGTCGGCAGAGGGGCAAATCTGCCAGCATGCAGCCACCACCGCCCTCCCTGGCAGTGGTATGCGGTGCCGACGTCCCTGTGCTCTTGCCACTGCTGGTGTAGTGGGGGCAGTCCAGGGGCATCACTGTGGGAGGATTTTAGTTGGCTCCCTCCGGGCCATTGACTGCATTGCGCCAGCAGCCCAGGTTTAGAACTTATTCCACCAAAAAGACAGTGTAAGTTCATTAAACCCAATGGGGGCTTCCCAGTGGCAGGGAGGCTTTTTTGCCTTTCAAGCCTTCCCGTGCCACTGGGAAACCTCTGTGGGAGTGGCAGCTGGCATGGCTGCAGTCAGGTACCTGACCCAGCCCATTGGATAGGGCTGTTTGACTCCAGAAGAAAAGCCCTAAAGTTGTTTTTAAGCATTTGCCATCCTTTATCTGTGGTCTTTATCTGTGGATAAAGAGATGTCAGTTCATCTTTATCCGTGGGAGGTCAGTTTATCTGTAGTTTTTATCTGTGGACCCAAAAGTATTACTAGTGGAAGGGAATTCAGGCTACCAGAATAAGGTTGCCTTTTGACTTATTTATGCACACATTTTCACCTTAGGATGACATCCCCTTAAAGAATTTGGCCACAAGGCTGGTTGTACTTCGAGATCAGCCACAAATCTAACTGATTCATCCACATCCATCCTGAGCAGTGACAAGCAGATGGAAGATGGAAGGGACGTCAGTGTCCCTGACAGCCCAAGAATCTCTCCTGGGGCAGGGCAGTAATGGAACAGGGGCAGTAAATGATAAAGGATCAGGTGTCAGGATGGCAGGACTGTTCCAGGTAAACAGTGTAATTATTCCCACAATGTACCCAGCTTGCTGAGGGTAAAGTGCCGGTGAGTCAGGAAAGGAATGGCAAACTACCCCGTAAAACAGTCTGCCTAGTAAACGTTATGATGTGACATGAACCTATGACCCAGTGCTTGCACAGGGGACTACCTTTATCCTTTATGCCTGTGCACGTGTATCATATGTTTATCCATTTTGCACAGTCCACTTATAGCTGCAGCAAAAAGATACACCCATCCATCATCCCAATTCCTATTTACAGGCAAAACAGGGACTATAATCTATACTAATAACAGTGAGTCTTGATTATGGACATTTGGTGCTGATATGCACCATCAGGCTGGTCAACGGAGGAAGCCACTACCTTTATTTTATTTATTTTATTTATTTTTGGAACTTTTATACCGCCCCATCCCCGAAGGGCTCTGGGCGGTGTACAACAGATAAAAACAATAATACAGGTAAATAAAACATTAAAAGCAGCAACGATTAACCACAGTTATCAGAAGAGTAAAAATATAAATGTAAATGGGCCCAACATCTTAATTTTAAGATTCCCTCCCCACCCCCCACCCCAAGGGAGGCGTGGTGGTCTCGCTAGATGACATGACCCAATTGTCCGGGTCGGGCGAGGGCCAGACAGGGAAGGGGGCACCACATCAGCGGCCAGTTCCTCCAAAGGCCCGGCGGAACAGCTCTGCCTTGCAGGCCCTCATGAACTCGCCAAGGTCCCCGGCAGGGCCCGGACAGCTGGAGGGAGAGCGTTGCTCCAGGCCGGGGCCAGAGCCAGAAGGCCCTGGCCCGTGTGGAGGCTAGGCCGCGAGACACAGGGGCCAGGGACCACCAATAAATTGGCCTCAGCTGACCGGAGAGAGGATGGAGAAAGATCTGACGCTACCAGATCTGTAAATAAACCCACGTTTCCACAGAGCTCGCCAGTTAATCTGAGCTACCGGATGACCTCTGCCACTCCCTCGGATCTCCTATTAGACTATTAGACTTTGCAGAGTCAAAAGCTCCACTGGGGTACATATAAACTCCACATCCTATTTTGTGTGTTACTCTCATAGACTGCAGAAGGCAGCCGAGCAAACTTCTCTGCCTGGCCCCCCAACCTGCCTCCTGAATATAAATTGCTTAAAAAAATAAACGGACCACAATCTAGAGCTAGCAAGGCTTCCTGGTTTCCCGCCAATATACTAATCTCTGCAAGGCATGTCAAGAGACTCTCCCTCAAAAGCCTGGTTTCCAAGGCTCCTTCTACTGTTGCTTTTGAAGACACAGGTGTTTGCATCTGTGTATTGACAGAGAATGAGAATGAACAGAAGCGTGTGTTTTCGAACTGGTGCAAAGGGCAACTATCAACATACGCGGGCCCACATCTTCCCAAAGTTAGCAGGAGAAGCTTTGAGCGACTCCTTGTAAATGTTCAGAACCTCCGCACACTTCTGGCTACCCGTGGCTCCCCCATTATGGTCCAGATTTGAGCGCCTGCCCGACGTGATGGCTGGGAGCCAAGCCAGGCTCATTTGGGGACCAAACTAGCTGGGCTTTTTAATTATGCCTGTAAGAGCCATTAAACTTGAGCTACTGAGGTGTGGCCAGTTCCAAGCAAGGACGACTTTGCTAATGGCCTCCCGGCGGAATCGTTTTTTCGAAAAATAAGCAAACAGATCAACAAAACGCTTCCCCTGGGCACATCTAAGGCTTCTGTCCTGATCAGAGCCAGCAAACCCTCCTTAACACAAACCACACCACACATTCCCAGCCTCAGTAAAGAGCTTTCAACAGGCTGGGAATTTAGGCTGAAGAGCCTGATTCCAGAGGGGAGAAATCCGGCCGCCGGGTGGATTGCGGTTGAAGGAAAAGAAAACTCTAATAAGTCTGCCCCAAATTATTGGGGAGTGGGGAGAGCACAGGTGGTGGCTCACGACAGGTAGCCTCTCTCTGATAGTTCAAAGAGGGAAACAGGGAGGACGGATCTTATTTTCAAACTGAGGATCATGTCTTAGGGACCAATTTCCAAATTACAGAGGACAAAAGTTGGGCCTCAGGTCTCCATTCTGTGCCCAAGAAAACAGACACGTGTGTGTTTTCCAATTGCTCTGCAGGTGGTGTGCATTTTGAATCATGTCTGCAGCATACATGGAGAAGGGGATTTAGCCTTCTTTCTCCGTACACTGTTTTCTTGACCTGACACAGGCCCCTTCCGCACATGCAGAATAATGCACTTTCAATCCACTTTCACAATTGTTTGAAAGTGGATTTTGCTATTCCGCACAGTAAAATCCAGCTTCAAAATGCACTGAAAGTGGATTGAAGGTCCATTATTCTGCATGTGCGGAAGGGTCCAGAGAGAAGCTTTCAAAAAGGGAGGGTGCAGGGAGGTCTGTGGGGGGTGGTTTTTGGTCTTCTGACTCTCTCCAAGGACCCACTCGTTCCTTGCTTAGGAACTGGTTATGTTGTGTTTGTGTGGGATGGGGGGAGGACTTTGCACATTCAATGGAATGGGTGCTGAGAAGCTATCTATGTAAGGCTGATTAAGCATGGGCCAAAAACAGCAGTGTGAAAACGGTGTGAAAACAGTATAAACCAGGGGTCCCCAAACTACGGCCCAGGGGCCAAATGTGCCCCCCTGAAGGCATTTATCCGGCCCACCAGGCAGGGCCAAGCTGCTTATGGTTCATCATTCATGTGCAGGTGGGGGGCTCGGGAGGGAGAGGGGAGGAACCAGCCTCTGGTAACCGCTACATTTGATTGCAATTGTTACATGATGGCACCCCCAAAATCTCCATGAATTTTCTGACCCAGAGTTGGAAACCTTACATGTGGCAAACGCCTCTCGCTCCGCCTCTTCCCTCCTCGGGCTACTCCATGTGTTGCTTCCTCAGGCTTTCTTGTTCCGGCTCACTACCATTGGCATCAGCCAGGCTGGCTTAATCGCCCTGGCTGCTAGAGGAAAGAACCCAGGAAGATACCTGATCCTGGGTTAGGTGGAATGTTTCATTGGGAAAGTTCTGGGTTTTTTTTTACAGGGGAAGGTATTCCACAGCCTCCCCAACAATATTTGGAGCCCACCCTGTACTTGACATACTTTGGTCACTGTTCTAAAAATAGACCATGACAGAAAGGCTGAAAGGTGAAATCAAACATTTCACAATCATTTGTGCATAGGAATTTGCTCATAGTTTTTTTTAGTCCGACCCTCCAACAGTCTGAGGGACAGTGAACTGGCCCCCTGTTTAAAAAGTTTGGGGACCCCTGGTATAAACCCTTTAACACCATTTTAAACCGTTTTACACCGTTTTCACACCGTTTCACACTGCTGGTTTTGGCCCATGCGGAATCAGCCTAAGACTCTCTCTGAGTGACTGGGAGAAACCAAAAACTCCAATCACGCATATTTAGAAATTTATAGCCCACTTTTCTCCCCAACGGGGGCCCAAAGTGATTACAACAGCGTTCTCCTTTCATCCATTTTACCTTCACAACATGAATCCTGTGAGGTAAGTCAGGCTGACAGAGTGACGGGCCCAAGGTCACTCAGCAACAGGAGGTGTGGCAAGGGCGTTCCGGGGGCGGGACGGGGCGGGGGTGGAGGACGCACCAGTGCACCGAGCGCTTCCCCCCCCCTTGCCACACCTCTGCTCAGCAAGCTTTCACGGCGAAGTGGCGATTCAAACCCAAGTATTCCAGATCCTAGTCAGGCACTCTAACCACATTCATTGGCTTTCGGTGTTTTAAGAAGAAGACGAGGAGTTTGGATTTATATCCCCCCTTTCTCTCCTGCAGGAGACTCAAAGGGGCTTACAATCTCCTTGCCCTTCCCCCCTCACAACAAACGCCCTGTGAGGTAGGTGGGGCTGAGAGAGCTCCGAGAAGCTGTGACTAGCCCAAGGTCACCCAGCTGGAGTGTGTGGGAGGGTACAGGCTAATCTGAATTCCCCAGAGAAGCCTCCACAGCTCAGGCAGCAGAGCGGGGAATCAAACCCGGTTCCTCCAGATTAGACACACGAGCTCTTAACCTCCTACGCCACTGCTGCTCTTTTTTATATGAATACATGCAAGTTGTGAGCCTTGCCTCTTGACATGCATTGCAACGTACCACGACTTTGTGACTACAATCTTCCTCTTCCCTCTCTTAAGCAAACTCATTCTACCTACACTGAGTGACTGCAAAGCGATCAGTCTGCCTGTTTTGTAGAGCTGTTGGTTCCTTTTTGTTATCTGATCTCCTGCACCACAGAGTTAATACCATTGTGCTTTCCACCAAGGTTGCAGATTGCTTGATTTTTCATTTATTGGTCCCCCATGAATCTCCCTCGTGGAAGACGCTTTTGTACAGGAAGACCCTGCTCGCTTTTCCAATTTGGAAAATCAGTCAAGAAAAGCTTTTATTTGGCAATGCTTTGAGACTCGTTGAGTAATTATTTGTAATGTTCGGCTACTCTTGGAGCATATGAAGCTCTCTTATACCAAACCCACTGGTTTCTCTTCTTCACATAGTATGAAACAGTCCATCTAGTTCAAGATTTCTGATCCCAAAGGACTATCAGCGCTAACTGTCCACAGATGTCCCAGCAGTACCTCCTGTCTGGCTGCTAAATCTTTCAATTGGAAATGTCAGGGACCGAATTTGGGACCTTCTTCATGCAAAATATGCCTCAGTTCTGGTGGCCCAGGCTAAAATGATCTTGTCAGATCTCAAAATGAAAGTCGGGTTGGCCCTAGTTAGTACTCAGATGGGAGACCCCCAAGGAAGTCAAGGGCCTCTATGCAGAGGCAGGAAATTACAAGGCGCCACTGTTTATCTCTTGCCTTGAAAACATTACAAGGCTGCCATAAGTTGTCTATGACTTGATGGTATTTTCCATGCTATGCAAAACATTTACTTTACCCCTAAGGTACACCCCCTACGACCCTTGAGATTTTCCTGCTTTTGGGGGCTTTTGGAAGTGCCGTTGTTCTGTTTTTCTTTTTGCTATTTTGAGAAGGGGTGAAGGGTGGGGTGAAGGGGGAGAAGAGAGGAACGACTTATTTTAATAAGAGGGTCTTTTTTTCTTTTTGCTGGAATATTGACTGGAGGATTTTTAAAAAAGGGAAATCCACCTGGCCACCTTTTGTCTGTACCTAACAGAGCCTTTGCCCCTGACTTTTCTTGTGTTTATAAAGTAGCAAAGAGCAATGAGGCAAGCCTTCGAGGTTTAGTCAAGTACGACCAGGTGAGGCACGATGCTGAAGACGAAATTACGCTCAGCACTAGAACCTGCTCGAGCACCCTGTTGAGACAGTTGGAGTGCCTGGCTTTTGGGCATTATCTGATCCTTCAGCCTTGCTGCCTGCCGGTTCTCTCCTCCTCTAATCCCTTTCAGCTGAAAGTTGCCCCCTTCCCCTTTCAGACACAATGAAGTCAGCACACAACAATCACCCATGAGTCACATACAAATACAATCCCAAGTGGTGCTTTCTGTCTACAGCTGAATACGCTTTCCATTCTAATTTGCCATGTAAACTTTTAAATTGTAAAAATACTGAGGAATGTCCTATTTGTTCAGGTAGCTATACGAGCAGTAAAGTCCATTGTACAAAAAACGGGCTCTAGAAAGCTGTTGGTGGGAATGATGTCCTCTCAGGGGCAACTCCTGTTAGTTTTCATCCCATTCTTTGTCTCCTGTTAATTCCCTCTCTTTGCAAAAGTCAATTCAATGCTGGCAGGGGCTGATGGGAATTGTAGTTCCTGAACATCTGGAGAGCCGCAGGTTCCCTACCCCTGCCTTAGGCCAAAGGTCTGCAACCTGTGGCTTTCCAGATGTTCATGGACTACAATTCCCATCAGCCCCTACCAGCATGGCCAATTGGCTTTGCAAAGAGCGGGGGGAGCCAACAGGGCCAAAGTGGGATGAAAGGCAAGAGGAGTTGCCCCCCTGAGAGGACATCATTCCCACCAACAGCTTTCTAGAGCCCGTTTTTTGTACAATGGACTTTACTGCTCGTATAGCTACCTGAACAAATAGGACATTCCTCAGTATTTTTACAATTTAAAAGTTTACATGGCAAATTAGAATGGAAAGCGTATTCAGCTGTAGACAGAAAGCACCATGGCCAATTGGCCAATTGGCCATGCTGGCAGGGGCTGATGGGAATTGTAGTTCCTGAACATCTGGAGAGCCGCAGGTTCCCTACCCCTGGCCTAAGGAGATGTGGGGAACTCTCCCCACCTTCACAGACATCCTGCTGCCACCTGCTTTGCAAAGCTGGAATTGTGGTGCCCTTATGTTATCTTTCCCCTCCACCACGCTTGCCAAGGTCCCCAGGCTTTTGGAAATGGGGTGGGGAGGGACAGCTTGCATGTGGGGTGGAACAAGCTCTGTCCTGCATGCAAGATCGTGTTGTCTTCCAACCCCCAGCTTTCCAATGACCCCAGGGATCGGGAAACAGGCTGGAGAGGGTGATCATGCATGAAGGTCCAGCCCCGCTTCTCCACTCGCCTTGCTTTCCAAGGCCCACAGGTCTTGGGAAGGGAGGTGGGGGCCCTGATCCAATAATGGTTTGATTGGGGCAAAGGTGATTGGAGGGCAGATGGGGCGACAGGGAGGTTTGGGGGGGGCAGTGGGCTGCAGGACAGTGGGGCATTGGGCTGCAAGGTGCTGCTTCCCCGCTGTGGTGGTTTGTTTGGGGGGATGGTTGGAGGGCAGATGGGCCAATGGGGAGACTGTTGGGTGGGTGGTGGAACAATGGGTCTCAACGCACTACTTCCCCTGCTATGGTGGGGCCAGTATGGTTTTTAAGTGCCGTGATGAACCCTCAACGAATGGGTGTGCCTGCACGGCCATTGGTTAAGGGTTCATCATTGGGACAATTTGCATGTCGGTGAATTATATGGGCAAAGATGTTTCTCCACTCAACAGGGTCCCAAATCGGCTTATGGCGATGTTCTCTCCTGCTCCAATTTATCATTATAACTATCGCCCTGTGAAAGGTTCCTCGCATAGAGAAAACCAGAAGACAAGCTAGGCTGGAATCTTTCTCCCTCCTGTGACTGTCTGCAAACAGTAGTGTGGAGGTACACCACATCTCAGTCTAGCACCATGGGCCTGGCT
The DNA here is from genome assembly GCF_021028975.2 of Sphaerodactylus townsendi. Classification (NCBI taxonomy): domain Eukaryota; kingdom Metazoa; phylum Chordata; class Lepidosauria; order Squamata; family Sphaerodactylidae; genus Sphaerodactylus; species Sphaerodactylus townsendi. Next base: position 42,390,327 of record NC_059437.1, read on the forward strand.
CAAACGTTTTTTATGGCTGCTTTTACACAGAGTGAAAGACACAAGGACAGCTAGTCAGCCTCTCTTCTAAATGATCCTTAAAAGAAAATACAAATGAAATACAGCTGAGTCCAGATGCAGTTCCGGGTGAGAGCTCGGCCTGAGAGCCAATCGGTCATCTAAACTAACCCAAAGGCAATGGGGCACTGAAAAATCCCTTCTTGGTGAGTAGCTTATGTGAGTTATGTAACTTATGTGAGTTATGTAACCTACATCAGTCTGGAAAGCAAATACATTTTGGGGTATTACTTTCCTTCTCATCTGTTCCTCAGATGAGGAACTATTTGGGGTGACCTAGCCAGATGGGGGAAACACCATTCCCAACAGATTTCATCCAGACCCCATGTGGTAAGTTACAAGCTTGCTGGGGAAAGGTTTATATAAAAACTGTAGCAGTGGTCAGCTGGCATGGAATTGTGGGGAAATATATGGGTTTGTGGTATCACGGATAAATGTTTGAAAATACAGATCTCTCTCTCTCTGCCTCTCTCTCTCACACACACACACACTCACACACTGTGCATATTGGAGGCCTGTTCTGTAATCACCTGCATCTGGCAAAGCACTGCTGGGTGTACAAGTATGTACGTAGGAGACCACCTATTTATCCAGGCACAGGTGGCTCCTGACAGGAAGCCGCACGCCCACCCAGTGACACAGGTGTGCCGGGCAGAGGTGGGGACATGATGGCTAGTGTTGTGGGTGGCTTGTATAACTGAGAGAGAAGCAGCAGAAAGAACAAGAGATTGTGAAAGGCAATAAATACCAGGCACCAAAAGAACCAGAAGCCATAGGTGGAGCATAGGGAAGGGAAGAGGAGCTAGCAGGAAATTGTCACTAATGGCATGTTAACCCCTGAAAGCTCAGCTTAGGGCTCTGCTCTGGGAGATACCTGCTAGGATAGAAACAGCTGAAATCCTCACCACTGCCAGCAGGCAGGCAACACAACGAATGGTTCGGCAGAATTTCTCTTCGAAAGAATAAAAGAAAACCTTACAAAAAGAGAACACGCCAGCTTCAGAGGGTGCTTATTGGGTCCAGGGAAATTCCTAAGCTCCTCATTGGTTGGTCTAAAGAGGAACCAGTGGGAGGAGCCTGAAGGCTCACTGGCTTCCATAAGGTGCCACTAGATTGTGTGCAACCAGGGGGGGAGGTAAGAGGACTCCACGCGAGGCTATTGAGCATCTGCTGTGAATGTTTCCGACCTGCTCTTCATTCCACAGACATGATCCTTCAAGGCCCCCTGGACTGAGCATGGCGGTCCTCCTGCACCCCAGACACCACGTTAGTTCCAGAGATCAGAGCAAGGGAGTAGTTTCTTTGTTCCTGTGATGCTCACTGGTTCGCTGTGCCCTTCTGGCCTTCCAGACAGTAGGAAGAGGAGGAGGAGAAAGAGAAAGGTGTAAGAAAGGCACCATCCCTCTGCGCCATCTGTCACAGCCTGGGAGAAAGGACAGACACAAATGAAAAATGATTATAATTTCTCCGGTGCCTCAAAAACGAGGAGCTGAACGCCGTCTCAGTTATAAAGAGCAAACTCATGATTATGATCCGAAACCAATGTAGACAGGGCCATAAAGAAAAGGGAAGGAGTGCCAAAGGACTGGGAAAGAAAAGTTGGAAGACATGCAGAAAAGGGCAACCAAAACAATCAAGGTGTTAGGACACCGTCTCAGACCAGCTAAAGTGTTTGGGGCTTTTCAAATTTGGGGTGGGGAGGCACAGGATATGATGTTTCCAAAATTATCTTTGTCTACATTTTTTCCCCAGAAGTTAGAGCTGCAGACCACCTGATCTTTTTTCTGACCTGCAATTTTTTAAAAAATCCAAATTTTGAACAGCATATTGGGCACATTGATATTGCACACGTTTCCAGATATTTAAGTTCATATGCATTTTATCTCCCCTCTTTGCTACCAATGCACATATATAAAACTCTGGAAGAAGGCAATCAGTATCAAATTGGGCATACACTTCTGTCATTTAGGGAAAGGAATGTAGCTTTCACTGTGGTATAGGTGAGCCTCATTTCGTCGTTCTACCTATGCATTTATTAGATGGTTTAAATGGCAAATTGCTATTTTTCTGTTATGGTTTATTCTTTTTGCAATCGCTAATTTTGTAACTGGCTAAGCAAAATTATTACCGCTGCTCCTGGCAAAATGCTGCTATCAATGTTGGCAGACAGGAATACGATGTTTTGTTGATTTGACCAGTCCCTCAAGAAAATGAAAATGCTCCAGATATAAGGAGCCTCATCTCCTTATAGATGGAACAGCTCAACAAATAATGAGAAATGCCTTCAACTATATCCCTCCCTCTAGATACAAAGCTTCGGGTTACGAAGAATGTTTCTAAGACAACTGCTCAAGATAGCTGAAGGTATCTGGTGATGCCACGGGGTGTGTGTGTGTGTGTGTGTGTGTGAGGAATCTCTCCTAATAAAGTATTTTGAAAGATCTGTTATATAATGTTTTAAGTAGTAGTTCAAGAACTTATCAAGGGGCTGACTTTGATTCTTCAAGTGCAGCCAAATGGATGACACCAGAACATCTTTTACTCTGCTTTAAAACATTATTTTGGCTGTTTCCTCTGGCTCAATATTGTAATCTGGGCTGCTGGCTTCATTTTAATTGCCAACTGCTGTTTTAACTCAGGGCTTTATCTCTTTTTAGACTGCTACTGGTTACTGTTTAAGATGGATGACCGATGTATTTGATGGTGCTTGCTGTTTCTTAAAACTTTTAATTTATGTTGTCTACTCCAAAGGGTGATCACTACTGCACAGAGGATTATCGGCTGCCCTCTCCCCTCCTTGGGAGAACTCTATAATTCCCGAAGCCTAAAGAAAGCCCAAAATATTCTGAGACCCGTCTCATCCAGCACACTCTCTTTTTGAACTGTTACCATCCGGCAGACGATACAGGTCTATCAAAACTAGGACAAAGAGGCTTAGAGACAGCTTCTACTCTAGAGCTGTGGCTATGCTAAACTCTGCGGCTTCGTGTTGATGTGTTTGAGGCTGTGTAGGGATGGGTGGAGGAAGGAGAACGTGAGGATGATGATGTATGAGTCTGAAATTGTGTGCATCGAGGAATGCTGCTGTAAATTTCGTTGTGCGTGCACAATGACAATAAAATGCTTATGCTTATGCTTAACACTAGGAAAGCTGGGTATATTTATATACCCTAAACAAACAAAACAAAATACTTGTTAAAGAAGACAAACAGAAACTATGGTGGTGTGTATCGCATGTTCAGTATGCAAGAACCAAACATAAGTCAGGGATATCTACTCCTGAAAAAAATATTTTAAAAACCTTTAAAAACCTATGCATACATTTGGTTGTGGTAGATTTTCCGGGCTGTGTGGCCGTGGTCTGGTAGATGTATTTCCTAACGTGAATCACATTTGCATCACTCCCTGGACTGAATAACCCCACCCGCAATACAATACTATCAACCACACCTTTGCATAGCAAGTTCCACCCAAACACTTACTGATTGATTCCCCACCCTGGTACATGGCCAATGTATACCCCACTAAAACATTCCCTTCTCACTGGACACAGCGTGTAACAGACTTCCCTCTGTGATACACCTCTGAAGACGCCAGCCACAGATGCAGGCGAAATGCTAGGAAATAGATCTACCAGACCACAGCCACACAGCCCGGAAAACCCACCACAACCAGTTGAATCCGGCCGTGAAAGCCTTCGACAATACTATGCATGCATTGTTTGTGCTTGTGATAATGGAGCCACAGACAAGCATAGCATGCTGCAGTAAATGAAAAGGAACGATTCATTGTTAGTTGGTATACCACAAGTACACTTCGTACATGTGTTAATATTTGTTTTACTAACTACGGCTCACATATATATTTTTAATGGATTTGGCTCCTACTGCTTTGTTTTAGATGACTGCAGTAAAGTTGCTGGTTTGTTCAATGCTGAAATTTTACACATCCGTTTTCACTTCTGAAAAATAAACCACTTAACTGTTGCTGTGTTGCACGCTGGCTTGAGAACCGTGGTGACCAGTATGAAAGACATGTTTTCAAGGCATTTGTAAAATGCAGGTAAAATGCAAAGGGGCCTGAGCAGACTCCGTATGCAGAGGTGGGATCCAGCAGGTTCTCACCAGTTCCCGAGAGTGGGTTACTAATTATTCGTGTGTGCCGAGAGGGGGTTACTAATTGGGTCTGCTTTTCCATTAGAAATTCCATTAGGTTCAAAAATAATAAAGTCTTGTTGTTTCCTATGTGGCTGGTTAGCGAAGGTAGAAAACGGGATAATTCTCCCTCTTGGGCTGTTTTAAAAACATGTTTTAGAAATATGGTAAAGTTCCTTGTTTAAGGAAAGGATCCTTCTTCTGATTTCTAGAAACAAAATTAAGTATTTGAAAGTATTAAGTATTTGACAGGCAGTCAATTAGAGGAGAAGTCGTTGTTTCTGTTGGCAGTAGACGATAGGACTTGCTCGAATGAGTTTAAATTATGGACAGAAAGATACCAGCTGGAAATTAGGAACTTTTTTTTACAGTAAGAGTTTTTTACAGTAACAGTGAAATTATTAATGCTCCGCCCCCGGAATGCCCGGCCACACCCCCATCGTGCCCGTCCAGCCCCATTGGCGCTATGCCACTGTTTGAATCCCACCACCATGGGAACCTGTTACTAAAATTTTTGGATCCCACCACTGTCCGTATGTCTTATGCTGAACTCTCCCATCTCTCCGTCACTCTGGCGTTTGCAACACAGGGTACATTTTAAGGATGCCAACTGGCCAAATTGGAAGACGGAACAATTGTGGAGACAAAACAAATTGTGGAGACGTACTCAATTCACTGCAAACTCTGATTTATTCATATGGGGGGTGGGGTTAACCAGAAGAGACTGAAGAGCCAGAAAGGGAGCTGCTGGATCATTTTGGAATGCTGTGGTTTTCATTCACTGGCTGAGGATTTGTAAACCAAAAAAAGATTTTTCAGAGTTTGGGGAGCTGGGGTTTCCCGCTTTGACTTGAGAAATTTCTGGCGATTTGGACATGGCACTTGGGGAGTTGAGGAAGCCCAGTGGGATGTGATACCATAGAGTTTGTCCTCCAACGCAGTCATTTCCTCCAGGAGACCTGCTCTCTATCAATTGCAATTCTAGGAGAGCTTTAGGCCCCACCTGGAGCTTGGCAACTCTAGAAGAATGGGCTTCTGATGTAAATCCTATTAAGGCCCTTTCCACATGGGCCAAGAAAAGTGGGTGCAAACCGGGATATGTGATCTCGGTGCAACCCTGGAGCCGTTTGATCTCGGTGCAGCCCCGGGGCCGTTTGCTCTGGGCAGGCGGCCCCAGAGCCAACGCAGCTGGCTGACACGCCTTTGCACGGGGGTGCGTCGGTTGTCACCCTACCTGCCTCTCCCGGCTGCGTTGTTGGATGACTCCCACAGCTACACAGACGTCTCTAGATGTCCATGCTCTCCTGTGTGGCCATGCAGGAGAGAGGCAGGGAGGGCACAACAAATAAGGCGTGGCCAGTTAACATGCCTCCCATGCGAGGCCATTCGCTCGCCGCCAGCTCCAACCCAGCCTTTTGCAAAAGAATCGCTGATAAAGTAATTGCTGTTTACACCAGGTTGGGGAGGAAACCCAGGACAGACCCAATGCAGGGGCAGGAACCATGTAAAGTTCCCACCCTCAATGGGTTATATATCTCCCGTGATTATACCATGGTTAATGGCCTGTGCGGAAAGGACCCCCACCACCCCTACCCTTTAACTTCTTCCTTTTAACCCTTTATTTTTCTCACCAAAACATTCTAAGTTATGTGAATCCAGGTTCTGAAAACACGACAAGAAGCCAGTGGTAGGTAACGTTTAGTGTTCCATGTGGCTATCATGAACATAAAAACATGTGAGATGTTCAGTCTGAATAATGGGCAACACTTTAAGTTCTTAAAAATTTACAGGCAAGGAAAGGTTTTCAATAATGGGGAAAGACCCCACCCATCAGGTCACCTGTTCCTCTGAAGAATCCCTGCTAGCTCCAGCAGCCCCACTGTTTCTCTGAGCAGAAAGCCAAACCTGTGGAAGTTTGGGAGGGGACGGTCAATTACTAACAGGTGCAGTCCCTGCTTAAAGGCAGCTCCTCTCCCCGCTTTGCAGATCTTTGCTGGCTCTAAACATGCCAAAGAACAGAAATGGCTTGCAATGCTCATTCCAGCTGAGAGCAGACAGTTGGCTTAGCAACAGGGGGGGATGATGTTTGGGGGACAGCCTTAAATTTATCCCCTGGAGAGATCTGTAAACAGGCAGAGAAAGAAAAGAGCACTGGAGGCAGGCATCGGATTGCCGCGGTTACTATTTTCTAAAGCCAAATATTTCATTACTGCTTGGCTTGCTGATAAGCTCTGAGCCCTTGACCTAAATACATGTGCATGCCAACAGCCAGGGCTTCATTTGAGTCAAGGTTCAGCTTTGGAACCTGTTCAGAATGCCTGACTTGGTCATGGAACTGTGATCTAGTTTAAAGAAATCTTAGTCATTTGTATGAGTTATCGTCAATTAACGCTGACTGGATTTCTGCTTAAGTAAAAACAGCTTCGAAGCGAGAAAGGAACACATGACCCTTTGTCTTTCAGATGATGCATGTGTGTGTTGTAACCAGTTTTCCTTAGAAGAGGCATACCCTCTGGTGTATGAGAGTGGTAGGTGTAATACCAGATTCTGTCTACCTCTAGTGGTGATGCTGTAGAGCAGCAGATGGTAGTTGCCACAGCACTGCAGAAAATCTCCAGGTTGTACCCTGTGTGTCAAGACATCAGTGGGTTCGATCCAATGCAAATCCTAAAAATTCTACATCTTACAGTTCAGGATATACCTTCCCACTTCTCTTCCAATGGAGATTAGAAAACACATTGTTATTTACTTGTTGATCAGATTAACATATTTATTATGAAAACATGAGAAGCAAATGATACTTAAATGATAATTTATGTGGCTCATCTTGCTGAAAATAGCACTGTCTAGCATGTAAAGGAACTGAGAGGAATGGGGGGTGGGGCAGCCAAGGGGTCAGCTAAATAGGGCTGTAAGGTTAGAGACTCTTTAGTTCTTTTGTGTTGATTCTTGTCTGCCCTTAGACTGAAACTCTGGTCTAACTTTCTCTTTCTTGGAAGTACTGTTCTCCCTCTTTCTGTAGCTAGCAAGTAGCTGCAGGCTATCCTTGTCTGTCAGCTTTCATATCTAAAATGTAGTTCCCTAATAAACATTTACCTTTATCTTTTAATCAGTGAGTCTGCCACTTCTTTGGGCACTTAACTTCTCTGCTAATGCAGGTTATGTATGCCTGTGAATCCAGACTGGTATTTCAATGATCATTTTGGGTCTGTTCATCTCGCAGAATGTTAGGTATATCAGTGTATTAAGATTTATATTTTATTTCCCTTGCTTTAAACTTTCCCCATACTTTAAATTAAAAAAAAGAGCATTGACCAGGAAAACAAACTGAAAAAAGAAAGAATAAAAAGGCCAAATGAAAACCAAAAGTAATCGAAGCTAGAAAAGTAAATGAGGCTGTCCAGGAGAACATCTTGTAAAATCTTAAAAACCGACTGGCAGAAATCAAATGCCATAACAATTACAACTACCTCTTCTATCGGCATGAGATATGCCTGAGCAATTTACAGGGTCAATATAAGGTTAATAAATGCTTAGCACAGTAGAATGTTCACAGAAGTACCCCCCAAACATTACATACCAAGCAAAAATTGCTAACGCATTTCAAAATGAGCAAAACGTGGTGGAATGGGAAGATGCTGGTCTTACTCTGCTGACTTCCAGAAGTGTCCAGGGTGGGACAGCCGACGGTTCCGCTTTGGCAGTTTCTCCAGCATCTCCATGAGCTTGGTGAAAGTTGGCCGTTCCTCCTGGTCATAGGCCCAGCAGAAGAGAAGAATGTCCTGCAAGGAACAAAACAAGATGGAAAGGATAATCAAGGAGAAAAAAAAAAGCAACCACATTAGTTGGGACTCCCACTGGGAGTTCAATCTATCTAAATCCCTTATTAGGATGGGATGTACTGGCTGAAGCAACTCACTATTCAGATGAGGTGCTGTACTTGGTGATAGCACAATGATCTGGAAAGAACGGAAGAAAGGAAGACAAAAGTGCTCCCAACTGCCTTCCCTTGTTCTAAAACGAGAACATTTTTTACAAATTTGGCTACCCCGGCCCGGCCACCTTCCAAATTATTATTGAGAGAGTGAGAGGCATCTGTTCAGGGAGTGAAATTGTTTAATGAAATGTGCCTTCCCATTTTGCCCAAGCCCAACTTACGATGGTATTCGTATCCAGAGTAGAGTTTGTAGTTTATAGACAGACTTATTAGAGTTTAACCATTGGTTATTTACAGAATATTGTATCTATCATTGGTTAAACATTCTTTTTTTGTTCAGAAATGGGACTTTGATGAAAAATCTGCCGAGGGGGCTTCAGTTCTTGGTCAACTCTGATCTGGTTAAGCTACTCCTTTCAGTCTTGTCATTTGTGGTAGGCACTCCCCCACCCACCCACCATGGCCCAATTCCTTGACCTCAATGATTTGAGGAGTGGGGAAAAATGGGTAGGTGGGTGGCAAATAACACCAGTCATTACATTCTATACATTTCTCCAATCTCTATAGCAAGCAGAGTCACCTGGGTGGAAGGCTGCAGAATGCAATGTCACTTCCAATGATAAGCATAACTATAAATAATAACAATCTACAACAACAACAACAACAACATTGGCATACAAAACAGGACAAAATTTCAAAGTAAAACAAGATTAAAAAACACAATTAAAATTACTAATTTCCAGTATAAAATTTGCAACAGTCTCACAAAAGAGCACATCAGAGCTGTTTAGGAGGTTGGGTATCTTGTAACACTCTTGCCACTGAGAACATTGCAAGAAAATAGAATTCATATATTTCATGCGTATCTTATCATATTTAGGGCATACAAACAGAGAATGGTCAAGTGTTTCAATAATAACAATCTGTTTCTGAGCCCCTAGATATCCTGCAAATGGATATACGGAAGGCTTCTCTGCTTCCCATCCTGCCTCCCTTCATAACCCAAACAACAAAAAGGTACCTACTGAGATCTCCTTCCCCATGCCAATTTGGCTAAGGTTCGGCTTCATCCCTCGGCCCACTTGCCAAATTATTGCCTCAGCAGGTTGGGTCTTAAAAGGCCATTCCCGAGCATGGAGCTCATACCAGATGGTGCTGCCCAAACAAAGCAATGGAAGAATTAGTAAATACACACACATCTATCGAATATATAATGCCAGGGCGGTCAGCGTAAGGTAACTGGTGAAGGTCTGACCTCTTCAAGGATATTCCAGAGTAAGTTTCGAATCCTAGATTTTTGAAATGATACAAAACAGCACACCAGCACTCATTAAAAAGTAAAGTTTGCCCCACCTCCTCATATTCTGGTCAATCATCATGTAAACATCCATTTTTTGTTATGTTTTATAACATTAAATGTCATTCCATTAATGTTTAATACAATTCAACAGCGTGTTTATATGCTGGCTGCTCTGGATTAATTCTCTTTCCCAGGGTTATCTGCTTTAACTGTATCTGCTTTTCAGGGAACGCCCTCCTATTTTGATCCATATTTTTACCCCTTTGGCCCCTTCCGCACATGCAGAGCAATGCACTTTCAATCCACTTCCAATGCACTTTGCAGCTGGGTTTTACTGTGCGGAATAGCAAAATCCACGTGCAAACCATTGTGAAAGTGGGAGGAGGAGGAGGAGGAGGAGTTTGGATTTATATCCCCCCTTTCTCTCCAATAGAAGACTCCAAGGGGCTTACAATCTCCTTGCCCTTCCCCCCTCACAACAAACACCCTGTGAGGTGGGTGGGGCTGAGAGAGCTCTGAGAAGCTGTGACTAGCCCAAGGTCACCCAGCTGGCGTGTGTGGGAGTGCACAGGCTAATCTGAATTCCCCAGATAAGCCTCCACAGCTCAGGCGGCAGAGCGGAGAATCAAACCCGGTTCCTCCAGATTAGATACACAAGCTCTTAACCTCCTACGCCACTGGATTGAAAGTGCATTATTCCGCATGTGTGGAGGGGGCCTAAAAGTCTGACTCGGGGATAAAGCAGATTCATGATTGTTCTTTTTATGTTATTTTAAAATTAATTTTTAAAACCTCTTAAAAAGAAAAGAAAGTGCATTATCCTGCATGAGCAGAAGGGGCCTTAGCGAATCCCACGTTAAACTGTGTCAGGCTGCCACAAAGCCATATTAACCTAGTGTGGGACAGAAATGTGTAAATCTTTCAGGGTTCATCCAGTGGTGGGATTCAAATAATTTAACAACAGTTCCGGTGGTGGGATTCAAATAATTTAACAAATAGTTGTTTACAAGCACCATTTTAACAACCAGTTCTGATGAAGTGGTGCGAACCAGCTGAAGCCCACCACTGGGTTCATCCCCCCCACACCACACAATTTCTAAAAGAAAAGCCCCTTGGGGGAGGGCGGTATAAAAGTGGAACAAATAAATAAATAAAATAAATAAAATTAAATCTCTGATCGAATGGATGGGTGTTATCTGTTCTCTTATGCACACGTAAATCATGGCAGGTGGTTGAATGAGAAGGTGCTGGATAGAACAACCACTTGCCACTTCCCCGCTGGTGGAGTTCGGAGTGATCACAACAGATTGCAGGACAATGTATTGTCGAAGGCTTTCACGGCCGGAATCACTTGGGTGCTGTGTGGTTTCCGGGCTGTATGGCCGTGTTCTAGCAGCATTCTCTCCTGACATTTCGCCTGCGTCTGTGGCTGGCATCTTCAGAGGATCATATTCCTTCAGATCCTCTGAAGATGCCAGCCACAGACGCAGGCGAAACGTCAGGAGAGAATGCTGCTAGAACACGGCCATACAGCCCGGAAACCACACAGCACCCAAGATTGCAGGACAATTTATGCTTCTTTAGCACATCCTTAACCAAAAGAATGTCTCTTGGTCTTTCAAATGAGTGTGGGATAAGCTATTTCAGAGCAGCAGGAACCAGCAGGCAGAGTATAGCTTTTAGCAATGTGTAAACTGGGGTGGGGGGAGCAGCGTGGGCAGGCGTTAGGCAGTAATTCTTAGGCTGTTACACGTAGGAAACAGTCTCAGCCAGTTCCTAGAGCATCAACTGAGCTGGTCCACACCCTGCAAAGATCCAAAGTTTACTTGCCAACTGTAAATTCCAGCTTCCTACTCTATATTCAGCCCTCGACAAAGCTTGTCAGTTGTGACATCACAGCAAAAAAAAAAAAAGTCAACCGTATTTCTATAATTTACAAAACATGCAAAACAGAAATGTTTGAGAGGGCATTTTTATGAAGGCATCAGAAAAATAGGACAAAGGATGAATTCAGGAGGATGACTGTCTAATGGATTGGGATTGTCATTGGTGCAGTGTTTAGTATGTACAGTATGCATCACCTTGCTCTTACTGCACTGCCCTCTACCTCTGAGTGTAGAGTGCCTAAACCCAATGTTTTGTTTGTGTTGTTCTCTGGTACTATAATTGATTGTTTGATGGATATTTTATAGCGTTGTCAATTGCCATTGTTTGATGGATATTTTATGGCGTTGTCAATTGCCATTGTTTGATGGATATTTTATGCTGTCTGACTGAATTTTTAAAAAATATATTTTGCAGTATGCTCTGAGTCAAGTGGGCGATAAATGAAGTAAATAAATAAATAACATTGCGGGCTTTCCAGAAGCCTGTAGTTATCCAGCGAAAAAGGACACTGAATTCATCTGCACCTTTAGGTCTGATCAGGGAGGCCTCTTTTACTGTCCAAAGCTGCTCAGTTATGGCCCATACACAGCAGTACGGATTCTACAAATCCCCCCCATCTCTACATAAAGGGCAGCTGCCGCTGGGTTTTCACGTCTGGGCAAAGGCTCTGAGCCTCAAATACTTTCCTCGTGCATAAAAAGAAGCTACAATATTTAGTGCCTTCCTAGCAAGGAAAACCCAATGGCCTATTCATCAAATTGCTAGAGAGGGAAAATATGTGTGGATTATCCTCTTTGGAAAGTGCTAATGGGCTGCATGGCACATTAGACTCAGGCAAAGCAGGCAAAGTGCTTTCGGGTGGGACTTATCTAAACTGCAAATCTATATACGGTTAATGCCACTTCAATGGCAACAATTTCGCCTGGAGCATCTTGGTCAATGCTGAGAATTCTCTATTCAAGATTCTCAGCCACCTCCATGATACTACAGTTCCCAGGATTCCATGGGAAGTGGAAATGACCCCTAAATCCATTTAGGTCATATGAATATACCCTCAACATGTGCAGCGTGTCTTAGGGCATTTTCCCACTTACCAGTAGCTGCGCGCTACTGTAGGCAAGTAGCGCGGGGTCCCCCAGCACTCCGCACTACAGGGGCGGCGACAATGCAGCCGCCCCGACGCTGCCGCTGTCGCACTCCCTCAGCACGCGTCATTCCTGGCGCTCTTCCAAATGGCACCTGGCGCTCTTCCAAACGGGAAGCCCGGGGACGTGCCAGAAATGACGTGTGCTGAGAGCAGCGCGCGGCATAGGGGGGTCGTGGCAAGTGGGGAAACGCCCTTAGTTCCAGCTACTGAAAGTCACTTGCAAGCAAATATTCCTGTTCACTTTCTGCCCTTTTCCCAAAGTTATTTGTCGAGGGGCAATTTAAGTCCTTGTCTGCTCCCCCCTTCTAGGAAACTGATGGGTGCTGGCAAATGTTACAGTCACAAGGAACTCTAAGGCCCCTTCTGCACATGCAGAATAATGCATTTTCAATCCATTTTCAATGCACTTTGCAGCTGTGAAAGTGGACCTAAAGTGCATTATTCTACATGTGTGGAAGGGGCCTCATGAGTAATGTAGTCCCACTGGACTTAAGAGTGCCACTGTCTGAAAAAGACTTCATACAAATGACTCCCCCCCTTGCAAGTACATGTGGGAAAAAAGAAGGGAAAGGGGCAGCAATGGTGGAGGTCTGTGAGAGTTTGCATCTCAAGAACCACCGTCAAGGTGACTCTGTGGTCGCATCTGGAATTCTGAGTAAGAGAAACAGTGCCAGCAGTGCCAGAATGGGACCAATGGGGTGCTAAATCGGCCAAGGATAAATGTTTGGAACCTGCAAGACAAGCTTCCTCCTAAGGCAGAAGCAGCTATTGCGGAATGTGTCTTCCCTGCAGAAAACAAAGGTGATGGCCTCCTAGATTGTTCTCAAGAACCTCTAAGGAAGAAGATGAAACCAGGACCGGAGAAGGAGCAAGTAGGCACCATGGAACCCACTAGTGCAGTGGTGGCGAACCTTTGGTACTCCAGATGTTATGGACTACAGTTCCTATCAGCCCCTGCCAGCATTGGCCATGCTGGCAGGGGCTGGTGGGAATTGCAGTCCATAACATCTGGAGTGCCAAAGGTTCGCCACCACGGCACTAGTGGATGCCATATTAGGGATGATTGTAATAAGGGGCAAAGGTAAGATTTAAGCCAGGGGCTTGGAGTTTGCTTTTTTTTTTTTACATCAAGTCAAGTGATGGTCAGAGGTGGTTTGCTTTTGCCTGTCTCCACGCCAGGTCCTTGGTATTCTTTGGACACCTCCAAATAACTTGCCAGATTTGAGACTGAGAGTGTGCGACTGGCCCAAGGTCATCCAGCAAGTTTCATGGCAGAGTGAGGATTCAAACCTGGGTTTCCCAGGTTCTAGACCAACACCATAACCATTACACCATAGGTGTCAAACTCGTGGCCCTCCAGATGTTATGGACTACAGTTCCCATCACCCCTGCTGGCAGAGGATTATGGGAACTGTAGTCCATAACATCTGGAGGGCCATGAGTTTGACACCTGTGCATTACACCATGCTGGCTCTCACTTGCTCATTTAACTTCTATCCTACACCCGTGTCCATATTCTCAGTGGGAAATTGTGGCCATCCACTAAATTTGGGCAATACGTATGGCGCTGTTTTAATCTACTTTTGGGTTTCCCACTGATTTCTGCATGGATTTGCCTTCGGGGCAGGAATTTTCTGAACATTCACCAAGCTTGTTTCTCTAATGGCCAAAGGTCACTGTTAATGGAAAGCGACCTGTATTATTTTCCCTTCAACAAATGACATCTGTAGCTGTCCATCTTTTCAACACACAAAAGGAGGAGTCTCCTAAAGAATATTGGGGCAGCCTTCAGGGAAAATAACCTCTTATTTTTCTTTCCGCCCCTTCAGCCGCCTCTGCATTCTGATGGATGCAACCAGTCACAATTAGTGCTTCTGTCAGCGAAAGTTACAAGCACCATTGTTTTTCTTAGTAAGAAAATGTCCATGTGCGTGCAATGTATTTCTAGGAACACAATGCAGCGGTAAAATGCATCAGCGTGGGTTCTTACTGCGACTCTGTGGCGAGTACACATACAACCGGTGCTCAGCCAGCTGCACTAACTCCAGGTGGAGCACCAAACCATGTTTAAGATTCTGGTTTTAACTTTCAAAGCCCTATACAGTCTGGGGTCCATGTATCTAAGGGATTGTCTTTTCCAGTACATCCCCGAAAGAGCATTGCAGTTTGCAAATGAAGATCTACTGGTGATCCCTGGCCCAAGAGAGATCCGGTTAGCCTCAACCAGGGCTTTTTTGGTCTGGGTCCCAACCTAGTGGGACTCTCTGTCTAGTGAGATGCAGGTTCTGTGAGATTTGATGCAGTTTCTCAGGGCCTATAACTGTTCCGCCAGGCATGTGGTTGAGGCAGCTACAGCTATTACCATCTGACTTCCCTCTTCCCTTTTCCATGTTTATCCCTTCCAGGATTCAATTGTTGGAAATTGTGTGAAATTGTTACACTTATGTTACTATTATTTGGCTTTTATTAGGGAAAATGCTTTAATTGGTTATTTATTGCAATGCATTTTATAATTGTGAGCTTCCCTGAGCCCATAAGGGGAAGGGTGGGACATAAAATCAAATTATATTACTATTAACATTATTATTATTAATTTTGTTTGCGATCACAGCTGCCAGTTCTTTAGCTGGTTGGTGGCCTTTTGTTAAAATTCGAGTCTCATCCAGAGACTTGGGACATTGCAACCTATTGACATAGTATTCATGCAAATCCCAGCAGTGCTGCCTTTTGAATCTGACAGATGTTGATTTATTATTATTATTATTATTATTATAAATAATAACATTAACAATTAATTAATTATTGTTATGATTAACAACAACAACTGGGGAGAGTTTTGTAGACCTCGGTTGCATCAGCTGCCTCTAATTACTTCTGCTTTAGGTAGCACTTTTACTGTGGTTTGCAATAGAATGCCCCAAATTTAGAGACAGTATGCATTGGTATACCTGCTGCTAGGGGACAAAGAACAGGACCTTCTGCCCCAACAGTCAGACTTCCTGGTAGTATTTTGCTGACCTCTGTAGGAAACAGGATACTGGGCTAGGTGGACTTGGACAGACCCAGCAGGGCTCCTTTGTGGCTGCTACCAAGTAACTGTAACTCTGAAAACCAGCTGCCAGAGGACAAACAAGATAAGGAAGCCGACTTGAGAGAGCTGCTTACTTGCAGACTTCCTGGACGTCCTATCACGTCGTTGTAACCCTTCCCTTTGCTTCAATGAACTCAGGAGAACATATGAAGTTCATTTTGATTTCACTTGATCCTCATAACCACTCAGTGAGGCTAAGAGACAGAGAATGACTGGAGTGAGGCCTTTTGGTTAGCCGTGTGAGCGAGTGGGGATTTGAACTCAGGACTTCCCAGTCCTCATTCAGCCCTCTCAACGTTACTGTCACAGTGTCTGTAGCTGATCAATGTGGGAATCAGAATGCCAGCTGTAGGGGGCAAACCTAAGTAGGCCCATTCAGAAGTAAGTCCCATATAATTCAATGGGGCTTACTCAGGGAAAGAGTTCTTAGGCTTGTAGCCTTAGAGCATAGGTGTCAAACTCATGCCCCCTCCAGATGTTATGGACTACAGTTCCCATCACCCCCTGCCAACATCATGCTGGCAGGGGATGATGGGAACTGTAGTCCATAACATCTGGAGGGCCGTGAGTTTGACACCTGTGCCTTAGAGAAACAGTGTGGAAGCCAAACCAGACTTGATAAAGTCCTCATGGGGGGTGCCACCCCCATTTTAAATTCTTTTAAAATGATGGGAGGGTCTGATCCTGGTGGCGCCCATAGACTGGCAAGCTGAGGCACTATTGCTTCCCACCCCCCTCCTCAAAGCACCCTCTCAAGTGCCCAAACAGTGGCTTTTTTGAGCTAAATAGTTGCACCAAACCTGTACTGGGCTTAACTGTTACAAGGTGTTATCAGATAATATCTGAGTAAAAGCTAATCACTTTAAAGCTGCACTTTTTAAGGCGCTCCCCACAGAGGAAATTAATCTCCTGGGCAAAACTCTGCAAAGATATCATCACCAAGGGAACGGGATTGCTTTCTGAAAAGGACGTTTCCCCCTTTGCTACCGAGCGGGGCATATAACTGGGAAAACTAAATCGGCTTTTGGAACTGACAAAGCTGGCGTAGGTTGGAAGTCTTGGTTTAGCCTCCCCGTCTTCCCAGTTCAGACAAGAAAGACCCCTTACCCAAGTGCAAAGACATCTGAGTGCTTGGAGAAAGGCAACTTGTCTTCTTCTGTGTCAGGTGAGAGCTGGCGGATGATTTCCGGGGCCAGATGGCACAGCCAGCCATTTTGGATCCGCAGTTTGTTCTCCCTCCTGAAAAAAGGAGAAAAAAGAACAGCAGGTCATTCAGCCCACGCTGACCTTAGACGTCAACAACACAACACAAGCTAAAAAAACACTCTAATCCATCCACCCACACCTCCATCTCTAGGCTGACATATTTGTTTTTAAAATGAAACTGGAGGCACACGTACACACACTAAATGGTAACCATTCTGGCATGAGCTGCTGGACAGCTTGCTGTAGAATCCACCTGGCAGTGGCTTGCCCAAGCTGAGGTCCAGAACTGGGGGCTGTACAGAGTATTCAGACCCTCTGAGCTGTGGGAAACGTTTTGATAGACTGGCAGGGAAGACATGGCACGAACAACTTCTGCAGGGGGCATTCATTGAAAATGCTGGGGGGAAAGAATTAGGACTAATAAAAGGAAACACTTCTTCATGCAACGTGTGATTGGTGTTTAGAATATGCTGCCACAGGAGGTGGTGATGGCCACTAACCTGGATAGCTTTAAAAAAGGCTTGGACAGATTTATGGAGGAGAAGTCGATCTCTGGCTACCAATCTTGATCCTCCTTGATCTCCGACTGCAAATGCCTGAGCAGACCAGGTGCTCAGGAGCAGCAGCAGCAGCAGAAGGCCGTTGCTTTCACATCCTGCACGTGAGCTCCCAAAGGCACCTGGTGGGCCACTGCGAGTAGCAGAGTGCTGGACTAGATGGACTCTGGTCTGATCCAGCAGGCTAGTTCTTATGTTCTTATATTCTTATGCATCTCTTCCAGGGTTCTTTATTTCGGGGCCACAGCTGAGTGCTGCTTCATACAACCAGGAATTTACATTTATAGGTGAATCTCTCTTGGCAAAGATCAGGGGTCACGGTGGGTGTGGGGAGAGGTAGCTTCACATTTCCTGCATTGTGCAAGGGGTTGGACTAGATGACCCTTGGGTCCCTTCCAGCTCTATATGAATCAAGAAACCCCAGTGAGCACCATGCAATCAAAGCACACCTTTTCACCCACTGCATATGCAAGCACTTGCATGTCCCAATTCCTACGTGGAAGTGATATTTGTGTAGAAAATCCCCCTCACCCAAAATGCTTACCCACTGCAGATAATAAGATAGGTGTGGGGAATCTTGGGGGGGATTTGAATGCGAAACCTAGGGCAATTCTCAAGCACCTTCCCCCCATCATTTTAGCTCCTCCAGTCAAAATCTGCAATATGGCGCGAGAACTTTTCATTAGCAAAAACATCTGGGAAATTGTTACGTGCACCTCGTGTACTCTGGCCTTAGGTGTTCGCGAGGCAGTAAAACTGGCAGAGTTAAATCTAGGCAGGGCATTGATCAGCTAAAGCGGCAATCGCTGCTTCGTGTGACACATTGGGTGCTCTGCCATTATAAGCACCAGTTTCTCATATATCTTAATAGTGCCTTAAGTTACAATGGGAAAAAGAACTATAGAAAAAAACGAATCATTCACATCAGCCGGTCAGCTTTGCAATTCAGCATCTCTTTGTGAATTAACTGGGAACCGAGACAGGAAGCCCAAATGACAGATGGCGCGACTTCATATGTTACCGATAAATACATTTAAACGGCAATCATCAACTCATCGTGGTTCTGATAAACGATGCCAAGACCTCTCCCTCGGAGACCTATTAAAGGGGCAGAAGCGCATATCCTACCCAATATCATCATTACCCAACTTACAAAGACAAAATCTGTCTTCATTACGAAACGCTGTTTCGCCGCCGATTCTGTCATCTGGATTTGGAGGGAGATGGACGCTTCTTACTTACAGTTTGCCCCGTAAGGTTAATGTTTAAACATAAAAATAAAAAGAGATATTTCTAAAGTGTAGCTAGTCATGGAACCATAGGTGGGTTTTTTTTTAAAAAAAAATGTGTCTTAACTCTCAAAAGCTCAACAAACAAATACATCTCCTGGAAAACCACATCTATTCAAAATTTTACAGACAGGATATCAACATTAATTGACGATATGTTCAGCCCATCTGGGGCTATCCTGTACGTGCTAATGTGGCAAACTTGCTGCTTGCTCTGAAACTTTCTTCTGCTAACCTCCTGGCCAAACCTACATGCCTCTTCATCCTTCCTAAACAAGGAGATTCTCCCAAACCACAGACAGGCCATCTAATTCCACTTGTCACATCTTATAATTAGCTGTCCCCGTGAAATGTATTTGCCAATCCGCCTGGTGGCCCAGCTGTTAATCTTATGCAATGCCCCCCGCTTGCAAACGGCATTCTGTCACTTGCCCCAACTAGAAGTCGTTCCCTCTGTCCTGCCGTGATACAGCAAGAGAGAATGAGTTTTCAGCAAGTGGATGCAATCTTTCAGTCACTGGATAGTTAGGATTCCCCTCTTGGAAAATAAACAGACGAAGCTGACTGCTTTCAAGAAGTCTTGTCTGTTACTGCTCTCAAGAAGTCTTGTCTGATCGGGGGAGTCTAGTGAAAATCTCAAGATAGAGGATGAGAGGGCCTCTTTGATAGCCGTAGGGACAGTGCCAAAGCCAGCTTCTCTTTGGCCAGTCATCCCTGCTTGGCTCTTAATGTTTGGAAGACCTGCAGCTCTATCATCACATTGCTGAGGTGTGTGTTTGTGTGTGTGCGTGCTGTCAAGTCACATTGCCTCTGCAGGGTTTTCAAGGCAAGAGATGTTGATTTGACACTGCCAGTCTCTGCATGGACGGAGACTGTTCTGTGACTGACCCAAGGTCACCCAGCAGAAGAGGAGCAGGAAATCGAACCTGGTTCTCCAGAGTCTGCAGCTCTTAACCACTATGCCACACTGGCACTTGAATATATACATGAGGAGGAGAAGAAGAAGGAGAAGGAGAAGGAGAAGGAGAAGGAGAAGGAGAAGGAGAAGGAGAAGGAAAAGGAGAAGGAGAAGGAGAAGAAGAAGAAGGAGGAGGAGGAGGAGGAGGAGGAGGAGGTAGGTGTACCTTCATGTAACAGTCAAGAATTCTGGAGAGCAGTTGTGAGGTAGGTGGAGCTAAGAGAGAGAACTGTGACTAGCCAAAGGTCACCCAGCGGGTTTCATGTGGCGGAGCATGGCCTGTCCTGTGACACAAATGTTGGCATGCACACCCCCAGCAAGATGCGCAGGCCATTTTTCTAAAATTTCCTACCAGTCATAACTGGGTATCATAGACAGGTCAGACTAAGGTGGATGACATCTTAATTCTTGAACATTAATACTCAGGGGGGGTTTGTCTGAACATTCTGTCCCCCCCACCACACCCTAATCAAGTATGCAGAGCGGTACACAGTGACTTCCCTGGAGGCTCAGCAACCTGGATCTGGATAACAACAGTGCAGCCTTGACTAAGCATACCTGTCCTTGACCCCACAAAGAACATGCACAAGCCTCATGCCCATATTCCAGCTAAGAGAACAGTGACTAGCCCAAAGTCACCCAGCAAGAATGTAGGAGTGTGGAAACACATGTGGTTCACCAGATAAGCCTCTGCCACTCAGGTGGAGGACTGGGGAATCAAACCTGGGTCTCCAGATTAGAATCCACCTACTCTTAATCACTACACCACACTGGCTCTTGGATATGTACATAAAGAGGACATGGAAACACAAAGTTTTATGGATGGGAAAATCAAACTGCTACAGGGAGACAATTTCCAGTGACGCCCCAGGGATTACTGACACCCCACATTTCCAAACTCTGCCACTTCAGGCAGCTACTTCTCTCTGCCGTACAGTGGGACTAACTTGGGGATCTGACTCAGCATGCAGCTGCTTCATGTGGCGCTTGTCCCAGAAAGGCTGGGGAAGGACTTGACTTCAGGTTCTTCTCGTTGCAACAAGACAGAGCAGTGTAGTGGCCTAGGACCGGAGAGATGTGTGTTCGAACCTCCAGGCAGCCAGGAAATTCACTGGGGAATGTCTAGGTAAATATTTCTTTTATTACATAACAAGCTCAGAGTATAAAACAAAAGAGGGAAGAAACCTCCAGAAATCATTGGAGGCAGGATCAGATTAAACGCGATACAAGGGAAACTCTGCTGAGCTGCTGTCAATCGGAGAAGTCAATAAAGTCTAATGATTCAAGAGGCTAACACAGTACAATGTCCATCCAGGTGAATTTCCCCATATTTCCTCCCTTATTTGCACACCCATCTCTTTCTTGCTGGCCGCTCATGTAACAGAGGCTCACCCCAAGGCACTTATTAAGGTCCATTTCTCTTTAATTTCTTATTAGCAGGGAACTGTTGTAGTCATCTTTGCTACTTGGTAAAGGAACCATCATCCACCTGACCTGGATGATCCAAGCTAGCCTCATCTCATCAGATCTCGGAAGCTAAATAGGGTCAGCTCCAGTTAGTACTTGGACAGGAGACCAGAAAGCATGCCCAGATGCTACACAGATGCAGGTAACGGCAAATCACTTCTGAATGTCCCTTGCCTTGAAAACCCAACAGTGTTGCCATGAGCAGGTTGTGATTTGATGGCACTCTCCACCACCAAGGGAAACATCAGAAATCCATTTGCCACAGGGATTGTCCATTACAAAAAGAAATCATGTGTAGTTTCCCACTCCACAGTAGGCCTGCCCTAAATCCAGCGGTAAGCACCATCCTAGAACGGACTGGAAGGTCCAAATTAAAGCATAAATGGCCAACTAGATTCCTTCTTAAGCAGGAGACACAAGAAACCATCACGAGCTGTCGGTCACCTGACAGTGCTGTTCTTTATCAGCGCTCTTCACACGGCCCTGACTCAAAGGAGAAAAATACGTCTGAATCAGCCAAACAGAGGGCGTTTCCCCACTCACCACGACCCCCCTCATTTCTGGCGCGCGCCCAGGCGTCCCCACACGATGCGGGGTCATCAAAAGACGCCGTTTACAAGAGCGCCAGGGATGCCGCGTGCTGAGGGGGCGCGGCAGCGGCAGCGTTGGGGCGGCTGCGTTGTCACCGCCCCTGTCGTGGGGAGTGCCGGGGGACCCCACGCTACTTGAGGAGAGTAGCGCGGGGCTTAAGGTAAGTGGGGAAAGGCCCAGAGTCAGACACATGGTCCATCCTATTCAGCAATCCAGAGTCTGAGGCAGAGAAAGAACTTTTACTGAGAGATCAGATTTAGGATATTCTGCCTGCAAAGCAGATACTCTGCTACTGAGCTATGGTCCTTCTCCAGATGCAGGGTTAACAGCAGCAGCTACGGCAGGTTTGCAACGCTGAGGTTCACCTCAGCCTGGGGCCCTTGTGGAGTGACCCCAATGCGGCTTCGCTTTGAGGGTCAACCGAGAGCTCTGCAGTGGAAGAGCAGAGACAGCTCTTCGCCAGGGACGCCTGTTGCGTTGTGGCCACACATATGGCTCTTAATTACCAGCTGCTGCTAATCAGCAAGGTCAGTTCATTGGTGCAAGGGTAGCCCGCCTTCTCTCTCCAGTTTTGTACTCCTGGTTCTCCTCTGCCCACAGCAAAGAGGAGGAAGGAGAGGAAAGGACGAGTGACGTTCCTCTCACGTGCAGACCTGAGATCGTTTGTTCGTGCTACCTGAGAGCTTTGTTAACTGGAGATAGCAGGCATTGAATTTCCTGCAGACAAAGCACTTGCTCTATCAAGGAACCACAGCTCAAATGCGTCTCAGTCTGCATACAAAGCGGCGTGTTCCTTGTAATGAGGTGATTGTTTTAATAATGTTTTATTTTTAAAAAGTCAGCACCCTGGGCTGCAATTTTGGAGAAGAAATATCTCACCTTTCTGTCCTGTAAGGAGATTCAAGGGGGCTTACAAGCTCCTTTCCCTTCCTCTCCTCACAACAGACACCTTGTGAGGCAGGTAGGGTTAGGGTCGAGAGAACTCCGAGAGAACTGTGACTGGCCGAAGGTCACTCGGCAGGAATGTAGGAGTGCGGAAACACATCTGGTTCACCAGATAAGCCTCCGCCCCTCAGGTGGAGAAGTGGGGAATCAAACCTGGTTCTCCACATTAGAATCCACCTGCTCTTAACCACTATACCACGCTGGCTCAATTTAAATGGGAAGAGAAGTGTGGAGAGAACAGAGAGACCCCTCCTCCCCTAAGCTGCTTCATACCAACAGCTGTAAATGTTCTACAGCTCAGGTAAAAGAAGCTGGTGGGGAGGGACCAGGACTCAGTGGAAGAGGCCAGATCCCAGATCCAAACCTTGGAATCTCCAGTTAAAAGGATCATGCAGGAGGTGACGTGAACCACTCCTGCCTGGGATTGCTGAGAACCGCGGCCAGTTGGAGTGAACAGTACTCGCCTACAGGAGCAATGGTTTGATTCAGTATGGTGAAGTTTCATGTGTTCAGTGGGGAAATGGATTGGGAACCCCTTCTCCTCAACTTCTCAGCCAACATTTTAAAGATTACAGATTTTAAAAAGTGTATATAGAATACACACACCTATACGTAAAATCCAGTTCTGCCATGAGTCACACTATTGATTCTGCTAGCCCAGCATGGTCTACTACTCTGTTTGGCTGAGCCAATTGGCCACGGAGGCAGGGGCTGATGGGAATTGTAGTCCACGAACATCTGGAGAGCCGCAGGTTGCAGACCCCTGCTCTAGGGGAACTGATTTAGATCATTTGGAGATCAATTGTAATAGAAGGAAATTTTCAGATGCCACCTGGAGGTTAATGGGTGAAAGAAGGAGAAGGAGTAAGGAGTCTCCAGTAAGGAGACTCAAAGGGGCTTACAAGCTCCTTTCCCTTCCGCCCTCACAACAAACACCCTGTAAGGTAGGTGGGGCTGAGAGAGCTCCAAAGAACTGTGACTAGCCCAAGGCCACCCAGCTGGCATGTGTTAGAGTGCACAAGCTAATCCAGTTCATCAGATAAGCCTCTACAGCTCAAATGGCAGAGTGGGGAATCAAACCTGGTTCTCCAGATTAGAGTGCACCTGCTCTTAACCATTGCACCACGTTGAAGGGGTGTGGAAACTGCACCATGAATTAATCTGGGTCAGTGTAAACTAGTCGTTCACACAATCCCATCCCCTACACCACAGGTTCAAACTCGCGGCCCTCCAGATGTTCATGAACTACAATTCCCATCAGCCCTTGCCAGTATAGCCAATGCTCATGTTGGGAGGGACTGATGGGAATTGTAGTTCATGAACATCTGGAGGGCCGCGAGTGACACCCCTGCCCTACACACTATCTCATGGAAGAAAAAAAAATGTCTCTTGTATTTCTGAAATGACGCAAGCTGCTCATATCACAGAAATGGCTTTGCAGTCTGGACCCCAGTAGAAAGCACACCCATGCCTTCCCTCTCCATGCTTGGACCCTGCCACCTGCACCAGACATCTTTAACAACACAGTCAACCTTAAACAACCTTTCCCCTTGATTATTAAGGGTGGCACCCAGCCAGAAGGCCTCTCAGGAGAAGAGAAGGCACAGGCTGCGGTTACTGCTTTTCAGCCAAAAAGAAAACTTTGAGAAAGTATTCCGTTTCTTGGTTCCCCTCCTCCAAGACACAATGTCCTGGATTGGGGGCAATGAAGCACAAAAAAATGTGGGGCCACCTGGCTTGCCTTCATGTTGAGAAACAGCAGGAGCCAATGGGAAGGCATTTCCGTAATTGGATTTGCAAGAGACCTCTGAGGCTTAAGAATTAATTCAGAAATGACGGGATGATATTTAAAGGGTGGGAGGAGGGGAAACAGGCTGGTGTCTAAGCTAAGCGAGCGAAGAAGCAGGCTAAGAGGCATTGAAAATCCCCTCTTTCTGTGATGTGGCTCAATCGTACAGAACCACTTTGGGTTTCATGGTTTTTCTAACAAACTTGGGGTTTGCACAGTTGAGAAGGGGGCAAAGATAACACTATTTATTATGTATAGGTAATAGATAATGGGCGCTACAGCTGGACAATGAAGAAAACTGGCAGGAAGAAAGTAGACTCCTTTGAAGCAGGGTGCTGCAAAAGAGTGTTACAGGTACCATAGACTTCCTAAAAACCAATCCCACCCCCCAAAACAAAGACAATTAAGTGGTTTCTGTTGGAAGTGAAGGACTTTACACTGTTACGCTGTTTCCTGCCTCAACCTACAGAGGGGGTTTTACTAGAGAGCTAGTGGCTAGATAGGGACCTAGGGATTTGACACCTTTACTCTATCATACTGGTTCTATCCCTTTGATGTTAGACTGATACTCTCAGGGACTTCCTTCCTTTCGGCTTCTTCCTCGACCCCTTCTCTATTCTTCTTCCTACCATGCCTAGAGAGAGGATGGATGCTCTGCGCATCCATCTCCATCCAGCTAGATTAGGATAGCATAGTGAACCTATCTACCTACCCTTCTATCCAGAATGGAGTTCACTAATAAATACTCTTTTTATTAGATTAGAAACTGTAACTGACTCTGACTTTCTTTTGTGTACGCTTGCCGCACATTGGGATCCATCACGCACACGCACGCACACGAGGTAAGGCTTCTGCTGTGTTATAGCCACCTGTGCCGCTCTGCTAACTACGAATAGGGATAATCTCCAACTACCAGGAGCACTTATCCCAACAGTTTCCAGATCAAATTAAGGCTGAACTGTTCCTAGAAGCTAAAATGACATTAATGTTCTACACACACGGAGATATATATATTAGTAGCAGGACATTCATATTTTGCTATCTGGTCCCAAATTTCACTTGAGTTGTCTTTGGATTAAATAGAAAGGGAGAGAAACAACTTTGATTAATACGACAGGCGAGCTTTTTCCCAGCTGCGAATCTGTGCACTTTTCAGTGACTATTTAACCAGCTATCTCCCACCCATCATCTCTTGCAAGCTGAGCCCATAGAAGGTTTGCATGTTGGGGGTGCCAAGTGGAGTGTGGTGTAGTGGTTAAGAGCATGTGGATTCTAATCTGGAGAACCGGGTTTGATTCCCCACTCCTCCACTTGAGAGACAGAGGCTTATCTGGGAACCAGATGTGTTCCCGCACTTCTACATTCCTGCTGGGTGACCGTGGGCTACTCACAGTTCTTCGGAACTCTCTCAGCCCCACCTATTTCACAAGGTGTCTGTTGTGGGGAGAGGAAGGGAAAGGAGCTTGTAAGCCACATTGAGTCTCCTCATAGGAGAGAAAGGTGGGATATAAATCCTCTCTTCTTCTTCTTCTTCTTAAACCATTTACCTCAAGTTGCAGGCCTGGGAAAGAACTGTGCCTGAGACCTCACCAATACCCACATCTAGGCCTCCTGTGGGCCTGGTTAAGAAGGGGGGTGGATTTTTATCACCATCTGATGCTGTATAGATTCTTTTTATAGTATTAATAGTGTTTTTACTGTTTTTACTGTTTTAATTTATGATGTTTTAATGTGATACACTTGGATTAATTGATTGTATTTTTACATTGTTCACCACCCTGAGTCCTTTTGGGGGAGGGTGGTCTAAAAATTTTAAACATAAATAAATAAATATAAATAAATAAACAAATTTGGGCTCGATGGACCACTGAGATGACCAAATATGGGGAAGCTCCTTATCTCTAAGATCTCCTTAGCAGATGTCTGGCTCCGCTTTTTACAGCCTAATCCTAGGCTGATTTACAGTATTCTAAGCCCACTTAAGTCAGTGGGTTTAGAAGGTTAGTAAATCTGTTTAGGACTGCACTGTCAGTCCCTTAGAAGAAGGATCCCACGTACCACAACTAATTAATGCTTCTTGCTCTTCTGGCAGAGGAACCCTGCAATTTGCTCCACAGAGTAACAACAAATAAATCAAAAGATGTGCTTTGACTGGGATGCTAGTGGGACTGCTGAAGGCTGAACATAATAGCGCATCCCACGGGCAACAGAAGGCGCCGGGTTGCTGTAGCTGCTACTAATCCTGAGTCATGGGAGCAGGAGGGGCTGCGCTGGGACAGATGTTTGTAGATTATCTGGCTGCTAACTGGCAAAATGCCCTTACTGAGTACACAAGGCACATTCTTCGGGAGCTGGGGATGTTTAGTCTAGAGAAGCGAAGGTTAAAAGGTGAGGGAGCAAGCTTGTTGTCTGCTGCTCCAGAGACTAGGACCAGGAGTAATGGGTTCAAGGTGAAGGAAAAGAGATCCCACCTAAACATCAGGAAGAACTTCCTGACCGTCAGGGCTGTTCGACAATGGAATGCACTACCTCGGAGTGTGGTGGAGTCTCCTTCTTTGGAGGTACCCAATGTCCCCAGGGGCATGCTGTTTCATCAAGTGGGGGGGCGTTGGGTGCCCCTCAAGTGACAAAACGGTGTGCACCCCAGCTGCATGCCACCAAGTCCTGCCCCCTCCTGGCCTCCCTGCAGGCTGGCTCCTGCAGGGAGGCAGGGAGAGGGTAGGGAGGGAGCGGGGCTTGGCAGCGGGTGGCTGTGGTGTCCACCTGGACCATCCCCTGTGGCACCCCGCTCTCCCACCCTCCCTGCAGGCCAGGAGGGTGGGGAACCATGGTGCGTAGCCCAGGTGGGAGCTGCGGTGCAGGCCGGCCCAGGAACTGACCTGCCACAGCGTCCATCCGAGCGGCCTGTCCAAGCCCCGCCCTCCGCTGGCCTCCCTGCTGGCTCCTGTAAGTGGGGCGTGGGGAGATAGGGAGGAAGAGAGCGTGGGAAGGCAGTCATGCCCCCGAGTGCCATTTAGGCTTGGTACACCTCTAATTCTGAGCAGCCTCAGAACCCCATTTCTTAGGGGGAAAATAGTAGGGGAGGGATATTGCCTTCATGCCTTGATTACAGGCATCTGGGAAAGATCTGGCTGGCTACCCTGGGAAACAGGATACACTGGAAAACAAACCAGAGAAAACTTTACTCTGATCCAATAGTGCTTGTCTTTGGTTCTGAAGACAAGCCTGGTCTCAATAGGATAACTATACATTGGTTACCTGTCATTGTCACACGTAGGTACTAATTTACTTCCCACCCGCACAACTATTACAGAATTAGTTCCAAGAAATGGCCAAGGAAAGTTTGGATGAAAATTGGAGTCAATATTAATAGACCACCCTCTTAACAAAATATAAATATAAAAAATAAAATAAACCCACTCACAGTGCGGGTAAACCACTTCAACCTGACAGATGATACACTGGTAGAGGAGGAAGCAGAAGAAAATAGGCAGACCATCATCTCTTCCTTTAATCCAGTGCCTTTGACACACCATAATTACAGAAAGATTAAAATATGTGATTTATCTCACCAGCGGGCTTTGCAATAAAGCAACAATTATCTGCAAAAAAAAAATCTTCATAATAGCCAGGGTTTGATTTAATTTAATTTTTTTTAATTTTAAGGAGCGTTTGAAAGTACAATAAGTTAAGTTTAAGACAGGGAGCACCAGCTGTGCCAGTCACCTGGAAATGATCTCAGAACAATTAATGGAGTTTTGGGGGGAAGGAACAGACATTAGAGGACAACAGGCAGAATTCCAGGGAGGTGGGCTGATTTTCTTAGAGCGGGCATATTTCAGAGGTAGCGGAACACCGTGGTTTGCTGCGGAACCACGATGAGCTCGGAAGGAGCTCATGAATTCAACACTTCTGCGTTTCTCTTCCCCTTGTGTCCAGTGAGAAAAGCAGCGGTTTCTCCATTAGTAGCAAACCACAGTTTGCTGTTACAAGTGTACAGGAATTGTGAACTCGCTGCTTTCAGCACAGTTGTTTGCTTCGCAGTGGGGTTTTCCCACAGTTTTTCGTTCTAAAGTTTCCCTGCTGCACACATCTGATCCACCATTTTGCCTACTAGATGCTTCCTTTTTTATTCTTGGGCCATCTTCCTGTGGGGAGGCTGTCTGTTGCCTTTTTTTCTTTTTGTGTGTGCGGCTGGCTGGGTTCTATTGCTGCAGCAAGAGACCACGTCGATTTCATGGGTCTACTGCTCCAGTGATGGCCCTGTAGCATGGGAAGGGGGGTGGGGGGACAGCCTGGCAGATCCTGCAGGGGGAGAGCTGTCATGTGGGTGTAGGAAGGCCTACAGCTTAATTGAGGGGAATGACTTGTTTTTTTTTTACAGGTATATGTTGGGCCCAATAAGAAAGGAAAATATATTAGAATTTCCCCAATGTCATGGAAATATTAGGTTGTTAACTATGTAACCCTCCTGAATTGATCTGGCCTGCAGTAGGAGAAGGAAGGCCTACAGTTTAATTGAGGGAATGACTTATTTTTTTTTACAGGCCCAAATTGAGGGAAGACCTGCAGCAGCTACATCAGATGCAGAAGGCCAGATGGGAGAAAGAAGCCCTGCTTGATTAATAGTTTGGACTTTATTGCTATTCTTTCATTACCGGTGGCAACTGTTCTGAGTGCTTTTTCTTAAAACAGCACTGAAGATTTTGTACAATTGAGTTGTGCTGTATATATATATACTCACTATATATTCACTATTATTTATTCTTAAATGATAGAAAGTTGTGTTAAGATTAAAAGTTTGTTACTTTGTTCAAGCAATTTCATATTGGTTTGACAAGCCACAGGGTGCTGTCATATATTATTTCCTAAGTCTCCAATGGAGGTTGATGTGGCCAAGGATAAGTAGGTTACATGGGCATGGGAAGGCAGGGAGGAGCGGGAAATCCCGAATCAAGAATAACATTTCCTGATGTTATTCCCTGTATAGAGAAGGAAGTCACTGGTTTTTTCATTGACTGAAAACAGCCACAGGAAGATGCCGATTTCAGAAGAGGATAGAGTTGGAAATCCGGAATTACAACTGATCTCCAGGCTACAGAGATTAATTCCTCTGGATAAAATGGCTGCATTGGAGGGTGGGGTCTACAGCATTATAATCCACTGAGACCCCTTTTCCTCTTCAGGCACTGCCCTCAAATCTCCATGATCTGTTAACGTTGCCAGAGCTGGCCAGCCCGACAGATAGGCATGGCAGAGAGAAGAAGAAGAGTTTGGATTTATATCCCCCCTTTCTCTCTTGTAGGAGACTCAAAGGGGCTTACAATCTCCTTTCCCTTACCCCCTCACAACAAGCACCCTGTGAGGCAGGCGGGGCTGAGAGAGCTCTGAGGAGCTGTGACTAGCCCAAGGTCACCCAGCTGGTGTGTGTGGGAGTGCACAGGCTAATCTGAATTCCCCAGATAAGCCTCCACATCTTAGGTGGCAGAGCGGGGAATCCAACCCCTGTTCCTCCAGATTAGAATGCACCTGCTCTTAACCACTACGCCACTGCTGCTCCTTCACTGTTTCTCTCCCTGCCATCTTGTTGAGTCAACACAGCTCTTTCACCTACAGGACAAAGGACAGAGAACTCTTTATCACCACACGCACTCACACTCCTGATAGGTTGCATCTGTGGGGAAAGAAGGATTCTGAGGGAAAGGATTTAGTTGTCCTTCCCTCGGCACTTTTCCTTTCCAGACCACTGCCTGTGATGCTGCTTTAAAGTCTCCTTACACATCTTGTGCAAGTTGCACGAGTCAGCCCTGAAAAAAGGTTACCAGTGGTTGAAAAGGCAGATCTGGAGACGTAGGCCAAGAAGTACCAGGAGTTGGCAGTTACCCAAAGCTTCACTGCACCCTACCTGCCTGCTTGCAGAACTCCTGATATGCTGAAGAGGCCAAAATCTGTGATCACCACCTTCCCATTGTCATAGAACACATTTTTGGACTTCAGGTCTTTGTGGAGAATTCCCTTTGCGTGAAGGTAACCCATGCCCTGCAAAAGAAGAAAAGAGAGAAACGGAAGCTGAAAGACTGGCTCGGAAAACTCTGGTTTCTGTTTCCTCCAGAAAATTATGCACACACAAAATGCAAGCAAGGGCGAGCTTAGCTATAATAGAATGGTCTTTTCACAAACAGTCTGTAGGTTTCTCCATGTTCAATGTTTTTCCTAAAACTAAGACACAAACCCAACTTCTCAGAGTTCTGCCAGGCCTGAAAAGCTACTGGAATGCCCCTCCAAAAGGTCAGCAGAGTTTCCCAGCTTACTGTTGTTGAGTCACACACAGAAGAGGAGACCCCCTCTGTGTTGAACATGGTGGATACCTAAGGGTTTAGAAGACACCATCAGATTGAAGGCAGGGGTAAGAGTGGAGGACCGATCTGGGATGCTCTTCCCACCCTCAAGTCTGCCAAGTGACAGTCACTGAGTAGAGTAGCTGCTCCTGCCATTCTTACACAGTGGTCAATGAAAATTATGTTATTGTATGTTCTGTTGTTTCAGTGAACATATTGTTGTTTCAGTGAACATATTCTCACAATACTAGAACCAGGGGGCATTCATTGAAAATGCTGGGGGGAAGAATTAGGACTAATAAAAGGAAACACTTCTTCACGCAACGTGTGATTGGTGTTTGGAATATGCTGCCACAGGAGGTGGTGATGGCCACTCACCTGGATAGCTTTAAAAGGGGCTTGGAGAGATTTATGGAGGAGAAGTCGATTTATGGCTACCAATCTTGATCCTCCTTGATCTGAGATTGCAAATGCCTTAACAGACCAGGTGATCGGGAGCAACAGCCGCAGAAGGCCATTGCGTTCACATCCTACATGTGAGCTCCCAAAGGCACCTGGTAGGCCACTGCGAGTAGCAGAGAGCTGGACTAGATGGACTTTGGTCTGATCCAGCTGGCTTGTTCTTATGTTCTTATGTTCTTATTGTGAAAGGAAAAATGGCCACGCTCTGCAGCCGAGGAGTTTTCACGGCAGCAGAAGCCACAGGAGCAACAGAGGGGCATTCAAAAAGGTCCTCAACCTTTGCGGTTCTGGAAAGTCCCAGAGCAAAGCCACTGCGGAGGGGCGGCTCCGGAGGGCACAGCGTGGCAGACACGCTGCGGCACCAGGAGCGGTGCAAAACTCCCCATTGCGCCATGGCAATCCCCGTGCAAACAAAGAGGCATTTTTACCGTGCAAAATCAGCCCCAGATACATTTTCAATGCTGCTCTCTCCACTCTCTGGAGCAACAAGGACAAACACAATCACCTATCTGCAACTAGTTAAAGGCACAAGGAAAAGACATTCTCAGTTAACGAGTGATTTCCTTGGGGGGAAAAATAGAAAGAAAAAGAAGATAAGCAAGTCGGAGAGAATAACAACTGTGATTTCTTTGGATCCGCAGACCTGGAGTTCTCATCGCTCACAAGTTTCCACTGCCCAGATGTCCAGCAGCCTTTGCTGTCCGCCCCCACCCTTTCCCCTAACAACCTCCCACAACCATCTTGGAATACGAGTGCTGATAGTCAAGGAGCTGGGCTGGCGTGGGAGGCAGGGCGAGCCATCATTCACCTTCCTCTCACCGCTCATTAGACCTGCATCACTCCTGCTCCGGGAGGCGGCCCTGGCTTGAGAACAGATCTCACTTCAGCTGGATTCCACATCAGTGGGTGGCGGCTCAGGCACAAATATTATTGATGGCTTTAATATACTTCTATCCCATCATTCTATCAAATGATCTACAGCAGGGGCGGGATGGCTTTCATCTTGGAGGAGTCATCGCTGTCTTTTTTTTTTCTTACTGGAATCCCTACCATCGGCTGATGAGTTTGGAAGAGTTTTACGCCCCGCTTTTCTTTACCTTTGAGGAGTGTCAAATCAACTTACAAGCTCCTTCTCTTCTTCTCCCCACAAAGAACATCTCGTTAGGTAGGTGGGGTTGAGAGAGTTCTGAGAGGATGGTGACTGGCCTGAGGCCACGCAGCAGGCTTCATGTGGAGGAGTGAAGAATCAAACCCGGTTCTCCAGATTAGAGTCTGCCGTTCTTAACCACTACACCACCCTGCTGTTTGTTCCATTTGGGAGACACTATTATTTAAAAGGAGATCTATACTAAAATCCTAACCAGAGTTACAGGTTTCTAAAACTAATAACCTAAATGTAGAAGAGTTTGGATTTATACCTCCCCTCCCCCTTTCTCTCCTGTAAGAGACTCAAAGGGGCTTACAATCTCCTTTCTCTCCCCCCCCCCCCCCACAACAAACACCCTGTGAGGTGGGTGGAGCTGAGAGAGCTCCATAGAGCTGTGACGAGCTCAAGTGGCAGAGCGGGGAATCAAACCCGGTACTCCAGATTAGAAGGCACCTACTCTTAACCACTATGCCACTGCTGCTTTCAAACTTAACTCCTGGATGGCTGATCATGCCTAGTTTGGCCTGCCATTATCACATGAGAGGCCAACTGTTTCCTCGTGAAAATGAGCTTCCAGTCATCCCAGCAACGGTTGACAGGATGGGGCGAAGGAAGCAATTTGAAATTTCCAAGGGACGGTGAGCCTCATTATGGGGGCAGGCGGATTTTTCTTCTGCTGCACGTATTTCACACTTCAGTGAGGAAAAATGTTGCTAAAACGGCAGAGCCCATTTCGAATGGGGGCACTGGTATACGGCTTCTTGCTCCAGAAAGACACAGTGGATCGTGGTACTTCATTATGCAGACCAGTGGAAACTGCCGTGATAATTTGAAAGTGAAAATTATAAACAAATCAAAACCAAGGCTCAAAGAAGTTTCAAGGCAGTGAGAGAATGGCTATTTGACCTTGGGAAGTGGCGGGGGGGGGGGGGGGGGGGAGACACAGCCGCTCCGAAACCAGACTGTGCTGCCACACTTCAAAGGAAACAGAATTTCCGTGTGCAAGTTCAGCTGGATCTTAGCCAACTCCTGGCAGTTGCCAAATAAGACTGCAAAGGTGCTTGATTACTTTCCCTCTTCTTCTGCTTGATATAACACCTATACGGATTAACCCTTTGATTTCCTAAAACATACTCATATATAGATTTGGAAGACCAGCATACAGAAGACAAGGGTACAGAGATTTTCTGAAGGTGTGCTCCTATTGTGAATGGCAAATCAGAGTTTGAACAGGTACGTTTGAACAGGTACAACTTGAAAATTAATTAAAGCCTTTCAAGGCAAATCATCATTTTGTAATGGTGACTAAACAAAAGAAGAGGTGTTTGGATTTATACCCTGCCTTTCTCTCCTTTAAGGAGTCTCAAAGTGGCTTACAAATTCCTTCCTCTTGTCTCTCCACAACAGACACCTTGTGAGGTAGGTGGAGCTCAGAGAGTTCCAAATGAACTGTGATTAGCCCAGCAGGCTTCATATTTGGAGCGGGGAAACAAACCTGGTTCATCAGATTACAGAGTCCACCACTCAGGTGGTAGAGCGGGGAATCAAACTCAGATTAGAGTCTACTATATCACGCTGGCTCTCAGACAATGTTTATTTCCCCCCCAGACCAACTCAGGTTTAATATCAATTTGGATCTTGGTTAGTAGACAAAGAGAGGAAATTGTGACCCAAATATAACAACAGCCTGGGCATCTTTATGGAAAGCAGACACTTTTAATTACCAGCTTGAGGTCAGCAAGCCAGCTGAAACCAACTTATCTGAGATGGGGTTGGCAACCACTTAAGAGTCACTTTTCCTTTTGGCTGTTGACTCTGGATCTTGGTGACACCAGAAGTTCACCCACTTGCCTAAAATGTGTCTGGAAAACTAGGCTTTAAAGATGAACTGGCTTTAAAGATGAACTGGTTGCAGCTATTAAAACCTGGGTGTGGTCAAAGGCTGAACGCCTGCCACAATATCGACATTAAGGACCAAAGCAGATGATACACCATGAGCTCTAAGGACAGTGAGCCCAAACTTTCAAAAGCTGGCAGTTCAGGTTGGGACTGGGATGCAAAGGGAGGGGTCCAGTGGTGGGATCCAAAAATTTTAGTAACAGGTTCCCATGGTGGTAGGATTCAAACTGTGGCGTAGCGCCAATGGGGCTGGGAGGGGCACGATGGGGGCATGACCGGGCATTCCGGGGGCGGGGCATTCCTGGGGGGGGCTGTGGCAAGGACGCAACCGCTGCGCTGGTCCTTGGGCGGGAAACGAATGCACGCAGGCACAGGCTGCCACGCACACCGGTGCACTTCCTGCTAGACTGCTTCAAGTTCTGCGCGCTACTGCTGAGAGGAGGGGCGTAACTAAGGCAAAAATCACATGGCAAAATCACCAATTAGTAACCCCCTCTCAGCACACACAAATAATTAGTAACCTACTCTCGGGAACCTGTGAGAACCTGCTGGATCCCACCTCTGGAGGGGTCTGTAAGTTCCTCCCTTCCCCACCAACAGCATTTATCTGCAGGGGATTCTGGTTGAAATAAGACAAGTCCCTGCCCTGGCCAGATCTCATAGGATCCTGAAAGCTAAGCAAGCCCAGCCCTAGTTAGTATTTGGATGGGAGATTACCAAGGAAGTCCAGGGTTGGTACATGGAGACAAGCAATGGCAAACCACTTCTATTTGTCTTCTGTCTTGAAAATATTAGGGGTTCGACATAAGTTTGCTGCGACTTGACAGCAAAAGGGAAAAAAGGAAGGTGTGAATAGAGGGAGGGGGCAATTGGCATGCTCTCTCTCTCTCTCTCTCTCTCTCTCTCTCTCTCTCTCTCTCTCTCTCTGGCTAGCAATATCATCATTAAACACTTAGCAATTGCCATTCCAACAAAACACTAATGCGATTGCCTCAGACAGTGTAGGAAGGAGTTGTCTAGGCTCTGTGGTACACGGCATATGCATCACTTCTGAAAATCTAACCGCAGGCTTGAGTGAGAGGTAGGTTTTGGTGGGGGAGAAAGTGCTATTAAGCACCACAGGGAGCACTGGTGAAGAAAAGAACTCATATCTGCTCATTAGCCAGAGGATGGGCGAAAATTAATGAAACAGAAATGAGTTTGGGATTGCTTTTAATACAATAGAAATGGCTCTGGTGAGACCATCCCTCATTCAAAATGACATTGGATTGGAAGGACGATGCCTGCCCGGCACTCCTGTTCTTGGCAAAAAAAGGCAGAGCGTTGTAAACCCCCCCGCCCCAAAGTACTTTGCCCCATTACTTCTCGGTTTGGTGGCAGCGCAACGAGGAAAAAGTTCTCCCCCCTCTTTTAGATTGCTGTGCTGGTTTTCAGTCCATAGCAATTAAAAACAAAGACAAAACCCCCCCACACGTGATAGCGATCAAAAATCGTGAACCTCCACTTGCAATGACAAGTCCATTTCCACCCTTTCGTCTTTGTGCATGTTTGAACCAGGCTTTATATTTCAGTCATTCTAATTCATTTGACTCCACGCAAAAGCATCCAAACAGCCTGCCTTGGTGAACTCACTGCATAATAACTAATAATAAAAAGCTAGAGGCTGAGACTCCATGAAGAAGTGTGTGTGTACAAATGGGGCGGGGAAAGATAATAAATGGTTGAGAAATTTCCCGCAACCCAAACCTACCACTCAGGCCCCTTCCACACATGCAAAATAATACACTTTCAATCCATTTTCAATGCACTTTGCAGATGGATTTTACTGTGCAAAACAGCAAAATCTACTTGCAAACAATTGTGAAAGTGAATTGAAAGTGCATTATTCTGCATGTGTGGAAAAGGCCTCGGTGGTGCTATGTCTTAGGGCTCAGGCAGGCCTGTTTCCCCATTTTTCTTTGTTTTCCGTTTCTTCTCATCTTTAGCTGGTCAGCACTTCCTGGAGAACAGCAAGCATGCTCAGTTCATATTTCTTTCTGCATATCCATGGAATCCTACCCCCTCCACAACTCAGAAACCCGTTTGCTTCACGGGGAGCCAATTTTATTGTCCTCCTGACAGTTACTTGAATGAGAACCTTGGTCAATTCCCACCCACCATTAGATGTGCGCTCCTCGCAGCAAATACCCCGGGGTCCTGCAGCACTCCCCACTACACCAGCAGTGACAACGCAGCGACAACACAGTCACCCCGATTCTGCCGCTCCTCCCACCCCTCAGCGCACATCATTTCGGATCCTGGTCGGAAGTACACCTTTTTGAAACCACGCGCCGAACACGGAGCAGGGGTCCCCTCCACTTTCACTTTTGAAGAGGGGAAAGGGCCCTTGATGTACCCCCTTCCTCCATATGCAAAAACTCTGGTGCGACAGATAGGAGGCTGTCCTGTTCCATACCGTGTTTCCCCAAAAATAAGACAGTGTCTTATATTAATTTTTGCTCCCAAAGATGCACTATGTCTTATTTTCAGGGGATGTCTTCTTTTTCTGTGTTCTGTTCGTCAGGCATGCTTCCAAACAAAAACTTTGCTACGTCTTACTTTCGGGGGATGCCTTATATTTCACACTTCAGCAAAACCTCTGCTACGTCTTATTTTCTGGGGATGTCTTATATTCGGGGAAACAGGGTAGATGTACAACTGCCATTCAGCTATTTCATACAGAGCCTATAGGAATATTGCTCTGGTAGCCAATCTCCTTTCATAGCAGAAATGGAAAATTGGGGAGGGGGAAGAACAGGAGCTAAAAGTTGAGGGATGCAGGAGGACATTTAAAGTTGGGAATTCTCTCAGCAAGGCAGCATACAATTTCAGCTCTGCTGGTAGTGTGGCAGAGTGGGTTTAACTCTACCTCTGGGAGAGGAAGGAGCTCCGCAGTGCAGAGTGGTAAGCTGTCGTACTGCAGTCAAAAGTTCTGCTCAAGACCTGAGTTCAACCCTGACGGAAGTCCAGTTCAGGTAACTCCTCAAGTCTTCTATCCTTCTGAGATTGATGAAATGAGGACCCAGCTTGCTGGGAGTAAAGTGTAGATGGTTGGGGAAAACAATGGCAAGCTATCCCATAAACCAGTGATGGCTAACCTTTTCGAGACCGAGTGCCCAAATTGCAACCCAAACCCCACTTATTTATCGCAAAGTGCCAACCCAGCAATTTAACCTGAATGCTGAGGTTTTAGTTTAGGAAAAAACGGTTGGCTCCCTCTTCTTCCACCCCACCTGCTTGAGCAGAGGCCAGCCTGCTCTAGCCTCCAGCAAGTCCCACGAGCATCGCTCTGTGCCTCTCTAGCATCTCTGCCTCCTCTGTGCGCCCCCCCCCCCACTCAGGCAGCGGCCACCTGAAGCACAGGCACCAAGCCCGCCAGCCAAGTCCTCCCTGCTCACTGCAGTCTGCGCACGTCGTGCTCAGTGGCCCAGGCCAGCCTAGGTGTGTGTGTGTGTGTGTGTGTGTGTGTGTGATTTTCCAGCCCCCACATGATGAACTCTGTGTGCGCGTGCCCACAGAGAGGGCTCCGAGTCCCACCTCTGGCACCCGTGCCATAGGTTCGCCATCACTGCCATAAACATAGTCTGCCTATTAATAAAATGCCATGTGCACAGGAGATTACCATTTCCCTTTACCTGGGAAAGGAAAGAGTTGTGTGGCCTGTCTCTGGTGATGACCAGACATGGTAACTGCAAGTTTTAGAGAGAATTCACCACATAAATTATACATTAAAAAATCTTTTGTTCCTTTACTAAACCTTCTCCTTCAGTGATCTTTGTATCTTCATGCTTTATACAAATTTTATGCTTTATTGTATCTTCATGCTTTATACACCATGCAGCCAACTGTGAGGTAAACATGTGATGTTATAAAGACACCTTGTAACTGAGGTGAAAATTTACATCCCATAACCAATTAGGCTCCCGAAATTCATCCAGGAGGCAATGTGGGTACCCCTAGTTTTAAGAAATGCCTGTCACACCTGGGCCTAGTATGCTGTTCACTGCCTTTGTGATAGGTACTCAGACACAAGGTTTTCTATTAGAAGAAATGAGGATGGCGGGCTGAGAGAACTTTTCTTCAGAGCTGCATGCAGTGAAGGCCTCTTAAGGAGGGAAGAGAAATGTCTTGGAAGCGTTCAAAACTTGGGTTGCAATGGCACAAGACAGACAAGTTAAGTGGCGCCCTGGGACCGCTTCTCTCAGCCTCGTTTGAGGAAGCTTTGCCCTTCTCCAAACACAGGTGTCTATCTGCAACTTCAAAGCCTCACACTTCAGAGAAGTCCTCCAATCTTCTAACAAGATTCTAACATGATGTCAGCGTCACTGAAGCACCTGTATCTTCTTGCCAAACAAGAGTGTCTCACACAGAGTTCTTTTCACCAAGGAAAGGAGGTTTTCTTGGGAGGGGCTGAACTTTCTGCTCGAAGGAGATGAAAAGCAACAGGGACACGAAACAAAAACAAATCCCCCATGAGACAAAGGATTTTGAAGATAACAGAGAATCAGGGGTTGGAATGATTGAGCCCAGAACCACCACACAGCAGGGGCTAGTGACTTGAACCATTAAGCTGGCTGGTTAAAAGGGTAAGGTTGCAAAACTCCAGGTGGCCCCTGGAAGATCTCCATTATTGAAGACGATCTCCAGATGAAGAAGAACAAGAGTTTGGATTTATATCCCCCCTTTGTCTCTTGTAGGAGACTCAAAGGGGCTTACAATCTCCTTGCCCTTCCCCACTCACAACAAACACCCTGTGAGGTGGGAGGGCTGAGAGAGCTCTGAAAAGCTGTGACTAGCCCAAGGTCACCCAGCTGGTGTGTATAGGAGTGCACAGGCTAATCTGAATTCCCCAGATAAGCCTCCACAGCTCAGGCGGCGGAGTGGGGAATCAAACCCGGTTCCTCCAGATTAGAGTGTGTAACCCCTGTATAAGAATGGGATGACTCAGGGCCTTTCCCCACTTACCTTAAGCCCCGCGCTACTTGAGGAGAGTAGTGCGGGGTCCCGGGGCACTCCCCACGAGAGGGGCGGCGACAGCGCAGCCGCCCCGACGCTGCTGCTGTCGCGCCCCCTCAGCGCGCGGCATCCCTGGCACTCTTGCAAAGGGTGCCTTTTCATGACCCCGCACACAGCGCGAGGTCGTGGGGACACCCGGACGCACGGCATAGGGGGGATCAAGCTGAGTGGGGAAACGCCCTCAGAAAGGGGTGGAAAGAAGCAGAATGCTGCAGAACTCATGAGGTTTGAGGAAGCAAGGCTATCAGGCTGGGACCTTGATTGATTTTATTAAGCCCTTAACACCTTGTTTAAGGTAACTGCAATGTTGTTGGGAATTAGTGGGAAGGGAGTTTATTTATTTTTTGGTATATTGTAAATATTAGAATTTATTGTTTCAGGGTTTTTGTGTATGTAAATGGTGAGAGTTTTCTGGGAACCTTCATCATCTTGAATCCCGTTCACCAAGCCTCTGAAGTCTTCAAAAGCCAACCACCAGCAAAGAAGAATTGGACTTGGCAATTTCAGTAGACTGTAAATATAAGGACTTGAAATTGCAAACTTAACAGGACTGTAAAGTGTAAATGTTAAATGTTTTAAAAGTGTTATTTGTTAAGAGAAGTAAACTGTTTTGTTTTAAATTCAGTTCTTCGCAACTCCTTCCAAGTACTGCCCCACAGAACCCACAGAAAGAGGTTACAAGTGCACCTGCTCTTAACCACTACGCCACTGCTGCTCCTTTTCACCAAGAGCAGTTGCCCTGGAGCAAAATGGCTGCTTTGGAGGGTGGCCTCTATCATAGTATACACTGCTGAGATACTTCCCCCCCCCTTCCCAATCCCCCTCCCCATCCCCATGAAATAAACGGGTCCACTGAATTAGGGAAGAACCAATATCATTCTCTTTTGAAACCAATTAGTATAGCGAGCCCACTTCATGTTTACAACTTTCTGCACGAAGGCTCCTCTGCCTGTTGCAAAAAGCAAGATCTCAGCGACATGGGGTTGAATATACAAGCGGAGGTTTGCTGCAGATGTTCACCTGTACAGACAGATCTATGG
This sequence comes from Sphaerodactylus townsendi, assembly GCF_021028975.2. Lineage (NCBI taxonomy): Eukaryota > Metazoa > Chordata > Lepidosauria > Squamata > Sphaerodactylidae > Sphaerodactylus > Sphaerodactylus townsendi. The sequence continues at coordinate 42,430,643 of NC_059437.1, forward strand.
GAGTTGGGCCTGTGAATGCAGTGTGGCTCTCCCCAATCAGCACACGGCATATGCAGCTCTGAATGCTTGAATACTTTTGTGATGAATTAACTGGTAGCAGCTCCCCTACAATCCCCTGTGAGGACACTGGAAGGTGACTAGCATTCCAGGTCGGAAGAAGTTGGTTGGTGTTTGTCAGGCCGCTGAATTGAGAGAAAAATGAATAATGTTTTGGGAGGCCAGGGGAGGCAAAAATTTAAGGAATATGATGACAACAATAAGGGATCACTGTCAAAGCTTAGAACATATATGAAGGTAGGCAATTTGGGCATAACCTTGAACTATTCCCCCCCCCCCCAATATTTTGTGACTGCTCTTCCATCATTTCTCTTTTCTGCAGTCTGGTCATTGTGGTCACTTTATCACAGGTTTTGATATCTGTATAACCTTAGCATAAGCAGTTGGCCCTGAGGATTGTCATGCCCTTATATAAAAAGTACACAAGCGGTGCTGTAATCACGCATGCACTTGAGAGTAATTGTGTTCAGTTCTGGTCGCCACATCTCAAAAAGGATATCGAAGAGATAGAAAAAGTGCAGAGAAGGGCAATGAGGATAATTGAAGGATTGGAGCACCTTCCTTATGAGGAGAGGCTGCAGCGTTTGGGGACTCCATTAGTTTGGAGAGGAGACGGTGAGGGGATAATGATTGGAAGTCTATGCAAAATTATGCATGGGTAGAAAATGCTAGGACAGAGAGAAATTTTTTTCTCTTTCTCACAATACTAGAACCAGGGGGCATTCATTGAAAATGCTGGGGAAGAATTAGGACTAATAAAAGGAAACACTTCTTCACGCAACGTGTGATTGGTGCTTCGAATATGCTGCCACAGGAGGTGGTGATGGCCACTAACCTGGATAGCTTTAAAAGGGGCTTGGACAGATTGATGGAGGAGAAGTCGATCTATGGCTACCAATCTTGATCCTCCTTGATCTCAGATTGCAAATGCCTTAGCAGACCAGGTGCTCAGGAGCAGCAGCAGCAGCAGAAGGCCATTGCTTTCACATCCTGCAGGTGAGCTCCCAAAGGCACCTGGTGGGCCACTGCGAGTAGCAGAGTGCTGGACTAGATGGACTCTGGTCTGACCCAGCAGGCTAGTTTTTATGTTCTTATGTAAAGGACCGGGGTTGGCTGCAGGGGGCCAGCTCTAGCTCCATTCCAGAGTTAACTGCCTGAAATGGGAAGAACTTTCCACCAATGGCTGAACTTCTCCACAGGATCAGTCCTACCCCCAAGCTGCTCAAGTCTTTACCTGGTACTGTTTTGCTGATAACTCGATTTTGGAGACAACTGACAGCTTGTATCCTGCTGTGATTTGTTAGCCACCTTAGGCATCCTTTTTGAACAGGAAGGCAAGGTATTAAATAACTAACGGAGGTTTGTTAATAACTAATTGAGATGTGCTAACTTCATTTTACTGGGGAAAGAAAACATCTGGACCTCCTTTAACAAGACCAGGAGCTCTTTCATTATGGAGAAGAAGAGTTTGGATTCATACCCCCGCCCAGTGGTGGGATCCAAAAATCGTAGTAACAGGTTCCCATGGTGGTGGGATTCAAACTGTGACGTAGCAGCTCTTAAATGGGGCTGAAGGCGGAAGGCACTCCATTTGGGGCGAGGGTGGGCATCTCCGGGGGTGGGAGGCATTCCTGGGGCGGGGCTAAAAGCTTGGCAAGGGACGCAGCCATCAGCGCCAAAGTCCCTTGGGCAGGAAACAAATGCACGCAGGTGCAGGCTGCCACGCATGCCGGTGCACCTCCTGCTAGACTGCTTCAAGTTCTGCGTGCTACTGCTGAGAGGAGAGGCGTAACTAAGGCAAAAATCACGTGGCAAAATCACCAATTAGTAACCTCCTCTCGGCACACACAAATAATTAGTAACCTACTCTCGGGAACTTGTGAGAACCTGCTGGATCCCACCTCTGCCCCCACCCCTTTCTCTCTGGTAAAGAGACTCAAACTCTGTTCCCTTGCTCGCCCCACAACAGACACCTTGTAAGGTAGGTGGGAGAGTTCTGAGAGAACTGCAACTAGCCCAAGGTCACACAGTACCTTTCATGTGTAGCAGTGGGGAAACAAATCTAATTCACCAGATAAGAGTCCGCCGCTCATGTGGAGAAATGGGAAATTAAACCTGGTTTTCCAGATTAGACTCCACCTGCTCTTAACCATTATACCATGCTGACTCTATGCAGTTACACAATTGCCCGTTCCAGTCAGGGAAGTTGCCACTGGTTAGATTCCCATTCCTGAATGTCAGGGCCTTTCCCCACTCTCCCCTATCCCCCCTATGCCGCCGGGCTCTTTGCTCTCCAGCGCTGCTGCATCCCTATGTAGCTGCAGCTACCTTGGCGTCCCCCTAACGACCCCACACAGAGGGCTGCCTTTGCAAGAGCGCCAGGGATGCTGCGCGCTGAGGGGGTGTGACAGCAACAGCGGCAGCGTTGGGGCGGCTGCGCTGTCGCCGCCGCTCTCATGGGGAGTGCCAGGGGACCCCGCGCTACTCTCCTCAAGTAGCGCGGGGCTTAAGGTAAGTGGGGAAAGGCCCTCAGACAGGCCACCTGGTTTTCCCTGGAAATGGGGGTGTCAGCTTTTCCATTCCCAGTATAGCTTCACCTGCCTGCCATCCCATGTCTTCCCAGAGAGGGGTCTTGGATCATTATCAGACTCCACTGCCCTGCTGGCACCTCTGCTGAAGCCACAAATTGCTTTTTGAATAGATCTACAAAAACCAGTCTGCTACTGCAGCGCTTGGAAAACCAGCACCCAACCAGACAGGCAGAGGTTCTTGCTGCTCAGTTGCAGAAGATGTTTTAATTTTATTTGGGTTGGAATTGTTTGTTTCTGGAGTGCTTTACCAAAGTTTCTTACAGCAACTTTCAGAATGCCCCTTTAACTGCAGGCAGTCCAACAATTAAAGCTAGCAGTCACGGAACTAGTTATTTGTGTCAAATGTTCAAAATATCAGAAACGTAGAATTAAGGGATATTAAAGACACTCCGAACCACTACATAGGAGAGGGGCCGTGAGCCTGAACATTTTCTGTTAGGTTATTGCCAGGATCTCGTGGGACCTGCACACAGACCTTACATCCTAAACCTCCCGAAATTGCTTCGTGATATTTCTTGAATAGATCTACAAGAGTCCATTAGATGGAGAATAAATGCCTTAGGAAAACAAAACCGTCATGGGCTATGAGGATAGTTAAAAGGTATGTAAGCTGCATCTAGCTCAGTGATGGCGAATCTTTTTGAGACCGAGTGCCCAAATTGCAGCCCAAAACCCACTTATTTATCGCAAAGTGCCAACATGGCAATTTAACCTGAATACTGAGGTTTTAGTTCAGAAAAAATGGTTGGCTCCGAGGCGTGTGTTACTCGGGAGTAAGCTTGGTGGTAGTCGGTGGCTTTGCTTTGAAGCAACCGGGCAACTCTTCCAACAGGTGAATCACGACCCTAGGAGGGTTTACTCAGAAGCAAGCCCCATTGCCAGCAACCGAGCTTACTCCAAGGTAAAGGGTTGCGCTTTAGTACTTCGCATGAAAATCAGTGGGATTTAACAGTGCTTAACAGAGTTACCTACACTGCTACCCCAAAACTAAGTCTTAGGTTTAATGCTAATAATGGAGCCCAGCAGCCCAGGCCAGCCTAGATGTGGGGTGGGGGGGACTCTGTGCGTGCCCACAGAGAGGGCTCTGAGTGCCACCTCTGGCACTCATGCCATAGGTCAGTGGTGGCGAACCTTTGGCACTCCAGATGTTATGGACTACAATTCCCATCAGCCCCTTCCAGCATGGCCAATTGGCCATGCTGGAAGGGGCTGATGGGAATTGTAGTCCATACCATCTGGAGTGCAAAAGGTTCACCACCACGGCCAAAGGTTCACCACCACTGGTCTAGCTTATAAAGTGACTGGATAATTCAGGCATCCCCATCCAAAGCCCGAGGCGGCAGGGGACATCATCACCATCGTACCATCTCCAGAGGGCTTTTAGGTGGCATGGAGAAAGAGGGAGAAGGAAATTTCCCTGGCCACTTGAAAGCCCTCCATTGCCTGAAACAGAGTCACACCACCCTGGCACTGTATTCCTGGCACCAAAGCCCAAGTGGAAGCCTACTAATGTCAGCTGAACTCTCGGAAATGCCCCCAGCCATACCAGCATCCTCAGGGATGCCAACACAGATCTGAAGGCCAGTCTCCCTCCCAGGTCAGGCACCGCTGGAGTCTGCGATGCTCACCCACCCACCTCCCAGTTTGCCCACCCATGTTCAGATTGGGCTGTTATCTGGCACTGCAGAAAAGAGTGTGGTCCAAGCAGGTCAGAAGCAGAAGTCCCCTGTTGCAAGACACAGTGATGTATGCTTCCACTCTGGGGCACAGCCTTGACAATGATATTAAGGCTAGTGGGGATGTAACAGAGAGTCCTGCTGCCATGTAGTTTGGACTTATGGCATTTGAGCCTGGGAACCATTCCCTGAGTTTGAGGAGGAGGAGGAGGAGGAGGAGGAGGAGAAGAAGAAGAAGAAGAAGAAGATTTATATCCCCCCTTTCTCTCCCGTAGGAGACTCAAAGGGGCTTACAATCTCCTTGCCCTTCCCCACTCACAACAAACACCCTGTGAGGTAGGTGGGGCTGAGAGAGCTTCAAGAAGCTGTGACTAGCCCAAGGTCACCCAGCTGGCGTGTGTGGGAGTGCACAGGCTAATCTGAATTCCCCAGATAAGCCTCCACAGCTCAGGCAGCAGAGCTGGGAATCAAACCCGGTTCCTCCAGATTAGATACACGAGCTCTTAACCTCCTATGCCACTGCTGCTCCTTCTAACTGGCTCCCTGGGAATGCAATCCCTTGTATTAAAACATCTACACAATGGGGCCAGGTACAGAAAGGTGAGCTGTTTCTACAAACCTACAAAAAAACATGATTGCAAAACAATCTTAATTTTTGTTTAGAGAGGATAAAATAAGATAGATTTTTAAATTCTAAGATCTTGGGAGTGCTTCATGAGCCCTTGGCAGATACTGAAAGCATGTTGGGAGGGGGGCGGGGAAGCAAGCAGGACAGAAAATCGTGAAGCAAGTTGGGGGGAGCAAATCAAATAAAAGTGGAGCAAAAAGGGGGGAGAGAGATGGAGACTGGAGGGATGGAAGCAGGGGAAAGGGAAAAGATGAACGGGTAACAGAAGAAAGGAAAGACAGGAGGGAAACGCTGGAAGAAGCAAAGTGGTTGCATTTCCACGGGTTGACACAAGGAGAGATGGTTTTTCAAGTTTGTGGACGATAGAAGTGCAGCCTTGAGGTTATGACAGTATGAGTCAGAGGAACCAGATCTGCTGAATTCACAAGGAAATACAGTTTCTATGCCTGACACAGCTGGGAAAAAGCACTTTCTACTGCTTCACCAACTTGTTTTCTCACACTACAGAAGTGGATCAAGAAACAACCCAAGCTCTTAGTTGAGCCAACTGAAACGAGGATTCCTCAACCCGAAGCAGGGCAGCACGATCCTTTCCATAACATCAGCCTTACCAGAGAGCATCATCCCCATATTATCTGGGTTCAACTTTAACGAAATACTCTTACATTCAATCCTAAGTGAAGTTATACCCTCCAGAGGGTGTAACCCTTCAGAGGACTGCATGATCAAGTCCTTGGGTAGCATTTTTTTGAAGATGCTGAAAACACCACATATAAATAAGTGAAGTAAGCATTCTTGCATGAGTTCAAGGTGCTTCATAGACATTATTTTGTAAATAATGTTGCCTCACAGCAATATCCTTGTAAGGTAAATCTGTATCATTGGCTCATTCCGCACATGCAGAATAATGCACTTTCAAACTGCTTTGAATGCTCTTTGAAGTTGTGCGGAATGGCAAAATCCACTTGCAAACAGTCGTGAAAGTGGTTTGAAAGTGCATTATTTTGCGTGTGTGGAAGGGGCCACAGTTTCCATATTGAAGAAGGAGAGAACAAGAGTGGATTGCCTAAGGATACATAGAAAGTTCAATACAAATGCAAATTTCTAACCGCAAAATTGTGGACTTATGGCCTGATCCTATGCATATGTACACTGAACATATGTCCTATGAACTTATGCATGTGTCCTACTGAGCTCAGTAGAGCCAATTTGCAAGTAAATCCACATCAGATTGCCTGGTCCCTGAACTCTTCTTCCACCACTTCCACCACTGACCTCATAGCACCCATTTTAAGAGTTTGCAGACAAAAAGTCTCTATTACCCGTCTCTCATACCTTGACAATCTCTTGAGCGATCTGCCTTGTTTTGTTGAAATCCAGGACGACTTTGGCATCTCTCACCACTGAATAGAGCGTCCGTCCTTTGCACAAGCTGAAAGAAGAGGAGAATTGTAACTTCGCCCGTTAGGAAATGAGGGAAACCAAACTTACCAGAAGCGCCACAAGATCTCAACAGGAAAACCTCAGAAAAGAACAGAGGAAGTATTTTGGTTTCTTACCAAAAGCAACTGAATCAGTGCGGGATTCCCATATAAAGCTGCCTTGTACCCGTTGATCGCCCTGGCTCAGTAGCGTTTACTGTGAATGGCAGCAGCTCTCCAAAGTCTTGGGCAAAGAAAGGCCCTTAATATTTACTAAGGCCCATTATGCTTGGATTGCTTTCCTTGGGGCTCGCTGCCATGCAGAGGGGTCTGCATCATTTATTGATCAACATGGATTTCCCAGCTACTTTTAGCATCAAATAAGGAAGGGAAAAATACAGGCATAATACAGGTAACTGTAAACAGAACAGTGGCCCCTTTCGCACACGCAAAATGATGCGTTTTCAAACCACTTTCACAACTGTTTGCAAGTGGCTTTTGCTATTCTGCACAGCTTCAAAGAGCACTGAAAGCAGTTTGAAAGTGCATTATTCTGCATGTGCGGAATGAGCCAGTGAGTGTGGGAGAGTTTTAATCAGGGAATTAAAAGCCTTGTTTCCCCAGCGCCATAGTTCATCCCCAGCTCTAGAAGTGGGTTTTCATCCTTAAATCAGCCATCAAGAGATTCCATCATGGAGGACCAACACTGCGTAGCTTAGTAGTAACTGCATCGGGATGTTTGTTTGCTTTTGCTTAGGGTTTGGCATATTCTTCAGCTCCAAGCCAGCCAGTGAAGGCGTTCTTCTAACAGCTGCTCATAGAACCAAGACCACAGGGAAAGACAAAAAGTAGCAACCATATAATAGTGGGTAAGATTCACCCATCTTCCTTTGCACACCTGTTGCAGAGAGATGTATTTATGGAGTCTTAATTACCGAATGCAGCTGCTGCAAAAGGGGGGAGGGGGAAAGGGGGGGGGAACACCCTGAAACCAATTAAAATTGTATTTACATCTGAATCACGTAATGGAGTCTGTGGGTGGATTCTGCATCGACTTTCTCCACACAAAGGAGAGCTGCCCCCCTCCCCAGGTTCTCATACCCACCTACGCTCATTACAGGCAGCTCGAGACGAAGCAAATGAAATACCTGAGCCCAGATAATAAACCACCAAAAATAAAACCGGCTTCTGAGAATCACAGGTGTTGATTTGATCAGGTTTGATCCAGCAAATGACAGAAGCGCTGTGGTTGTAATTGCTCTTGCCACCCGCCCACCGTGGCCACCTTCTCATCTTGTCCGTTTCTTCTCAGCTCATGACACTGGAGTTTGGGGCCCGCCCTCCAGAAGCTACGCTCAAAGCACTGGGAGGCAGCAGACTTGAATGGAGTAAGCTTTGAAAGAGAAGCATTCATCTGTCACAAATTTGGGTTAAGTTCTGGATTCCTTCAGTCCTTTCAAACTCTCCGATCTGACTTCAGTTCAGACAGCGGACCTAAAATAAATGCTTTTGTCACAAGTTCGAGACAGTTGATCGGATTGTCTGCCAAGGACATAAGTCGTCTGCAAAGAAATTAAAAACAACCGTTCCCCCCAAAAAAAGGATGCCTCAACGGTTTTACTAACAAATAAACATTTAAACTATGATTTTTTTTTAAGTGGCTCAGACGGGTTTAATAAAGATGCTGTCATTAAAAGCTGCTAGAGGTATTTGCAGGCTTTAATTCCAGCTTGCTGTTGGGGAACAACTTCTTTTTTTTTTTTACAGAGAACATATAGGAATAATTTAAAGAAAAATTAAATTCCGGAAAGTTTTCTTGACAAAAAGGGAAAGGGTGTGTGTGTCAAGACCTGAATGTTTGGTCTTGCCATCACTCTCCAGGTGGGACCAGGGGCTGTGGCATCTGGGATCACTCTGAAATTAAATGAAGGGGATACCCCCCCAAACTCTCCTCTTCTTGACCTGGATTTGGTGGTTCTGAAACACCCATTTTGGAAGTATGGAAGAATCCACTACGAATACCCAATTTTTAAATCCCAAATGTTATGTGGAGTGTTGTGTATGTGCCATTTGCTGCTGCCATCAGTTCCTGCGATTCATGCGCATGTTTTTCTTCTGTGACCAATGTGCGTACATTGTGATAAAACATGGCAAAAAAGCATACTTTATCAGGTTTTATATGCATTTGCCTCAAAATTCTTTTGGTGCAGTGTTTTACCAGTATGCAGGAGCATGTATGCAAAACAACGTTTAGGAATGCAAAACTCCCAGGCTGATTAGTTGCTTGCTTTCATTTCACTATCTCACTGCTTTGGCTGGCCTGCCTGCTTCGGAATGACCTTCCCACAGAATCTTCTGAGAGTGTGGTTATCTGGTCTCATGGGGAGGCACATGGCTGTACCCACTTGCGAGAAACTCTGTTGGTTAACTGGATTGGGGGAAGAGGCTGCTGTAATTTCTATTGGGGGTTTTTCCACCTGAATTCAGACTGGATAATAATCCAAATCCAGTGTGCATCTCTATAGATTCGCTGTCAATAAAGAAAAGATTTCATTCATTTTTGAGTGTGCTTTATTCGAGAGATCTTAGAGGACACAACAGGGAGGGAGGGAGGGAGGGAGGGAGGGAGGGAGGGAAGGAAGGAAGGAAGGAAGGAAGGAAGGAAGGAAGGAAGGAAGGAAGGAAGGAAGGAAGGAAGGAAGGAAGGAAGGAAGGAAGGAAGGAAGGAAGGAAGGAAGGAAGAGAAAAAAATGAAAGTGGGGCTTCAATCTCTTCAATCTGATCAACAAAAGAGAAATTAAACAGGGATACCCCCCCCCCCCAACTCTCCTCTTCTTGACCTGGATTTGGTGATTCTGAATCACTCATTTTGGAAGTATTACCAATCCACTACATTTGGGAAGTATTACCAATCCACTACGAATACCCAATTTTTAAATCCCAAATGTTATGTGGAATGTTGAGTATATGCCATTTACTGCTGCCTTCAGTTCCTTCGATTCAGGCGCACATTTTTCTTCTGCGACCAATATGTATACATTGTGATAAAACACGGCAAAAAAGTATACTTTATCAGGTTTTATATGCATTTGCCTCAAAATTCTTTTTGTGCAGTGTTTTACGCAGGAGCATGCATGCAAAGCAATGTTTAGAGAACGCAAAACTCCAGACAAAAAGAATCTTGAGGAAATCACATCCGTGATCTTTTCGGGCAGCGTAAATCCAAGGCACCAGCTGCCAGTGTAATGCAGGGAATGACTGGGAGGAAGCCAACTAATGTTGACTGCTCCCCTGGCCATGCCCCTGCTAAGCTGGTGGTGGCAGCAATGGCCGTGGTCCACTGGTGCGGAATCCAGTGCAGCTTCCCACTCTCAGGGAGTGGCACAGCAGCCGCACGCTTGCGGATCTGCCCCTCCACTGGGGCAAGTCCCCCAGGGAATGCAAATCCACCAACACTGCACAGCTCCCACGAGCAGATTCACACACATACCCCTTTGGGTGGGGCTGTTTGATAGCACTCAGAGTTCTTCTTGATTTACATAAAAGAACCAAGATGATTTGTAGAAATGACTGTGGACTGCAGAGGTCAAGGAGACAGCCCTTTTGTCTTTGGAAGCAACAGTTCGATTTGTTGCAATGGCCTCTTGAGGAAATCCCTTCGCTTTCTATAAGTAACCATCAACCACCCTCATTTTTCGGAAGTAATATCCAGTCAACTTGAATATATGCTGAAGTATCTTCATTTATCCCTGCTGAGTGGCAGCTTTATCTCTTTTAGTTCTTGGGGGAAAATCTGTCTTTTTGCTGCGTCAGAACCAAATGTCATGTTTCACAGGCATTAATCTGTCAGTTGGAACGAAAGAGTAAGCTTCTGCAGACACAATTCAGGATTTATCTACGAAGATGCGAATCTGTCTGAAACAATAATTGCAAGCCCTGATAACTTAAAAGCACAGTCTTCTGACCTTAATGGGGGATGGTGTAGCATAGCCTGAGGGACAAGAGCACAAGACAGCAGCCAAAGTCAGCTATGCAAAGCACTTATTGGCAACTCCCTGTGGAGTCAAAGGCCTCTTCCTTATTTCCCTCTGTATCCGTTCTTCGAGTAACACAATACTATACAATCACCACTCCACTGACCTATTTGGCTGACAAAGTACCATATTTACTCAGAAGAAAGACAACCAAGAATGTAAGATATCCCATCCCCACAAAAAATGATTACTGGTGTAAGTTGTTCGTGCATGTAAGATGACCCCTTTTCCTTTACGGCATACCTGGGGGAAAAAACCCTAGTCTTAAATTGGAGTTAATGTAGTACATCAGTGATAAAGTTCAAGACTCATAGATATGGATCTCATGGATCTGTTCTTCTTCCCCTTCCCCTACTCTGGCACTGGGCGGTGGTGGCGGAGGAGGAGGAGGAGGAGGAGGAGGAGGAAGAGTTGGATTTATACCCCCCTTTCTCTCCTGTAAGGAGACTCAAAGGGGCTTACAAACTCCTTTCCCTTCCCCACTCACAACAAACACCCTGTGAGGTGGGTGGAGCTGAGAGAGCTTCAAAGTACTGTGACTAGCCCAAGGTCACCCAGCTGGCACAAGCTAATCTAGTTCACTAGATAAGATTCCGCAGGTCAAGCGGCAGAGCAGGAAATCACACCCGATTCTCCAGATTAGAGTGCACCTGCTCTTAACCACTACACCATGCCGGCTCTCACACTTGCGCCTGAGGAAGCTGCAGCCGTTAGCATAACAGATTTGCAGGACCCAACTCATAATGAGACACATGGGTCCAAAAAGTGTGAGGAAGCTTGGAATCAAGGAAAAAGAGGACTGGCCCACGGGCAGTGCATTTTTTCAAGGCAATGCTCCCAGTGTGCCAGTCTGGCCCGAACAATATGGAAGACAGAACTGCCTAGCTGGATCCCAAGTTCCAAAGAGCAAAGAAACTTCCTCCGTGTCCACTGCACATTCCCCGTCACAGCTCATCTCACTAGCAATGGGGCTGCTGAACCCAGCCGGCAGGAAGAAGCGTCTGTGCGATTGTCCCATTCCTCCCCTCCAAGGAGAGCTTCTGTGAATCAAGTAGCCAATGAGGTTTGGAAAGGCATTCAAAGCAATTCTGAAAAAAGCTGTGGCAGAAATTAATGAGAAGGAATGGAAACAGTCCATCTTTCATGGTCTTTGCTGAGGAGATTCATGTCTCTGAGCAGATGGTCTCTAATAAAAATAACAGCAAGGCAAACAGAGAAGAAAGGGGGGGGGGGAGGAACTCGGCCAATGCCTTACATTAAAAACAATAATAATAAAACCACAAGTTCATGGGCAAGACAGACAATATGGTGCAGCAGTAGAGGCACAGAGTACTTAGAAAAAAGGATGGGTAGAATCCCCTCTGGTTGGAAGAGTGGAACGCTCTCATAGGGCCTTTTGCTACTGAAGAGCGACTACCATTTAAACAACTGGGGTGGGTGAGGTGGGGAAGGAAGTTAAAAACCAAGAATAAAAATGCCCTGAAATCAGCACAATGGAACACACTTATAATGTGAGGAGGCAGCTGTCAGGCAGGATAGGGTGGGTGGGAGCATTCAAGAAGAACCCATCTGGGTGCTTGCAGTGGTTTGGATGGCTGCTCACCTGAGATGAGGATTAAATATACCCCTTGGTCCTTTTACCACGTCCACGATCTGCTTTTCTACATCTGACACATGGTCTCTACTTTAATCCTTATAACAACTCTGTGAGTATGCTTGAAAACATGGCTGACGCACGATATTGCAGTGGTGGCGAATCTATGGCACGGGTGCCAGGGGTGGCACTCAGAGCCCTCTCTGTGGGCATGCGCAAACAGAGTTCATCATGTGGGAGGGGGTGGAAAATCACCCCCCATACACAAATCTAGGCTGGCCTTTACCTGGGAGTAAGCTCAGTTGCTGGCAATGGGGCTTGCTTCTGAGTAAACCCTCCTAGGATCGTGATTCATCCATTTGAAGTGTTGCACAGTTGCTTCACCAACCTTATTCCTGAGTAACGTGTGCCTTGGAGCCAACCATTTTTTCTAAACTAAAACCTCAGTATTCAGGTTAAATTGCCGTGTTGGCACTTTGCGATAAATAAGTGGGTTTTGGGTTGCAATTTGGGCACTCGGTCTCGAAAAGGTTCGCCATCACTGCGATATTGCATGAATTCTGTAGCAAAGCAGATTGATTAGACAGAGGCACGGAGAATAGGTTTTACAATAGCGATTTGCTATGGTGACTAAAGGGAGTCTCCTGGATTGCAGACTTCTGCTGAAATTATTATTGATCTCCTGACTGCAGAGATCTGTTTCTCTGGCTGAAAACACTGCCTTGGAGAGCAGATTCTATAATGTCACATTTCTGCTTCCTTTCCCTCTCCAAACCAGGACTTTCTCAGGCATCTTACCACTAAATCTCCTGGGATTTCCCAAGCCAGAGTTGGCAATCCTACTTCTGTCCAAGCGATCAAACAAGGATTGAAATAAACAATTTATTCCAGGTTCTGTTCTGTCGCACATTTGTTGACAGTAATTCATTTGTTTATTACTGACAATATTTATATACAGTGTTATCGTTTTTAAAAGCTTTCAGAGCCGAAGTGTGTATTTGGTAATGGAACATGGGATTGTTTGCTTGCTTGCTTTGTCATTACCTGAAAAGATATCTGGAAATCCTGCAATTTAATAACTCAAAAGCAAATAGATAAAGACTTGATCCAGTCCCGGAAACTGAATAATTAAAAAACCAAACCAACCAACCAACCAAGTATGAAACATGGACATCAATTTTTCTAGTTTGGCTCAATGGGAATTTCTCTTCTAGTCTCCTTAAAGAAAGTTCCTGGTATGAGAATCCCACTATTGCACTCCTCTTGCTAAGTCACCTTCTATCCTCCAGTTTCCCCAAACTAACCATTAGAAGGCAGGCCACAAATCTGGGGAAAAGTTGTGTGAAATGATCAAAACACATATAACAATTAGGCAATTGGCTTCATTTTCTTTTGATGTAGTGCTTTAAATTGTAAGCCTGTGCGTTCATGTGAATCAGTAATGTGGGAGGGGGGAGAGAGAGAGACAATTCACAACTACCCATGGGCCAGTTCCAAAATTATGACTATTGTTGGAGAAATGCTGGAATTGAAACCGAAATTCAGTCGAAGTGGGACATCAATTTGTGACACATTGGAACAATAGCGAGACAGAAAATGGGACATTTGGTTCAGTCTTGGGGGAGCCCAAACAGCTCAGACAAGCCCAAGATTATAAGAACCAGGAAACTAAGCCATAATTAGGATAGAAAACCACCAAGGAGGGCAATGACAAACCACTTCTGCTTATTTATCTTTTGCCTTGAATACCCTGTGAGAGTTGCCACACATTGGTTGCAACATGACGGCACTTATGATTTTATGCACCCTTCCGCTGGGAACACAAAAAGCCCACTCTGTAATGCACCAGATGCTCTAACCTCGTGGTCTTCTAAAGAGTGGACCACAGCCGTACATTATGCCGGTGTAGAAGATCATTACTGCATCAGGAAAGCTTTGAACGAACATGAGCCTATGCAGTAGACATTCACCTCCAAAAATTGTTGGACCACCTAGCTCTCTGCTGTATATTCTGATTGGCTGTGTCTCTACAGGGTCCTGGGATCCATTCCTAAAACCTACCTAGATCTTTGAACTACAGATTCCAGGGACCAGAGGTGTAACTCCAAGGGAGAGGGGAGGTGCGCAATGCACCAGGTGCACACCCCTGTGGTGAGGGCATGGTGGGGCATTCCAGGGGCGTGGCATGGCATTCCGGGGGCAGAAGACTCACCAGTGCACTAGGCACTCCCCACCTTGCTACGCCTCTGCCAGGGACTGGAACCTTTGACCATGCAAAGCATTTCCTTAGCTACTGAACCACTAGCCTTAGTTTCGCCCAAGAAAGAATACTGCAAAGCAAAGCTGCAAGAACCAGCACCAAAGTTTGTTGTCGTCTAAGGGAAGCAAAGAGACAAGAGACCTGCGGAGTCATCGTTTTCAAGTGCTCTTGATTGACTGATGAACAGCCTATTGTGAAGTGACGGCGGAGCCCGCTAGAGTTTTAAAAGAGGGAAGAACTTCATGCATAACCATAGCAAATCACATTGGCAGTTCCCATACAGCACCTACGGCTATTGAGAACCCACCTGCAGGATCTTTTCAAGGTCTTTCTTAACAGGGTTACGTCTTCCGGTTTCTTCAATGCCACAGGTGCCAAAGAAAAAAACGCAAGGAGGCAAAGATCATACAAAACGCCTCTGCTTCCCACAGAAACATGCTGTGCTGGAGTATTGATTCAAGACAACAAAGATTCTCAAGGTTAAGAAGTCTATCTATGCATGTAAAATAAACTTCCCTTTATAAGATACGCTGCCTCATTCACTCCCAGAGTAGTTCATAATTCATATCATTTATCTGGCACACTCTGCTTATCAATGGATATTTGCATCTGTAAACCATAACCCCAGCCTCGGCAACCCACGTGGAACTGCACCGTGTCAGATAAGCACCCTGCGCAGGGTCTCAGCACCATTAAATGTGCCAATTAGAAACACCTGCGCAAGGTACTCCTTCGCAAACAGCCCGTCCATAACCGACAAGGGGTGTTCATTTGTTAAACAAGCTCTCTTCACTGCTTTGTTGGCCCTTGAATATGGCGTGTCTAATCCACATGTAGACCAAAAATAGGACAAAAATGTTTGTCAGATTTGCGAAAGATCCCCCCCCCCCCCGAGAGACACGTTTTGGAAGAGAGTTTGCATTTATATTCCCACTTTCTCTCCTGTAAGGAGACTCAAAGAGGCTCACAATCTCCTTTCCCTGCCCCCGCCACAACAAACATCCTGTAAGGAGGGGGGTGCTGAGAGAGCTCCGAAGCTGTGACTAGCCAAAGATCACCCAGCTGGCATGTGTTGGAGCGCACAAGCTAACCTGGTTCACCAGATAAGCCTCCACAGCTCAAGTGGCAAAATGGGGAATCAAACCTGGTTCTCCAGATTAGAGAACACCTGTTCTTAACCACTAAACCACATTTTATTCTTAGCAGACTTCTAGGCCACCCGAATCCCACACACGAGAAGTTTAAGATACTTTTTGTGAATGTACAGCCAATTCTTTTTGTGAATTTACAGCAAATGCTTCCGTCCCATGAGCTTGGAATCTGGAATTATTCCCCACTGAGGTCCCTCCTCTTCCCAGTGTCCATCTCCAGGAATTTTCCAAACTGGAGCTGGCAACCCCAGCAGCAGCTGCCGCCGCCGCCGCCGCCGCCGCCGCCGCCGCCTCCTCCTCCTCCTCCTTCTTTGCAGCAAAAGAAGTCATTCCAAGAGTGGGAAAACTAGCATCATTTGCCTAGAGAACTACACATTTCACTTTGAAATTTAGATTTTCTCTCTTGGCAAGGCTGCACTCCGGAGCAAACAACATCAATTTCCTAATAGTACTCCTGCCTCTAAAGGACTCAAGGACTATCAACAACCTTCCGGAATGTATTGAAATATATCTCTCATTTTATAGATGTTTATAGCAATTTATATAGCAATCTGCAAAACACCCCACTTACTGGGGAATGGCCTGTTGCAGAGGCTGTGGGGATTCCAAATGAATCTGAAATGTTGCTCAGCCAAGCAGGCACAATCCCTAATTGGTTTTTGGGAGGGGGGGGGGGAGTCCTTTAGTCCACCTGGGCTGAAGGCAGCAGAAAAACGAATTAAATCCGCCTTGGTTCGTGCAGGAGCAAGGGCAGAAAGCTGCAGGAATGGCCCTCTGACGGTTTCCAATTGGGGGCAAAGAGAGCACAACATGGAAGTTTTTAAGAGAGAGGGTTTTTTTTTAAAGAGTCAGAACTCTTTTTAAACAGCCACGACATGTGGTAATCCATTCTAATCTGTGTTCATTGTGGCTTGCAAAAGACCAGATGAATTTCTGGAAATGGGCAGCAGTGGGACAAAAATCAAAAGGAAAATAACATTTTCTTACCCATCGCTACATTTTAAACTCATGCTTCACATAATGAAGCCAACAAACACAGTTGTACCCTGTCTCTGTTGCCCCGACAACCCTGTGAGGTGGGTTAGGCTGAGAGTGTGGGACTAGCTCCAGGTTTCCCAAGCTGATTCCATGGCACAGAAGAGTTTGGATTTATATCCCTCCTTTCTCTCCTGTAAGGAGACTCAAAGGGGCTTACAATCCCAGATAGAAGGCTTTGAGACCAGAGTGAAGTAAGAAGAAGAGTTTGGATTTATATCCCACCTTTTCTCCTGTAAGGAGAGTCAAGGGGGCTTACAAACTCCTTTCCTTTCCTCTCCCCACAGCAGACATCCAGTGAGGTAGGTGGGGCTGAGAGAGTTCCAAAGAACTGTGACTAGCCCAAGGTCACCCAGCAGGAATGTAGGAGTGTGGAAACACATCTGGTCCACCAGATAAGCCTCTGCCACTCAGGTGGAGGAGTGGGGAATCCAACCCGGCTCTCCAGATTAGAATCCACCTGCTCTTAACCACTACACTACGCTGGCTCTCATAGTGATGGATACCCTTAGGATTCTTCAGTAGGGCAAACAGAATTGAAAAAAACCCAGAGTGTGGAAAGACATCTCAGCACATGCAGCAGTCCTGATCCAAACCGGGCTTCCGTGCACTAGCGTGGAACTCCCAGTATGAACCCAATAAAAAAAGATGTCTGGCCGCCACAAGGACTTTGCAACGAGCAAATCAGACCCAGTAAGCTAAGAAGGTTAGCTGATTTTTTTTATCAGTGGAGGCTAATTGCAGGAGATCATTTCTGGATATCTGGGTCTCTGCCTCTAGGTTTGGAATAAGCAATCTAAAGAAGGTGACAGCCTTCTTAAGGGGAGGGGAGGGGAGGGGACGGGAGGGAAACAGGAAGCAGAGACCAAAAGCTGGGATTTTCTAATGGGAATTGTTTGGGGAATGGGATGCAGCCTTTGAACAGCACAAGTTGCTTCCTGGGAACCAGAGTCAGACAGTTCTGGCTGCTTATTGGAGTGAAAGTGTTTCCACTTAAGCTCTGCTTGTATATTTGCAAGTAAAGCAAAGGTTACAAACACACCAGAAAGGTGTTCATTGTTCTAATCCAAAGGAAAGAAAAGCCAGCAGCGCTTGCCCTTGGTACTTCTCACTGCTCGAGGAAGCAAGGAGCCATGTAACAATGCTATTAATACTTTAGGAAGAGCAACTTCAATTATGTATTTATGTGAAATATTTATGACCAGCCCTTTCAACCTACCAAGTCCCTAAAGTGACTTACGGCAGTATAGAATCACCATCATACAATATATATTTTAGGAATCATAGCATCGGTATACAAATTGACCCAGCCGAACAAAAAACACTAACAATATTAGTATTGTTATTCTAAAATCAGATGCCACCCAAAGGCACCTGGTGGGCCACTGCGAGTAGCAGAGTGCTGGACTAGATGGACTCTGGTCTGATCCAGCAGGCTCTTTCATATGTTCTTATGTTCTTAGTAGATGATAATAAACTTAACAGAGACTTGCCTCTATTTACCAGAACAATATTAGTACAGATCATAGGACGGCTTACAAAATTAGCTGCAAAAAAACAGTCACAAATGCAAAGTTTGTGCCCAGTGCTAACTAGGAACATACGTGACATGGGGAAAAAATGAAAATATTTTTGAAAGCAAGCACAAAGCAGACCATTATCATGACCACTTTTTGATTCTGATTGGCTAGGAAAATGCCTGTTCTGGAAGGGACTGCACTTTCCCTGAAGAATTAAGGATTTCAACTTTGCTTCTGAAATCCCAGACAGTGGCTATGAGCAAGAATGGCATTTTCTGATAAAGACAGGCTTCCTCTAATGGAGAAGTCTTTCTTTGACCATGGTGGAATGCAGTCCTAGGATCCAACCCAAACACGTATGTTAATTTTATCAGTAAAATTTCTCTTGAATCTAATTAGTGTGGTTGGCAGAAAAGGACAACCGCAAATTCATGCCAAGCACGAACTTTCAAATTAGAGCAGTGTGGCTGGGAATTTGACCATATTCCTATACTAGGGGCTGGGGGTGGCCAAAGAACAGAGTGCTGTGTTAGCCACCATGCCCTGCTTATAGGCCTTTGGAGGGCAACTGATTGTTTGCTGGGTAAAATTGGATGCTGGTCAAAGAGTATCACGGGCATGACTCTGAAAGATTCTTCGGGTGTTCTTTTATGAAGTCAGCTATGGGCAAGAAGTAGAGTTGTTGTAAGATAAGAGTTACACATTCTCTCAGCTTAACACCATCCCAAAATGGGCAGCAGCGTTTTGAGCAAACAAAAACTTTCAGACAATCTTCATAGTAAAGCACATTACAATGGAGATGGTGTGTGTCTGTGTGTATAGCAGTTATAGGTTTAAGCCAGTGGTGGGATCCAAAAATTTTAGTAACAGGTTCCCATGGTGGTGGGATTCAAACTGTGGCGTAGCACCAATGGGGCTGGGCGGGGGGGGCACTGAAACAGAGGCATGTAGCCGAGGCACTGCATTCCTGGAAAGGCAGGGAGCATTCTAAATTTGGGCGGGGCTGTGGCAAGGACACAGCCACTGCACCAGTCCTTGGGAAGGAAACGAATGCACGCAGGCACAGGCTGCCACGCACGCCGGTGCACCTCCTGCTAGACTGCTTCAAGTTCTGTGCGCTACTGCTGAGAGGAGGGGTGTGACTAAGGCAAAAATCACGTGGCAAAATCACCAATTCATAACCCCCTCTCGGCACACACAAATAATTAGTAACCTACTCTCGGGAACCTGTGGGAACCTGCTGGATCCCACCTCTGGTTTAAGCTAGACTCTTGAATACCCACGTTCAAATTTCCATACAGAATGATCCTGGGGGGCAGTCACATTCTCTGAGTCTAAACTACATGACAGTGTAGTTCTAAACTGAAGAAGGGAAGAGCAAATAAGTAAGGCCCGGAATATGCACCCCTTTGGCTGTGAACTAAATACACACAAGTGGACAACGCAGATTCTGGAAGAACGGAGAAGCCTAAAGGTAGGCTGCTATGATCTATCAGAAGCCTCTGTAGAACATCTTCCACATGATGGACCCCTAGCCACAAAATCCCAACTGAGTTAAAGCTCAAAGCAAATATTTCCAGCTACAAGAGACCGTGAAATTTATGTCCAACTCGAGATGTGAAGGAAGGATGGTTACCCTTGAATGCTTTCTGGGCTTTTTTCCCCGCGGAGGTGCTTTTGTAGGGAAATTGGAGTACAGAAATAAGACAGCTCCAAGACGATTAAGTCTTCCCGTCCTTCCATCTCTATCTCCCCACTTTTCTCAGCTCCACTTGGCGAAAAGTGCGACCATGATGGATATTATTTAAACAGTGGAATTTTCTTGATGGGTGCCCTCACCAGCTGGCATGCAAGATAAGGGCAGTCAGCGTTCCCGAGTTGAAGAGCAGGCAGGGAAGCAGGGAAAGATTGGTTTTCTGCACAAAGTGGCCACAGTCCCTTTGCGACACACAAGCTATTTAGGAGAAGCAAATTCAATGCATTTTGATTGGAAGGCACCCCCTTCCATTTGGAGGGGCTGTCAGAGGCAGACAGCCCCCCCATTTCACTTGGGGAAAAAACAACAACAGAGGCAACAGGTTACAGTCACTTTACTTCATCTCCTCCCAACCATAGTGGAAAATGAGCCAAGCTGAACACCCAGTAGCCGTTTGCCTTCCTTTGAAAAGACTGCATTTGTAATTGGCTTGGCAAGGCCTAGCAGTGTAGAAAGCAGGTTTGACCCCTTTCCTTGCCTTTGAAGGCTCCTAGTGTAGTCTCTGCTCTGTGTTCTGACTGATCTTTTGAACTCCAGGAGGCAGCAACGGAAAAGAAGTGGGGGGGGGGGGAAGCCTTCATTTGAAGAGACAAACCCTTCTGATTAAAAAATGTCCTTGACAAAGGAGAGATAGAGGCTTCTCCCGCACATGCTGAATAATGCACTTTCAATCCACTTGCAATGCACTTTGCTGCTGTGCGGAGTAGAAAAATCCACTTGCAGACAATTATGAAAGTGTACTGTCAAAGGTTTTCACGGCCGGAATCGCCCAAACACAGGATGACTATAGGCCCATGGTGGCGAACCTTTGGCACTCCAGATGTTATGGACTACAATTCCCATCAGCCCCTGCCAGCTTGGACAATTGCTATAGGCAGTAATACAATCAAAGAGAACAAAGGACAGGCTATTTCTATTCAGATGCTCTCACCTAGTGACCTTGCTATCTTCATTGTTACTCACATGGTAATGGGTGGATCCCACTCAACACATGTAAATCTAGCTTGCTAATTGCACCCTTTACTTGGCCCTTTCCGCACATGCAGAATAATGCACTTTCAATCCACTTTCAATGCACTTTGCAGCTGGATTTTACTGTGCGGAAGAGCAAAATCCACTTGCAAACCATTGTGGAAGTGGATTGAAGGTGCATTATTCTGCACGTGTGGAAGGGGCCCTTGTTAACAGATAATAGTTCCTTCCCCCACTCTGGACACTCCATTAGGTATATATATATTCCACTTGCTTTCCTACCATCAGATCCTCTGAAGATGCCAGCCACAGATGCAGGCGAAATGTCAGGAGAGAATGCTGCCAGAACGCGGCCATACAGCCTGGAAACCACACAGCACCCCAATTATGAAAGTGGATTGAAAGTGCATCATTCTGCATGTGCGGAAGGGACCATAGATAAAGAGTAGTAGTAGTAGTAGTAGTAGTAGTAGTAGTAGTAGTAGTAGTAGTAGTAGTAGTAGTAGTAGTAGTAGTAAGATGCTTATGCTTTCCCTACAAAACATTTACCAATACGGCCACAGGATCATCAAAACGAAGGCGACAGGGGGCATTGCCAAGAAAGATCCTGAGAAGGGGTTGCTGTCCAGGTAACTTCAGATGTTGACCAGAAGTTCAAGACTTTGGGTTTGATCAAACAATCAATTCCTCTCACTTTCTCAACTCTACAGCAATTCCTTGACCTTGGATGGTGACTTTGCCTTTTGCCTTTCCTCACTGCAGCCTCTCCACAACGGTAGATGTAATTAGAACCAGCTCCAATTCTTGAGGGTCAAAAATATTAAGAACTGAAGCGAAGGGCCCCACATTCTCCCTTTGGGCATCATTTTTAATCCAGCAACAGAAGACATGGCTTGGTTGTTCACGTACCCTATTCTGTTAAAGACTGTGCTCATTTTTCTAGGCAGAGAGGCTGGTTTCATATTCAACTCTTGCCCATTTGTTCCCTTCAGAAAGGATTCTTTTAATTATTCCTGGAAAGCTGGGTTCTGCTGAGCATCCTGGAAAAGAAAATATTGGCACTGTTTGCAGCAACCCCCCCCCCAAAAAAACCCCCCACAAAGTTGCATGGGAAAAATCTAGCGTCTTTTTCTCGGGAGCATTTTTCTGAAGATCATTTGATTTCCATATTGGTTGCACACAGAGGATCCCAGCTAGATTTCCTTGCATCTCCAGTTAAAAGACTCAGAAGAAGAAGAAGAAGAGGAGGAGGAGGAGGAGGAGTTTGGATTTATATCCCCCCTTTCTCTCCTGTAGGAGACTCAAAGGGGCTTACAGTCTCCTTGCCCTTCCCCTCTCACAACAAACACCTTGTGAGGTAGGTGGGGCTGAGAGAGCTCCGAAGAACTGTGACCAGCCTAAGGTCACCCAGCTGGCGTGTGTGGGAGTGCACAGACTAGTCTGAATTCCCCAGATCAGCCTCCACAGCTCAGGTGGCAGAGCGGGGAATCAAACCCAGTTCCTCCAGATTAGAATGCACCTGCTCTTAACCACTATGCCACTGCTGCTCAGAGAGCAGGTGTCTGAGATCTTGGAGACAGAAAGGCAAAAAACCTAGTCCATGCAACTCCAACCGGCTTGGCCAATCCCACCAACCTCCACTCTTTTCGCAGCCGGGGCCGCAGGATGTTAAAGAAGTTTCGACAAGTTTCAGAGTGGTGCCAGCCAAACTTTCGGGTCTCTCCAGTCCAATCACTTTTCCCAACACTCCCTGTCCTTGTGAGCTGTCAGAATGAAATGGCGTCTCCCCAGAGGAAGATGTGCTCTCCGTTAATGTATGTATTAATAAGCATATTGACTTTCCCCCCCCTTGTCAGTCTCTATCAAGATTTATTCCCCTTCATGGTTCCCTTATTGATTGAGGAAAGCAGTATTCCCACAGGTCAATCAATCCTGATCCACACCACAGATGGAAGTCAATAGCTATTTATTATATGATTTATGAGCTTCATTACTTTAAATGCTATTGAAGGAGGAACATGGCAGAAAGTGTAAGGGGGAGGGGGGGGGAAGCAACAGATGTCCAGAGAAGGAGGTGGCAATTCAGACTGAAAAAAACCCAAACATGGGTGCACTTACAAAGCACAACTGCTCAGGGACATCACAGCGAGCTTGGAGGATGGGGAAAAGAAGAAGAAGAGTTTAGATTTATGCCCTACCTTTCTCTCCTGTTAGGAGATTCAAGGGGGCTTGCAAGCTCCTTTCCCTTCCTCTCCCCACAAAAAGACACCTTGTAAGGCAGGTGGGGCTGAGAGAGTTCCAAAGAACTGTGACTAGCCCAAGGCCACCCAGCAGGAATGTAGGAGTGTGGAAACACATCTGGTTCACCAGATAAGCCTCTGCCACTCAGGTGGAGGAGTGGGGAATCAAACCCGGTTCTCCAGATTAGAATCCACCTGCTCTTAACCACTACACCACGCTGGCTCTCATGTTTCCCATGAAACAAAGAAGTTTCATGGGAAATATCGAATTGCTGCTTCTTACTGGGCCCTATGTTTGTACCACAAGCTCATGTTCCCAAGGAGGTGGGTATGAGTCACCCTATATTTTGAATTGTCAATAGCATTGTTTTGTGCTCTTCTCTAAAGCAATGTTTCCCCCATACAAGGACCTCTCTGCTAATTGAAAAAAAAACAGCAAATGGGTTTTGCATGTATATTCAAGACGTGGTAGCATCAATGAAGAGGCTGCTCTTAGCTGACTTAAAGAATGGAAGTAGGAGACTGGAGAGGGGTAATCTGAAAACTATGGGTGCCAAAAGCCATTTATTATGACTTCAGGCGTCAAAACTAGTTCTTTTCATGTCAGGACTAGAGGGTGTGAAATCTGCGGCCTGGACCCCCCCTCATTTTAGTGCTATGCATTAACCCTGAGGTGAAATGGAGGAGGCCTGTTTTCTGAATGAGGGTCCCCCTCCCACACATTTTCCCATTCAGAAATGAGAGTAAGAAGCAGCATTCTCACTCTGAGTTGACGGTGCAGCCGCACGCAGCTGCCTACACTGTGCTATCGTATCATGTCAACAGTTGCCCATAAGTCCTAACTAGGTGACTTTACAAAGTCAGCAAGTGAACCCTATTTTGAACAACAATAACAAAACAGCACCAGTCACTTTGCCGAGGACAACAAACAGGTGCAAGACAGTTCCAGAAGAGGAGGAGGAGGAGAGTTTGGATTTATACCTCACCTTTCTCTCCTGTATGGAGACTCAAGGTGGCTTACAAACTCCTTTCCCTTCCTCTCCCCACAACAAGACACCTTGTGAGGTAGGTAGAGGTTACATTCCAGTCCCCTCAGAATTTTTTTTCATCAAAAACAAAACTCAGTGAAATTTAGACTCAGCCTCATACACCCAAATTCGAGACCGACTCTGACGAAAGTTATCATCAATGCAATTAGTCAAAGAAAGCTCGGAGCGGACATTATTGAAATTTCCAGAGTTTTCTGCGACTGCTGCAGAAGAGCCCTCCCCTTGCTACTATAGTGTATCTAATAAAATGATTTCCATGTCATTAAAACATGTTTTCCTTGCCATGAGGTAAGAACACAGAAAACACACTTTTCATCTTCGGCAGTATTGATAAGTCGCCAAGAAGAAACGGGCTGGTGTCTCCTGGTATTTCTCCGGCATTGCCATAATTAAATGGGCAATAGCAAGACGTACCTGAAACTAACAAGTCTTAATTAAGGCTGGCTTCCCTGCTGGAGGCTGACAACTTTGTAGAAAGAGGCGCATCATTAGTGACATGAAGGGGATAGGAAACGAGCGGAATAGGATGTAGGGCAGCCTCCATATTGCTGGAGGGCCAGTTTAACAAGCTCAAGGAAAATGGTGGTGTTTAATATTTCATCAAAGTGGTTCAGTGTTTAAACACTGCACTCCCTTTTATGGCTGTTTCATCAATGCAATTGCAGGGACTTAGTTGGAAAGTTGTTTACATTTTGGAGAGAGAGAGAGATGCTAACATTTTGAACATGGCAAGAAGTTCCCAGCAGATAAATCTGGAAGAGAAACCTGACTTTTAAAAAGTTAATTTTACAACCCCAGACTTTTACAACCTGGTCCCCCCCCCCCCGCCCCTTAACGAATATATTTTTAATGTGCTAAATGTAATGAAGAGACTAAAGAAGAAGAAGAGTTTGGATTTATATCCCCGCTTTCTCTCCTGCAGGAGACTCAAAGGGGCTGACAATCTCCTTGCCCTCCCCCCCTCACAACAAACACCCTGTGAGGTAGGTGGGGTTGAGAGAGTTCCAAGAAGCCGTGACTAGCCCAAGGTCACCCAGCTGGCGTGTGTGGGAGTATACAGGCTAATCTGAATTCCCTAGATAAGCCTCCACAGCTCAGGCAGCAGAGCTGGGAATCAAACCAGGTTCCTCCAGATTAGATACATGAGCTCTTAACCTCCTACGCCACTGCTATCTCCTCTTGTGTGTGTGTGTGACCCTAGATCAGGGGTAGGGAACCTGCGGCTCTCCAGATGTTCAGGAACTACAATTCCCATCAGCCCCTACCAGCATGGCCAATTGGCCATGCTGGTAGGGGCTGATGGGAATTGTAGTTCCTGAACATCTGGAGAGCCGCAGGTTCCCTACCCCTGCCCTAGATGCATACTGTGAAGGAATGGACTCACAAGCTGTAAAGTTTTTGCCCTTTCTGAGACCCTGTACATATAACACCTGTAATGGAACCATTCTGTAGTGTTCTGAAGTAATTTTTTGTTTTGCTGCCTCCTTGCCTTCCTTAACGTTTCCTACTTATTTTCGCTGCCACAAAAGGCCACTAAGGAGTGTTGAAGAATGGCAGGGCCAGCTCAGGCGGCAGTTTTCTGCCACCTCTTCCGTGGCATCCAGACCACTGAGAACAAGTCAGGATTACATCTCCTGTTCCTGAAAACGAATTAAGATGAATGCTGAGGGCCCATACCATTAATTCTCCAAGGGGAAATCTGTTAGGCATCCTGAAGATTTCCCCCCTCCTTAGAAATTCTAATCACACTCGCCTTGCGGAAACCATTTCATGTCGAACATCACTAGGGTATATTGCCATAGAGCAGTGGTGGTGAACCTATGGCACTCCAGATGTCCATGAACTACAATTCCCATCAGCCCCTGCCAGCATGGCCAATTGACCATGCTGGCAGGGGCTGATGGGAATTGTAGTCCATGAACATGTAGTGCCATAGGTTCGCCACAATGGCCATAGAGTCCGACCTTCCAAAGCAGCCGTTTCCTCCAGGAGAACTAATCTGTGTAGTCTGAGGGCACTTTCGCACATGAAGAATAATACACTTTCAATCCACTTCGCAGTTGGGTTTTACTGTGCGAAACAGCAAAATCCACTTCCAAACAATTGTTAAAGTGCGCTGAAAGTGGATTGGAAATTGCATTATTCTGCGTGTCCTGAAGTGCCCTGAAGATAGAGCTGCGAGCTCCGGGTTGCATCTGGAGGTTGGCTACCCTACTTTTAAATCACATCCTTTCTGAAAGCCAAACACTTGAATACAGGCTTGGCAGATTATTTATTTCATATTTTTATAACCTTCGCTCTCAGGAGTCATCACTACTTTTGAGGCAGGTTCCACATAATTGAAAGCACGTTTACAGCTTCTGTCCTTCGTTCCTCTTTCTGCTGCTGCAACACAGCACGGAACGCCAGATGAGCCTATGAAAACGCTTCAAGGTTGATAAACAAACAGTTCCTGTGGTAGCACAATATGGCTTTTCCCTTGTGCAGTGATGAATGCAATAAAGGCACCATTGCAATTTCCAGGAGCTCAAAAACAGCCTCTTTCCCCTACGGCAACCTCTGAGGCTGCTTTTCAGGCATTTAAAGGTCAGAGTAACATACTTTGCCACCTAACTTCGTGGGAAATGAAATTCAGGATGAATTTATGGAAATGAAGGGGTCCGGAAAGGAAAACCAGGGAACAAAAGGGGTGCGGATTAGAAGCAGGGAAGGGCTGCGGCTCAGTAGGAGAGCATCAGCTCTCTAGGGCTCCTTCCGCACATGCAGAATAATGCACTTTCAAACTGCTTTCAGTGCTCTTTGAAGCTGTGTGGAATAGCAAAATCCACTTGCAAACAGTTCTGAAAGTGGTTTGAAAATGCATTATTTTGCCTGTGCAGAAGGGGCCTAGGTGTAAGGTCCAAGGTTCAGTTCCCGGCATCTCCAAAGACACAGCTATACATGATGCGAAAGGTATCTACCAGAGACCCAACACAGACAGAACCAGTCTGATTAAACTGCACCAACCTGGATCCAGACTAAGGCAGCCTCTTGTGTTCAAGAAGTTTAACCTTTACTTTTCCTGCCATCAATTAGCTCAAAACTGTCTCTATCAAGCCATTTTCCTGTCCTGGTGGGAGGAGAACAGAGGTATGCAGGAATGACACTATGTCAGAATGAGAATCCAGACAGAGAGATGGTCTTGGGAAAAGGCACCATAACAGATCATGTTTGGTAAGGGGAAATATGATGCAAAGGAGACAGAAGGGAAGTGGAACCCACATACTCCGCACACTGTTTGACTTTTTAATATAAAAAAACAGAAACCAGCACAAGAGGGCCAATCCGGGGCAACGGCTTGTGGAGACGCCATATTGGCATTTTGGGGCAGACCCATGCCTTAATATTTTGATGCATGCATACCATTCCATACAGACTAAAACTTCAGATGAAACCAGATGTTTGAACTTATGGCATGGGAATGGGATCTGAGATGTGGCTTACCTGGTGATAATGGCGAGGTGGGGAGGGCTCATGCAAGCGCCCATGAACAGCACCACATTCTCGTGTCGCGTCTGCCGGTAGGCCATCACTTCCCGCTTGAAGGCCTTCAGCTGGTCCTCATTGTCCCGCTCAATGTCAATGAGGCGAATGGCTACTTCGCCATGCCAGCGGCCATGGAACACTTGCCCAAAGCGGCCATTGCCGATCAATTCCCCAATCTCCAGCTGCTCAAAAGGGATGTCCCACTCTTGTAGGAAAATGCTGGTCTGGCTGGCCTTGCGTGGAAAATTGCGGGCTGACAGGAGCGAGAGGTTCATCTCCTCAAAATCATCTTCCGACTCCTCTTCATGTGCCTCCTCATTCTGGGAAAGGGATAAAGATGAGGTTCGTTTACACGATAATCCTGGCGTATGACCCTTTGTAGCCTGTCTCTCCTGTTACCTCCCCCAAACTTCACACACATATATGCCTCACAAGTACAAACACTATAGGAGACACAGAACAAAACATAGCCTGCCTAGTGCATCCATTCAAATTAACCTTTATGAAATGGTCTCTAACAGGGGTCCAAAATATGGTGCCCATGGGTACCACAGCACCTGATGATACCTTTTCTGGGGCTTGCCAAGTGTTTTCAGAAAGTGGGGGGGAGCTAGGTAGGGTGTATACCAGCAGGGCTTCTGATTGGCTGTCCAGCTTAAAAGGCACCCCGTTAAACGGAGGCTGTTTCTGCACGGGCGGAATACAGCGTCCCAGGGATGCTAAAAACAGCGTCCCTGGGGAGCGGTTTGCACGGCCGGCGCCACTGCATCGCAGCAGCAGCAGCCTCGCAACCCCCGAGCGGTGCGAAGCCGCTGTTTCCGAACCTCACTCCCTGAGCGAGGTATTTCGGAAACAGCAGCTTCCAACCACTGCCGTGCGAAAGGCAGCAGCTGGAAGGCACCATTCCCCCCTTTCCCGAACGCCTACCTTGTCTCCTAGCTTCTGGCTTGTCACAGTGGCCAGGAAACACCCCCCCCCCGCCCTGTGACTCCAGAGCCGTCGCTCCAGGCTGCGGGAGTGTGTCCCCTGGCTTCTGCGATGAGCTGGAAGCCAGGAGACAAGGTAGGCGTTTGGCGACAGCGCAGCCTGTGTGAAGGCTGCGCTGCCGCCTGCCGCCCTCCTGGGACCGTCCATGCGAACGGTCCCGGGGGGGTGCATCGGCATTGTTTATGCCAACGCACCCCTGCACCGTTGCGGTGCGGAAAAGGCCAGAGCTTCTGCTTGAAATGTACCATGAGAAGATCATATCATCACTTATGCTCTGTTTGGTGTTGGAATAGGCAATGTCTGGTGTACAAAGAAGAAGAGAAGACCTTGCAGGGGGCAGTATGAAGATAATTAGATAGGATAGAGAGGTCAGCATCTTCTGTCCTGTTAAGAGTCATTCTTTGTCTCTAGGTTGCTATTTTTATGCTGCTTCTTGGAAGTTCCCCGCCGCCATTCTCTCAGCTAATGATGTTCTCAGGACACTATCTTTGTCTCTCCTCCTCACTGTCAAGTATGTTCATTCCTGAATAAAGCCTTATCTACATTTTAATCTGGTTGTGCACCTTTGCTGTGTTAATTACTCAGCCAACATTTGGGAACCTCTTTGAAGTATCTTGTTGGCCACCACTGAAGCGCGAGAACCAGACTAGGTGGTTCTTTGGCCTGATCCAATAAAGTCATTCTTACACAACTATAGATAATGCCCAAAGCTGGCTCACATCATTTCCTTATTCGTGTCAGCCGACAATTTTTCCCTCCTGCCTACAACAACTGCCAACGCATTAACCAGGAACAGGAGCTGATGTTTTCTCCCTCCATTCTGTCCATATTGAGGATGTTTACTGCAGCTTGCAGAATTTCAGGTTCTCCTCGTAAGACAGATGGCCCATTCACCAAAACTAGACAGCTTCAGTGGGCGCAAGGAAAAAAAACTGCTGCCGCGAACAGGTTAATCATGCGTACCAGTTGTAACTTCAACATGGACACAGAAGCAAGAGAGTGACTTACTTATCCACTAATGTCAAGCAGATCGGGAATGATTTTTAAGAGTCTTAAAGGAATGTTCAGGCACAGCAAGGTCAACACAGGAAGTCTCTCAAGATAGGGTGGGGTGTTTAAAAAAATCCAAATATATGTTCCCCCGCCCCCCAACCAAATAACTAACAATGTTGGGCCTTTGCTGAGAGCTTAACAAAGTTCACTCCTCACAGCTTCCCTTTTGTTCCACTACAACAACTGAGAGTCGATGGATTCTTGTACGTGCCTTACCTCAGAGGTTGGCTCCACTTCAATTTGAAGTAATGGATTTCCTTCCAGGCTTTAAAGAAAAACAAACACTGAAAATTACTTGAGTCTTGAAAGCCATAAACAGTGCTATTTATGCCTTAATACACAATTCTGCTAACCTAAAACTTGACATTTATGGTGCTATCCTAAACAGAGGTATAATTCCTCTAAGCATAGTGACTTTAGTGGACTTAGCTGCTTGGGAAGGCACTGGTAATCATTTCAACATCTCTGGCAAAATTGGAAAGGAAAAATTGTCTCCAGACAAACAAAACAGGGTTAATTTATTTCTTGGTGCTTCTTTCTAGAGCCATGGTTTCTAGAGCCAATTGGCCATGCTGGCAGGGGCTGATCGGAATTGTAGTCCATAACATCTGGAGTGCCAAAGGTTCGCCACCACGGTTCTAGAGTTACCTGAAGACTATGTTAAATTCTGGGCTGACAGTACCTTGTGTTACCCTCACCCCCCCCCCCAAATTCTGCCCCCCAAACATGTATGAATCAAACAATTCCCTTAATAACAGTCTTAGCTGCAATGATAGGGAACTAGAGTAATGCTGTACTTCTTCTTTGGAACACAAAGTATTCAGCAGAAGGCCATTCTATGATGCCGTTCACAATAACAAAGCGTTTTTGGAGAGTACTTCTTCAGTAGAATGCTGTTAAATACTCAGTGTGGTAAATAATCCTCTGCGAATGGATAATTCAGTATCACATGAACGGAGGTATACCGAATCAGGGATTCGGCTGATTCCGATACACTGATCATTTTACAGCCGAATCAAGCCATATCTGAATTTTCCCGAATTTTTTCAGTATTGCTCAAGCTTAGATGTTAGTCTCCATAGCGAATTTAAAATTTCCTGTTTTCTTGTTATTTATCCTTCATGGCTGGAGTTGCCAAACTCTAAGACAGTTTTCCTGAAAAAGGACTGAGGTATGATCTTGGGTACAACCTTTAGCTTCAAAATAATGAACTGTTGTAGCTTTAAAACACTTCTCTTTTACCCTTCAATAATAAAAGAGGTCATTGCTAAAAGGCTCATAACCGACAAAATAAAAGATTTCCCAAGCCATAAAAACTGGCACACTTTACAAAGCAAACCAAAGACGTTAATTGGGCCGAACAGCAACAATATATTTGGAACTCGGAGGAAAAATAAAAATAGATTCACAGACCAAATGTATTTTCTTATGATTGCACTTGATTAGAGGTCAGTCCAAATACCTGTTCTGGAAATATATCATAATCACTCAACGTCCATTGGTTTCCTGACATATAGTAGGTGCACAATTAAGGTTTCCATTGGAAGCAAAATGAGTATTAAATCCATGTAACAGCGCCTGAGATTCAATGATTTACATCAGACTTATTTAGCAGAAAAGTGCCCTTCATTATGACAGGTAAGGGTGGTCACTGTGGTGGAAGGATTTTTATAATGAAAAGGCAGTGTCTGTGGGGTGCTATCTGTACCACACATAGCACCCTGTGAGCCAAAGAATCTCAGACAATACAACCCTTGAAAACATTTTTATGGTAAAGAAAAAGAAGAAGATTTTGGATTTATACCGCACCTTTCTCTCCTGTAAGGAGACTCAAGGCGGCTTATAAACTCCTCTCCCTTCCTCTCCCCACAACGAACACCATATGAGGTAGGAGGGGCTGAGAGTCCAAAGAACTGTGACTAGCCCAAGGTCACCCAGCAGGAATGTAGGAGTGCAGAAACACATCTGGTTCCCCAGATTAGCTCTGCCACTCAAATGGAGGAATGGGGAATCAAATCCGGTTCTCCAGATTAGAATCCACCTGCTCTTAACCACTACACCACGCTGGCTCTCCTGCCACCAAGGATCCTTTGGGGGATGCAATGTTTTCGTGCATTCAGGGTGACTTGACTACCTACCAGAGGGATCTCTGTTAGTAAGGCCATGCCAAGTCTTTCACAGCCGGGAGAGCTGATTTTGGCTTCACCACAGGAATGTTACCCTAATTCCGCACTTGCAGTGACGGCTCTCTAGTTGCATGGAGTCTTCTTTTCAACATGGAATTAAAAATGTAATTTCTCCCATGTGCAGACTGAAATTGGACAAACTGTTCTACTAGCTCACTGTGCCTCTAGTGGATTTCCTGCCTTAGTGAGACCTAAACAAGTTTTCCTGGATAAGATGTAAATTAAATGTATAGCATTAAGAAGCAGAGATAGAAATAAACCTGAATCCAGATTACAGAAACAAACACATTCTGTTTCGGGCATCTTGACTAACACGCCACAGCCGTGATCTCACCCTTGGGGTTCCATTCAATCTAGAGAGGTTTTAGAATCTTATCTTTCCTTGAAAACAGGCACCGTTAGACACTAAGAGCAGTGGAATGTATGCAATTGCGGATTCAATTTTTCACTCCTGCTTCATTGATTGCCAGCTAATCTCCCAGGGTCTTGTAGCCAGAGATTGCAGTAACCATCCAAGTGCTTGTGAGAGGATGCTTACATAGTATTATTTGTTTGCTCGGCCCTCCTCTGTGGATATTAAGAGTGCCTGGTTCAGATCAACACGGCAGTCAAATTGTCAAAAGTCATGGCACAAAGGAGGAGGAAGAGGAGGAGGAGGAGGAGGAGGAGTTTGGATTTTTACCCCATCTTTCTCTCTTGTAAGGAGACTCAACGTGGCCTACAAACTTCTTTCCCTTCCTCTCCCCACAACAGACACCTTGTGAGGTAGGTAGGGCTGAGAGAGTTCCAAAGAACTGTGACCAGCCCAAGGTCACCCAGCAGGAATGCAGGAGTACAGAAACACATCTGGTTCACCAGATAAGCCTCTGCCACTCAAGTGGAGGAGTGGAGAATCAAACCCAGTGCTCCAGATTAGAATCCACCTGCTCTTAACCACTGCACAATGCTGGCTCTCCAGAAGCAGATTGGGTCTACATGTTGGTAGAAATCTGGAGTCACACCTACCAATGGCTTGAGTTCTTTTTTTCTACACTGGAAGCAGAAAAATCCCAACCCATTCTGGTTCGAAGTTCCTGTTTCTTATAATGGTACTCAGGCATGGAGGAGTCAATGCAAGAAAGGTAGCAAGCTGGTGGGGTGGAGAGGCTGAGAAATGGAGCTACGAATCAGTAAATCCCCCAGTCTGAATCTCACCTTTGCCATCAACTCACAAAGGGATCTTAAGAAAATCAGTTTTTGCCCTCACCCCTTCATCTGCAGTACAGGATAGTCACATTAGCCTACCTGACAGGGTTATTGGAAAGGACTGAAAGAAGACAATGAACATTAAGTGCACATTATTAAACACATTAAGTGGCACATTAATGCACATGAACTTGGGCTAGTCACTGTTCTTTGGAACTCTCTCAGCCCCACTGACCTCAAAAGGTGTCTGTTGCGGGGAGAGAAAGGGAAAGGAGCTTGTGAGCCCCTTTGCAGGAGAGAAAGGTGGGGTATAAATCCAAACTCCTCCTACTCCTTCATCATGACTCATGGCAAAATTTACTCTGCTTGATTCGTTATGATGTCAAACCAGCTACAATAAACCATCGAGGCTGAAGCAGGGGGATCCATGCCAGACTCACCCATAACCCTGCTGCACCTCTTAGGGCCAAATGGTAAGATACCCATTCCCATTGCTGTAACATACATAAAACCTTTATTAGGCGTAACACCAATATAACAACCAGCATTATCCAGACAAATGTTCCATACATAAAACCATCCCAGGTATTATTCCAAAGTTCCCAAAAGGAACCTAGCTACAGAATTTAAAATCACAGAAGAAGAGTTGTTTAGTAGGAATGCAACCTTCCCGGCAACAGAGTATTCCTTAAACTTAGAAGAAGAAGAAGAAGAAGAAGAAGAAGAAGAGGAGGAGGAGGAGGAGGAGGAGGAGGAGGAGGAGGAGGAGGAGGAGGAGGAGGAGGAGGAGGAGGAGGAAGGAGGAAGGAGGAAGGAGGAAGGAGGAGGAGGAGGAGGAGGAGTTTGGATTCATACCCCTCCTTTCTCTCCTGCAGGAGACTCAAAGGGGCTTACAATCTCCTTGCCCTTCCCCCCTCACAACAAACACCCTGTGAGGTAGGTGGGGCTGAGAGAGCTCCAAGAAGCTGTGACTAGCCCAAGGTCACCCAGCTGGCGTGTGTGGGAGTGTACAGGCTAATCTGAATTCCCCAGATAAGCCTCCACAGCTCAGGCGGCAGAGCTGGGAATCAAACCTGGTTC
The DNA here is from genome assembly GCF_021028975.2 of Sphaerodactylus townsendi. NCBI lineage: Eukaryota > Metazoa > Chordata > Lepidosauria > Squamata > Sphaerodactylidae > Sphaerodactylus > Sphaerodactylus townsendi. Next base: position 42,464,643 of record NC_059437.1, read on the forward strand.
CTCCAGATTAGATACATGAGCTCTTAACCTCCTACGCCACTGCTTAGCAGGAAGAAGAGTCAAAAGCCTGGTCCTAGCTTCCTCGTATTTGGGGCAGTTAAGCATTACATGTTCCATGGATTGCACCACTATAAGTACAGTGGGGGCATTTCCGCTCTTGTGGGTTGGTAAGATACAATTTTTAAAGTTAAGTGTGCTCCAATGTGCTAAATTCCATTCATGTACAGCTCCAAAACTGGCAAATAAACTGCTTTGGTTTGGGAAAAGCAGGGTATAAATCCAAACTGCTCTTCAAACTGTTCTTTTGGCTCTGCATCCTGATTCTAAGCAGCAGATTTTCAGGGACAACCAGATGCCGGTGACTCGCAGGCAACCGCTAGCTTGCTCAGCATCATCTATCCTCCGCTTTGAGTAAAAGCCATTGGCATTTTCATGCTTGAGCTCTCCCACAACCGCTCAAATGCTAACTGCAAAATGCCACAGCCCAAGGAGTTCAAAGTGAAGATGATAGATCTGTCTTCTAACGGTGCTTTCCCAAGATGGCTGAAAAACAAACTGCTAACATAAAATAAACTCCAGTCGGGACTTTAAAGACTTAAACTGCCCGAGAGGCACTAACAGTGAGCTTCTCCTAGAGCAGTGGTGGCTAACCTTTGGCACTCCAGATATTATGGACCACAATACCCATCAGCCCCTTCCAGCATGGCCAATTGGCCATGCTGGAAGGGGCTGATGGGAATTGTAGTCCATAACATCTGGAGTGCCAAAGGTTAGCCACCACGGTCCTAGAGGGGCAAAGTCATTGTTTTTAACTCCGTAGGGTTGCCCTCTAAAGTCAGTTCTCTGCTGTCCAGGGTGACTCAAAGAGGAAAGGCAAGATAGAAAGAGGTTGGGGGGGTGGAGGGGAAGCTACTTGGAATCCATTTGCTTGCAGTTTACACAGGTTCCAGCAAAGGTTGAATTGGCTTCAGCGAGAAAAGGGGAAGGGGGGAAAACACATTAATGTTTAAAGCAGGATCTATGTTGGCAATCCATCTCTAACCCCCAAGTTCAGGTCTGAGAGGATTCTTTAATCTGCCGCACATAAGCAGCTGCCACTCTCGAGCGCTCGCCTCGCCGAAGTCAATTACTCTTGCCTAACAGCCTGGGAAGAGAGCCTTACAAAGGGACTGACAAGCTGGCTGCCTCTTGCTTCCCGTGGCACTTCCTATTCCACATCTGGCTCACCCTGACCTTTACAATCCAACACAATTACAACAAACGGGAACAAACTGGTGCACGAGACAGGGCCCGTGCAGCTGTTTACCACGGCTTTTTTTTCCTATCGTGCAAAAAAGGCAGCTCCAAATATGCATGATGCTCTCCTATAGAGAAGATACAAAAGACCCCGCTTTGCATTGTGCGCTGCGTGACAGGAACAGCAGAAACACAACCAATATGGGCTGCATCTTGTAACATGACATGACCGTTGCTGATTGATTTCAGTTAGGTGGATTGGCTGGTTAATAATCCGAAATATTCAGCTGAGTCTTAGTCAGTGGAGATGGTCTGCTGATAACTGGGAATCAATTTGTATTTTTGAATAAATCGCTTACTGGTGCTGGGGAAAAAGTGACACTCTACAGGGGAGGGAAGGAACTGAGGTAGAAGGAGTTGGTAAAAATAGGTTGGAAAAGAGCTATGAGTTCACTAAAGGTAAAGCACCTTGGTATGGGTGGTATAACTCTGCGATGCCAATCTGATGCTGCATTAGCAGATCTGCTCCTTGTTAGCACTGCTCGTTTGCCTCCAGTTACGTTGCGCTGGTAGATTTGTACATAAAGCTATTTTTAATTAATTTTATTTCATATATAGGCAGCCCTTCCCCTTGCGGGCTCAAGAGGGACTTCCAACCGACAAATGAATACACTTAAAATTAAATATATCAAAACCAACCATCTACTTAAAAACCATAAAATAGATCTAGATGGTGGCTAAAACGTTCATTCATTAATTTACTGGTGGTTCCCTGGCCCCTCTATGATGCGGTTGGTTCTCCTACTTCCTAGGCTTGTGGACTCTTTACTGCCTTGGACCCTGCCCTTCTTGGTGGAAACACTCTCTCTGAAGCTTGCTCCGGGTCCTAAGTGGATTTAAGTGGAGGCTCCCAAGAGGGCCCTTGAAGACTGAGTTTTTCCACCAGGCTTTTGGAGTGTCTGGCCGCTGATGTGCCCCCTCCCCCTCCTGGCTTTTCCGGGGGTCCCTTTAACATCAGTGGGACTCGCCATTAACCCCTTTTTCTTGGGAGGGTTTTAATGGGGGGTTTTATTGCTGGACACCTTTTGTATATTGTTCGCTGTTTTAACGGGGTTTAGTTTTTGCATTTATTGGAGGCTGTTTAATTTTCTTTTATTTGCTCCCTTATTATAGTTTTTGTGTTTATGGAATAATGTTGTACACCGCCCAGAGCCCTATGGGGGTGGAGCGGTTAATAAATCCAAATAATAAATAACTAAATAGGATAAGTTCCTATTATCATATACAGAAAAATAAAAGGGGGTAAGGATGGGAGAGAGGGAGGTGACTGGATGGTAAACCTTTGCTGTCTCAACCGCAGGCCTGGTGGGACATCTTCGCCTTACAAGTCTTGTGGATGGCAGAATGGCAGTGTAAGCCTTCACTGGTCTTTTATGCCAGTGGTCTGCAACCTGTGGCTCTCCAGATGTTCATGGACTACAATTCCCATCAGCCCCTGTCAGCATGGTCCATGAACATCTGGAGAGCCACAGGTTGCAGACCCCTGTTTTATGCAAATGAAACTAAACCCAGTGGGCATCGCCCTTAGAACTTCTCACTGCTAATGGAAGAAAGGAACGCACCCAATATGAAGTCCCTTCTTTCTTATCTTGAATGCCTTATCATGAGCTTCACACTCCCTATAATATTTTGCTCCTCTGCAGGGCATATGTGCTACCACTAAGATGGGGAACAAAGCAGGAGTCCAGAGGCACCTTAAAGACCAACAAAATGTATTCAAGCATCAGTGTGTGCGTCAGAGACCACTTGAGCCAGCATGGTATGGTGGTTTGGACTCTAAACTTGTGAACTGGGTTTGATTCCCCACTCCTCCATATGGAACCTTCTGGGTGACTTTGGGCCAGTCACAGTTTGCTTAGAACTCTCCCTGCCCCACTAGCTCACAAAGTGTCTGCTGTTGGGAAAGGAAGAGAAGGAGTTTGTAAGCCGCCTTGAGACTCCAGATGGTTGAAAAAAGCAAGGTATAAATCCAAATTCCTCCTCTTTTTCTTGATCAGATACTGCATATGAACACAAGTACCCATCCAGAATTATTTATTTAAATATAATTATGCTTCACTTTGCTACTCAATGGGGACCCAATGCAGCTTGCAACACCATTCTCCCCTGCCATTTTATTGTTCAAATGAGAGGCTGGCCACAAGGCATGTAAGTGCATGGTTAAAGCACAGGTACAACCTGATCCAATGCGATATATTTTTATGGCCTGTAATTGTCAACTGCCTTGACCAGGCTAGCAAGAAGAAGAAGTAGAAGTAGAAGTAGAAGTAGAAGTAGGAGGAGGAGGAGGAGGAGGAGGAGGAGGAGGAGGAGGAGGAGGAGGAGGAGGAGGAGGAGGAGGAGGAAAAGGAGGAGGAGGAGGGGGTGGGGAGGAGAGGGGGAGGGGGAGAGTAGTAGTTTGGATTTATACCCTATTTTTCTCTCCTATAAGGAGACTCAAGGTGTCTTACAAGCTCCTTTTCCCTTCCTCTCCCCCCAACAGACACCCAGCAGCAATGTAGGAGTTCAGAAACACATCTGGTTCACCAGATAAGCCTCTGCCACTCAGGTGGGGGAGTGGGGAATCAAACCTAGTTGACCAGATTAGAATCCACCTGCTCTTAACCACGACACCACACTGGCTCTCAGAATGTCAGGGTTGTGATGGGGAGGCAGACAATGGCAAACCAACTCTAAATGTCTCTTGCCTTGAAAACCCTACAAGGTTATAAGTCAGCTGTGACTTGACACTAAAAAAAAAAAGTCAACTACATAAAGTTGCAGGTGAAAACAACAGTGCTACCTATATGGCAAACTTAACTGGGCACTTTACATCATTAGGGAGTGGAAAGCACCTTCGAAAGGAGGAATAAGACATGACAACAGTACACAAAGACCAGGGTGACTTACATTGGGTTAGAATTCACTGGATGAAGGATAACTTGGGGTGCTCTGGTGGGAGTCTCGGGGACAACATCTGAAAGAAAAAAGGTTCCAGTTCAGAAAGGTACCTCTGGTCTTCTATTAGGCACGCCCCTTTCCTTCCATGTCCTACAATTCCTAAAAAAAACCCTGCACCATTCACAGCCAGCAGAGCTGCCTCAAAATCAAGCAAGTATTTCTGCAGGAGGGAGGAAGATGAAGTCTACGGCAAGGTGATAGGCAATGGCCTCCACCAGCCAGGGCAAAAAGCATGTGGACCGCATACTTCCAATACCACTGTGGTCATTTTAGAGAAACATACCTGGAAAGATGAACTGCTGCTTGTACTTGTAGTAATGGGAAGCTGAAAAGCAGAAAACGGACATATTTTTACGTACCATAATATAATATTCAGGGAGCACAAACAATACCAAGGCAATAATGCACAGGGGAGGCAAACATGGCTTGTAACCATACATAGATGCTGAACAGCAGACTGACTCAGGATCAGATTTAGGGCTTTGCATTTGGAGCATTTCATCCTGTGAATGTTATTTGGGGGGGGGGAGGGGAGGAGTTATCCTACAGAAATTTGCCTAAAGGCCTCTTTATATTTGACCCTAATGCCTTGTTACAACCAGCAAAGCTAATGCCCTCCCCATCACAACCCTTCACTACACTTTGGGGTAGCAAATCCATAAGTTAATTATGTTTACTACAGAAATAACATTTTTCCCGGTTTGTCATGAATTTACTGTTAACCAGTTCATTTGAATGACAGTTCTAAGTATGCCTTTAGCACTTGCAGAAACACGCATAGAATCATAGAGTTGGAAGAGAACCCAGGGGCCATCAAAATGAAGTCACTGCAGTAGTCTGTTATACTCAGGAGGAGATGCTCTTGTAGCCAGAGAATTATCTGTTAAGGTCTTGTGTGTAATTTAGATTAGAAAAATGCCATTGAGGGGAAAAGGTTAACATTCTCCCCCTTCCCCTCCCCACAGCCATCATGCGATAAAATTAAAGATGGATTCAGCCAGGTCATCTCCATCTCTTCTCACTGTACCCCAGCGATGCAGGAGAGTTCAACTTCACACGCACACAAACGTTTAAAACATTTAAAAGTCAGGGGTTGAGAATGGGCATTCAGTTAATTCCCAAGCTTAGATGCCTTGCACTGGGGAATAAGGAAGTTTATTATGTAGTATGTCCATTGTGGTGGCTATATTAAATTATGCTCTGTGCTATTCTGGGCACATCTGGTCTGACTAGCAGCCTTTCTTTTCCTGGCGTGCTTTTACGAGAACATCAGCCCACCAAGTGCTTCCTGACAGAGCTTCCTTTCACTTCATTGTTTCCTCCCATTGTCTGTTTCAGTTCCCCAGCACAGATTTCACATGCAAATGTCTTCCAAGTTCACAAGCAGCCAAAAAAGAAAATCACATAGCAGTTCTTGGATCTGTTTTCTGCTCAGTTCATTTGTCCCCTTCCCCTTTCAACAAACGTTGGGCTGTCCTGCCCATCACCACCTCAAAAATGTCCTTCCCCAAACTGGGGAATACTGTGAAACCATAGAATCATAGAGTTGGAAGAGACCCCAAGGGCCATCAAGTCCAACCCCCTGCAATGCAGGAACACACAATCAAAGCACTCCTGACAGATGGCCTCTGTTTAAACACCTCCAAAGAAGGAAACTCCACTACATTCCGAAGTAGTACATTCCACTGTCGAACAGCCCTTACTGTCAGGAAGTTTTTCCTGATGTTTAGGTGGAATCTCTCTTCCTTCCCCTTCCTGGTCCTAGTCTCTGGAGCAGCAGAAAACAAGCTTGCTTCCTCACCAAAATGACATCCTTGACAGTTCAAGTTTGATGTTAAAACTTCCAGATTTTTATAAAGGGTGTAAATAACTAACTCCTAGTTAAGCAGAGAAGTATTCATGCTAATCTCGAAACACAATAATTAGGAGAAAACATCTTCTTCTAACCGCACAACTTCAAGCATTGCAATTAAAAAATTTTTAACAGCTTTGGGCTCTAAAAAAATCATACACTAGTTGCAACCACAAATGCTGCAGGTGGGCAAAAGCAGTAAGCCCAGGGAACAAACGCAGTGTGGGGAAGTCATTTGTTCATAGCCAGTCCTGTCTGAAAATGGATGGCTGTTAGAAGGTTTCAAGGGCACGCAGAGGGCTTCAGTTAGTGCACAATCCCTGCTTTTTTTCTTCTCCAGTTGGTGAGTAATCGCCGCCTTGGTTTCTAGAATCCTTAAAGATAGAGGAAAGTGAGGTATAAAAACCATCTCTTCTTCTTGACTGAGGGTGGGGCCAGAATCCCCCGCTCCCCCCCCCCCCCCCACTTAACCACCATGTCTGTGCACATATATAACATTTGCTAGGCTACAGATGAAGTGGAATACAATGAAATGTACTCATTGCCTTGCCCCTTTTCACATCTAAGGCTCATTCCAAACATGCAGAATAACGCACTTTCAAACTGCTTTCAGTGCTCTTTGAAGCTGCTCGGAAAAGCAAAATCCACTTGCAAACAGTTGTGAAAGAGATTTGAAAACGCATTATTTTGCGTGTGCGGAAAGGGCCTAAGTGTTTTCAGGACTCAAACATGAGGAACAGCCCTTGCAAAAATGAACTGAGCAGAAACCGACATTTCTTGGACCACCCGCCCACAGTAGCACAACAGGCAAACTGAGGTTTGGATCAAGACTGGACTAGACGGAAGGCCAAGAACTTACCAGGTAAATTGAACTGCTTCTGCTGCCGCGTGCACTGCGGGGAGGGATGCAGGGGAGAAGGCGGTGTGGCACTGGGTGGCAAGGGTGGAGCCGGCGAGGAAGGCGTGGACGACGTTGTTGAGGAGGGATTGCTGCTGGAGTCAGGCTGGTAGGGCACTGGAATGTGGTCCTGCGAACGAGGAGGGAAACAGGTACTGGTGAGCACACCGCAAAGGCTCTTGGTCTCCCTGTGTCGAGCACTCCTTGATGCCCATGTGAAAGATCACTGAAACCTCTTCTTGTTCTCTTAAGCAATTCCGCATAGCCACATGCCCAACATTTGGCAGACATTTTAATTCATCCAGTGCGAATAGACCCATCCAGCAGTGGTGGGATCCAAAAATTTTAGTAACAGGTTCCCATGGTGGCGGGATTCAAACTGTGGCGTAGCGCCAATGGGGCTGGGCGGGGCACAACAGGGGGTGTGGCCAGGCATTCTGAGGGTGGGGCATTCCTGGGCGAGGCTGTGGCAAGACACAGCCGCTGCGCCAGTCCTTGGGCGGGAAACGAATGCGCGCAGGCGCAGGCTGCCACGCACGCCGGTGCACCTCCTGCTAGACTGCTTCAAGTTCTGCGCGCTACTGCTGAGAGGAGGGGCGTCACTAAGGCAAAAATCACGTGGCAAAATCACCAATTAGTAACCCCCTCTCGGCACACACAAATAATTAGTAACCTACTCTCGGGAACCTGTGAGAACCTGCTGGATCCCACCTCTGCCATCCAGACATTTTAATTCATCCAGTGCGAATAGACCCGTTATTGACCAGAGCTGTTGCAGAGGCCAGAAAATAATCAAGTTGGAAACTGCACCTCCCTCTCCCACATCTATTTTACTGATGTGTGCATTGATAAAACACAGTCCCAAAAACCTCTTCCTTCTACCTGACCAAAACTGCATGCCCTACTTTATCGTGATGTTTTGCCTATGATTTTATTTGCCTATGTTTTATTTATTAAAACATTTCTATCCTGCAACAATGGCAAAAAGCTTAGAAAGGCGTGACTGGTTGGATCACACATGTGCAACCTGAGGGAGAATGTGAGAGTATCTGTACAACAACAACTACTACTACTTTTCCCCAATAGTTTACCAACACTGGTTTAATGCAGAATCAGAAAAAGTTGCAAATAAACTGAAGGAATAGGAATATATGTGGCTATATGTAGCTGGTATATTTGCAGTCGGCCATCTCAAACAATTCAGGGGTCAGTGTACTATGTAGTAAACCAAACACAATTACACTGTAAGTGTTTCATGGCTCAAATAGCTGATTAGTTTACATAGGAACAAGTGTCCCAAAGTTTACAAAAAATACTGAGTCAAAATATCACTGGTCTAAAGACTCAGGCATCTTATATCATTTCAATAATTCATTTCTTGAAATCATATCAATATCATGGACAATGACATTTGAAATAATGCATATTGTCATGTGTACATAAACACAATTCGTACATGTCAGGAATGGCGCCTATTAACTGAGGCCCCTTCCTGGCTTCAAACGGCTGTGGGTCACGGTGTTAAGAATGACATTCGGGTGAGGGAATGGTATTTCTGCAGTGCTGTTGTCTGATCAAACTCCATGTAGCCAAACCTGTGATGTGTTAATGGAACTCTCTCCTACTGATCTTCCTCTGTAGGCTTACATATGTAGATAACTAGACTGCCCCTAGCAGTTAGCCCCAGGGGAGGCGAGTACTGTGGCTCCACGGGGGCAGGCTGCCAGGTGGCTATATCTCTGTGCTGGCCTTGGGGCACCTAGCTTCAAAACATCTCTTTCACACATTCTCTGGGAAAACAGGAGGGGGGAATCTGGAGGAAATCCAAGGGAAATAAATGTAACTGTGTAAGCCAGGTCCCACAGAACTGGCTTTCTAAAAGCTGGATACTTTCTGCCTGTCAATAAACACTACTGATCAAGAACCCAGAGTTCGTTTATTGACTACAGGTCCAAGACCTACCAGTACACCGATAAGTTCTTGGCACTCAAACAAACAATCGTCAATCAGTCTTAAGCCACTGAGCAAACAGAAATTGATAATGAAACTACTGAGCTAGTTGGCATTCGGAGGCTTGTGGCATACGCTCAGGTCTCCCAAGTCATATGAAGGACAGAGAATCCACTTCTTATCCAGCATACGTCCTGATACTCAATCAAGGACAAAACCTCACTCTGTCATCCTGAACTGGGGGCTGCTACTGGTTCTCAGAGCTGCCACAAGAACGTCATATTCAGAGTCAGACCACTGGTCCACCTAGCTCAGTACTGTGTTCTCCGACTAGCAGCATTTAGGATCTCAAGCAGAGAAAGGAGCAGGGGCCTAATGAGGCAGTCCTGTGCAAACTGTAGCCCTGGGCAAAACCTGAGTTGGATGCCCCCCCCCCCCCCCGGGCAGCCACTCCACCACGACCAATTTGTTTTGCACCAGGACATTGGTGCCTGCAGGGGGTGCATTTTTAGACATATCAGCACCACAATTTCAGCATATCATCAGGAGACTGTCCTTATACTATCCTCCAAGTTTGGTGAGGTTTGGTTTAAGGAGTCCAAAGTTATGGTCTCCCAAAGGGGGTGCCCCATTGTTTCCAATAGGAGCTAATAGGAGATGGGTGCTATAGTTTTGAGGGTCCATAACTTTGGGCCCCCTGAACCAAACTGCACCAAACCTGGGGGGTATAATCAGGGCAGTCTCCTGATGAGGCACTGAAAGTTTTGAGACTGTGCCTTCAGAAATGTGCCCCCCCCCAGCCTGCAACCCCCATGGACAGCAATACAGAAAACTCAATGCAGAACAAAGATTCTTGGGCAAATTTCTGGGATGTTCCTGCAGGGGGGGTGCATTTTTGGATGTATCAGCACCAACATTTCAGGGTATCATCTGGAAACTATCCTTATGGTACCCCCAAAGTTTGGTGTGCAGTTTAATAGGGGGTCTGTGCTGCGGACCCTCAAAAGGGGTGCCCCATCCCACATTCTTTGCTAAGGAGATGGGGGCTACCTTTTGAGGGTCCATAATTTGGACCCCCTGAACCAAACTGCACCAAACTTGGGGGGTGCCATCATCTCTGGATGATACCCTGAAATTTTGGTGCCGATACATCCAAAAATGCACCCCCTGCAGGAACATCCTAGAAATTTGCCCAAGAATCTTTGTACTGCATTGAGTTTTCTGCATTGCTGTCAATGGGGGTTGCAGGGTGGGGGGCACATTTCTGAAGGCACAGTCTCAAAACTTTCAGGGCCTCATCAGGAGACTGCCTTAATGATATCCCCCAAGTTTGGTGCAGTTTGGTTCAGGGGGGCCAAAGTTATGGACCCTCAAAACTGTAGCCCCCATCTCCTATCAGCTCCCATTGGAAACAATGGGGGATGAGGCATCCCCTTTGGGAGTCCATAACTTTGGACTCCCTGAACCAAACCTCACCAAACTTGGAGGGTAGCATAAAAACAGTCTCCTGATGATACACTGAAAATGTGATGCTGCTAGCCTAAAAACTGCGCCCCCTGCAGACCAAAAATGGAAAACCACTAAAATACCCAAAAATGAGCCCAGTATTTTGATGCCCCCCACAAGCTGGTGCCCTGGGAAGCTGCCCACCTTGCCCAATGGGCATTACGCCAGTGGAAAGGAGTTCCCCATTACCTTTTAAAATCAAGACCCCAGGGATTGAGCCTGTACCCTTCCCGTTCCCATATCCCGTTCCAACCCATATCCTGTTCCAAGTTGAAATTGGCAACATGCCAGTTAAACTACATTCAGAATTTATTTCAGACATTCTCCAAGTTAAAGCAAAATTTAAGGAGGAACAGAATGCAACATAGAATAAAAAATCCTAAACAGGGGGTGCAGGGCGGGGCGGGGTGGGGCGGGGCGGATCTGTCCAACCGTACAGCTCTGTTGGCACATTCCTCTTTGAGAAGTTAGCTTCTACCGGGTGAGAGCACAGGCTGACCTAGCAGCACTGTCTATTTTGACTGCAGTGATCTTTATGGTTGCAGCCTTAGGCTGGTCCAGGCCTGATTGCTCAGAACTGGGAACACTGGTTTCAGATCTGGGACTTTCCGCAAGAGAACGGTGTGCTGTGCCACTATAGATGTACTTCAATCATTTCATGCCGGAACCATCAAGGCCACAAACATGCTTAATAAGCTAGAAATTGTTGAGATCTTGCTGAAGCACCTGAGATGAACGACTTCACAGGAAAAATTGGCAGCTGAGTAGCTAAGTTCCGTTTGTGCAGCTGAACCCCCTTTCCCCATGTGCTAGCATTTAATATCGGGAGGAGAGGGGATACAGCACCCTTCTGTTCTCCAGAGGGAAAGTTCAAGTCAGCTCAAGTCTCCCTCCATTGATCCTCCCTCATGGGCCATTTAACTTTGCAGACGGCAAAGGAGGGCACTTCAGGGTAAAATGACAGAAGGGATTTTTGTACCGCACTGCACATGCTTCACGCAGCTCCACGGGGAGCATAATTCTCCAAATGCTCCATGCTGCCACATGCTGCAGCTCCTTGTAACGCAAGCAAACAAAGGGCAGGGGCCATGTGTGAGAATACCTATAGGAATTTGATAGCCACATTATAAAGCCATCATATTTGGCTGAATTTTTTTCCCTTAACCAACTAGCTCAGAGACACACAAACACGAAGAATTACAGTTTCAGATAGGAAAAGTGCCACGCATTCTAGGATTCTGGCATGTTTGACAATCAGGATTATTCATTGCACACTCAGCTTCTCTGAACATATGCATCAAAATCACACATCAGTTGGTTCTTCCTTTACACACACACACACACACAGAGAGAGAGAGAGAGAGAGAGAGAGAGAGAGAGAGAGAGAGAGAGAGAGAGAGAGAGAAGCTACACATTTACAGACATCCTCCTCTTACGCATACACACCCTTTCCTCTTCTACAGTGCCTCAGGAAAGGAGCGTGAGCCACAAATAATGTAGCAATTTCTCTCTTCCTCGGTATCCCAATATAATTTAAATTCCTAAACATAATCTAAATTTTTAATATATATATATTAACAACAATATTTATGCTCTGGAGCCTAAATTTTTAATAACGTGAACCCACATTTAAATACTGTCCAGACAAGATAGTCTTGCACTTGAGTCACTAAACGTCGGCTCTCTCAGTATTTTTAAATGAGTTCTTCTCTCTCTGAAGTTTAGCATATTTTGGAAAACTGGCCACAGAGACAGTTTAGAAATTACAGTGAGAAAGAACAGTCTGTACAAATGCCACACACTGGTGGAATGCAAATATATGCAAATAAGACTCGTATAATATGCACATCAGGGTCCTCTATTTTGAGATACTGAATCTAGCAACTGGTTTCATGGCAACTCTAATGGCTGGCAAAATACAGTCTCTGTCCCCAGAAGGGTAGCAGTTTTAATTCCAGAAAAAAATTACTCTGAGACAAACTTACCCAAGAAGGGACATTAGACTGAAGCTACATATTATACAGAATTCTGTGATCATTTCTCCCATTTTCTAATCCTAAAGGTAGAGTACCTTTGAGTGATTGAACAAACAGCAGACACAGCCTGCTTAACCCTTTATCTTCCATTTGGGTGCTGTGTGGTTTCCGGGCTGTATGGCCATGTTCTAGCAGCATTCTCTCCTGAGGTTTCATCTGCATCTGTGGCTGGCATCTTCGGAGGATCCTCTGAAGATCCTCTGAAGATGCCAGCCACAGATGCAGGCAAAACGTCAGGAGAGAATGCTGCTAGAACACGGCCATACAGCCCAGAAACCACACAGCACCCCAGCGATTCCGGCCGTGAAAGCCTTCGACAATATCTTTATCTTCCAGTTTATTTCAACTCAAAATCAGCCTCCTAAAGATGACTTGTTTCACTCCACAGCTTCCTAGTATCTTCCCTGCTCATTTCAAGTACGTTTGAAAAAGCAGACCAAGGACAGCCATTTTTATCTTGGGGGAAAAAACCAAAGACTAGGAATTTTTTTTAACCTAGTGCAGTCAGCCCTATGTTACTTCAGGTTAAAATAATTGGGGAGGGAGGGGGAGATCACCAAACTTCTCATAGGGTGTTGACTGAGACAAAGACCAGTCCGCATTGTTTTGCAAGAAGCAACATCAGAACCAGCAGCACACACACACACACACCCCTGGCCAAAATGCAGAATATGCGTAACGTGGCAATGTCATTAAAAATGACATTCCTGTATCAAGTGCTCCCCATCCTCTGTAGTAGGTAGGGACACATTCTCTCCCATAACAAAGTCATCATATATGTTTCCAGTAATGGGATTCAAATAATTTAACTACCGGTTCCGGGGGTGGAATTCAAATAATTTAACAACTGGTTGTTTACAAGCACCATTTTAACAACCGGTTCTGCCGAAGTGGTGCGAACCTGCTGAATCCCACCACTGTATGTTTCCCAGCATTCAGTTCTACATTGCTGGTTGTCGATGAGGTGGCAGAGGAAGATAACCTGTAACAACAGGAGCCAACTGCTGACTACAGAATATGGGGCTGCCATTTTAGGAAGCAGCCCGGCATGTCTTGCCATGTTCTGGTTCGGAAACTGAGCAATGCTGATATCCTTGAGTCAAACAGGCTCCTATCTTTGTTCAGCCAAAAACACCTGGTCTGTTTCTTCTCCTAGTGAACCCACTTAGCGGTGGACAACCCCCAACAGGTTTCCATTCCCCCCCCCCTACCAGATTTGCTGAAATATACATCAGCCCCTTTGAGGTTTGAATTGGCAGACATACTTGGAAACCCAAAGAGCCATCTGCAAATTTCTGGTCCAGCAGATGGCTGAACAGACCAGCACGTAAACTGGGAGATGCTATTTCAAAGCAAGAACATTTGCCAGTTTCCCTTCTACCCCCCCCCCCTTCTCAACTTTTCGTTCTGCTGCAATACCCCGTTTCCATGACAGAGTTGATCTCTCTGTCTCACTTACTTCCAATTAAAGTAGAGCTGAATCAAAAAATTATTATAACTTAGGTGGCTGTCCCATCTTTCCTCCAGAGAGTTGAATGATGCGCATGGTTCCCATCACTTTTATTTCCCTCCCCCGGAACTGCACGGCTTGACCAAAATTGCCCTTTGAGCTTCATGGCAGCACGGGGTTCTGAACCCGGATCGTCCCGCTCCTAGGCCAACCACTGTGCTGTGCAGGTTTGTGGAACGTAAGCACTTTGCAGAACCTTTACAGCTTGAAATGCAGGGTGATACAAAAGAGTCCTCAAACCAGTGGTGGGATCCAAAAATTTTAGTAACAGGTTCCCATGGTGGTGGGATTCAAACAGTGGCGTAGCACCAATGGGGCTGGGCGGGGCACGACGGGCATTCCGAGGGCGGGGCATCCTGGGCGGGGCTGTGGCAAGGACGCAGCCGCTGCGCCGGTCCTTGGGCGGGAAATGAATGCATGAAGGCGCAGGGGAGATCGTTGGCCGGTGCACCTCCTGCTAGACTGCTTCAAGTTCTGCGCGCTACTGCTGAGAGGAGGGGCGTAACTAAGGCAAAAATCACGTGGCAAAATCACCAATTAGTAACCCCCTATCGGCACACACAAATAATTAGTAACCTACTCTCGGGAACCTGTGAGAACCTGCTGGATCCCACCTCTGCCTCAAACTCTCAAACACAAAACCCTAATGACAACGGCCCTTCCTGCTGCTGCCTCTGTGGTATTCTTTTCTTTTTTATTTACAACATAGATTGAATCGGTATTTTGGCTTCAGAAGGACAAGGAGCCAAATGTCCTTGGCGTCACCAGCAAAAAACCCCACAAAGGCAGATCAGGAAGCAACAAGCTCGACCCCTAACAGGACAGTCAGGTTCACAGCAGGCAAGCCTGTTTAACTACTTGCCATGCAAAAAAAGAGTTTCACCTGCAAATTTTGCAAATAAGCCCTGTCGTGTCTTCTGCCAGTGACCTGAGGCAGGGACAGCAAGCACTAGCAGAGCTGTTGATCCTGCAATCGCCAGAGTGGGTTTACCAACCTCGAGGTAGTGTCTGGAGATCTCCTGGGAATTCAGCTGATCTCCAGATGACAGAGGTTGGTCTGCAGGCACTCACAGCTGTAAAACCTGATGGTGGATCTCCAGGTCTTCCACTGACTTGTGGTCAGCAGAGAGGTCTCAGGCAGCTAGCTGGGCATACGCTATCTGAGTTGTTGCTCAGGCTTTCTGTCTTTGCCAGTCACGCTCCCACAGTTTAACCTAGCTCATGAAAATAAAATGGAGGACAGGAGAACGACGTAAACCACTTTAAGTCCTGTCATGACCCTAGGCCTAAGAGGATGAGGAATGAGCAGCCTGTCGGCCTCCAGGAAGCCTCTCTTCCCCCCCAAACCCAAGCAAGTTTTTGCACATGCCTAGGTTTCTCACATACCTCAGGATTGGCCTGGGGGAAAATGGAGGGAAAATAGGCTCTAGTCCCCACCAAGGAGGGAGAACTCTTCTGCAGAGCATATTAGGACAATAAAAGGGTGTGTTTTCCCTGAAACTGTGAAGCAGCAAGGCTACATTTAAAGGGAGTCGATGCCTCACCAATGGGGGGCTGGGGGTAAGCCTGGCCTATTGAAGTCATATAGTAAAACTAAACAGGAACCAAATGAGGCAGTCACATCAGCTAGCATTATCGTTTGCCATCAGGCTTTTTCCTTTGTGAGTTACATGCTACATAGTTATAATATACATGCTTTCATTCTGCCTCATTTTTGTTCCTTTTCTCCTATTGACTTACTTGCTAGAATATTTGCTTAAAAAGCCCATTCTGGTTCACACTGCCCAGGTCTTCATGCCTCAAATTTGGACATATATTAGGGCATGCCCTAATGAAAGAGGACGCTCTGGGCCCTCCCAGAGGTGGAACCCAGTGAACCCTTGACTGCTCCAAGCCAGAAGTGGGCAGAAGGAAAGGAGGACGTGTGTGGGGAATAGGGATGCCAGCTCTTAGGAGGAACCTGGATCCCTTAGAACATAGGTGTCAAACTCGCAGCCCTCCAGATGTTATGGACTACAGTTCCCATCATCCCCTGCCAGCATGATGCTTGAAGGGGATGATGGGAACTGTAGTCCATAACATTTGGAGGGGCACGAGTTTGACACCTGTGCCTTAGAATTACAGCTCAGTTCCAGACTACAGAGATTGGTTCCCCTGGAGAAAATGGATCCTTTGGAGGGTGAACTCTGTGGCATTGTATCCAACTGAGATCTCTGTCCTCCCCGAGCCCCACTCCCAAATCTTCATGAGTTACCCCCACCAGTGGCTTTAGAAGGGACATACCCAGTGGTGGGATTCAGCCGGTTCGCACCACTTTGGCAGAACCGGTTGTTAAAATGGTGCTTGTAAACAACCAGTTGTTAAATTATTTGAATCTCACCACCGGAACCGGTTGTTAAATCACTTTAATCCCACCAGTGGATGTACCATCTGTGGTAAATCTGCACAGGGCTGCTCTCATTCTGTACCAGGTCTCCATTAGTGAGAAATGCAGGGTACAACTGAAGTAAAACAAACAAACTGTTTATTGGGGAAATTATTTGGTTTGAATGTTCAAGCCCTATCTGGTTCTTTTCTGACTTATTAGGGTAGCTGATGCTTGAATTTTTGAACCCCAGTTTACGAAAATGCTTTACAAGCTGCTGATGCTTCACAGTAAACTAAGGTGACCAGACTGTCACCTTTGTAAACAGGGACCCGGGCGGGTGGGCGGCTGCCGCACAGTGACAGGGTGGGAAAAGGGAGTTCCCCAGAAGGCAGTGCGCTCCTGCAGCCACGTGCACGGGAGGCTGCCGCACTGCCTTCTGGGGCGCGCCCCGGCAGCGTGGCAGCCTTCCAAAAATCGGGACAGTTCAAAAAACCCGCGGGACGCAGGACAAATTGTTTTAAGGCGGGACTGTCCTGCCAAAAGCGGGATGTCTGGTTGCCATACAGTAAACTCAAGATGTGTCTCGCAGAGAAGCAGCATTGTCCACCCTCCCGTACTCCCCATCTCTCACAAATTAATATGGTGGTTTCTGGCACACACAAAAACATACCCAGATCTCAAGAGCAGCTCATCTGTGCCAGTCTCTTCTTCCCCAAATTGCAGCTTTGCAAATCACATTCCACAGAAAGCAATATCATTAGCTGTGTCAGCAGCAAAGAGACTCAGAGTGTTTTCACACATGGGGTTTAAAAACTGGTCATGCTTCGATCGTTTTGTAATGGGATTACCCACGTTGGCAAGAACGCTGGTTCTCTTTGCTTCTCCTGGGTTTTCAGTCAAACACCCAATTAATATTTGAACAAAAGTGGCAAAGGCAAGCGAGGCCTCGTTTGTGAAAATGCCCTAAAAGTAAATACAGACATAGAACGCCCATCACTGAACATAATGCATTGTGGATTGTATTTACGTGATTTTGGCCAAACGTACCAAAAAAATTATGTTTGAGTAGGATAGACAAACCTCCCTGGGGAAGGAATGTCATGATTTCGGTGCCACAACCAAGAAGGCCATCTCACTCAGATGGCAGGGCACCTGAAGCAAAGCCTGTGATGATAATGACTGGACTTTTTCAGGTCAGGAAAAAGCAGGGGAGGGAGGCTTAAACCTCTTCAGCTCTTCATCCTGATAGTGTGCACCCTCTCTGTCTCTCCCTTATAACATTCTGGGAGCTGTGACATCTAGATTTACCATCTCCCTCTTTGGGAGGGTTTTATTGATAGTTTTAATACTGGACGCCAAGTGGTTTACGTGGAACACTGTAATTTTATGTTTTAATGATGTTATTTATATTAATTATTTGCTGCTATTGTTGTTTATGTAATATTATTTTGCTGTTCACCGCCCAGAGCCCTCAGGGGATGGGGGGTATATGAATGAATGAATGAATGAATGAATGAATGAATGAATGAATGAATGAATGAATGAATTCGCTAAGTTATGGATTGGATTTATTTTAACGCTAAGTTATGGACTGGATGTATTTTAACGTTAAGTTACCGTATGTATGGGACAAGTGAAACAAATTAGGCCTCAGTGTTGATTTTAGGGTAGTTTACATATTACAATTACACTGGGAATTACAATGTTGAGAGTGTGTATAGAATTTGTTGATCCTTGACTGTAATTTGCTGTATAGAATTTGTCAATCCCTGACTGTAATTTGCTGGTCGTGGACTGTAATAAATTGAAATTGAATTGAAAAAAAATTGAATGAATGAATGAATGAATGAATGAATGAATGAATGAATGAATGAATGAATGAATGAATGAATGAATGAATGAATCCTGTGTGTCACAGTTCTGATCTGAAGCAGAGCCCTACAGGCCTGGGAATTCTGAGCAGCAAACTGTCAGCACACAAATGACTGAAAGTTCTTGGAGTCACCATAGGAGGACCTGAGAACTGTACACTATGGATCAACCTTTATGCCCAATCAGATTGCATGGTTTGCAGACTGACAGCAGTTCTTCAGCATCTCGGTCACTGAAGAATGTTCCCTGTCAACTATCATCTGACATCCTTGGAATGGGGAACATTAGGGACTAGAACCTGCAACCTTCTAAGCATAAAGCACGGGCTCTGCCACTGAGACATAACCCTTCCTCTTTGGTGCATGCCCTCTTGTATTTCCTCCCAGACTAAATGGAAACTCCAGAAAAGCATCTTTCCCAAACATCTCACCTTGTTGATTTTGTTGGTTTTGGGGAGGGTCTGGCTGATGTGCAAGTCTGAGTATCTGGGAGGCTTCCGCAATGGGTTGTTAATATCACATGGCACAGATTCTGTCCGGACTAGTCTTGCTGAATCAAAAAAGGGAGAAGAATGGGGAGGGAAAAAGAAAGAAGGAAAAGATCAAGGTTTTTCATATACAGCACATGTATTCAGCACTCAGGTTTAACGGATACAGTTCTGGGTTCTAATTTCCCAAAGCCAAATTTGCACCCAACTCCTTATTTGCCCAACTTCCTCAATGTGAACATAGGAACATTACCACCCTGTCAGGCCATCAAGAAGAAGCAGAGACCCCCCAAGTCCTCAGGCAGGGTTCTTTCCCAACATTACTTCTACAGATCTTTTTAACTGGAGAAACCTGGAATTGAACCTCACCTATATATAATGCTTGTGGTCTACCACTTAACCATTCCCCCTTCTCTCCGAGGCTGTGTAAGACTCAGACAGTCCAGCCATAGTGGAACTCTTATTTCCAAAACCTTTGTTAGCCAATCAAAACAGGCACTTTGGTCAGCCAAACTTGAGGAACAACCTTATCACAGCCTTGAACCAACACCGAAATCTCTTTTATTGGCCTCCAGGGCTGCTTCCACACTGCATTTTGGGCTGCTTTCTTAATTCACAATTTTTTTCCAGAGAAAGGCATACATCCTGGACGTAATGCTTTGGATAATTTTCTTCCAATTTTTTTTTTTTTGCCCTTTTATCGACATGGACCCAATTTCCCTTCACCATTTGGTCATCACACGCTGAGCTGAATCACATCCATTTGTAATATTTTGCAGTCTGTTATGACCTTAACGCTCCGGAAATAAGTTGGTGCCATCAAAATCGCTGGCTGCCCTTTCCAGATGGAGAATTAATACACTGAACAGTCGGGTCATGATGCAAGGCTTTTGGATTGCTCCAGTCTTCATTCTGACAACTGACCATTGGTGCAATTCATCTGTTCTATGGCTTTTTGATCTGGTACCGATTTATTTATATCCTGGAACTATCTCCTCCCTTTCCACCACTTACGTCTTCAGAGCGGCTTACAAATAAGTTTGTATATTGTATTTTATATGGGGTTTTATCCTGTTGTGTAGGTCGTCCTAGACCCATGGTGGCGAACCTTTGGCACTCCAGATGTTATGGACTACAATTGGCCATGCTGGCAGGGGCTGATGGGAATTGTAGTCCATAACATCTGGAGTGCCAAAGGTTCGCCACCACTGTCCTAGGCCTTTGGGGAACAGCAGGTTATAAATTTAAATTTTAGTTCGTTAGTTCGTTAGTTTGTTCGTTCGTTCAGCCAAGGATAGATAACAAGATTTGATATCCTCCACTGATGATGTCAGTTACACTTCTGAACATCCCGGCCAGGGCAGAGGCACATCAAGCGATATTTGGGGGGGGGGGGGGGGCAGGAGGGGGGAATGGGACTCTGCTGCTCCTGCTATATAGCTTGTTCTAGCAGTCAGCAGATCTGATGGCATTTAGAATCATAGAATCATAGAGCTGGAAGAGACCCCAACGGCCATCAAGTTCAACCCCCCACAATGAAGGAACACACCATTAAAGCACTCCTGACAGCATGCCATTGTCAGGAGGCCTATATTTAGGGTTTGCTTTTGCTGCCTTACGTTTCACTGTGGGGAGAGGGTTAAAGGGTTTATGCTGTTTTTAACTGTCTTTTCTAGCTTCTCTGGGAAGTCTACAAATCGCAGGTGTCTTCAAGGTCACGGCCTGCGCTTCTCCCTCGCTATTTACATGCATTCTCTGTGGAGCTCTCGTTCCCAGGCGGGGAAGGGCTGGCCTGGGTGCTTTTAAGTGCTGTGTGAATTGGAGTTCGTCATTCTCAGCTTTGCTGTTTGCAGACCCATCTTAAAATAAAACTACTGTTTTTACAACACAAGTTTGTCTTTTACTGGGGGTTCTGACAGCCATTGAGCCTCTCTCTAAAAATCTCCAAAGAAGGAGACTCCACCACACTCCCAGGTAGTGCATTCCACTGTTGAACAGCCCTTGCTGTCAGGAAGTTTTTCCTGATGTTTAGGTGGAATCTCTTTTCCTTTAACTTTAAAATCCCAATAGGTGGGGAACAATAGATGTGCTCTACCCTGCCCAGGTTGATGTCAGTGGGAGCTCAGATCCACGTCAGAACTTAGTTGTTTGTCTCACGATTATTTTTCTGCCAGCATTCAAAAAAATGCCTATAACTGACATCCCCAGAATAGATGAGTCAAAAGGTCATGAGCAGCTGTTTTCGATGCAAAGAAAGGGTTTTATGGTTCCAAAACAGTCTCCAAAAGCCTCCCGAAATCCATACTTTGATGCTTACCACTGTCCTCCTCAGTAGTCATTTTTTAAAAATGCTGATGACTTTTTTTTAAATTAAAAGAGACACAAGAGATTTCCTCTTCATGCCAGCTTCATGATCCAGTCAATCAGATGTTCTGTGATATCTGATGGTTAATCAGATTTAGTTAAATGTCAACACCAAAAAGACAAACCGGAGCGACAATAATTGTATCTGTCCTTGCTCTGAAAACATTTGGCAGCATTTCTCAAATTATGGTCAAAATTGGGGGGAGGAGAGCATTGCTTGCTGTAGGAAGCAATTTGTGTGTGTGTGAAATGAGCATCCCTCACTTCCAATTCCGCCCTAGTCCTTGGACACAGCATCGGTATCCTCTGGAGACCTGTCTTTCTTGAAAACATGACAAGTACAGTCAAAACAGACTTTATCTTGCCTCAGGTCTTGAGTCCGGGATCTTGCAGTGAATAAAAGGGCTGAGATCCCAAGACTCCCTAGCCAGGAAACAGCAAAGAATATATCCTAACCCTCCAAAAGCATCACTGTTTTGCCCACTTCACAGATTTTGGCTGTACAAACCACCCACTCCCAGAGCCTGCAGAATCATATGCACAGCTCTTATCTATTTAACATATATGACGCCTTGGTTAAGGAGCTCCATTATGTTTCCCCTTCCAGCACGAGTAATTCTTGTAGCTAGGTCGTAACGAAACCACCACCAGAAAAACAACAATACAACAATATCTGCCAAAGCAAGAGGTTTTACACGGCAAATGATTTCACCCTAGCTTCAAAGTAACGTTTAGTGACAAGCATCTTGAATGCAATCCACAAAATACATGACAAATTAATTTAGTTACTGAATCATGGCTCACCAGAGCAAAGATAACCACAGTTTGAGTAATTGTTTTAATTCTTATTGGTTGAAAGGAATTCTATGTTTTTGCCTTGTCTTCTCCCATGGATTAAGGCAGACCTGGGCATTATACGGCCCGCGGGCCACATCCAGCCCGCTGGATGACCCTGACTGGCCCCCCTGCCTTTTGGCCCGGCCCTCCACAATATTTTCTGTTTCTTATGCGGCCCCATGGAAAAAAAATTGCCCACCCCTGGATTAAGGAGTTGCTCTTCTTCCATGAAATATTGCTCATTATTGTTTTACAGGGTTCATACTGCTGTTTGAAATAATCTGTTTGCTGTTGGGTTGTAGTCACGTTCTTGGAGATCTGGTGGACAACATCAAAACAAGAAAAACGAACCCTGCTTTCTTCTCCAGATAAAAACAACTCAGTGACTTCTTAAAGTGACTTCTTGTTGGTGTTTGACTCAGATTAGAATGTTTTGAATATATACTCGTAATGTCTAGAAATGTTCACTGGATCAAACATCTTTGTTGGCAATGCAATTATACACAAAATTACTAGTCTCAAATATTACTGCTTATCACAGAAATAGTTGGAATTCCTATCAGATTAGATTCAAGGACTGGTTTATTAAATTGGGTAAGAAAAAATACACTTTCTGGAACCATTAAATTAGTTACTGAGAGCTTGTTAATTGCTTCTAAGATAGCATGTGTAAGATATTGGATCCCTGTGATCAAAGACGGATTTATGAAAGCCCTAGAGAGAGACAGAATTCACAGGAGCTCCATTTCTCTGTTTTAAGTATCGGCAAAATTGACTCCATTTTCTTCTTATCAGAATAATAACTGAAATTATATTATAATTATATTATAAGGTTTTAAAAAACGTAAAATGCGTCTAAATTATCCATAGATCATACATACCTCACAAAAATTGCTTTACTATTACATATGCAGTTGGTCAAAGAATGTGATACAACAAAAACCAAAATACAGGTTTCTGATAAGTGCCTTCCTCAGTAGTGGAATAAAACAACTTTTGATGAATATAAAGGTAAATTGCCACATACAAATTGATATCTCATGTATCAGAAAGTCTCTTCATCTTTAGTATACAAGTAGACGTAATTGAGTTAGAAATGAGGAGAAATCTTACATGTACATTAATGATGTGGCCTCTGCGAATTCCGATCCACAGGATCATGACATGGAGACAGGCAGTGGTAAACCACCTCTGAGGTCCCTTCCGCACATGCAGAACAATGCACTTTCAACCCACTTTCACAACTGTTTGAAAGTGGATTTTTCTACTCGGCACAATAAAATCCAGCTACAAAGTGGATTGAAAGTGCATTATTATGTATGTGCGGATGGGGTCCTGAATGTCTCTTGCCTTAAAAATATTACAGGGTCATCATAAGTCAACTTTAATCTGATGGCAAAAAGGCACATAACCCAAACAAAAAAAGAGTAGGATAATGTTTATAGGAGCATCCAACAGAATTCAAGGGTAACTGGAAAAATTCAGCAATTCAATTGCCATCAGAGACAGACTCTTCTCCCGCCCTTGAGTTGGCTGGTGACAGGTAGATCTGTTGTAACTGTAATTTGCTGCAATTACTATTTTCTCCTATTGTCAGCTGCTGTAGGTTGGAGAAATGCTGGTTGAAGGTACCCAAATAAATAAAGCTGCCCGCAGGCAAATGCCAGCCACTGCTTAGGTCACCTGCGCTTCTTAATACATTTTTAATCTTGCTGCTGAAGATGTCTCATTATATGCAATAAGCAACTAATTAAAAGCATTTAATGACAAAAGTATTCCCAGCGCAGGCTGTATTTAGCAAGCAAAAAGCAGAGAGCTAAGTGAAAATTCATATTTTTGGAGACTGAATTTGCAAGCCTTTCCCCCTCCAGGTAATTAAAAAAAAACAACCTCCCATCATTTCACACAGGGAACACTTAATGAAAAAGTCATTCTCAGTCTGAAAAAAATTCTTCTGGGACCAGAGAATCTTCACATCACCTAAAGGGAACGAAGCACAGATCTTGGCAACAGCTCTGTACATCAAAATAGCCAGACTGCCCCTCTGTGTAAGCAAGAGGAGACACATCGTGGACTCACAACACTTAAGGTTATTTGCCAAGTGACTGGGGGGGGGGGGGACCCAGCCTGTGGGAGTGCTCATAAGACCACAAAGATGAACTTCAGGTTATCTGCCAAGTGATGACGAAAAGACCCCCAGTCTTGCTTTCTCCTCTCCTTTTAACAGACATTTTATCTGCAGAAACCAGTGAGTGAAGTTTTTCGCGACACAGAACCAATTTTGTTCACCTACAGATATGACTGATCTCAACACAGCCATCGATGTTACAGATACGTTCAGACTAGACTACTGCAATTAACTCTACATAGAAGTGGTTGTTGACTGTTGCTCCATAACATAGGGCACAGCAGTGGTGGGATCCAAAAATTTTAGTAACAGGTTCCCATGGTGGTGGGATTCAAACTGTGGCGTAGCGCCAATGGGGCTGGGCAGGGCACAGTGGGGGCATGGCCAGGCATTCCGGGGGCGGGGCATTCCTGGGCGGGGCTGTGGCAAGGACGCAGCCGCTGCGCCGGTCCTTGGGCGGGAAACGAATGCACGCAGGCGCAGGCTGCCACGCACGCCGGTGCACCTCCTGCTAGACTGCTTCAAGTTCTGCGTGCTACTACTGAGAGGAGGGGCGTAACTAAGGCAAAAATCACGTGGCAAAATCACCAATTAGTAACCCCCTCTCAGCACACACAAATAATTAGTAACCTACTCTCGGGAACCTGTGAGAACCTGCTGGATCCCACCTCTGGGGCACAGGTTGAATGTGTAGAATGCCCCAGTTAGATCCCCAGTATTATCAGTAAAAGACTGTGATCACAGTTGCTTGGGAAGACCTTTCTCAGTCTAAGACAGTGGTTCTCAACCTTCCTAATGCCGCGACCCTGTAATACTGTTCCTCATGTTGTGGTGACCCCCAACCACAAAATTGGTATATATAAAATATTAAAAGACCGTTTTCCGATGGTCTTAGGTGACCCCTGTGGAAGGGTCATTTGACCCCCAAAGGGGTCGCGACCCACAGATTGAGAACTGCTGGTATAAGACCTTGGAAAGCCACTAAAATGGATTAAACAATGATCTGAGTTGATACAAGGCAGCTTAAGAATTTCATATGCTTTTCTATTTTCCATATGCCTTTGTTCATATTGGACAGAACAATGGAAGCAGGGGCAGGTCTGACTTAAACGGGGCCATATGTGTGACTGTTAAGCGCTGCCAAGTTGCTTCCAACTCACGGAGACCCTATGAATCAATGTCCTTCAAAACAACCTATCATTATCAGCCCTGCTCAGGTCTTGCAAACAGAGAGCAGTGGCTTCCTTGATTGAGTCAATTCATCTCATGCTGGGTTTTCCTCTTTTCTTGCTGCCACCAACTTTTCCTAGCATTATTGTCTTTTCCAGTGACTCTGGTCTTCTCATAACGTGCCCAAAGTATGATAGCCTCAGTTTAATCATTTTTGCTTCCAGGGACAACTAAGGCTCACTTTGATCTAGAACAGTGGTGATGAACCTTTGGCACTCCAGATGTTATAGACTACAATTCCCATCAACCCCTGCCAGCATGACCAATTGGCCATGCTGGCAGGGGCTGATGGAAATTGTAGTCCATAACATCTGGAGTGCCAAAGGTTCGCCACCACTGATCTAGAACCTACTTATTTGCCCTTTTGACAGGCCACGATATCTTTAAAACTGTCTTCCAATACCCCATTTCAATGTACTTTTCCAAATGAACTGGAACGTGAAAATGTTGATGAAAGCTGATAATGACAGAAAGGGCTGGGAACATGATCCCATGCGGCTATTAGCCCCCATATATACACAGAAGCTATGAAAGGCCGTCCTCCTCCTTCACTCCAGGTTGCAATGCCAGTGGGAAGACTTCAGAAATGCAGGAGCTGCTCTTACCTCCACGGTGGATGATCAGAAGGTGACACGGTGGGGCCTCTTTGGTACATTTGTTGTGGCACTTTAGCCTAACAAAGTGAGACAAAAAAGGGGTATTCATCACAGGTAGCAAGACAGAAATGCATTCCACTTGTGGGCTAGCGAAAGGAAACTTGGGATCTGTTTATCTAATATGACGTGTCAATGAGCCATTTAATGTTTGGGCTTTTTCACACATTATGCACAGGACCAATTTGGGCTTCCTCACCCTGGATGAGACATAATACAACCATACATAAATCACACGTTCTTCTCCATTCCTGCCTGTGCAGTGCCCTATTGGGATCCAAGCAAGATTCATGTCCAGTAGCACCTTAAAGGCTGACAAAATGTCCAGGGTATAAGCTTCTGAGAGACAGATACTGGAAATCTTATTGGTCTTTAAGGTGCTACCAGGCTAGAATTGTGCTGTTTTAACTGGAGACCAACATGGCTACACATCTGAAAGCAATTAGAAGCAAGCACACAGAGAAAGAGCATCAGTATTCCTCCTGGCATCATTTGCCCAGCTGGTGGGGAAACCCACCTCTTTCCCAAATGATCCACGATAGGACAGTGGTGGCGAACCTTTGGCACTACAGATGTTATGGACTACAATTCCCATCAGCCCCTGCCAGCATGGCCAATTGGTCATGCTGGCAGGGGCTGATGGGAATTGTAGTCCTTAACATCTGGAGTGCCAAAGGTTCGCCACCACGGTGCTAGGAGAACTGTGGAGAACACCCCAGCCTAAGTTTATTTTGCAGAGTCTCATGTCTCCAGAACAGGCCTGAACCTGTCAGGACTGAGCATGTCAGTGCCAAATGGCAGGTAGGACAGGGGGATGAGGTGTACCATCCTGTGATGTGGGGCGAAAGCCCGGTGTCTTCCCCTCGGCGCCCCAGGGTATCCCGACACAGATCTTATCAAAGGAAGGTGTGAACTGTTCCCAGACTCACAATGCTTTGTAGTGAATGCTTTGTAGTTTGCAGAGGAGAGTAGGAGCCATTTGGCTCAGTGGGAGGGGGCAACGGGATATAGATAAGGGGTTTGCGTGGGAATTGCCAGATTCCTCTTTTATGATGTTACCTACGCTCTGAATTAAAGGCTTTAGAACAAATCTACAGTTTCCGTGATTTCCAGATCCGAGGTTTGACAGAGCCACACGCACACAGAGAATGCATTGGCAAAGTAGATTGCACCACAATCAAATTAACATCGAGGGGATGTTTGATATTTCTGAAATTTACTCTCCTGGTTCAATGGATTTGGCTGGCAGGCATAGGAAATGATGCTCTTGAGCATGCTAAGCAGCTCACTGCCTTCTCTGGTCACCAGTCACCCCTTTTCTGGCCTGTTCACCTACTGATATTCAAATCTGCTTGAGAAGTGGGAAAAGACGGTTGATAGGGTTTCCTGGAGGCAAATACAAACTTGGGGTACTGTGTGGTTTCCGGGCTGTATGGCCGTGTTCTAGCAGCATAGAATGCTGCTAGAACACGGCCATACAGCCCAGAAACCACACAGCACCCCAGTGATTCCGGCCGTGAAAGCCTTCGACAATACATTAAATACAAACTTGTCCCAAACTCTGGACAAGGCTTGGTTTTGGCTGGTAGTGGGAATAAAATTTCTGAACTGGGAACTACCCCTTTGCTGATCCCCACCAATGCTCTCCCATACATGATTGCTCCAACTATTCTCAAAGCCCCCTTGATGCTGAAAAGAAGAACAAAGCTATAGTGTACATAACTCAAATGAAGACCAGGATTTCCACATGTGGAAGGGATCAGAACTAAGCTCATCAAACTCTTTTTATTTTTCCTGTGGCGTCCACACACAAGACGTCACTTCCATATCTCAAGGTGGCTGACCCTGCATAAATCTCTCTCTTTCTTGGGGGAGAGAGTCAGAAGGAAACACCACCCAGCCCATTATGCTCCTCAGCTGCAATGGGACTATGAAATCACACACACAAAAGCTAAATAAAGAGGAAGACCAGATGTGCGAGACCAAGGAAAGTTGATGCTCTTTGCTTTAACTAGGAGAAGGCCATGCTGGTAGCAATGAAAGACCTACTTGCAGTTTTTACATTTCAGTCCAAACAACATCCCTTTCCCACAGACAGTGCATGTCTGAGACATCCAATACTTGGTGGAAAACCTGCAGCAAGAGAGACAGAAAGAGATTGACCTCTGTTAAGCAAGAGCCTTTTTCCAAAACAGGAGCATGTGTTTTTTTCGAAATCTGATCGCTCTTTTCCCCATCTCCAGGAGCACTGGAATTTCTTATTGGTTCTGGCTTAGTAGCCAGAACAGACTTATTATGAGGGTTCCATCCAGCTGTTATGAGACTTGAGAGGAAATTCTAAGTGAATCTAATGTACCAAAATGCCAAAAAGATCATCGGATTAGGAAAAGAGGAAAAAGTGACCACCTTTAAAAAAGTTATGATTTTTCTCATCGTTCAAAAATCTATGCCCAGGGAACAAAGTGCTAACTGCAGTGGGAAAATATGAGTCTCTCTCTCTCTCTCTCCCCCTCTCCCCACCAATAGAGGGGCCTGTTCCATTCATTCCCAATATTTCCTCCTATTTTTCCTCCTATCAGAGGTTATGGGACACAGGACTTCCTTGGAAATGTTGCAAGAGGATCCCTCCAAATCTGCGATGCACCCACTCACTGCCTTTTGACTTCTCCCCTACTCTCCAGTCCAGAGAATAAAAGAGTTAATAATCTGTCTAGAAGCAAAGAACATACACTCCAGCCCTTTTTCCACATAAAAGCCATCACCCTTAGTGGTGTTCTCTGTACTTGCAGCCAGCCCCGCAGGGGAATAGCTTCAACAGAACCAGCAGCAAACTAAATGGTGATCTAGAGGTGCAGGGAAATATCTCCTGAAAGTGTTTTTTTTAAATTTCTTTATCACAGAATTTGCCAAAGTAGTAGAAAGAAGGAGAGATTTTTCCTTATCAAATTATTAGTTCCATGTCGTTCTGCAGGGGTACATTTATTTCACTTTATTTCCCATGCAAAGAAAAAAGTAATGTGTTTGTGTGTGTGTGTGGGGGGGATTAATGTTCAAGAAAACGGCCTATATTCCTCTCCATGTTCAACTGTCACCATCAAATTTTTGGAGCTCCTTTTCCCCATGGCTGCAGGAGTCCAGGAAAAACAAATAAAGAGGAAACACGCATTTCCCAGATCTGCTAAATCTTTTTTTTTTCAGAACAGAACAGGATAGAAGAAGAGGAGGAGTTTGGATTTATACCCCACTTTTCTCAACTGTAAGCGCCTCAAATGGCTTATAAACTCCTTTCCCTTCTTCTCCTCACAACAGACACCCTGTGAGGTAGGTGGGGATGAGAGAGTTTTATCAGAACTGTGACTAGCCCAGGTCACTTCAGCAGGCTTCATGTGTTGAAGTGGGGAAACAAATCCAGTTCACCAGATAAGAGTCCACCATTCATGTGGAGGAATGGGGAATCAAACCCGTCCTCCAGATTAGAGTACACTGCTCTTAACTACTACACCACACTGGCTCTCTCCTTCCAACCATCCCCAGAATCTACATGTTCCATATTTCCACCGTAGCACCATGCGCTTGTTGATTTATTTATCTCCAGGCAAAACCATCAGTCACAAAAGTAGGCTAAGAAAGGACACAAAAACAGCGCAAGGCATGCAATAGATAAAACAGCCTTCAAGCCAGCAGCATACCATAAATCAATTAAGAAAGGTCAAAACCTCTCGGTTTAAAACACAGTTTTAGCCTAGTCCTCAAAGAAAAGAAAGGTAGGTGCTGGATAAGCCTCAAGGCGTTTCAAAGGCAGGTTGCCACCCCTGAAAAAGTCCAGTCTCTGATCACCACCCCCCACTTCACCTCTGCAGGGGGGATCAAGGAAAGGACTTCAGCAGAAGATCTGAACGGGTGGACTAGACAATGTGGGTAGAAGTTGTTCTTTGGGTACCCTGGCCCAGGCCATTCATGAGCTCAAAGGTAAGAACCAGCACTGTGGATTGTTTCTAGACACAGACAGGTCGCCAGGGGCATTCCACCCACGGGGACATATAGGGGCAAATGTCTCCAGGCGGAGGCTATTTAATCACATACTAGAACCAGGGGGCATTCATTGAAAATGCTGGGGGGGGGGGGAAGAATTAGGACTAATAAAAGGAAACACTTCTTCACGCAACGTGTGATTGGTGTTTGGAATATGCTGCCACAGGAGGCAGTGATGGCCACTAACCTGGATGGCTTTAAAAAGGGCTTGGACAGATTTATGGAGGAGAAGTCGATCTATGGCTACCAATCTTGATCCTCCTTGATCTCAGATTGCAAATGCCTTAGCAGACCAGGTGCTCGGGAGCAGCAGCAGCAGCAGCAGAAGGCCATTGCTTTCACCTCCTGCACGTGAGCTCCCAAAGGCACCTGGTGGGCCACTGCGAGTAGCAGAGTGCTGGACTAGATGGACTCTGGTCTGATCCAGCTGGCTTGTTCTTATGTTCTTATGTTCACATGGGGGCAGAAAATCGTTTCGCCTCCTCCCCCCCTTCGCTATAAAATAGGCCGCCCGTGGGGAAAGGGGCGGAAAGCTCAGTTCACCAGCGGGCAGCCCAGTTTCTCTTTCCCTTCCCAGCCGAGCTCAGGCTGCCGTCAGAAAGTCTCTGCCAAGCCCCCCTTTCTCCAACTTGCTGTTTGGAGGTGCTTCAGGGCAGGGCAAGGGGGGGCATCGCTTTCCCCTCTTCTGTCAGGAGAGGGATTAATGGCAAAGGAAGGAGCCCCCAAACCCTAACCCTGCCCCATCCTCAGGACAAGAACTGGTGCAGGAGGGCTGCCTGGGAGCAAACCGACGTTTCCCTTTTCCCAGGCTCCATTTTCTGTCGGGGGGCGGGTGGGTGGGCAAGTCAGTTCTTGCCCCGAACTCCATTTTCTGTCAATACACCACTGCAGGTCGCCAATGTTGACAAGCAGGGATCCGAGTGAGCAAAGTCTGGCAACTACAGAGGGGCTCTTGCTAAACAAGCTGTCATTCAAACTATGCCGTCCAGACTCTTTGCGAAAAGACAGGGTGTTTCCCCACTTACCTTTACTGCCCTTTGCTGCGCGCTACTCTCAGCGCGCGTCATCTCTGGCGAGCGCCCGGGCATCTCCACGACCCTGCGCTCTGCGCGGGGTCATCAAAAGGTGCTGTTTCGAGGAGCGCCAAGGATGCCGCGCGCTGAGGGGGCGCGAGAACAGCAGCATTGGGGGGTGTTGGGGGACCCCGTGCTACTTGAGGAGAGTAGCATGCGGCTTAAGGTAAGTGGGGAAAGGGCCACAGTCAAGAGCAGCTTTTGGTTCCAGCCCTTCGCATGTCCCCTCTCCCACCCGGAGATCCCGCCTGTCCTCGTTTCTTCCAAGGAATGCAAGAGAGGCAAGAGGAGGGCTGCTCGCACGAAACAGATTTAAGGTCGGCAGTTCGCTGATAACGTGCAGAGGTTTTTATCAACAGTAGCTGGAGCCTTATCTGAAGTGACATCAGAATGGAAATAGAGTTATAAGGGGGCACTTTCAAATCTGAAGCAGGAGGACATTATCGAACAGGCGGACACAGATACTCTCCCACTTATCAGCGATCGGCAGTTTTGGGTTAGAGATTTTTAACTCTGTAAATTGCAGCGCCCAAGCAGACTCTGGAGAAATATTTCCCACCAAACTTCTTTTCCCTGGTTGTACTGCAGTTGTGTTTGTGTTATTTAGGGTAAGGGGGAGAATTCTCACTCTTGATTGAAGGGATATCACTGGACACAACAATTTGTTGTTGTTTTGTGGAAGGATGCTTTGTAGCCAGAGTAAACGATGGTCGTTTCCCCACTTACCTCGATCACCCTTTGCTGCGCACTACTCTCAGCGCGCATCATTTCTGGCGCGCTCCCGGGCTTCCCCACGAGCGCAGGGTAATCAAAAGGCACCGTTTTGAGGAGCGCCAGGAATGACACGTGCTGAGGGGGCGTGAGAGAGGCAGCGTTTGGGCGGCTGCGTTGTCGCTGCCCCTGTAGTGGGGAGTGCCGCGGGACCCCACGCTACTTGGGGAGAGTAGCGCGCAGCAGATGGTAAGTGGGGAAACGACCAAAGGCTGCTGATAATAAGACTACCAGGGTAGTGGGGTCAGAGCATCAGACTAGGATCTGGAAGAACCAGATTTGAATCCCCACTCTGCCACGGAAGGTTGCCGGGCAACCTTGGGTTTTGAACTTTGGGTGAAACTGCATTACTCAGCACGCGTGAAAGATGTTCTAGTATTATGGAAGGCGGACGGGCTTCCCTGTGACCAAGAAGAACTATTTTGCAGTAGTCTAGTTGCTTATCATCATCTAGGATGGTTGACTATATTTCAGGGCACGCTGCATTCTGCACAGCAAATGCAGACCTGGCTTCTCAATTGCTGTGCTCAGCTAACTGCTTCTGTATGACAAGAATTTCTCCATAGCTTGAACTATGCTTGAAGCAAGCAGCTACACCGGACCAGAGGACGCCGATTTACAAACACGATGTTAAGAAGCAGAATCCTAATCTACCCTGTTCCCCTGAATATAAGACATCCCCTGAAAATAAGACATAGTAGACGCAGTGGTGGCGAACCTTTGGCACTCCAGATGTTATGGACTACAATTCCCATCAGCCCCTGCCAGCATGGCCAATTGACCATGCTGGCTGATGGGAATTGTAGTCCATAACATCTGGAGTGCCAAAGGTTCGCCACCACGGTAGTAGAAGTGTTGCTGAAGTGCGAAATATAAGGCATCCCCCAAAAGTAAGACATAGCAAAGTTTTTGTTTGGAAGCATGCCCGACGAACAAAACACAGAAAATAAGACATTTTCCCCTGAAAATAAGACATAGCACATCTTTGGAAGCAAAAAATTCTGCACAGCCAGAATCCACTGGATGTTGTGGGTTTTCTGGGCTGCGTGGCCGTGGTCTGGCAGTTTTGGCTCCAAACTTTTCACCCACATCTACCGCTGGCATCTGCAGAAGCATCTCATGTAGAGAAATACATCTTACAGTGACACATCTCTGGTGATGGCAGCCGTAGATGCGGGAGAAATGTTAAGAGCACAACTACTACAAAGCCCGGAAAACCCATAACAGCCAGAATTCTAATCATTTGTGCCACCTTTTACCAGGAGCTGAGGATGGGGGTAATAGCAGGCCAGGTACATTAGAGCACAGCTAAATGACATAAAAGGTCTCTGGTCAAACAGTTAAATACCAGCTGCCAGTGATGGAAGGATATGTAGAGTGGGACCGAAGGAGGAGCCCAAGCTGGAGCAGAATGTTTTAGAGCAGTGGCCCAGAAGTAAACAAATGTTGTTTATCCCAATTTAAGTCCCACACCTACACATATGGAGCTATTTGCCCAGCGGGGCAGCGAAGGGGGGACACCGCACAGTGACTCTCCTCCAGCGCCACGGCTGCAATCCAAATCACACACACCACGGCTATTAACTTATAAAGATGCGAGAGATCCATTAATGGTTTTGTCCTGCTGTCATGCCGGGCTCATTCCACTGCCACATTCACACACGGCAACTGATTAAGACCTCTTAACGTGACCGCAGGTGACCGGCATCCCCACCCCACCGTCTCCTGCAGCCTGCTTGCTTTCCGGCTGAATGTCCGAAGAGATCGTCACCGGAGCACATCGAGTCAGTTCTCTCGTTCCCAACTTTTCCCTTCTGTTTTTATTCCTTGCCCTTGCCAGGAGCTCCATTCTGGACTGAGGACCCTAACCCAGTGGTGGCGAACCTTTGGCACTCCAGATGTTATGGACTACAATCCCCATCAGCAGCAGTGGCGTAGGAGGTTAAGAGCTCGTGTATCTAATCTGGAGGAACCGGGTTTGATTCCCAGCTCTGCCGCCTGAGCTGTGGAGGCTTATCTGGGGAATTCAGATTAGCCTGTGCACTCCCACACACGCCAGCTGGGTGACCTTGGGCAAGTCACAGCTTCTCGGAGCTCTCTCAGCCCCACCTGCCTCACAGGGTGTTTGTTGTGAGGGGGGAAGGGCAAGGAGATTGTAAGCTCCTTTGAGTCTCCTACAGGAGAGAAAGGGGGGGATATAAATCCAAACTCTTCTTCTTCTTCTTCTTCTTCTTCTTCTTCATCAGCCCCTGCCAGCATGGCCAATTGGGGCTGATGGGAATTGTAGTCCTTAACATCTGGAGTGCCAAAGGTTCGCCACCACTGCCCTAACCGTTAGCACCCTTTTCCTTGGGGGTCAGTTCAGGGTGTTTCAGTGAAGAATTCTGGTGTGCCGTTTTCAAAGGCCTTGTGTTTGGTGTGACATAATCACATGTGAGCTGTGGGTTCTCCTTCATCCCTGCACGTGTGGTACCTGATTAGGATCAGGACCACGCGGAGTAGGAGCTTCAATATTTCTCCTCTGCCATTTTCGTAGGTTGAAGCGATGCCAGCGGTCTCTGTTGGGCCTGCCGGGGAAACCCATGTCTATCCTAGGGAATGTGTGCTTTCCCCCCAAGCAGTACCCCCCTGAACTCAGCCTGAAGCCTGCTCTACACATAAGTAAAGCAAAAAAATGATGTTACGGGATCTTCCTTTGAACAACAGTGTTTCTCAAGAAGATTGTTAAAAATACAGAGACTGGTTATTCACTATCTTACCTATGTTTGATTGAGTTTCCAAGATCTCGTCGAGGAATTTGCGGGGACCAGCGAGGTACTGAGAGTGTATCTGCAAGACAGAAATCAAAGGAAAAGTGACTAATGGCCAAGGAGGAAAATCCAGACCTCTCCATCACAAAGTTTTTGGCTTGGCATATCCCAACACTGCCACTGTGACTCTGGGTAAAGGTTGCGGTTTAGTGACAGAGCACTGAGTTTGCAGGCAGAAGATCCCATGTTCAGCCTTGGGTGTTGCCCATTAAAGCATCTTCAGACTTAGGTGCTGGGAAATGCCTTTCTCTTCCTGAGACCCTAAATAGCCAATTCAGAATACAGCATGGTGAGAGTGAGAGCAAATGGATTCTAATCTGGAGAACCGGGTTTGATTCCCCACTCCTCCACCTGAGTGGCAGAGGCTTATCTGGGGAACCAGATGTGTTTCTGCATTCCTACATTCCTGCTGGGTGGCCTTGGATTAGTCATAGTTCTTTCAGAACTCAGAACCCCACCTACCTCACAGGTGTCTGTTGTGAGGAGAGGAAGGGAAAGGAGCTTGTAAGAAAGGTAGGGTATGAATCCAAACTCCTCTCCTTTTACACAATACTTTGCTAAATGGATAGCTGGTCTGACTCATAATATGGCTTCATACAATCCGTTTGCTTGCGTGTGTGCGTGTGTGCGCGCACGTGTAACAAATATTCTGAAACATTTCACAATCACTGAATAACAAAACAAGCAGAAATTAGACTTTTAAAATGATTGCGATAAGAGAAACTGTTCACTGGATTTATACAGGAAAGACTTCACAGAATGTTAATTAGACAGAAGTAAGTTTTATTTTCAAGGGGGAAATTGCAGCCACAGGTAGAAGCATGGAAGGTACGTAGCTTTGGCGTATAAAAAGCAACGTCAAATAGCATTTTTAATAATAAAAACAAACATCTCCACAGACAATAGATAGGACAGTTAAGCGATGAAAGATCAAATCAGTACCACCGCACAGGCTGAATACTGATGTTTGATAAGTGTATGTAATATTAGTGAAGAATTATTAAATATGAAGAAGAGTTGGCTTTTAAATCCCACTTTTCTCCACCCTTAAGACACAGCTGTCAAACTCGCGGCCCTCCAGATGTTATGGACTACAGTTCCCATCATCCCCTGCCAGGCAGGGAATGATGGGAACTGTAGTCCATAACATCTGGAGGGCCACGAGTTTGACACCTGTGCCTTAAGAAGTCTCAAAGAGGCTTACATCCGTCTTCCCTTCCTCTCCCCACATCAGACACCTTGCAAGGTAGATGGGCCTGAGAGAATTCTGAGAGAACTGTGACTAGCCCAAGGTCACCCAGCAGGCATCATGCAGAGGAGCAGGAAAACAAACCGAGTTCACCAGATTAGAGTCCCCTGCTCACGTGAAGGAGTGGGGAATCAAACAAACCCGGTTCTCCAGATTAGAGTCTGCCGCTGTTAATCACTACACCATGATGTACTACACCACCACTCCACCAGACATTTTCTTTATTGCTGCCACATTATAAAATTTCTTTCTGAAAAATCCAAACAATGATTCAAACCATTATATTCCTGCATTTGTCCTATTGTGACCCTGCTTCCCCTGTAGCATATAGTGTTAGTTTGTCTTTTTTATTGTTTCCACCAGCTCAGATAGCCGATGGATAACATAATCAGTTCTCCCTGCCAGCATGGCCAATCGACCATGCTGGCAGGGGCTGATGGGATTTGTAGTCCATGAACATCTGGAGAGCCACAGGTTGCAGACCCCTGTTTTAGTCACTTTGGGTTGCCTGGAATGAGGCTAACACCAACCACACTCAAATCTCTTTTCAGATACTCTTTCCGGTTCACTTGAGACACAGCCATTAAATACATAGTTAAAAGGACCACAGTGCTACAACATGCAAGCACAGGTCTTCTCCCTTAGAATACTTGCAGCTCTCATTGCTCAACATCTGCCCTTCACAGATTCTTGTAGTAATCTGAGGTGATAACTGCAGGATTGGATATTTTTTAAACTTCATCACAGCACAATCTCTCTGTGTCCAATAGCTTGACATTTACTCCTGACTGCTCCACTTCTGGCCAATTTAGGGCAAAACATTTCCATGAAGTTTTTGCAGATCTCCACTTGTAAGAATAAATAAATACGTTGTGTGCCCTAGAGAACGACCAGTGGAAAGGCTGTTTGGGCACTGCTAGGAGCATCAGCTCATAAGGAGGAAGAGGCTCTTCACGCTAACAGAAAAACCAATATGTTTCTCTGAGTCCAAAATGCCATCCAGAAGAGATATAAGTCTGGACCCCTGAAATCTGACCACTTCCAGCCCACAAGCAGACTCCAGCGGTGACCCCAGGGTTTACTATGTATGCCTGTCAATCCTTCTACAAACATACTCCTGAGGTTTTTTTATATTGGCTGTGAACTTGTCTGTTTGCATTCATATCCTATTTTAATAATACAGGTGGAGGTGTTTTTAATTACGTGCCATTTCAGAAGGTTACATTTGCATGCTGCTTCCTGCGCACAACCAAGCTCCCCTTCGCAGCTTAGGAACGACTCGGGAGCATTTCATGCCGGAGACGCTCGATAAGGTTCACCAAACAGGTTGCAGAGTAATTGCTACATAAGAGCAAATTAACTCTTTCGCTGGACTGGGATGTTCAGTCCGATCCTCTCTGTCTCCAACCAGGGCTGGCCAGATGCTGTTGAGAAGGATAGGACAAGCTGGGGGCCCCGTGAAGAATCGCGGCGCCGGGGCAATTTGGAAACACATTCCCTCCAAGATTAGTGATTTGAGCATGCTAATTTCCTCTCGGTTCTCGGCTGCTTTCAACATTCTGCGTCTTTCGGAGCATGCTCGGTCCACACCTTTTTTGTTTTGTCTTTTGATTAATCCGCAAAGTTATATTTTATGCATACCAGGGGAATCCCCCCAAGACTCTTCGTTCACTACTTGGCATCCTTACTGGGCTGCTTTTGTGATTGGCATGAGTCACTCTAAATGTAATGGTAAATGAAGATGCCTTCCCCTGTCATTTGTCCCCAGCAGAGGTAGGTAATACTGCTGGGCATAGCAGGCCTTGACAAATTTTCTTCACCCCCCCACCCCCACCCCCTTCCAAATTAAGAAGCCAGACATATTTATCAGCTTTCAGGTTTTATGTTTCAGTGATGACATTTTCTCATTATCTCATCTCAATGGAACCGGCTCAAGGCTGACTCAGCCTTCCAGCCTCCTGCGGTTGCTAAAATGAATATTGCTAAGAAAAAAATCTAATCCTAAACTCTGCACAATTTGTCACTTTTTTTAAGAACATAAGAGCATAAGAACAAGCCAGCTGGATCAG
The DNA here is from genome assembly GCF_021028975.2 of Sphaerodactylus townsendi. Lineage (NCBI taxonomy): Eukaryota > Metazoa > Chordata > Lepidosauria > Squamata > Sphaerodactylidae > Sphaerodactylus > Sphaerodactylus townsendi. The sequence continues at coordinate 42,502,574 of NC_059437.1, forward strand.
ACCAGAGTCCATCTAGTCCAGCTCTCTGCTACTCTCAGTGGCCCACCAGGTGCCTTTGGGAGCCCACATGCAGGATGTGAAAGCAATGGCCTTCTGCTGCTGCTGCTGCTCTGGAGCACCTGGTCTGCTCAGGCATTTGCAATCTCAGATCAAGGAGAATCAAGATTGGTAGCCATAGATCGACTTCTCCTCCATAAATCTGTCCAAGCCCCTTTTAAAGCTATCCAGGTTAGTGGCCATCACCACCTCCTGGGGCAGCATATTCCAAACACCAATCACACGTTTTCAAACGATACAACAGAAGCACTGTAGTGCATTACAAAATACTGTCATCCCAACAACAAAAAAACTAACCTCTGTCCCTCACCTAAACAAGTTTTGTACTTTTGCTGAGAAACACCAAGGCTCATTCCGCACATGCAGAATAATGCACTTTCAAACTGCTTTCAGTGCTCTTTGAAGCTGTGCGGAATAGCAAAATCCACTTGCAAACTGTTGTGAAAGTGGTTTGAAAACGCATTATTTTGCGTGTGCGGAAGGGGCCCAAGAGTTACAATGAATGACTGATGAAAATACTAGCTCCCACAATGAAATTTCTGAGTGCCGTGGTACCCTGGCACTTGGGATTTGTTGAATGCTGGAGTATGAGTTTGTTGTTGTTGTCATGTTACTGACAAATCAATTAATTTTGGCATGGCATGGCATGATACGATCGGACTGAGGACTGAATTTCCTAAGACACCTTGCTAGACATTCATCCTATAACCCAACAAGTTAAAAGTTCAAAACAGATTTGGCATTATGGTATATTTTTCATGATCAATAAAGAACAATAGATGTAGCATACATCGTCGAAGGCTTTCACGGCATCATTTGGTGTTGGTGCCGTGTTTCTAGCAGCATTCTCTCCTGACGTTTCGCCTGCATCTGTAGCTGGCATCTTCAGAGGATCTGATATCAGATCCATCAGATCCTCTGAAGATGCCAGCCACAGATGCAGGCGAAACGTCAGGAGAGAATGCTGCTAGAACACGGTCATACAGCCCGGAAACCACACAGCACCCCAGTAGCATACATCTTTTGAGCATGGAAGAAACATATGTTCTAATGCCTATTTTTGGCTTGGACTTCATATACAGCATCATCTCAGGAGGGATGATGGCTCAGGAATGATCTTGTGGAAAGACACTTGGAGTGGCTGACTGTTCTTACTGCTTGGGCAGGGTTCTAGGTTGTCTTGTTGGGTTCTAGACTCCATCTCCCCTGCGTCAAGACAGAAGCCAACGATACGGACCTTTATCTCCACTGCAGAATCAATTGTTTTGAAATTGAAAGCCAGGAGTTATCTGATGACGGCCACAGAAACAGGCTGGTCCGCACAAGCACAAGGAGAGACTTCCTTATTTTCAGCCATGCCTTTTGCTCACTGCTAAATCACATTATACAAATGAGCTACGTTCATCTTCCCCTGGTCCTTTGTAAGCCAAACACATGGGCAATTACAGTTACTTACCTAAAGTTAAATTAAAACCTCCACTTTATCATCTGCGATTTATTTCCACTAACTTTCAGCTGGCCTCAATTAAATCCTGCTATTTTATGAAGAGAGAGGGGAAGAGGAGAGAGAATGGCTGAGGTATTTAATTACTTTCTTTAACATGCTCATCACCAAAAATTATTATTAAAGCGTATCAGGGATTATAACCTCCGAACAAAGCAGCGAGAGACCCTTCGTGATTTGCAGGTAATTATTTTCATTACGGGGATGATGGATGAAGGATCTATTAACAATAGTCCCACTGTTTGCTGTGGAGTGCCAGGAGATGGAGGGGACTGAAATGCCGCAGAGAAAAGAGCCCTGAAGGGTTTAGAGATTTTTCCAGCTAATTTGTGACTCTCCTTTCTAATCCAAGAGAAATGGAACTACTGACATTTCCACCAGAATGGAAAACTGAAAGGCCATCATTCCATCTTTCCTTGAAACTCTAGAAACAATGATGCACAAAACATCCCAAGAGGCTTCCAATCTTGCCCAGGCAATAGGGCAGTGATGGCGAACCTTTTCGAGACCGAGTGCCCAAATTGCAACCCAAAACCCACTTATTTATCGCAAAGTGCCAACATGGCAATTTAACCTGAATACTGAGGTTTTAATTTAGAAAAAAGTTTGCTCCAAGGCACACATTACTTGGGAGTAAGCTTGGTGAAGCAACCGTGCAACAGTTTGAATGGGTGAATCACAGCCCTTGGAGGGTTTACTCAGAAGCAAAGCCAGTCTAGATATGTGTGTGTGTGTGGGGGGGTGATTTTCCACTCCCCCTAAATGATGAACTCTGTGCTCGCGTGCCCACAGAGAGTGCTCTGAGTGCCACCTCTGGCACGCGTGCCATAGGTTCGCCATCACTGCAATAGGGAAACCCTTTGAACAGTAGGTGCACAAAAATGTCAGCTGTGCAGGCACATGGCTGACTGGCTCACATCTATCATAAACTTGCAGAATAATGCTCTTTCAATCCACTTTCAATGCACTTTGCAGCTGGATTTCACTGTGCAAAATAGCAAAATCCACTTGCAAACAATTGTGATTGAAAGTGGATTGGAAGTGGATTGGAAGCGCATTATTCTGCATGTGCAGAAGGGGCCTCTGTCTCACGGTCTTTCAAATTCAAAAGTAATGAATTGCAAAATACAACACACACCCACACGCACACATTACTCTGCAGGAGGAGATGTCACCTTCTCCAAATTCTACTGGCACCTCATTCAAAAAAACAGAGGTTCCCAAATTCCGGGAGGTCATCTCCCAACCTTCAGCTTCACTGATGTAACATAAGCCAGACACCACCTTCTCCAGGTTTAGGGGCCTCTTGTCAAGTAGCTCCACTGAGAGAACACAAACCAACCACCCTGCAATATTAAACAATAATCTGCCCCCCACAAAAAAAAATGACTGGCCAGCAGTTGTAACTGGGATGGATGACATCAATAAATTGAACAACTAGTGTGGCGTAGTGGTTAAGAGCAGTGGATTCTAATCTGATGAACTGGGCTTGATTCCCCATTCCTCCACATGAGCAACAGACTCTTATCTAGTGAACTAGCTTTGTTTCCCTGCTCCTACACATGAAGCCTGCTCAGGCTAGTCACAGTTCTCTCAGAACTCTCTCAGTCCCACCTACCTCACAAGGAACCTGTTGTGGGGGTGAGGGAAAGAAGGTGATTGTAAGCCACTCTGAGACTCCTTAAAGGTTGAGAAAACAGGGTATAAAAACCAACTCTTATTATAATTGTTCTTGACTAGATGGACATGCTACTGGTGGGCAGAAACCCTGATATGAACAGGGCAGGTCCAAGGATTCTGGGTGCCCCCCTGATATAGCAGGGAGGTGAGAAAGGGGCACTTATCCTCCTATTCCCTGCTGTACCATAGGAGATAGGAAGATGGAGCTTACCCTCTGTCCCCTCCCCTACAGTGAGGAGGCAGAAGATGGCACCTGCCCTCTTCATCATCCTCACTATAACAGGATACTTCTACCCACCCTTCTCTCCCTGTTGTTAAAATTTTAAATTGAGGTATGTTGGCGGGAGAGGTGGGAATTGTGGGTAAATTCATAGGCCTAAAAGCTTCTCAGAGATGCTTTCCAGAAAGGGAATTGACCGCAATGAAGCGCTGACAGTAATCAAGCACCACGTGACCAAACATAAATTTTATGCCGGAGTACTAAAGCTATCACACAAAGCGATTCTGTGTATATTTATTGTGAGACCTCATATGTGCCATTTCCTAAATAAAAGACACCCAATTACCAGTGTCTGAGCCATAGAAAGGTTATGGACAGATTAATCAACACATCCATGTTCAGTAATGTTAAGTTTATATTCCCAATTATATGAATGGGCTCTCTTCCACCGGCTCTTCGTTGATCTCTTACTCTGAATGTTGACTCTTTAATTGGCTCTTTAATTATCAACTTAATTGGTTCTGAATGTTGGCTCTTCAATTATAAGGGGTGGTTGATCCCTGGTCTAGCCCCTGAGACCCGGTTACTTTTCTTCTAATAGCCCTTATCCCATCTTTAAGACCACCCCAAAACTCACCCATCACCTGGCCCAACCCTCTGAAGGAACCAAAAGTAGCACGGAGTCAGACAATCAGTGCCTTGGGAAGTTTAACTTCACCAGTCTCATCTCATCAATAGAAATGCAAATGGTACAGGAAGGGGAGGCAGGGAAGTAGGACCAAATTACCAGGCATTAGCAGAGTTGCGGCTTATTTGAAGTAGTCAAGAGCTGTTCATATTTTCAGAGGTCTTTCCCTTTTTATGCTGTCAAGTCTCATCTGACATATGGAGCGCCCTGGTGGGCTTCCCAAGGCAAGAGATAGTCAGAGGTGGTTTGCCACTACCTGCCTCTGTGTCATGGCCTGAGTAACCTTGGAGGTCTCCCATCCAAATACTTACTGGGATCAAATAAGAAGAAGAGTTGGCTTATATAGCCTGCCTTTCTCAAGCTTTCAGGAATCTCAAAGTGGCTTACAATCACTTTCCCCTCCTCACAACAGGGGGTAGGGGAGACTGAGAGAGTTCTGAGAGAACTGTGACTAGCCCAAAGTCAACCAGCCGGCTTCATGCGGAAGAGTGGGGAAACAAACCCAGTTCATCGGATTAGAGTCTGCCACTCCTGTGGAGGTGTGGGGAATCAAATCTGGTTCTCAGATTAAAGTCCACCTCAACCACTATACCAAACTGGCTTGACCTTGCTTGGCTTCAAAGATCTGATGAGATCAGGCTAGCCTAGGCTGACCAGACGTCCCGCTTTTGGCGGGACAGTCCCGCCTTCAAACAATTTGTCCCGCGTCCCGCGGGTTATTTCAATTGTCCCGATTTTTGGGAGGCTGCCGCACTGAAACCTGGGGCACAAGGCAGTGCGGCAGCCTCCTGCGCAGGTGCAGTGGCCACGGGAGCACGTTTGGCCAGCCGCTCGGGCCTCTGTCACAGGGCAGGAAACGGCAAGCCCCAGAAGGCAGTGCGCTCCTGCGGCCGCGCCCCTACCCCCCGTCCCGGTTCGCAAAGGTGACCATCTGGTCACCTTAGGCTAGCCTGAGCTATCCAAGGGAAGGCTGAGCTTTCATCCCAGCCCATTTTAATTGCCCCAGTGCTACTGGGGGATCCTTGTGTAACCCCTATTCTCCACATCTGTGTCCCTGCCAATTAAACACAATTGAAAGAGTGGGACATGGGTTATGATATAGCCCATTTTAGAAGGACTTCACTTCCACATATCTCACCCTTACTGTACCCAAATTCCCAGGAAGATCTTCTTTGCAGGCTGCTCCAATGAAATCATCTCTTCTAAAGTGACCAAATTCTATGCTGAGACTTTGTCCGTAAGAAAACAGATGATCCAAACTTTTTAATAACGTTTATGAATAAATTACCAACCAATAAGACTATGCATTTTCATCTTTGTATCTTAATTTTACATTTTTATGTAAACTGTGGTTGTTGACTGATCTCTTGACTGTAATAATGATTGATTGATTGATTGATTGATTGACAGACAAGTACCATCAGCCTCCATGCCCTCCTGACCACAGAAGGCAGACCACGAGGAAGCCGGTAAGCATGATTTGACAGTGTGTTCCTGCATTGCAGGGATTGGACTTGATGGCCCTTGGGGTCTCTTCCAACTCTATGACTCTATGATGATATCACATGTGCCCATGTAGCACAGTAAATCTGTGCATGCCATTTGCTGATATTCACACATGCTATTTAAAAACAATTGTAAAAATATTTCAGTGGGTATTATTGTCTGTGTTATCACAGGTGCTATCCAACCATTGCCCAAGACAGTCACATTTTAAAAAGTCCTGAAATATACTGGGTTCACTTTTTGATATGATCCAAAGAGGCATCCCAGATTTTTATAAGCAATTTTTTTCAGAGGCTTCAATACTACTGAAACAATTGTTCCCCCAGTGATGGTAGTTTATCCCCAAACAAGAATACAATATCATGTCCACATCTCTGAAAATGTCTGTGCAAGAATTTAGGAGACACTCTCGGCTCTCATCATGACTGTGAGTCATGTGGGCAACTGCATTTGCAAAACACTTTGGGGTCCTTTGCGTTTTCATCCATACAAAAGCCCCACAGATTGCTATTATCCATTAATCCCCTCAAGGAAGGAAAATGTTGGAATGGGCCTTTGAGCAACCACAATGCAAGATTGCAGCCTGCTTTCCCCTTAACAAACCACAACCCTCCCGATAGCAGTTGGTGGCATTTCCCCTCCTCACTTTCAGAATGATCCTGAGACCCGTACAAGTTTATTGCTCGGAATCGGCTTTATTACACTAACTTCAGAGCAATTCAGATGTGCTTTAACTCCAAACCTCTCTCTGCCTGCAGATTTATTTGTCAGTGCTAGACGCTGTCATCAGATTGAAGGTTATGCTTCGAAGTAACTAATTGCCTGTGGACAAACAAAGGGCCGGCATGATGCTGTTCCATCCAGAACAAACCAGTCATATCGGTCCTGTTCCTGGGCCACGGAGGAAAGTTGAACTTTTTTCTGCACAAACAAGTGGTGCATTCCTTGCCGGCCACAATTGACTCATTGGTAATTATTACACTTGGAGTTCATACATGTATCCACAAGTTTGGAAACTTTTCTCAGGTGATGTACAGAGCATGTCGTCTAATGTGAAGCAAATGTTTGCATCAATCCCCTTATAATTAAAGGCAGGATTCCCCTCATTATCAATTCACCCATTTCATATTTCGGTTGTTTTGCCTGCCACACTTTTCTGCAACAGGGGTTTAAGCAGTGGTGGGATCCAAAAATTTTAGTAACAGGTTCCCATGGTGGTGGGATTCAAACAGTGGCGTAGTGCCAATGAGGCTGGGCGGGGCACAACGGGGGCGTGGCCGGGCATTCTGGGGGCGGGGCATTGCTGGACGGGGCTGTGGCAAGGACGCAGCCGCTGCACCAGTCCTTAGGCGGGAAACGAATGCACGCAGGCGCAGGCTGCCATGCACGCCGGTGCACCTCCTGCTAGACTGCTTCAAGTTGTGCGTGCTACTGCTGAGAGGAGGGGCGTAACTAAGGCAAAAGTCACATGGCAAAATCACCAATTAGTAACCCCCTCTCGGCACACACAAATAATTAGTAACCTACTCTCGGGAACCTGTGAGAACCTGCTGGATCCCACCTCTTCGTTTAAGTCTTCTCCTTGAGCCAGGTCTCTGATCAAAAATGCCCCCCTCTGATCAGTTTCAAACAGGCACAATATGGACGCCTGTCCATCCTCCACACTGAGCATTAAAGCAGCCTGGAAATTTCTGGACAGGACAATGTCACAAGCTGAAGAGTTCACTCCTCCCCTTTCCACGCCTGCTTTTTAGAGCCTCAGCACCAGTCTGGTATTCCAATGACAACTCATATCATGTGTTTAGCTCTAGGCGTGGGGAGATCCCGACTCAATGATGAAGATTCACTCGTTGACATTGGGATGGTGACTCCCCCAATGTAACCTACTTTACAGGATTATTGTGAGAAGGACGAGAGAGTGAACTATTGAAAAAATATGTGACATAAAGAATATTATGTTTAAAAGGTTTGCAGTTGCCCATGTCTAGAGTGCCACCCTTTCATTGTCATGTATACCACACCACGTTATGGGCTACCAAAAAGACGAATAAGTGGGTTCTAGATCAAGTCAAGCCTGTAATCTCCTTAGAAGTTAAACTACTGAACTGAGGTTATCGTCCTTTGGTCATATTATGACAAGTGGAAAAGACAATAATGCCAAGAAAAGTCAATGGTAGCATGAAAAAAACAGGAAGACCCAACATGAAATGGATTGATGTGTCAGCTTGCAAGTCCTTAGCAAGGCTGCTAACGATAGGACATTTTGAAGATCGTTGATGTATAAGGTCGCCGCAGGTCAGAAGCAACTGGACAGCATTCAACAGACACTGTGCCACCCACCTGTATTGCACTGAACAACAACAGGTGTTTGCAACAAGGAGGTTATAACCCATCATTGGGCACAAGGGAGGCAACAGAGGAAGTCAAAGATGGTGGAAGTAGAAGTGACTAGATGAAGAATATCAAATCAGTCCCGTTCCACGTATTTAGGCTTACATTTTAGTAGGGGAGTAGAATTGTGCTAAAGGCTTCCCAGAGAAGGTAGGTTTTGAAAGGGATTTGAAGCGTTTGGGACTCTTTAGTTTGGAGAGGAGACGTCTGAGGGGGGATATGATTGAAATATATAAAATTATGCATGGGACAGAAAATGTTGATAGAATTTTTTCTCTCTTTCTCACAATACTAGAACCAGGGGGCATACATTGAAAATGCTGGGGGGAAGAATTAGGACTAATAAAAGGAAACACTTCTTCACGCAATGTGTGATTGGTGTTTGGAATAAGCTGCCACAGGAGGTGGTGATGGCCACTAACCTGGTTAGCTTTAAAAGGGGCTTGGACAGATTTATGGAGTAGAAGTCAATTTATGGCTACCAATCTTGATCCTCTTTGATCTGAGATTGCAAATGCCTTAACAGACCAGGTGATCGGGAGTAACAGCCGCAGAAGGCCATTGCTTTCACCTCCTGCATGTGAGCTCCCAATGACACCTGGTGGGCCACTGCGAGTAGCAGAGAGCTGGACTAGATGGACTCTGGTCTGATCCAGCTGGCTTGTTCTTATGTTCTTATGTTCTTAAGACAGTGAGGCTACTTTATATTTACCAGGCAGTTACAGGCAGGAAGGCAGCTAGGGAGAAAAAGGCCCTTTGTAGTAAAGGTCACAGGCAGAGACCACAATGGGGGATGAGAATGGAGCATGGAATAAGGGTGAGGCACTTACACCGATTCCAGGAGCAGACAGGAAGCCAGCATTTAAATGGTTCAAGGAATTTGAAGAAGGGTGTTGTCACATGATCGGGGGACAAGCAAGGAAGCAAAACATCCATGACTCGCCTTTGCACGTCTGGGAATATGGGGCCAATTCCCAAAGGCCCAAAGAGGCACATGCTCTGGCACCTCTTGCATTAGAGTTTAAACATCAGCACTTTGATAGTCAGCAACAACACTGTAAAGAATCCCAGCAGGGAGGCCACGAAGTCACCGGGCCGAGACGGTTTCGCTCAGAACCGACCAGTTTCCCTTGACAGAAGCAGCCGCAGGAAAATTAGCAGCCCGGCAGAAAGGAGAAGGTGACAAACAGGGTCAACGCCTTTCCCTCTCTTCATCTGACAGGAGACACAACAGAGAGCCCCGCAAGCCACGGCTGTCTCCGCTGACGGACAGGTGTGACGACAAGCCCTGAGACCTGGATGGCAGCCGTGCTCCTTGAAAGTGAGCAGGGCGACAAGAGTCACACAAATAAATGGCCCAGATGTGACATATCTGCTGTTCCACAGCGCAACGAGCTTCCCAGCAGCCTCGCCGTTACAGGACTGTCGGGGAGAGCTGGCAGCTCTACTGTGCAATTATGATCATGCAGCCGCAGAACGGGCACTGATTCGTTCAGTCGGCCATGCAGAAGTCAAACGATTCGGCCTGCGTGAGGTGACGGTTTGTCCCGCCACACCACCAAGGCTGCCTTGACAGTTTGAGGAAACAGATCCGCCAGGGATTCCGGCCCAGTCACAGAATCCTGAGAGCCTAATGCTAGGGGCCTAAGGAGAACCCTGCTGGATCGGCCCCAAGGTCGAGCAAGCTGTTTCCAACAGTGGTCAGCCAAATGATTACAGCCGCCCACAACAAAGCTGTTTGTGCCACACTGGATTGGGTACAGGGTCTTCTCCCTCAGCCGTTTTGAAAAGTAACACAACTCTGCCCCTTGAATAGCCAGCCAGGACATAAGGGCGATTTCCCACTGGCGATTAATCCTGGGATAGTCATCCAAAATATCCAGGTTTCCTTGCGATCTCCCCACTGCCAAAATGTGGAGCACAGATCAGTCCCGTTTCTGGCGCCCCCCCCCCCCCCTTATCACGGGATTTTCCTGGATCTGTTTGTATTTGCACCTTTTTGAAAAACACTAATAGGAGATGAGGGCTACACATTTGAGGGTCCACAACTTTGGCCCCCATGAACCAAACTTCACAAAACCTGGGTGGTATCGTCAGCAGGGTCTCCTGCTAATACCACCCAGGTTTTGTGAAGTTTGGTCCAGGGGGTCCAAAGCTATGGACTCCCAAAGGGGGTGCCCCTATCTCCCATGGTTTCCAATGGAAGCTAACAGGAGATGGGGGCTACACATTTAAGGGTCCATAACTTTGGTCCCCATGAACCAAACTTCACAAAACCCTAGGTGGTATCACCAGGAGGATCTCCTAAAGATACCCTGAAATTTTGGTGCTGCTAGCTTAACAATTGCACCCCTGACAGCAGGCACCCCGCCCCCCCAAGTGGCAGACCTAGATGTCCTCACTAGAAACAGGCTGCAGTGAGGATGTTGGAACCTGGATGAAAAGGTGCCGATTCTTTTGAAACTTGGTTGTATCTAGATTAAATTTTCAGTGGGAATTCGGCCACAAGAAAAGGGGTTGAGATCCATATCTCCTGGATTAGCAAACTTGCGTCAAATGATGTACTGGAACACATTGCCAGTCTCTGCAGAGCAACTCTCATTGCCTTCCCATCCTTGGTCATCTCTGATTTGAGAAGTAACTAGCCCTTATTCTCTTTAGCTTCCAAAATCTGATGAGACTGGGCTGGGCTATCCAGACCAGAGCATTTGGGCCATGTCCAGTCATAAACTAAATGGGATAAACTTCTCATCCACGCAAACATTTGAGTTCAAGGAACCTGACGCAAGGCAAGGACAAACCCTGACCCACGCAGGGTCCCCAGTTCTGCCTTCGTTGGTGTGCACTGGGCTGCTTGCTTAATAGTGAAAAGACGCTGACCACAATCTGCCGGGAAAAGAGGAAACCACTCAGACAAGATAATCAAAGAGGGAGAACAGAAAGACACCTAACCCTGTGGGGGATCTGGCGCAAAGTACTGATTGAAGTACCCACAGGAGGAAAAGCATTTAGCTATTAAGCAAAGCACCCTGGCCCTGACGTTTCATGCACACCCAGCTCTTAACCTGTTGATCTGCTCTCTCAAAAAGCAACAAACAGCTCCCCTCGGGCACCTTGCGACCTCCTCGAGAAAGGTGTTTAGAGAAGGTCGAAAGGGGCGAAATCGCTCAGGGAGAAACACGCCTCCATGTATCTGGTAAAGCAAACCTAAAGCAAACCAGCAATTTAATAACGTGAGAGTGATCATTTCGGTACAAAGTAATGGGGGCAAATTGAGGAGGCATCCGTAAACGCTGCGGAAAGGTTTCACAGGGCAAATGGGAGAAGATTTGGTGTGGAAGTCGAGAAGGACTGGAGCGCCCTGAATGGCTACCAGCACTTGGACAGGAAGAAAGTAACTGGGGCCTGAACAGAACCCCTCAACCAGCTGCTTGGCCAAATCTAGACCCCCTGGTGAATTAATTGTATTTTTTTTCATACAGCTCGCACACATCAGGGTGAAACAACAAGGGCGTCGCTTCATGAATTGGTGCCTGAAGCTCACCCTGGGTGCTGCACCTCCCCTCCTCCAACAGTTACACTCATTGACAGGCTGGGGCACAGTTGAACACTGGCAAGTGGGGCTCACCCTGCCCCCAATTCCACGTGGAGATTGGGAGCGGGCCCAGCTTGGTCACCCCTGCCTCCATCTCCACAGGGAGTTTGAGTGTGGGACAAGACAGCTGGCCCCACCCCAAATCTCCAAGAGAAGATGGGGGACATGAAGAAGCGGAGGAGGAGGAGGAGGAGGAGGAGGAGGAGGAGGAGGAGGAGGAGGAGGAGAAGGAGGAGGAGGAGGAGGAAGAGGAGGAGGAGGAGTTTGGATTTATACCCCACCTTTCTCTCCTGTAAGGACACTCCAGGTAGCTTACAAGCTCCTTTCCCTTCCTCTCCCCACAACAGACACCTTGTGACGCAGGTGGGGCTGAGAGAGTTCAGAAGAACTGTGACTAGCCCAAGGTCACCCAGCAGGAATTTAGGAGTGTGGAAACACATCTGGTTCCCCAGATAAGCTCTGCCACTCAAATGGAGGAGTGGGGAATCAAACCCGGTTCTCCAGATTAGAATTCACCTGCTCTTAACCACTACACCACGCTGGTTTTTTTGGTGTAGCCTTTTTTGAAAAGGATTTCTTTGGAAGGTTACAAGATAATGGGCCATTGTGAAGATATACAAAGTCATTCAACAACCAGGGAATGACAGCCCATGTGAATATGGTTTAATATTAATTTTGTTTTGAGTCCCTTGTAGAGGGACTATTTGTTTTATGTTTCTTTGTAATAAGCTTGTGCAGGTACTGTTCATGTTAAACAGTATAAAAGCTTAGTCGTAATTGTCTATGCCTACTGAATATCAGAGACATTGGTACATTAATACTAGTATAGAGGGTTTTTTTGGGAAGGTTAACCCTAGAGCACAGGTGTCAAACTCGTGGCCCTCCAGATGTTATGGATTACAGTTCCCATCATCCCCTGCCAGCTAACAGGGGATGATGGGAACTGTAGTCCATAACATCTGGAGGGCCACGAGTTTGACACCTATGCCTTAGAGCAGTGGTGGCGAACCTTTGGCACTCCAGATGTTATGGACTACAATTCCCATCAGCCCCTGCCAGCATGGCCAATCTTATATATGTCTTCTTTGACTCCTGTCTCCTTCATCCAATTCTCATAACCTGTCCATATCTTCATTATTTAATTCTGTTTTTCTTGCCATGTTTGATTCTTTGATAATATTTCAAAAATGTCTAATGTCACTTGTTCCCATATATATTCCAACCATTTCTAAATCATCCATTTTTTCTTATCTTTCCATCCAAACGCTATCACTGCATGTATTGCTCTAATCAACGTGTTATACATATTTCTACATCGTATATCTATTTTTTCATCATCAATTATTCCCATAAATAATAGATCATTTCTTAATTCCACTTTATTTTGACAAGAACGGAACTTTGTACTCTACGTTAATTGATCCGGAATTTGATCTGGCTGGTGCAATCCATGGCTTATAGCTTCGTACCTTTTCTTGGGGATTGGTTGTGGGGGAAAGTTACATAAGAACATAAGAACATAAGAACAAGCCAGCTGGATCAGACCAAAGTCCATCTAGTCCAGCTCTCTGCTACTCGCAGTGGCCCACCAGGTGCCTTTGGGAGCTCACATGTAGGATGTGAAAGCAATGGCCTTCTGCGGCTGTTGCTCCCGATCACCTGGTCTGTTAAGGCATTTGCAATCTCAGATCAAAGAGGATCAAGATTGGTAGCCATAAATCGACTTCTCCTCCATAAATCTGTCCAAGCCCCTTTTAAAGCTACAACAGCAGCCCGGTGAATGCCGTTTACCAGGGAGTGAGGGCCAGGCTGGAAGAGGCAGGAGACGTCAGCCACGCTGTTTGCCACTGGAGTAGAGGCTTCCCTTATGGCCCTTTGCTGACGTTGCCAGTGACATGTCATGCCCTTCATTGCCCAGTCAACTTCCAGCCCCATGCCCGGGGGAGATGGTTTCATTCATTAGCTAGATAGCACACTTGAGGCCTGCCTCTTGGAGCCTGGCTCTCTTTTGACGTCAGTTGCCTGTTGGAACCTTTCCAGAAGCAGCCGGCCAGCGTTGCCGTTTTCTTCTCCCCATCCTGGTGGCTGCAGAGCTTCAGTGGCTGCTGCTATATTTACAGCTAAGCGTAGCTACTTGCATGAGAAGGCTGTGCTTGGCTGTGTCTTCTCCGTTTCTCTCCTTGCAACATCAAAGCAACTGAGCCTGCTCCGGAGTGAGGAAGGCCAGAAGAATTTGCATACGTGGTGTTATTACTTATCCATATTTGATGGCCTGTCACACCTGTCACATTCTTTTACGGCATCACAATTACGCACAGATGAAACAGGCGTTCCCGCTTCACATTTATAACCTGTGCACAGGATTGTATCCAAACCTATATAGCTGCCGCTTGTGATTGACAGGGGCTTTCCAGCATCATTAGTTCGCTCTTCTGAGATCCTTTAATTGGAGGTACTGGGGATTGACCCTGGGACCATTGAATGCTAAGCTTGTGCTCCACCATTGAGCTGAATGGAAGTAGGAAATTGTATCTATAAGACAACAATGAATGAACTTACTGCTGTTTGGTTAAAGAAAAGTAAAACATAATATTAGGGGAGGGTGGGAGGAAAAAAAGGGAAAATGTATTGTTTGGAAATTATATCAGAAAGATGTAAATAGAATGATTATTTCAAATTATACAATAAAAATATATTTTTTAAAAAAGTTCCGTTCTTGTCTGAACTTTGTGCTATATATTAATTGATCCAGAAGCATTAGCACCCATTCCCACCCTTGAGAAGATTCGTTTCCTCACAGGATTGCTAGCCTATACCCCTCTTTCATCACTCACCTTCTAGGTAGGATTGCCAGCTTCCCAAGAAATACCTGGAGATTTTGGGGGCGGAGTCTGAGGAGGGGAGGGGATAATATCAGACAGCCCACCTTCCAAAGTAGCCCTTTTACTCCAGGGAAACTGCTCTCTGCTGCCTGGAGATCAGTAGTAATGGCAGGGGCTCTCCAGCCACTACCTGGAGGTTGGCAACCCTAATTCTAGGGCTGAGCTGAATTTTCTTGGGGGAGCATTTTGGGCATCAAAAAAGGGGGCTCCCCAGGAACCTGTTCTGCATTAGAAGAAGAAGAAGAGTTTGGATTTATATCCCCCCTTTCTCTCCTGCAGGAGACTCTCCTTGCCCTTCCCCCCTCACAACAAACACCCTGTGAGGTAGGTGGGGCTGAGAGAGCTCCGAGGAGCTGTGACTAGCTCAAGGTCACCCAGCTGGCGTGTGTGGGAGTACACAGGCTAATCTGAATTCCCCAGATAAGCCTCCACAGCTCAGGTGGCAGAGCTGGGAATCAAACCCGGTTCCTCCAGATTAGATACATGAGCTCTTAACCTCCTATGCCACTGCTACAATTATGTGATGAATTTTTAAAAGAAACTTTCTTCTTCTGGCTGACTACATGAGACAACCAATCAGGGATCACGTGAAATGACTTCACGAAGATGAACATCAGGCAGAGATCAGTGCTCCAGGTTCGTGCTCTGAATGGCAGAACTTGCTTCCACTTTTCAGGCCTCTCAAACTCTTGTGATGTGGCAGCCAAGAAAGCCAATGCAATTCTGGGATGCACCAATAAGTGTACAGTGTCTAGATCGAGGGAAGTAATTGTACCACTCTACTCTGCATTGGTCAGACCTCCCCTAGAGTACTGAGTTCAGTTCTGGGCACTGCAATTTAAGGATATTGACAAGCTGGAAAGTGTCCAGAGGAGGGCAATCAAAATGGTAAAAAGTCTGGAATCCGTGCCCTACAAAGAGAGACTTAGGGAGCTGGGGATGTTTAGTCTGGTGAAGCGAAGGTTAAGGTGGACATGATAGCTATGTTTAAATATTTGAAGGGATGTCATGTCGTAGAGGGAGCAAGCTTGTTTTCTGCTGCCTCAGAGACTAGGACCAGGAGTAATGGGTTCAAGGTGCAGGAAAAGAGATTCCACCTAAACATCAGAAAAAAACTTCCTGACAATAAGGGCTGTTCGACAGTGGAATGCACTACCTCAGAATGGGGTGGAGTCTCCTTCTTTGGAGGTTTTTAAACAGAGGCTGGATGGCCACCTGTCAGGAGCGCTTTGATTGTGTGTTCCTGCATTGCTGGGGGTTGGTCTTGATGACCCTTGGGGTCTCTTCCAACTCTATAATTCTATTATTCTTGCTGAAACAAGAGGAGTGCATTTTGCCAGGGGGCTTTGCAAAATGCTCTGCCTTTCGTTTTGGCTCAGTTCTGATTGAGATGACAGGAGGCCGGCTCTGTTGCTTTTGTTTTGCCCTCCTCCCTAAGGAAAGCTGATTTTGGACGGCCTGGACTTGTTGTTTCCCCCCATCCCTCTTGGGCTCTAGATCTCTCTCCCCTTCTTTCCCTTCCACTAGAAAAGACAATATTGCAAAGGCCCTGTGCGCACGTGCAGAAGAATGCACTTTCAATCCACTTTCACAATGTTTTGCAAGTGGATTTTGCTATTCCGCACAGTAAAATCCAGGTGCAAAGAGCATTGAAAGTGGATTATTCTGGGTGTGCGGAAGAGGCCCACGAGAAGTTGAAGGCTGCAGGAAAACAGGAAGACTCAGCATGTAATGGACTTGAGCAAGACAGTAGATGATAGGACATTTTGAAGTTCATTAATTCATAGAGTTGTTATAGGTTGGAAGCAAGTTGACAGTACTTAACACACACACACACACACACACACAAAACCCCTCACTGGTCTGACTTACTTGTTGAGAATGTGCCATCAGTATGGACAGGAGGGGTAGAAGGAAGGAAAGGTGGGTGTCCAACAAAGAAAGACCGCAGGGACCGTTCAGAGAGGAGGGGAGATCGCTGGGCAGGGATGTTCTCACAGCTCCCCACGCTGTTGTGGATCTTGAGGTTCAAGGGTTTGTTCTTTTTCTTTGCTCTGAGAGAGAAGGAGAGGGAAAGAGTCAGGAGGAGAAACACACAAGGAAGACAAGACCTTTTTTTTCCAGTGGGTTACCATGGCTGAGAAAGCAAGGGGAGACCAGAACACACAAAGAGAGGTGTTGGATCAGGCCAAGCATCCTCTCTCCAACGGTGGCCAGCTCTACAGCAAAAAAGGGAGTCTATTACCAAGAAAGACATGCCATAAAATAAACATACCTTCACACTTCATAAATCAGACACTTAATCTCTCAACACATCTGGTAAAACACAGTCAGGCTAACCACAGTGCCTGCGTGTCACTCTAAACTGCTCCCTTAAATTCATTATTTAAAAAAAACAGCTGAAATATATAATGTGTATCTTGAAATATTAACATTATCAACATCAAGGTTCTATTTAGCGACTGGATGGAACAATTCTCTGTCCAGCCGCTGAAATCAACCCTAATGACTTAAGGAGGAAATACTGGTGGTGATCCTGAGCTGGAGAGAGTTCTGCTTGTAGACTCCTCATCCGACATCTTACACAAAGTACAGGAGAATAATTTTATTCTCGTGCAGTAAAGGCTACAGAAGTGCCTGTGATTAGACTTCCATCCATCCGCTAGTGAAATCTTATACTTTTGCAGTAAGAGACCAGTGCCCTGACCTGGTGGGGCTAGTCTGATCTTATCAGACCTCAGAAGCTAAGCAGGGTTGGCCCTGGTTAGTACTTACATGGGAGACTACCAAAGAAGTCCAGGGCTGCTACACAGAAGCAGGCAACGGCAATTCACTTGTGTTCCTCTCTTGCCTTGAAAACCCTGCAATTTTACCATAAGTTGGCTGCCATTTTGGCAGCCCTTTCTATCACCAAGGGACCAGAATACAATCTCAGCTAAGAAGTTGAGTTTGGAAGTGGGAAATCTGGGATAGTCCCAACTATATAGCTCTTTGGGTGACCTACAAGTTCACAAGTCTCAGCTTCACCTCCCCTGCAGGATCATTGTGAAGCAGAATGCAGTTTAGGACTCCTTAGAGGAGCAGAGGGATACAAATAAGTGTCTTGAGAGGTGGTAAGGGAAAAAGTTCACTCCTGGTCCAAAGGTGCTCTTGTTTTGCCCCAAAACACAAGGAATTACTTCATATTGAGATAATAACAGTTCATTCAGCTTGTCTGTTCTGACAGGTAACCGGAGACCGAAGTCTGTGGGTGTGATGCCAAGGGATCTGACCTTTGCTACAGGTCCTCCAGATCATTGGACTTTTGCTACGAGTCCTCCAGAGCACTGTGAGGATTGAGCGAAAATGAGCATTTGCATATTTTGAAATTTACCCGCCAAGTTCACATTTTGCTGTTCAGACTCAGAGCATGGCATTTCAAAATTCTAATTCTGAAGAATGTGCAATTTCAAAATCATTTCCTGGTATCTCATCTGTTTGACATTGGCAGGAGTCAACCATGAAATCCAAGAAGCAGTCAACTATCAAATCACGTTGCAGGTGAAATGCCATTGTATGCCAGCTACCATGTACAGTGAGTTATTCATTGCTGCTGCATGCCAACTACAGAAGGCTGTTTTAAAAAAAATCAGGGTCAATTAACAAATATTTGTTTTATTTGCAGGAATTTATGTCTCGCTTTTCAACAGAAGTACCTCAAGATGTATTACAAAAACAATTAAAACAATAAAATCAGAATCTACAGATTAAAAAGGGAGCAAAAAAATCTGGATTTAAGAAACCACAGTCAGCCCAGAATACTTAATAGCAAAACCCTATCTTAAAACCCACATGGACAACGGACACCATACAAAATTTGTTTGGAAGTAGCTACCAGCCTCACTTTACGTTGAACAACCAGAAAATTAGCCCCTTGCAGGTTTCAATGAAGATACTCAGATTAATATCCTTTATTTTTATTTTATTCGATTTATAACCTGCCCTCTGCTAACCACATTCAGGCGCAGAGTGGCATACAACATGTAAAATCTTACACTAAAATGTTAAAAACAGTAATCATAAATAAAGATGGTGTAAACAAACTAGCCCAGTGGTGGCGAACCTATGGCACGGGTGCCAGAGGTGGCACTCAGAACCCTCTCTATGGGCACGTGCGCACAGAGTTCATCATGTAGGGGGAGTAGAAAATCACACACACACACACACACACACACACATCTAGGCTGGCCTCGCTTCTGAGTAAACCCTCCTAGGGTCGTGATTCACCCATTCGAAGCATTGCATGGTTGCTTCACCAATCTTACTCCCGAGTAACGCACAGAGCAAACCGTGTTTTCTAAACTAAAACCTCAGTATTCAGGTTAAATTGCCGTGTTGGCACTTTGCGTTAAATAAGTGGGTTTGGGGTTGCAATTTGGGCACTTGGTCTCGAAAAGGTTCGCCATCACTGAACTAGCCATACCAGAGGGAGGGGACCAGGGATACACCAGATCCCAATATACAAGATGCTCATGCAGACTGTCCACAGAAGTTGGTGGATAGTGGTGGGAGGCCTGCTGAATGGAATAGGATTGCAGGTGGCCTGGTGGAACATCTTCATCCCACAGGCCCTGCAGAATTGATTAAGCTACCTCAGGGGCTTGATGCCATCTGACAGAGAGATCCACCAGACTGGAGCCAGGGCTGAGAAAACCCTGGCTCTGGTTGAGGCCCACTTAATATCTCTAGGGCCAGGGACCGCCAGTAAATTTTTGTTGGATGAGCATAAAGCTTTCCACAGGCAATATGGGGAAATGTGATCCCAGAGATATGAAGGTCCCAGACTGCTCAAGGCATTGAAAGTCAAGACTAATACCTTGAATCTGATCTGGAAATCAACCAGTCTGATCTTATCTTGAATCTGATCTGGAAATCAACTAATGCAGTCAAGCGCATCATGAGAGTAACATGCTCCCTCACTGAAGTACCGGTGAGGAGCCCCGCCACTGCACGTTGAACCAGCTTTAGTTTCCGGATCAACCTCAAGGGCAGGTCCATGTAAAGTGAGTTGCAGTAGTCTAGCCTGGAGGTGCCCACTGCATGAATCACTGTGGTGAGGTTGGTAGGGGAGAGATGAGGAGTCAACTGGCTTGTCGAAGATGATAAAAGTCTGCTTTTGCAACGTGTGCAACCCATGCCTCCTTAAAGAGGTCTACAGAGTTACACCCAGACTCCTTAATGGAAGAGGCAGGATGAAAAGCCACTCTGTTAAATCACAGTAGTTGGAAACCCTCCATCAAAAGATGGCCAAAGGGCCTCCAGTTCACTTACTGTCTCAACTGTGGCCAGCAGGTCCTGGTGCAGCATCAAGATTTTGTCTGTGAAAAAGCTTGCAAAAGAGCTCACGAATTCACTACTTTTAGATCCCATAGTTAGGGATATCAGTGACCAAATTAAGAACGTAAGAACACAAGAACTAGCCTGCTGGATCAGACCAGAGTCCATCTAGTCCAGCACTCTGCTACTCGCAGTGGCCCACCAGGTGCCTTTGGGAGCTCACATGCAGGGTGTGAAAGCAATGGCCTTCTGCTGCTACTGCTCCTGAGCACCTGGTCTGCTAAGGCATTTGCAATCTGAGATCAAGGAGGATCAAGATTGGGAGCCAGAGATCGACTTCTCCTCCATAAATCTGTCCAAGCCCTTTTAAAATTACTTTAAACAAGTGTGCTGGGCATGAGCTAGCAGATGCAACAGAGGAAGCAAAGAATGTTTTCTTCACCCTCTTAGTTGCCATCTCATAAGATCTCATAAACGCCCTACAAGACACTCTTGCAGCTTTGTCAAGAGTGTGCCACCCCAAGCCTGCCCCTCCTTATTTGATCGTCACAACAACCTTGCAAAGTAACTTAGCCTGAGAGAGCATGTGCTTGGTTCAAGGTGACCTAGTAAGTTTTGTGATGAAATGGGAATTTAAATCCAACTGTCCCCAGCCCAAGTCCAGAACTAACCACTGCACTAGAGAGGTTGTCAGCACGGGGAAGACGGCACTCTTGTGAAATACTGAAATCAAGAATAATTTGGTGCCAAATATTTGATGAACATTAAGCACAGCTGATTCTAGTGTCTGCGGAGAAGAATTTCCGACTCCTAAGCTGTTTGAGACCTATGTAAATCTTACACTTCCTTCATACCAAGGATAAACCTACTCTCCAAGTCTTAAGGTTTCTCTCTCTGAAACATAATACCTTCTGCCCTCTTGTGGTAGAAATTAAACACAGAGGCGTGAAAGTACAAAGACCAGAGTTTGGCCATTTGGGCATGGATATTTCTCCATTAACTCTTCACAATTTATCCTGCCACGGCAGTGATTCCTGCTTTACGTAGGGAATGGAGCGATGCATCTTATCCCTTCACCTCCCTTCTCATATACCAAAGTGACAGGAGTTTTTAGGAACTGGATGGCTCCATCCATCTCTGTCTCCATTCAATTCCCATCCTCGCTGAGAGCTTCCCCTCTTTCAACCGTGCAGTTCGGCTGAGCAGTTCAGAGCTTAGTTCTAAGCAAACACATTGTTAATGTCCCTGTGCTCAGACAAGTGTGATGAGATGGGACACACTATGAAATGTTTTACTGAAATAGGATCGGTGAAAGAGGTTGGGCACTGGAAGGGGGGGGGGAAGCAACCCACATTCTGATACTGGAGATACTACAGTCTGTATTTGTCGGTCTTGCAATACAATTGGGGAATAGCATGCCATGGGGGTTATTGGAGGAGGAGGAGGAGTTTGGATTTATATCCCCCCTTTCTCTCCTGCAGGAGATTCAAAGGGGCTTACAATCTCCTTGCCCTTCCCCCCTCACAACAAACACCCTGTGTGGTGGGTGGGGCTGAGAGAGCTCCGAGAAGCTGTGACTAGCCCAAGGTCACCCAGTTGGCATGTGTGGGAGTGTACAGGCTAATCTGAATTCCCCAGATAAGCCTCCACAGCTCAGGCGGCAGAGCTGTGAATCAAACCCGGTTCCTCCAGATTAGATACATGAGCTCTTAACCTCCTACGCCACTGCTGCTCCTATTGGTTAGGCATTGAGCTGAAATATGCTTTTGCTAGGTGTGCACGCCACAAACATCTCTGTGCAAAACTGAGGCCCCTTCTGCATATGCAGGATAATGTACTTTCAATCCACTTTCAATCCACTTCACAGCTGGATTTTACTGTGCGGAATAGCAAAATGCACTTGCAAGCACCTAAGCTGTCTCATATTGAGTCTGGCCACTGTTCCGTCAAGTTCAGCATTACCTGCTCTGGCAGCAGAACTCCATGGTCATGTCAGCTTCTAGGGAGAGTTCAAGGGTTTCACATTAATTACTACCCAATTCTTTTCAGTTAGAGATGCCAGGGACTGAGCTTGCATGCACAGCAAATGCAAAAGAGCCAGCGTGGTGTAGCGGTTAAGTAGGTGCACTCTAATCTGGAGAACCGGGTTTGATTCCCCACTCTGCCACTTGAGCTGTGGAGGCTTATCTGGTGAACTAGATTAGCTTGTGCACTCAAACACGTGCCAGCTGGGTGACCTTGAGCTAGTGACAGTTCTTCCGAGCTCTCAGCCCCACTCACAGGGTGTTTGTTGTGGGGGAGGAAGGAGATTGCAAGCCCCTTTGAGTCTCCGACAGGAGAGAAAGGGGGGATATCAATCCAAACTCTTCTTCTTCAAATGCTTTACAACTGCGTCACAGCCCAACCCCATGTCAGCAGGGCAAAATATTGAGTTTTCTCCATTGCTGCTACATTTTCAGCAACTGTTTCCAAACATTTGTTTGAAATGTGGTCTTAGGGGAAGAATTTTATGGATACCACAAACATTCAAAAAGACAAAGAAGCGGGCACTAGATCAAATCAAGCCTGAACTCTCCCTGGAACCTGAAATGACTACATGGAGGCTGTCGCGTTTTGGTCACATGATGAGAAGACAAGAATCACTGGAAAAGACAATAATGCTAAAAAAAAGTTGAAGGCAGCAGGAAAAGAGGAATACCCAACATGAGATGGACCGACCCAATCAAGGAAGCTAGAGCACTCAGTTTGCAAGGCCTAAGCAAGGCTGTTAATGACAGGACATTTCGGAGGTATTGATTTATAGGACTGCTGTTAAGTCAGAAGCAACTTAATGGCACTTACACACATCATGACCACCAGTTTCAGTTTTTAAAATCCCAGTTTCTCCCCACTTCGAGCAAATCTGGAGTTCCCTTTCCCCAGGTGATCTAATATAATATTTAAGAAGAAGAAGAATAATTTGGATTTATATCCCCCCCCCTTTCTCTCCTGCAGGAGACTCAAAGGGGTTTACAATCTCCTTGCCCTTCCCCCCTCACAACAAACACCCTGTGAGGTAGTTGGGGCTGAGAGAGCTCTGAGAAGCTGTGACTAGCCCAAGGTTACCCAACTGGTGTGTGTTGGAGTGCACAGGTTAATCTGAATTCCCCAGATAAGCCTCCACAGCTCAGGTGGCAGAGCTGGGAATCAAACCCGGTTCCTCCAGATTAGATACACGAGCTCTTAACCTCCTACACCACTGCTGCTCCTCAACCTTTCCATGTGACTCTTTTTTGTAATTAATTGCATTTAAGTGCCATAAAAACGAAAAGGGCATATTCAAACACCCCTGTTTTCAAACACACTCCCAAATTTCTGGTTGCTGGAATGTGGAAACTGGACCAGAAGGTCTGTGTATAAAAATCCTCACTGGTAAAGTCGGGGTTGGTTAAAGTCACACACCTGTACTTGGCAGGGCAACAAAACAGCGGGAAATTATCATCACTGATTTGCCATTGGAAGCCTCTGCATTTGACCTTTTTGAAATCCATTTTCCAAACACTCATGCACTAAACATTAAGCCAAACGTGAATCTAAATATCTAAACTATATTTATAAGATGTTCTTAGTGCTTTTGTGTACTAAGTAATCTCTCAGGGTCAATTTAAGACCTCTTCTAATTTGCTCCGCGCTGCATTCGTCAGCTTCTGAAAGGAAAATGTACCCCTGCTCCCATTTTCTTTTCTGAGAAAAAGTGAATCATTAGCCCATTAGGACTGTGAAACTATTTCCAAGTGCATAATTCAGAGAGATATTTTATTTATTTCTTTAGAAAACTTGTACAAACCTGCTTGAGGCAGCTGAGGACCACAACAATAAAACAAAACCAATAAAGGCAATAAAAAAGCCAATAAAGCAAATGATTAATAAAACAAACCAAGCTGGGAGAATAAATCAATCAAGGCAGACCAATAAAACAAGCCAACCCGCTTACAAAAGCTTGGCCGTAAAAGCAGATTAAACAAACAAAGTAGTCTAAAATTATATCAATAAAAGTCTTCAGGGTACAAGCAGACCATAGAACAACTAAAAAAAGAAACTCTTTAGTTAAAAACCTAAGTTAATGGAATGATTTGACCTGGCGCCTAAAGGAGAAGAGGGCAGTTGCCAGGCAATGCTCAAGGGGGAGGGCATTCCAAAGGTGAGGGGCCACCACCAATGAAGCCCTGTCACTGGTCACAACCTGTTTTACACTGCAGGTGAGAGCACAGAAAGAAGTTCTTGGGAAGAGGATCATAACTGGCAGGCTAGATAGTATAGGAGAAGGCTATGCTCCAACCACTTTGACCCCATTTTATTTCCCACAGTTGCCGGCAGTTCCCCCATTGTCTAATGCACGGTTTGCCTCCAGCTTTTTCAGTGGCTGCTCCATGTTATTTTGCTAAATGTTGTGTGTGTGTGTGTGTGTGTGTGTGTGTGTGTGTGTGTGTGTGTTTGCTATCAAGTCAGACCTGAAATATGGCAACCCCATAGGTTTTTTGAGGCAAGAGATACTGAGAAGTGATTTGCCATTATCTGCCTCTGCATTGGCTGAGAGAGTTTGGAGAGAACTGTGACTGGCCAACAGTCACCCAGCAGGCTTCATGGGGAGGAACAGGGAGTCGAACCCAGTTCTCCAGACTGGAGTCTGCTGCTCTGAACCCCTACACCACTCTGGCTCTTTTTAAATGTTACGTTTTGGTAAATAAATGTTACCTTCAGGATTCTGAGGAGGGAAAGCAGCACGGTATAGCCTGATCTGGACAGACTTTGGGAGCTAACTGGGGATGGTACTTGGAAGGGAGACTTCTAATGAAGACTCTGCAGAGGAAAGCAATGGCAAACCATCTCTGCTTCTCACTTGCCTTGAAAGTCCCTTGTTGAGATCATCATAAGTCAACTGTGATCCGAAGGCACTTCACTCACATGTCCGCATGCGCGCAGACACACACACACAGAAGGCTCTGGGTGAACAAAACTCAGACATGAGATATAGTGACGAACAAAATTCATTCAATACACTTGCAAAGGTATATTGTGGGTTTTTCTTTCCCTTGACACAGCAGCTTAAAACTTTTATCAGCACAGCAACTTTAGGGAATTTTCAACCTATGTAAGGTGTCTGTTGAGTATACTGGTTTACTATTCCTGAACATAACAAACATAATCGATCTGTCTATAAAATAAAAAAAAAACCCACTTTCTGCCGACCGTCTCTCTGCTCCGATAAAATGTATATGACTCTTGATCAAACCTCTTTTGCTCCCAATATTTTAACAGGGGAAGATCATCTACTTTTTTCAATTCAGTATCCATGTTGCAGTGACCCTCTAAGAGAGTAATTGCGTATTCCTCTGGGGTAGCGTTGATATAAAAGAGGAGAAATAATAAGGACTCTAAATCCGTTCTTAATCTAGTAATGCAATTAATGAGGTTTCTGATTTCCGTCCACTAAGTGATTGCAATGGCCTAGACCAAACAGACAAGACCCGGGCACCTGCTCCTTCTTTGGCCTTCCAGCAGTTGACATTATAACCTAACTAGCTTTATAAGCACGGAAGAAAAAGGGGGCCCTGGGAGATTACACAAGAGGAAGCTGGCAGGGTCAAGGAGAGCCACTCGCCCTCCTGACCAACAACAGACATCCTTCCTGTGTCTGTTCCCAACACATGCCCCACCGAACCCTGGGCATCTGGAGAAGGCGGCAGCAGGAAATGACTGCGTGGTAGCACCCCCTGGCCTTGTTACACAATGCAACTTGCAAAAAGGGGGAGAAAGCACGAAAGAAAAACAATTATGCAACCTCTCTTTAATGTGATAATTGTTTCCTAGCACAGGAAAACGTGGTGCTCATTTCCACTTCTTGCGCAGAAACGGGGACACATTAGAGCTGGCTGCTCTCATTAGCCCAAGGGCCAATTGAATCAACGTGAGGTCCAGTTGTGCAGCTGCCTTGCTCTGTATCTAGCACCCCTCGGAGCCCGGCCAGGTGGCTCACTGGCGATTCTACACATTGTCACGTAGCAGAACGGCCATGATGTGGCCAGGAAACCAGTGCTGTTTCCTCGGGTCCTCTGTGATATGTGGCTTCCAATGAGGGACCTGAACTCTTGCTGCATCTCTTCCCCTCTAAAGATTCCACTCCCCTTTGAGGTTTAAAAAAAGGTAAAGATAGTCCCCCTTACAAGCACCAGGTCATCACTGACCCATGAAGTGATGTCACAGGCCAACGTTTACTAGGCAGACTATGTTTATCGGTGTCAGGATATCTATGTGATTGAGATGCGTTCCTAACTCAATGTAACTGCTTAGAACAACAAATCAATGCTGCTAAAAGAGATATGTAACCAGCCTGCTATATGTAACCACTGCCATCTGGAGCATTCTTTCTGTGATCCTTACTTCATGACTTCACGCACTTTGTAGATAAGTAGGCTTCTCCTGACACCCTGGTTCCATGAGAAAGAGTTACATCTGTTATCTCGTGGGACAGGAAGCCAAGTAGCTTTCTCTTACTATCTGCCGCCGACCTTGGAGCACCTCAGCTCCGGGGACTGTTTTTCACAACCTCTTGGGAAAGCGGGAGGTGGGACTTGCAATGGGATAAAGGGGATGGCTAAGGCCAGGTTTGTCAGAACTGGCTTTGCCAAGCTTTGGAGCTTCAATGCCTTATCAATAAACACTACTGATCAATACCACAGAGTCCGTTTGTTGGGTTAAATTAAGGTTCCGGGACCTAACAATGGGATGGTTTGCCATTGACTTCCCCAACCATCTATCCTTTGGCTCATTATGCACAGAGCACTTTCTGCAGCGCTCCTAGCCCGGCTGTCCCTCCACAGTGGAGTCTCCTTGCATTTCCCTGTTTAAACACAAAGTGCTGCCCTGCTGTCTGCCGCATGGCCAGCAATCCAGAGGTGGGATCCAGCAGGTTCTCACAGGTTCCCGAGAGTAGGTTACTAATTATTTGTGTGTGCCGAGAGGGGGTTACTAATTGGTGATTTTGCCACGTGATTTTTGCCTTAGTTACGCCCCTCCTCTCAGCAGTAGAGCGCAGAACTTGAAGCAGTCTAGCAGGAGGTGCACCGGCGTGCGTGGCAGCCTGCGCCTGCGTGCATTCGTTTCCCGCCCAAGGACCAGTGCAGCGGCTGCGTCCTTGCCACAGCCCCACCCAGGAATGCCCCACCCCCGGAATGCCCGGCCACGCCCCTGCCCATCCCCATTGGCGCTACGCCACAGTTTGAATCCCACCACCATGGGAACCTGTTACTAAAATTTTTGGATCCCACCACTGCCGCAATCCCCAGCCCCCTCATTGCTCCAGTCAAAAGTCTCACTTGCTCCCACTTCCAGTCTTGCCTCCAGTCAAAAGGAAAGGTCGATAGTACCCTTCAAAGGTAATACCAATGATATTGTGGGGGCTGCTTTCATGGCTTTGCCTTATAAAGGAAAAGCCGGCTGTTGATCCCTGAGAGGACTGATTCCTCTTAAAATGCAAAAGACACAAAAGCAGCCTCCATAATATCAATACAAGCAATGCCGATATTACGTTTAAAGGGCTTAAAAAAACCAAAACAGGCAACCTTCAATTTTGCATTTGAAGACACCTGGAAGGAGGGAAGCCCCCTGCAAACTGTGGGGCATCAGGGATCGAGACACACCTTTAATGGAGTCAGTACAAGAATCTCTGCCCTGCAGGAACCATATGCTCGTTGCGGAGCAGAGCACCTGTGTATGATCAGCCTTTACCTCCAGCAAGGTGGGTACTCCTAATCTGAAGGAACCGGGTTTGATTCCCAGCTCTGCCGCCTGAGCTGTGGAGGCTTATCTGGGGAATTCAGATTAGCCTGGGCACTCCCACACATGCCAGCTGGGTGACCTTGGGCTAGTCACAGCTTCTCGGAGCTCTCTCAGCCCCACCTACCTCACAGGGTGTTTGTAGTGAGGGGGGAAGGGCAAGGAGATTGTAAACCCCTTTGAGTCTCCTGCAGGAGAGAAAGGGGGGATATAAATCCAAACTCTTCTATTCATCTTAGTGACCTCGGAAAGATGGAAGGCTGAGTCAATCTTGAGCAGGCTATTTGAAACTGACTTCCATCAGGATCGAACTACAGTTGTGAGCAGAGTTTGGGCTGCAGTACCACTCGGAACCATGGAGCTCCTGCCTGCTTTGAAACCTTTCTGTCCTTGCAGAATTACCTGAATAGCATGCCTGTTCCCTTTGAAACAGGCAAGCTATCCAGGTAATTCCACAACGACAGAAAGGGGAAGCGTGAATAAAAAAGTATTTGATTTTTTTTTTAAGCATCCTAGTTTCTAACGTGGGTCCTCGCATCAAGGACAAAACCGCCGTTGTCTTTTTTTTGCCAGCCGTACGAATGAAATTTGATAGGATTCTTGCCACTAGAATTCAAATCTGTTCCATCCATTTCAAACACATGACGTGTAATTGACGTAAAGTGGCATTAAAGAAAATGAATGCCTGCAACACAAATGAGGGAAGCAGGAATTCACACAAAGGCAACAATCCTCCTAGCAGAAGAGCGCATTCATACCTCTTTACACACCTGGCAGAGTTGTCAATACCTCCCCACCCCCACCCCCCCACCCCCGCCATCACTGGTACGAACAAATCCAGCTTGCGCTCTTTAGACTCTGCTCTGATTTCCACCTGATTCTTTTTCAATTGCATTTATTCGACAAGCATGACTCTGCGGGATCTTGAAATTCTTCCCCTGAGCCTCCCCATCTATCATTCAGTTTTGGGTCATTAGCGCCAACGATTCCATCCGTCTCGCACATCCCCAACAGAAGACAAAAGGACATTTCAAACTTTCGGCACTTTCTACACCCTGCATCTCAAACCGTTCTCACTCTGCGATGAAATCCACAAGCCAGCCAGCCAGCCTGGAGAATTTGCAGGTGAGGACTTGTCATGTCAAGACTATCCTCCTCCAAGATCATCTCTCTCAAAGTGGCTGTAATTTTGTACCAGACTTAGGGAAGGGGAAGTGGTGGGTGGGTTGAAGAGGTACATGGGCAACAAGAAAGAACAACAACAATTGCATGCTGGGTAGAAAAGGAAGATAGACAGTATGGGGCAGTGATTAGAGTCCTGGAATAGGTCCTAAGAGAGGCTTGTTTTTTTTTATAGACATAAACCATGGAGCTTACTGATTGACCTTGGCCAGTCACTAAGAGTAAGTCTAAGAGTATATAACTAGCCCACATGGGGATTTGAACCCAGGTCTTCCAGATCCTAGTCAGATACTCTAACCACTACACCAGACTGGCTCAGTAGGTTTCTGATTTTATTTATTTGTTTACAACTAATTAAGCTGCCTTTCTAACCAACTTAGGATTTCCAATGCGGCAAACAATAAGCACGATGGGGGTGTGCTTCCGTGTATTAAAAAAACTGAAACAAGAACCCAAACAACTAATTGCAATGGCAGTTGGAGAGATTATGGGTTTAACATGGATTGCATTTGCAAACCACCTTGTGAATCTTTTGATTGGTAGGCAATACAGAAACCACTGCAATTTTTAAAAAAATTGTACATAAAATAAGGCAGTACCACATGTCAGGAGAAAGGACCCTAACTCAGTAGCAGATAACATGCCCCATCCATGGCATGTCTGGTTAGAACAGGGGTCGGCAACCTTTATAACCCAAAGAGCCATTTGGACCCGTTTTCCACGGCCCCGAAGCTCTACCGAGCTGGAGAGCCTCCATTTTGGCCCCTCCACTCACCTTTCCTTCCAGCGCTGGTCTGGAGGGGTAAAAAATGCATGGGGTAGAAAATGTTGACAGAGAGAAATTTTTCTCTCTTTATCACAATACTAGAACCAGGGGGCATCCACTAAAAATGCCGGGGGGAAGACTTAGGACTAATAAAAGGAAACACTTCTTCACGCAATGTGTGATTGGTGTTTGGAATATGCTGCCACAGGAGGTGGTGATGGCCACTAACCTGGATAGCTTTAAAAAGGGTTTGGACAGATTTATGGAGGAGAAGTCGATCTATGGCTACCAATCTTGATCCTCCTTGATCTGAGATTGCAAATGCCTTAGCAGACCAGGTGCTCAGGAGCAGCAGCAGCAGAAGGCCATTGCTTTCACATCCTGCATGTGAGCTCCCCAAGGCACCTGGTGGGCCACTGCGAGTAGCAGAGTGCTGGACTAGATGGACTCTGGTCTGATCCAGCAGGCTAGTTCTTATGTTCTTATGTTCTTAGGGACACGCTCACACTACCCTCTGACCGCCAGGCCACGTGGAGCCGCAGTATAAGGCTGAAAGAGCCGCAGGTTGCAAACCCCTGGGTTAGAAGATCATAGAAAGTTGCTGCCAATGGGACACTACAGCGCTGGTGCAGACAGACAGTGGTTCTGACGCAGTAGAAGGCAGTTTCATCCGCTAGAAGAGCCGTAGCAGAAGCACAACACATGCGTTTGCATTCCGACAATCAATCTTCAGCTAAAGGGTCTCGGCAGCAAGCACAGCTATGTCTGCCTTTGGAGCACTGTTGCCAGTCAGGATAAAAAACCCAAATAGTACTGGGTTATATGGATTTGATTCTGTGCACGGCAGCTTCATATGCTGGACTTTAAGGGTATGGAAATACTACAATCTAGGCAATAAAAACCCCTTACCCACTCATTAATGTTTTCCACTGGAACAGTGATGCTTTATTCAAAAAGACACAACAGGTATATGTCTATGCCCCCCAAAATTGCAAGGTGAGAGCACAATTAATCCCCGCTGTCCTGCAGCTGTTCTTGCCCTCAAACAGGGCACGATGCCCACTGCCAGGACTTCCTGAAGCTCTGTGATTAACTGATGAAGTTTGGGGTTTTTTTTCCCTCCCCATAAATCAGTTACAGATGAAATATTTACCGAGAAAATCATTTCCTAGGGAGCAGTGCTGGTGACAGCTCCCATTATTAGAAAAGATGAGTGATTCTCAACAGAGATTTCCCCCCCCCCAGCCCCCTTTCTCCCCCCTCTCTCTGGAAAATAAATCTAAAGGGGGGGGGGAATGAATAATGATCAGCGCCTGACATCATTCATCAGTTTCTCTCGCCAAGATGACCAGCAGAAAGGAAGTTGAAGCTTGGTCGCAAAATGGAGCCGACGTGGAGAAACGTGGGCAAGAGTTGACACTCAGCTCTCTTGCCCGCATCTCTAAAGGCAGTGCCGTGAGTTCGGCCATCTTGATCTTGAGTGGATCTACTGCTAGGGTAGCTGCCCGGTCGGGAACAGAGGTTTAACAAAAGAAAGTTACATCCTAAAGTTTCTAAACAACTGTCAATCCCTCTCAAGGCTTTGGAACATAACAACCATTAATGCTGACAGCAGCCAATACCCCACCTCCGGGCCTTTCCCCACTTGCCACAACCCCGGTATGCCCCGCGCTGCTCTCAGCGCACGTCATTTCTGGTGCGCGCCCGGGCTTCCCCAGGTCATCAAAAGGCGCCGTTTGGAAGAGCGCCAGGAATGACGCGCGCTGAGGGGGCGCAACAGTGGCAGCGTCGGGGTGGCTGCGCTGTCGCCGCCCCTGTAGTGGGGAGTGCTGGGGGACCCCGCGTTACTTGCCTACAGTAGCGTGGGGCAGAAGGTAAGTGGGGAAAGGCCCTCCAAGAGTTCTCCCACAATTACAACATTTCCAGACTAGAGAAATCAGTTTTCCTGAAGGAAATGGCAGCTTCAGAGTGTAGATCTGATGGGATCACACCTCCAAACTCCACCATCGCAAGGCTCAGCCCCTAAATCTCCAAGATTTTTCCCAAGTCTGAGTTGGCAACCCTATCCAACCGAGCTAAAAGGAATGGTAGAGAAACACTTTGCAGCTAATTCTACAGTGTGAACAAATGATAGAGAGAATACTGTGAGGTAACTGAAGGTAAGAAGATGAAGAAAAAAGAGAGGTTTTTTTAATACCTCGCTAATCTGGAGAACCAGGTTTGATTCCTCACTCCTCCATCTGAGCAGCAGACTCTTATCTGGTGGACTGGAAGAGGAAAGGAAAGGAGTTTGGAAGCCCCTTTGAGTCTCCTTACAGGAGAGAAATGGAGGATACAAATCCAACTCCTCCTCCTCTTCTTTTCTCTACCTTTAAGGAGTCTCAAAGCAGCTTCCAATTGCCTTCCCTTCCTCTCCCCAGAACAGACACCTGATAGGGCTCAGAGAGTTCTGAGAGAACTGTGACTAGCCCAAGATCACCCAGCAGGCTTCATGTGGAGGAGCAAGGAATCAACCCCAGTTTTCCAGATTCGAGACCACTGCTCTTAACCACTGCACCAAGCTAGCACCCTTAGGTACAGGAGGCTCCCTTTTGGGGCCTAATGCAGGACTGGAAGGTGTGCCATTTGCTCATAGGAGTCCACATGGCTCCGCCAAGCTCAGCCTGCCTACCTCTAAATTGAGCAACTGTTACAATATATTGTAAAGTCCTCAGGGGCACACCTGAATTACACTGGAGTAAGTGGCTGCATTTATATGAGCCTCACTCGGCCAACACCGTCAATGAAAAAGGGTGCTTTTTTAGAGTTAAAGGGAGGTGGATCCTGGAATATGATTCCACATACTGTATCCTCCCCAGCACACACACACACTCTTTCATCCCAACCAGATTTCACTACCTCTGCTAGCCTCAGCAGGGGTTTGGTCCAAACCACGACCTCTGGATGGTGCCCTAAATATGCATGTCCCACGGCTTTGATGCTTGGCTTTGATGCCAGAGCTCATCAAGGCTTATTAGTGCATTTGATGATTGGTTTGAGGGACTTAGTGCTCATCCCCTACCGAGCGCCCAAATAGAATGCAAACTTTTGGATTTTTATCTCACTTGGAACTAAGTCAAGTCATTTAATCTTTTCCACTCTCTCTTTTTTTTCTTCCCCACCCCTCCTCTCCCAATCAACTCACTGGACTGCCGCCTCTATGCTATGGCTGGGTCCTTTCCGGTTTGATACAGAGCAGGACAAAACCGCCTGGAAACAGGCCCAGCAAAAGCCACCTGATCAGGAGCTGCAAGGAACAATCTGAGATGGGAACCATAGGAGCGTCCCTGGGCCATTGCAGTCAGTGCTGGGTTATGCTTCCCAAATCATACCTGCCAGCCAAGGGTACAAAAATACCTAAAACCAGATGCAGTATGTGAGCCAAACACTGCGTATCCCAGGATATTCTGAGACAAGGATGGGTATTGGCAACCCATAGGATGAAAGGTAAAGTATGGTGAAGTGTGGCCACTGAGACATTTTTTTAAACATCTGGACCATGATGATTGTATAGGGAGAGGTCAAAGCTCAGCAACACAGCAAACGCTTCTCAGGCACATGGACCTAAACTTAATTTCTGGCATCCCTAATCAAGAAGGATCTCAGATGGAAGTGGTGAAAAGGAATCTTACTCCATCCCTGAATAAAAACCAGGGAAATTCTCCGTGATGCTGGTCTGGATTCCCTACAGAAATAATATATGGAAGATGACATTGTTGGATAACCAAGCACCATAGTACAGTGGTTAGGGTGTTGGACTAGGACTGGGGAGTGTTGGTGGTCATCAAGTCATAGCTAACTTATTGTGACCCCATTGAGTTTTCAAGGCAAGAGACATTCGGAGGGGATTTACTATTGACTGCCTCCTCATGGGCTGAGAGAGCTCTGAGAGTACTGTGACTGGACCAAGATTACCTAGCAGGCTTCATGAGGAATTGGATCTATTTCTTCAGATCAAAAGCCACAGTTCTTGACCATGGCACCATGCTGGCTCTAGACCTGGGGAGACCTGGAATCAAATCCCCACTCTGTCAGAGAACTCTGTGGCCGACTATGGGATTATTGCTCTCTCTCTCTCTCTCTCTCTCTCTCTCTCTCTCTCTCTCTCTCTCTGTGTGTGTGTGTGTGTGTGTGTGTGTAACGTACCTCACAGGGTTCTTTCGAGAACAGAATGAAGAAGGATGTTGAGATGATAGACATACCAAATCACACCACTGGGCCATCATTTCCAGTGTTATCTATTATAGACAATGGATTTCTAGGATAGCCAGAAAAGGCCATCTAAAACCCTTTAACTCAGGTATAGAACTCAAGAATTCCTCCATGCAAACTACATGTTCTACCACTGAGCCACAACACTGAACAGTTGAGCTTTGCCTTAAAGGTACAATTCCTATAGCATGAGTTAATCCTTCATCTCTCCTTTAATCCTCTCGCTGATTTTAATCCACAGAACTACTGGTGAGATCTCATTAACAGTGCTAGACTGAAGTACACCTTACCCCTCACTTTCTGAAAGATATAGTGCAAAGCACTCTGGCCCATGCCCTTCCAACGCACCTCCGGCCCATCAATCAGTTCCCCTTCATCATGTCCCAAGCAGCGGCTTTCAGAACCTGGCTTGACACTCGCTCATCATTCCTTGCATCTGAGACACGACACCATTGATCTGTGGCATTTCATAGCTTCCCTGTCTCATGCTCCGTTCCTGCATGAACAATCAGTTAGTCCTTTCAGTCACCGATCATTTTTGCAGAACATTAACCGGGGTCTGCTATTCAATCTTCTACCAAGCCAGCTTCGGGGAGGGAGGGGGGAATGCAGCAGGGGTGGTTCTGCACAGGTCCAGCTGCAGATGGGCCAAGGAGCCAGCTGACTCACGTAGAAAATTAGGGTGAGTTATAAGGCTGCAATTCCCAGACTATCTGACTTACTGGGGTGCTGTGTGGTTTCTGGGCTGTATGGCCGCGTTCTAGCAGCATTCTCTCCTGACGTTTCGCCTGCATCTGAGGCTGGCACTTTCGGAGGATCAGATCCTCCGAAGATGCCAGCCACAGATGCAGGTGAAACGTCAGGAGAGAATGCTGCTAGAACACGGCCATACAGCCCGGAAACCACACAGCACCCAGTGATTCCAGCCGTGAAAGCCTTCGACAATATCTGACTTACGCTCTTGATAGCGTGAACCACTTACCTGCAACTGTTGTAACCCTAGGACAGGGGTCTGCAACCTGCGGCTCTCTAGATGTTCACAGACCAATTGGTCATGCTGGCAGGGGCTGATGGGAATTGTAGTCCATGAACATCTGGAGAGCCGCAGGTTGCAGACCCCTGCCCTAGGAGCAGCACTGCATAGTGGTTAAGAGCAGGTGTACTCTAATCTGGAGGAAACGGGTTTGATTCCCTGCTCTGCCGCTTGAGCTGTGGAGGCTGATCTGGGGAATTCAGATTCGCCTGTGAACTCCAACACATGCCAGCTGGGTGACCTGTGCTAGTCACAGTTCTTCTGAGCTCTCTCAGCCCCACCCACCTCACAGAGTGTTTGTTGTGAGGGAGGGAAGGGAAAGGAGTTTGTCAGCCCCTTTGAGTCTCCTACAGGAGAGAAAGGGGGGATATAAATCCAACTCTTCTTCTTGTACTTCTCCTGGAAGATGAAACCCATTCATCCAGTGGTCTGATGCGAAGGTACACCTGGGTTTGCACATGCGCAGTCCCCATGTGGGACTGCACGAAAGTCACACAGATGCTTGCTAACTGTGTACATATACATGAGCATATACTTGGACAAGAGAAGCCACAGAATTCTGTACTTCACTGGCTCAGCGCATGCGTTTCAGTGGGTTTGTTTCAAAGCTAGGGAGCATTGCAGTTGCCAAAGTGCTCTATGATTCAGAGCCTAACCACGGGGTACATTTTTCCTGAGTGCGCCATCAAGTCAGGCCCATAGACATGTTCTGGGCAGTCTATGCCTCCTCGGTACAAATGGGCCTGATTCACATCAACACTATGGCACGCAGGGTGTGGGCACAGAAGTCTTTCACTGTGACACTTCCTGACTTGAAATGGCTCTGGAGTTACTATCTGCCTCACTGGGAGCACACGCAGGGATGGGATACATGTACGTATGGGGTAAAGAGCAGACTTTGAACCACATCCAGTTGGAAAAATGGTGCATGGAAATCCTTAAGTCCCCCTTATCCTTTGTGGTACAGTCACGATCTGAACTGGACCTACATATGTCTGGGAATTATGGAGTCCCAGATCACTTCTGCCAATCTAACCTGGGAACATACTCGCAAATAATGTGCTATATCAGCGGTGGCGAACCTATGGCACTGGTGCCAGAGGTGGCACTCAGAGCCCTTTCTGTGGGCAAGCGTGCACAGAGTTCATCATGGGGGGGTGGAAAATCACACACACACACACCCCACACACACATCTAGGCTAGCCTGGGCATGATCCTTTCCCTGGGAGTAAGCTCGGTTGCTGGCAATGGGCCTTGCTTCTGAGTAAACCCTTCTAGGGTCGTGATTCACCCATTCGAAGCGTTGTATGGTTGCTTCACCAAGCTTACTCCCGAGTAACATGCGCCTCAGAGCCAACCGTCTTTTCTAAACGAAAACCTCAGTATTCAGGTTAAATTGCCGTGTTGGCACTTTGCGATAAATAAGTGGGTTTTGGGTTGCAATTTGGGCACTCGGTCTCAAAAAGGTTCGCCATCACTGTACTACATGCTTAGGACTTCAAATGGCAAACCTAAGCTGGAAAAAACCCACTCCCTTTCTCTTTCCACCCACCTCAATTTACC
Organism: Sphaerodactylus townsendi; assembly: GCF_021028975.2. NCBI lineage: Eukaryota > Metazoa > Chordata > Lepidosauria > Squamata > Sphaerodactylidae > Sphaerodactylus > Sphaerodactylus townsendi. The sequence continues at coordinate 42,539,023 of NC_059437.1, forward strand.
TGCTCCCGCTGCTGAGTTACGTGGTGGCAGCAAGCAGTGGGCTGGCCAGCTGCTAGCTAAGAGAAGGAAAAATGGAAAGTTCTTTTTGCTTCACCCCAATGCCTCGTTTGCAGACTGTCCGAGGCACCCAGCGCCTCTGTCAGATAAGCCAGTTAAAAATTGGTTAGGTGGCAGAGGCCTAGAGAGCTTTCAACCATCTTCTGTCTGGTTGACGAAGCTCTGAACTCATTCCCGCAGCACGAAATTATTTTGCAAAGACCGCACAGGTGGGGACTTAGCAGAAAACAGAATTTAATGAGACTTTTCCACATCAGTAAATCTCAGTCACTAAACCTGACGATCTCGCAATTCCCCTCTGGGCCACTGTCCGATTTTACGCATTTGCGGCAAGTCCCAGTTTGCTCAGGAGGCAGCTGTTATGCAACAAGGTAGGTCTTCGCACAGTGGGGCTCTGCTTGATCCCATTCCTTCACTAAATTGCCTGAAATTCTGTGTTGGAGCTGGGCAAATATCCCAGAAAAACGTTCGCCATGCTTTGCAATTTTTAGAATGTCTTAAAAGTCCCACACGGTTCAACTGTGGGGTGACCCAAAAGGTTTACTGTGATCTCTCACAGCGTAGAGAAGAGAAGAAGAAGAGTTTTGGATTTATATCTCCCCCTTTCTCTCCTATAGGAGACTCAAAGGGGCTTACAATCTCCTTGCCCTTCCCCCCTCACAACAAACACCTTGTGAGGTGGGTGGGGCTGAGAGAGCTCCGAGAAGCTGTGACTAGCCCACGGTCACCCAGCTGGCGTATGTGGGAGTGTATAGGCCAGTGGTGGCGAACCTTTGGCACTCCAGATGTTATGGACTACAATTCCCATCAGCCCCTGCCAGCATGGCCAATTGGCCATGCTGGAAGGGGCTGATGGGAATTGTAGTCCATAACATCTGGAGTGCCAAAGGTTCGCCACCACGGGTATAGGCTAATCTGAATTCCCCAGATAAGCCTCCACAGCTCAGGCGGCAAAGCGGAGAATCAAACCCGGTTCCTCCAGATTAGATACACGAGCTCTTAACCTCCTACGCCACTGCTGCTCCTGCTGCGCAAGTCACTCTTTCCCCACCTGACTTACCTCACAAGGTTGTTGTGGGTTGGAAACAGGAAGACACTATGGATGTTCCCTGAGCTCCTTTGAGGAACAGTCTGGATAAAAATGGAGAGGACAGAAACTTCCAACAGCTGAAGAAGGCCAGCTTCCAAGTTTGCATTTTGTCTTAATTTTAATTTGCAACAGCAAACAGACAGAAAAGAGATGAGGAGCACATGCCTAAGAAATATATATATTGACACAAAATTGATATATATGATCTCTGTTTTGACTTCTGGGTGGTATTGAGATGGCAAAAGAAATGTTATCACACTAGGCAACTTCAACTTCTTTGTCATGGATGGAATAAAAGTACATTCAGGTCAAAAGAAAGAGATAAAAACTGCAGATACGATAAATGACTTTGCTTTAGAACAGGCATGGAGTTAACAAGAGGGAAGGCGACCCTCTGACTTCATCCTGGATGCTGGGCCCAGGGTTGGCGGGAGGTGTAATAACTGTTAAACCCAATGGTATCCGCGATCAAACTGCTATCATTTGGGTGCTGTGTGGTTTCCGGGCTGTATGGCAGTGTTCTAGCAGCATTTAGGAGAGAATGCTGCTAGAACACGGCCATACAGCCCGGAAACCACACAGCACCCAAGTGATTCCGGCCGTGAAAGCTTTCGACAATAAACTGCTATCAGTTTCAACATAAGTGGAAAGTGGTGCAGAAAGTGCAAACGGTCACATTTAAATTCAAGAGAGGAAATGAGAAGATTAATTAAAAGGAAATTTAAAGACAGGGCCAAGAGGGTCAACTCTTCAGGACACTTGGAATTATTTAGAGCTACTATAAAGGAGGCTCAAGGGTGGGAAGTATGTTAAGGATTATGAAAAGCACAAAAGTCCAAGAGGACATCAGCAAAAGATGTGGTTACAGAAGAAGTAGTTTCTTATATGTTACAGCCACAGGCCTCAACATCTCAGAAGTACAATACAATAAAACGCAGCAGCATGCAATGAAAAAGGAAAAAAATAATTTCGAGGTAGAGGGACAACGCCTATAAACAAATCAAACTTGACACACCTATTTTGAGAGGTCGGAACACATGGACCTCTTTCTTAATTTAATCGATAGTGAGCATGCAAGGGACAACATTGAATGTAACAGAGGGTTCTACATCTGCCAGCAAATATCTGATACGTTCCTCATCAGATCTAAAAGAGCATAGGATAACCTGGTATAACCTTGGATAATGTTGTAAAGTGGGCAGTAAAATAGATAATGAGCCAAATCCTCGATGTGGCTAGATCTGCAAGGGCAGAGGCATAATGCCAGAGGGATTTCATTATGTCTGCTCTGTAAATAGGCTGATGGCATTTTTGGAAGCGGGCGTTTGTAAAGGCTCTTCTTAGTGGGGCTTTGGGAAGAGCTGATAGATTCTTGGCCTTTTGGCTGAGATCAAGTGTAGTATCGATGTGGTTTCAAAAGCAGAGTCAAGGAAGTTACAAAAGACAAGGTGGCAGGGCTGACATCAGGATACTTTGAGGTGAGGCATCCGCCAGGGACCAGAGCCACTATCTCCCTCACCTGCCACCTACCTGTACACCCTTCTCTTGCCTGGTCGCAAGAAGGGAAGAATAAGGACTAATAAAAGGAAACACTTCTTCACGCAACGTGTGATTGGTGTTTGGAATATGCTGCCACAGGAGGTGGTGATGGTGCCACTAACCTGGATAGCTTTAAAAGGAGCTTGGACAGATTTATGGAGGAGAAGTCAATGTATGGCTACCAATCGATCCTCTTTGATCTGAGATTGCAAATGCCTTAACAGACCAGGTGCTCGGGAGCAGCAGCAACAGAAGGCCATTGCTTTCACATCCTTGCATGTGAGCTCCCAAAGTCCACTGCAAGTAGCAGAGTGCTGGACTAGATGGACTCTGGTCTGATCCAGCTGGCTTGTTCTTATTCCCCTCTTGAGCTCCTGGCTACTAGGGCTGCCCAGAACTACCAGGGAACCACATGCATGAGATGCAAGTGATACACCTGATGGTTGCAGCAACTGTACACCCAGCCACACACACCACCCAGTATTGCAGAAGAAAGGGTGTGTGTTTTTGGCTATAAATGTGGTTGGCTGGAGGGGTCATGAGAAAGCAGGGGAAGGACACACATCCAGGTGCCAGGTACATGGTGGGGCGGAAAGGGAGGTGTGGCTGAGGGGCGGTCCTTTGGAGGAGGGCAGCCTCTAAACACCTTCTGCCCCAGGAACCTTGAAAACTTGGAACCAGCTCCGCAGGATGACTTCCCGTAGTTACTGGTAGCCTAAATTAGAAAAATTTAAAAGGAACACAGATTTTGGCAAAAGACATGTAAAACCATTAACAAAGCAAACTTTTTTTTAAAAAAAAGCCCTCTCATTTGCTTGGGGGAATCTGATAATAAAATCTCATTATAGTAAGTAGTTTGCCCCAGTGATCTCCCAGTGGCTGTTCTTTGTCAGAAGCCAGATGGCTGAACTAAGGCCTGCCCATCACGGCTCTTATATCCTTTGCCTCAGTGCATGAAGTTGATCTACCCTATTAGTACTGCCATATTACTTGATAGCTGGTTGCCCTCTCATTCCGCACATGCAGAATAATGCACTTTGAAACTGCTCTTTGAAGCTGTGCGGAATAGCAAAATCCGCTTGCAAACAGTTGTGAAAGTGGTTTGAAAATGCACTATTTTGCGTGTGCGGAAGGGGCCTAACAGACTTGTAGGGACATCTCAGACTCTTTTTGCAGACCTGAGGACTGAAGAGACCAGGAGAGCATAAGGCGGAGAGACCGAAGTCACATGTGGTATCGGATAAAGAGACAGCATCGCAGGTCTTTAAGGTGCTAATGGCCTTGAAACTTGCTCTTCTGCTGGAAACCAACACGGCTACCCCAGATGAAGCTAAAAGGCACAACAGACCCATGGCACAGGCAGGACTCGAACACAAAAATGCCTCCCGGCATTACACCTAATCAGATGTGAGAGCAGCTCACGAGCTACAGCTGTGCAGTGAACGCGTGCCTTTTATCAGAGAATTTGCAAATGGCTCTGGGTGGCTTCCACCGATTGCAATCTCTACCCTAGCGGTGTTCCTGCCTTGGCGAGCAGCGCTGTTATCGCCAGCTTCATCCTTCACTTCTAAGCAGGATAAAAGTGACTGCTGCTCTGCCTTAGGATCAAAGAGCTCCGCAGGTGGCAGGAAGTTACAACCTGTCAACAGGTTTTTTGGCAGAAGTGTGGACGAGAGGAACTACAGAGCGAGGTGGCGAGAGGAACATCAGTTTGCGCACAACCCTCAGGGACGGTCATCTATTACTTTTCCCTTTCATGCAGTCCTCTAAGGACCGTTCTGTGTGTTTTATTTTCATTGCCCTGAAAATGCTTGGAAGAGCCAGTGCATGATGGATTAGGCTGGCTGCTGCTGGCAGCTGCAAATACACAGTTTTCAGCGTGCACTGTTCTTCTTTATTGCGTGTAAAGGTAACAGGGTAATGCTGGTTGGGGGACTGAGCAGTGTTGGGGGGACCAATGCTCTTCTTTGGGCAGAAGAGGAGTAGAGATGAGCCCACCGTGTGAAAACAGACTCAGGCAGCCTCTATGGGGTTACAGGAACAGGAGCTGTAAAAGCATACTGGAGAACATAAGAACATAAGAAACAAGCCAGAGTCCATCTAGTCCAGCACTCTGCTACTTGCAGTGGCTCACCAGGTGCCTTTGGGAGCTCACATGCAGGAGGTGAAAGCAATGGCCTTCTGCTGCTGCTGCTCCCGAGCACCTGATCTGCTAAGGCATTTGCAATCTGAGATCAAGGAGGATCAAGATTGGTAGCCATAGATCAACTTCTCCTCCATAAATCCGTCCAACCCCTTTTTTAAAGCTACCCAGGTTAGTGGCCATCACCATCTCCTATGGCAGCATATTCCAAACACCAATCACACGTTGCGTGAAAAAATGTTTCCTTTTATTAGTCCTTTTTATTATTCCCCCCAGCATTTTCAATGTATGCCCCCTGGTTCTAGTATTGTGAGAAAGAGAGAAAAATGTCTCTCTGTCAACATTTTCTACCCCATGCATAATTTTATAGACTTCAATCATATCCCCCCTCAGACGTCTCTTCTCCAAACTAAAGAGTCCCAAACGCTGCAGCCTCTCCTCATAAGGAAGGTGCTCCAATCCCTCAATCATCCTCGTTGCCCTTCTCTGCACTTTTTCTCTCTCTTCGATATCCTTTTTGAGATGTGACGACCCACATCCTTTTTGAGATGTGGAGAGATGTGACATGAGAAGCATGCTCCACAAATGCACCCAGCAAGTCCAGATCTGGGCCCTAACTCTCAAGAATGTGCTGAAGATCTGCATCCCGATCCATTCTCCCCACCGCCCATGCACACACAGCTCCAGAGTGAGACAAATAACTCCCCCTTCCCCGGGGCTATTTCAGCTCAGAAAGGTGGCACAGGGAAGAGGCCAAAACCCCTCCTCCTTTGGTGATGTCATTCTGAGTGGAATCGGTTTTTTAAAGCACGGTTCCTGCTGGAGCTCTGTGACTGAGGAGAAAGCAAATCAGGTCCCAGTTCTCCAGACCTGACTCGCGTACTGTGTAGTTGACCCCTGAGCACAAGGGTTCTCTTCTGCACGTACACTTTTACAGCATCAAGGGGGCGGGTGGCAGAAACGGAATGATCCATCTCTAGAATTCTCAAAAGTAAGCCTAGAGGTTATACTGGGCTCAGGTTTATTGCTGGAGAACCAAATAAGTGCAGTTGCAAACGCACTGCTTTCTTCCAACATCAAGCCTGGGAGATGGCCCCACCTTGATTTGGTGGAATGAGCCGCTTGGCTCCCTGGCACAGTAACACACAAAAACAACCCTGAAAATCTTAATTTCAGTTTTCACCAACTGAATCTGTCACGTTTTTATTCCAACCCCACCTTTTTGTCTCCTTGTACCTTGTTTTTTTCTATACAATATACACGAGACCGCATCACCCCATATGTCCCTGCGCGGCCTCTCCGATCGGCGGAGGCCAACCTACTGGCGGTCCCTGGCCCCTCGGTGATGCGGCTGGCCTCCACACGGGCCAGGACCTTTACGGCCTTGGCCCCGGCCTGGTGGAACACTCTCCCTCCAGCTGTCTGGGCCCTGCGGGACCTTGGGGAGTTCCGCAGGGCCTGTAAGACGGAGCTGTTCCGCCGGGCCTTTGGAGGAACCAGCCGCTAATGGTGCCCCTTCCTTGGCCCTTAACATCTGGGCCACTAACCACCTAATGAGACTCGCCATGCCTCCCTTCTCCGTGGGGAGGGAGGGACTTTATGTTATTGGATTGCTGGACGCCACCTTAAATTTAAATTTTTGAACTTTTAAATCTGGAATAAGAACTGGAAATTTTTATCGCTGCTTTTACATGTTATCATTTTATATTGTATTTTATATGCTGTGCACCGCCCAGAGTCACTGGCGTTCCTGCCTAGGGACATGGGGTACCCCTTGTCCCCGGGCGCATCGATTGAGGTCACGTGGGGGGCGCCAAAACATCCTCCTAAACAGCGAGGGATTGAGCAAGCCCTAGCAAGCAGGCACTGAAGCAGCCGACTGCTCCCAGTGCCTGTAAAACGGGAAGCCCCGCGCCCACTCCTTGTCACGGGTGGGCCTGGAGTGTCCAGGGAGCGGGGGGGGGGGAAGTCCCACTGGGCTCCCAGGAGCAGGACTGGGGAGCTCCGCCTCCCCTCCCTCTAACCCAGCATGCCTTATTCGCCTTAAATTAAGTGTGGCATTACTCGGAAGCATTCTCCCCGGCAGCCGAGCCCGTGCAGGCACAGGGAAAAGGCCAGCTGGAGCAGGGGAGCCCAGCAGCAGCAGCAGAACTGAAGATGATGCTGTACGTGCTTGGTTTGGTAAACCTTCAGATGGGGGGGGGGTGACTTGTGAGAGATTTACATGCTTAAAGAAGTTAATTCCCACTTGCACTGGCTTGGAGCCTGTTTCTCAGGAGCTAGCAGCCTACCTCACAGGGTTGGTGTGAGGACACAATTAGGAAAGTGGTGGGGAGGGAGCCATGCCTGAGCTGCTGGGGGTAGGGAGGTGATTTGTGAGAGATGATGCTGATGTTTGCTTGGTAAACCTTCAGATGGGGGGTGACTTGTGAGAGATTTACATGCTTAAAAGTTAATTCCACCTCCTGCACTTTGGCTAATGGAAGAGCCTGTTTCTCAGGCTAGCAGCCTACCTCACAGGGTTGGTGTGAGGAGACACTGACTCAGGAAAATGGTGGGGAGGGAGCCATGTAGCATGTTTCTGCTGGGGGGTAGGAGGTGATTTGTGAAGAAGATGATGCTGATGTTTGCTTGGTAAACCTTCAGATGTGGGGTGACTTGTGAGAGATTTACATGCTTAAAAATTAATTCCCACTTGCACTGGCTTGGAGCTCTTTCTGATGCTAACAACCTACCTCATAGGGTTGGTGTGAGGACACAATTAGGAAAGAGAGTTGGTGGGGAGAAAGCCATGTATGTTTTGCTGTTGGTGGGAGGTGTTTTGTGAGCTGGTGCAAAAAATCATTGTTTGGTCGTTGTGGGGGAGGGTGGTCGTCCATACCTGGGGTGAGGGTGGAGGGGCACCAAACTCAGATTTTGTCCCCGGGCTCCAGTTTGCCTAGATTCGCCCCTGCCCAGAGTCCTTCGGGGATGGGGCGGTATAAAAGTCTAATAAAAAAATTTTTTTTCAACATTATTTGTACATCCAAAAATGTGCTCTATGCATACAAATGACCTCCGCGGTATTTATAAATACCATGTAAATTATGTCTACAACCATACGTGTTGCATACAGAAAACAAACATATCTACAAGATCAGAGAAAAGCAGAGAACTGAAATGCTTGAAAAAAATGGGAACAAATATTAAAAGAAACAAAATTTTGCTCATCCCTAAGGGAAAAGAAGTACCAACAACAAACTCCCTTGGTCACGAATGGAAAGTCGATGAACCCAACTGCAAATACAACATTAAAATGCAAAGATGCCACGTCGATTAATACAGAACTTCAAAATCAGTTTAGGTAAAGATGTGCCAGCTTTATTCCCTCCACTAGAAACTTTTGGCTCCTTCCTGAAACTTCTCAGATGTCTTGTGTGGAGAAAGAACATACACATCCCTCTCCAACATCACATAAGATTTGGCTTCAAGTGAAGTTTCAATGGGAACTTTAATTGAAGGCGAGATTCAAGTCTGGTAGCATCATAGAGACCATCTTAGAGAGTTAGGTTATGTGTGCAATTTAATGATGTATTTGCAGCTGGGTTCATCGACTTCCATTCATGACCAAGGGAATTTGTTGTTTATACTTCATTTCCCTTAGGGATGAGCAAATTTTGTTTCTTTTAATATTTGTTTATATATTTTTTGTCAAGCATTCCCAGGATATAAGCTTTTGAGTGTCAAAACTACCTTTGCCAGATATCTTGGAATCAGCCAAAGGGAGCTTTGACTCTTGAGAGCTTATATCCTGGAAAATTTGCTACTGGACTTAAATCTTGCTCTTCTACTGCAGACCAACATAGCTACCCAGCTGTAACTACCTAATTAGAGATGTGTGTTGCAAAGGTCTGAATGTCATTAGAAAACCTGTAGAATTTCTAGAAGGTTTCAACTTCTGATTGAAATCTAAGCATCAAGCAGTTTCTACAACCTACCCTGGAAATACAGCAAAACAACAAAGAAGGTTCACTGCCACGGCTCTCTGACACCTTCCCTCACACAAAAAAGCATAAAACATGAGTTTATCTAGCAAGCACTTCTTATCTAGTGGAAAGAGCACACTAATTTGTCTTTACCTCTTGATTGGACGCCTGAGACCCCAGTTAACAGCAACGCTGATGGACAAGATCAAAGCTCATCTAATCGAGCATCTTTCCCCAGCAATAGCTAATGTGATGCTTCCAAAAAACCCCACATTCTGGGCAAGAAGGCAATGGCCCATCCTTTGCTCGTGATTCCCTTCCTCCCAGGCATTCAGAGGTAACATTGCCCCTGATATTCTTTTCAAATCTCTTGTTGAGAACATGGGTAAAACAGCTGGAAAATATCCTGCTCAAGCTTAACACAATGCATTTCTCGCTTGTGGAACTTCCTGACACAAGATGTAGAGAAGGGGAATATCATAGTTAAATTTAACCATATGGAAGTCAATGGCTATTCATTATTATGGCTATATGGAACTTCCACATTTGAAAGCAGCGCTCCTTTCAACGGAGGGAGCAAAGACAGGCAAGTTTGGTCCTCTGTGCCCTGATCCGGTGGCAGAGCTAGAGGGGTGTGCGTTGCCTGGGATGCACAAAAATCACCACAATCCCCGTCTCCCTCGCCCCACCCTGCCCTGCCCCACCAGCCTAGCCCATTTTTAGCCAGCAGAAAGCTGTTTTCTGCTGGCCGGAAAAGGTTATGGGGGGAGGGCCACGGGGAGGAGCCACAGAGGTGCAGAAAAAATGGAGTGTGCCCCAGGCGCACTCCTGCCCAGTTACTCTTCTGTCCCGCTCCTCAACTTTTTTATGGCATCTGGCTGGCCGCTGTGAGAAAGAGGGGGCTGAACTAGATGGATCATTTGTGTGATCCAGCAAAGCTCTTCTTATATTCTCCCTTCACAGGATGTTTCTTTTTGTACCTGGTCTGGTTGCTGTGAACACCTGGGAGGTGTGCTCCAGTCTCTTTGCTCAATAAAGGACTGAAGCAGTGTACCAAAAACTATTTGCCCTTCAGCCAAGTTGTTCCCAAATCAATTTGGTACAGTGGGGAAAAAATAATAATAGAAGATGTGATTTAATGGATTGGGGAGGAAGAGACACAACCAAGGTTCACTGATTTGGGCTATGTTTAATTCAGTGCCTTGTTACTTCCCAGCGCGCCATAGATTCTGTGAAAAAGCTTACTTGAAGGCAAAGGGGGGGGGGGGGAGGGAGGCTTTAAGAACCTCTCACGTTCCAGAAAATTCCTCTGCCCAGGTAATCCTGATAAAAATTAAGGACCCCCTGGGTTCTTGCACACAATAACTTCAAAAGCAAATAGGCAGCAGACCCTGTGCCTTGAGAAGTGAGTGTGTTACTAGAACAGGAGTCTGCAACCTGCGGCTCTCCAGATGTTCATGGACTACAATTCCCATCAGCCCCTGCCAGCATGGCCAATCATTAGAATGTGCTAATGATCTTGCATGCATGAACTTACACTCAGATGCACACAAAGAAAATCTTTGTATCGATTTGCCCAGAAAATTAGTATTGCCCAGAAAATTAGTATTGCTTTATCTGTCAGATAAGGGTAACAATGATGAATAAGTGTTTTTTTTTCTTATTTTGTTTGCACGATCTATCAATCAATCAGTTGATCATATTGTGTGCCATTTATCCTCCAAGGAGTTCACAGCAGGACACATGGTTATCTCCTCAACCTCAGAACAGCACTGCCAGGCAGGTTAGCATGAGAACCTGCCACTAGCCTAAGGTCACATGAATTTTGTGGTTGGGCGGGGATGTAAAAAACGAGCTTCTGGATCCTTGTCTGACATGCTATCTGGATCCATCACACCAGCCCTTTACAATCTGCAAGTCTGCTTTAGCTAGGAGCAGTTTGCAGAGGGAGTTTGCTGCAGTTTTTTTTATTCTTTCGCACTTTCCATCTCCATACTGGCCCTGCACCATCATGCACTGATAAAAGACTGGAACTGAACAAGCAATACATAATTTTATGTGATTGTATTACTGCATCAGGAAGAAGAGTTTGGATTTATATCCCACTTTCCCTCCTGTAGGAGACTCCAAGGGGCTTACAATCTCCTTTCCCTTCCCCGCCCCCCACAACAAACACCCTGTGAAGTGGGTGGGGCTGAGAGAGCTCCACAGAGCTGTGACTAGCCCAAGGTCGCCCGGCTGGCATGTGTTGGAGTACGCGGACTAATCTAGTTCCCCAGATAAGCCTCCACAGCTCAAATGGCAGAGCGGGGAATCAAACCGGGTACTCCAGATTAGGGTGCACCTGCTCTTAACCGCTTTGCCTCTGATGCTCCAATCAAGACTGTTTTTCCATAGCATTTTACTTGTTCACTCAAGTACATGCACGAACATTTACAGAACAGTGACCAGAAGATAAAGTAATAGATGTAATCATATAACAATTGAATAAATGTGAAAGTCAGGTTTTCCCTAGAGCCGTGGTGGTGAACTTTTGGCACTCCAGGTGTTATGGACTACAATTCCCATCAGCCCCTGCCAATTTGCCATGCTGGCAGGGGATAATGGGAATTGTAGTTCATAACATCTGGAGCGCCAAAGGTTCGCCACCACTGCCCTAGTGCATTTCATTAGCGTGCGTGCATGTTCTGACAACAGAGAGGTAAAAAAGGGTATGACTGAAAAGCTAGAACTAAACACTGTGGCAAACAGCATACACATAGCGCCTGATAAAATATTTGGAAATGAAACAGTACAGCATCCTTAATGCATCAGATCTACTTGGGAAAGAGGACCAAGACATTTGATAATGTGGCAGGCTGGGGAGCAGCTCCTCATCCCTTGGATCTTAATCCATTTCTTCTTATTCCTAGGGACCAGGCTGAAAAGCAGAGAAATTTCCTCCTGTGGCTCAGGAATCGGAGGTTCTTCATATCAAAGGCTTGCCAGTTAATTATTTATTCAGTGGCTTGTCCTAGCTTCCCTAGGACGGCTGAATTTCAAGGTGCAAGTCTTACTGATCTATTATTCCCTTTCTGTAGCACAAAGCACAACTTCTTAATACACCTCAGATTAGAAAAATTCAGGAATTCTTTGAAGGGAACATTAACCAACCAAACCAAACTTTTCCCCCTCCCCATCCCAAAAACACAGGCAAGGAGAGAAGAAGGTAAGGGTTTCTAGGAATGATATAAAAGTTAGACTTGAAGAAGCAAAAGGAATAAGGCAGGGTGCAGCCCCCCCCCCCCAAACCAGAATTTTTAAAAAGCTTCATCCGACAGACTTCAGCATTTGATCTGTACCCTTGAACTGAGGGCAATTAGCAGAAACTTGCCTGTCGTGTTCACAAATTCAAGTAAGCTCAGTTCATCAGCCACTTGAGAAGAACCAGAGAACTGAATGGGAAGCAGTGAAGTTTAAAAGATGCCAATAAATGGCTGTCTTGAGGTGGGAACGAACAGTGCAGCATTTTTGCCAGACCAGGATAAAATAAGTGTCCAAACCTCACTGCAGCTCCGAGAACAAGGCAAGCCAAGGCAAGAACAAAGCCAAGTTCTCACAGAGGCAACAAACCCTCGAATTGTTACACTTCCGATGCAAAAACGAGGAATCTAGCCCTGACATTCTAGCTTTCTACGTGCAGGAATTTTTCCCACAGAGCGGCATTCCACCTTAAAGCTCGCCATCCGCCCCAGTCTACAGCCTGTGCAGCTGTTTGATGTGAAGGCCAGCCGTATTTCATTTTGACAGAATAGCTCCTAGCAAGAGCACCATTAAATCTTTCACCAAAATGATCTACTTAACATTTCACACCGACAGCGCCTATTGCTCCCACCTGCCTTATCTGTGCCAGCCGCTTCCGCCTGGGCATGAAGCATAAAGCGCTCCAAGCAAGCTGTGGGCAGTGCAAGATTTCCGTTGCGGGTCACCATGGAGATGTAAATCTCATCTAAATTCACCATCATGCCTCCCCCCCACCCTTTTTTTTTAAGTGGCCAAAGGAGGAACAACTTCTCATTACGGGAAGTGACGGACGTTTCCTAGCCTGCCAAAGCCTCTGCTAGCTCTTGGTAGAAACATTGCAGCGGCAATTAACGTTAATTCATACCTGTGGAGCATGAGGGGTCACAGCTTGTGGATAATCGAAACATAGTACTGTCAAACCTACTGTGTGGACAGTGCTGCTGGGAGGAGGAGGAGGAGGAGGAGGAGGCGGAAGAAGAAGAAGAAGAAGAAGAAGAAGAAGAAGAAGAAGAAGAAGAAGAAGAAGAAGAAGAAGAAGAAGAAGAAGAAGAGGAGGAGGAGGAGGAGGAGGAGGAGTTTGGATTTATATCCCCCCCCCTTTCTCTCTTGTAGGAGACTCAAAGGGGCTTACAATCTCCTTGCCCTTCCCCCCTCACAACAAACACCCTGTGAGGTAGGTGGGGCTGAGAGAGCTCCGAGAAGCTGTGACTAGCCCAAGGTCACCCAGTTGGCATGTGTGGGAGTGCCCAGGCTAATCTGAATTCCCCAGATAAGCCTCCACAGCTCAGGCGGCGGAGCTGGGAATCAAACCTGGTTCCTCCAGATTAGATACACGAGCTCTTAACCTCCTACGCCACTGCAGAAGCCATTCCAAAGCATGCACAAAATTTAAAATCCTAAGGTACATTAGTAGAGAGTTGTGTTTATGAATACTTTTGCTCACAGCTTTTCTTTGGTTAATATAGAATGTAATGAATGTCTCTAGGATACTCCAAGAGCACTGAAGATTTCTGAGGAAGAGTAATGCTACATGAAACGAGCCCACACCAGATCGCTCGCAAAACTTCTGCTGTTATCTAATGTTGAGCTTTTGTTGATAAGGGGTTCAAGTTGTTCATAGATGGGAAGTCAAGACCGTTATGTGGCGCAGAAGTGCTGCCAATCAGGGTGACAGACCATACCAAAAAAATCTCAGAAATAAAGCTCTGAAGCACAAGCAATAAATATACAAAGCTTATGAGATGCTCACTAGGAAAGTCCTTACAGAAAAAGCATATTCCCCATTTAAAATTCTGTGGTGGGTTACTTTAATTGTCATTCTGCTAATTTCTCTTATAAACTTTCAGTTGGAATGTGAAATTACTTAAAGAAAGTTATTTTTAAAAAATCAGAATTGCCAGCAGCACAATGGTAATGAAGCCAGATTCATGTTGGATCCATCATAACAGCACATATTGTTCCTTGCTTTTTTCTTTTCTTTTGTGCCATCGAGTCACGGGCGACTTCTGACATCCCTGGAGGTTTTCAAGGCCTTTGGGGAAAGTTTGCCATTGCCTGCCTCCATGTGATGACTCCGGTATTTCTTGGAGGTCTCCCATCCAAATACTTGCCAGGGTCAGGGCTGAGAGTGCGTGACTGGCTCAGGGTTACTCATCAAGTTTCCATGGTGGGAGCGGGGATTCAAACCTGGGCTTCCCATGTCCTAGTCCAACACCTTAACCACTGCCCCTTGAATGCCTGCCTACAGGTAAGAATCCTAAACTACGGTAAAATCCTGACTGAAAGCAAAACAAAAACCCCTTCCCCACAATTTTTTAATATCTTTAATGGCATATAAATAGTTGATATTAACATTGCAAGATAATAACAGCCTTTACAACTTCTGACGAGTTAAAATAACACCATTTTAAAAATTAGCCACCGCTTCCAACAGCTTGTAGTTGTGGCTGTTTAAAAGATATATAACCTTCTGTTTATCTGTAATACCTTCACTTCCATGCAGGAAGGGGATTATGTGCTTCTTCCTATCTATCTCAAAAAACGGACAATTCAACAGCATATGAGATACTGTTTCCCCACAATTTACTGAGACACATAAGATGTCATAACACACTCCTGTACATTCTAAACCAGTTGGTCTTCAGTCTCCACACACAAAGGGAGGAGCAAAGACGGGGCACACAAACACAAGAACTTCGCAGCTTGTTCTCAAATGATTTTTTGCATGTGTGATGTCTGAACTAAAGGATCACTCCAGAGGGCTACTGTAATGACTCCGATATCCACCTTGACATGGAGGCAAGTCCATTCCCTTCAATCTATGCCTTCCACGAGTCAAATAAAACATTTTCAACTGCTTGCTTCATGAAGACCGAGGAACAGCTCCTCAGAACTCAAGCGAATGGCCTGAAGCCTGCGACAACAAATTATATTGCCTCGATTCCAGCTGTTGCCATAATACTAGGGCTTGGAACATTGCACCCGGAAAAGTTCCCCTGACTTCAAGAAATCCCCAGCCTGTAATTACCAACAGGATGGTAATCTGGAAATAGATGAGACATGAGGAAGGGCTGGCAATATAAAAGTGTCTTATGACTTCCTTGGGTCCTTTCAAGCATTTCATGGGCATTTAGTTAGTGATCACCAATCAGCAGCAAGCCAGAAACACAGATACTAATTGGAAAGTCCTCGTGCGTGTTGACTCCCTTAGCCATTTAGAAGTAAACCAAAGAATCCAGCTGAGACGGTATAATAAAAATAGCTATCTATGTTGATCATGAAGGGCCATTCAGCCCACACAAGTCCAATAATCCCAACAGATCAATGGTACCGTCCTTATTCAGAGGCCTATTTCTAGTTGTTCTGCAGCACAAATAGCGTCATATTGAGTGTCAGAGTGTCAGACACCGTCAAACTGGACAAAAAGCAGAGCAGGAAGGATCTAGCAGACGTGAAGCACTCCCGCCCACCTATACACTCATAGAAGTAAAATTAAAGGATTCTGGCCTTCTCAAAATTAGTTCAATGCCTCCTAGCTGTTTCTGATTAGAGATTGCCAATTTCATCATCACTGAGAATAGAAGCCCAACTACACGACATTATGAAGACCACAGAATATGACTGGACACACAGAAAGCTGCCCCGAACTGAGATAAACCGTGGTCGTGTGAAGAAGGCCAGGGCTGACTAGTCTTATCTTGGCAATGGCTCTCCAAGGTCTCTTCTACTACCTGACCCTTTTAGCACAGAGATACTTGGGATTGAATCTTGGACCTTTGACAGCAAACCAGATGCTCTACCACGGAGCTACAGCTCCTACCTGGGGTGGACTGGGGAATGACCCTTGCATCTCTTAGACAGCATGGAGATATTAACCATTCAGACGTATACTTCAGATTAAACTAGCACTGAGTTTGATGTAAAACTCATGGTGTGCCCCAGACACTCTAGTTACAAACTGGCAATGAGTCCATGCTTACCTCCAAGTTCTTTACTTTCCACTGATCTACAGTCTGCAATGAACAGAGCCTGCAGGGACTGCACCATCTCAGACTATAGGAGGGGGACTATATTTTTTGAACTTCATTCCATGCTACAGAAAACTAGCAAACAGGGAAAGCACGACACGTGAGGATTTCTTCCAGTGCTAGCCTGCTACATCCAGAATGTGTGTCACCTGGGAATAGGAAATTCTCTTGGTCACAGACCCACCCAGAGGCGAACCTTGCTGAGAAAAGGGTGCCATGTCCACGTTCAAAACCTCTTTATTCTTTCTTCATACATCCTGTGCCCTACGAGGAGTCCAGGGACCATCTTATCTTTAATCCCCATCTCAAAGCCATTCTTCCCCAGTTCCCAAAAGGGAGCATTAACCATCAAAACCAGGCTACAGAGCAGCAATGCCAGTGTCTGGATAGCTCTGCGGGAAAACAGAAAAACGCTCTCCTTTTAATGCGCTAATTATGATCCCGAAACACTAATGGGATTAGAAGGCAAGATTCGGTGGCTGCCTCCTGAAAATCATTAAGCCCCATTAGAGTAAATTAACCTCTACTCTTTTACCACACAGTTTCTGGGTCCTTTCCAGACCCCCTTTTCCCCTCCTCCCTCGGCACAGAGGCATCAAGCCCTCAGTCGGATGCTGGAGAGCTGGAGTCCTCTCCGATAGTTGTTTTCGCTCCTCTCTATTAATTTAGCTTAATAAACTCCGTGGTCTGCGGGGGATTCGCCTCTTCCAACTGTGGCTGTGGAGGGCCCACGTCGCACTAATTGTAAATTAAGGAAGCCCGACCTGGAGCGCGGGAGAGAGTCCCACTGGAAGCGGAAAGCAGAGAGGTCTAGCGGGTTGGAACAGAGTCGGGGAGCTTCAAGGCACCGCCTTGCAATTAGTGGCTCAGAAATGCTTGATTACCTTCCACCCCGGTTGGTGCTTTTGGAGGCTCACTTGAGCTCACCTGAAATGTTTAATTACAGAGAGGGAAATTTTCAGAGATGGAAGATGTAAGGGCCCCCTACTTCAAACAATTATTTGGCATCTAATTAAATGGTGGCGCTACTTAGGCTGATGTTAGAGAGTTGGAGAAGGGTCTGGAAGATCCAGGTTCCAATCCCTGCTTTGCCAGGAAGCTTGCTGGGTGACTTTGGGCCACTGCCTCTCACATTGAGTCTCTCCTGTCCCCCACAAGGATGAAGAAGTATCTCACAATACTAGAACCAGGGGGCATTCATTGAAAATGCTGGGGGGAAGAATTAGGACTAATAAAAGGAAACACTTCTTCACGCAACGTGTGATTGGTGTTTGGAATATGCTGCCACAGGAGGTGGTGATGGCCGCTAACCTGGATAGCTTTAAAAGGGGCTTGGACAGATTTATGGAGAAGTCGATTTATGGCTACCAATCTTGATCCTCTTTGATCCGAGATTGCAAATGCCTTAACAGACCAGGTGCTCGGGAGCAACAGCCGCAGAAGGCCATTGCTTTCACCTCCTGCATGTGAGCTCCCAAAGGCACCTGGTGGGCCACTGCGAGTAGCAGAGAGCTGGACTAGATGGACTCTGGTCTGATCCAGCTGGCTTGTTCTTATGTTCTTATGTTCTTATGTTCTTAAGAAGAGTTTGGATTTATATCCCACCGTCCTGTAAGGAGACTCAAGGTGGCTTACAAGCTCCTTTCCCTTCCTCTCCCCACAACAGACACCTTGTGAGGTAGGTGGGGCTGGGAGAGTTCGGAGAGAACTGTGACTAGCCCAAGGTCACACAGCAGGAATGTAGGAGTACAGAAATGCATCTGGTTCACCAGATAAGCCTCTGCCACTCAGGGGGAGGAGTGGGGAATCAAACCCAGTTCTCCAGAGTAGAATCCCCCTGCTCTTAACCACTATACCACGCTGGCTCTCTGTAGCGGTCAGGGTAAGGGACTTCAGGGCAGGGGAGACTTCAGTTCAGACCTCTATGTAGTTATGAGCTGGGTAACTTTGGCAACTCAATGTATTGTTGAAGGCTTTCACGGCCAGTTTCAACTGGTTGTTGTGGGTTTTCCAGGCTGTGTGGTCATGGTCTGGTAGATCTTGTTCCTAACGTTTTGCCTGCATCTGTGCCTGGCATTTTCAGAGGTGTGTAACAGACTTCTCTCTGTGATACACCTCTGAAGATGCCAGCCACAGATGCAGGCGAAACATTAGGAACAAGATCTACCAGGCCACGGCCACACAGCCTGGAAAACCCACCACAACCATTTGGCAACTCACTCTCTTGCAACCTGACTTACCTCAAAGCAAAAGAAAAGAAGTCTTGGGGCCCCTTAAAGACTAACAGATTTATTTGGGCAAGGAGATTCATCATGAAGTCATGAAGTATGACTTCAGTGGGCAGATGGCCATAGGAATATACATACATACATACAGACAGACAGACAGACAGACAGACAGACAGACAGTGCAGTCAATAGTCTATGAAATTCAAGTGGTTCTCAGCCTGATACTTCTAAGCAAAGCTTAATCTTGCAATGGTTATGAAAATAGAAATGATGAGATCGTGTAGCCTATGCTGACCATTTGAGAGAATGAGTGGGGTAAAAGTCAAACAAATGAACAGTTGCATAAGGACATAGCCCTATCTGGTAGGGAGGGAGGGTGTTTGAAATGATTTCTTGTGCAGCGATCGTCCATCCAAACTAGAGCAAAATGAGCCGACAGAGGAGAAACTCTCAAACAAATTTTCCTTAAAATTGGATTGCATTTGTATTCTCCTAATTTTTGCCACCATTTCTACACCCGGATACCACTGAAATATTTTCAGAAGACACAGAAGGAAAGTAGCAGGTTCCGTTGATGTTTAAGATTATTACTTGGAAGCTCAACAGTACAATTTAAGTTTGTGAAAAGCGCAGCCCGTTGTTTGAAAATGCCGGCTGGATCCTTCCACGTTTCAAAAGAACTCCTTCAAATCTTCACAAGGGGGGAGGGGGGAATTAACAATAGCAAGCAATTTTATATAGTACTGTCAAAGGCTTTCAAGGCTGGAATAACTCACTTTCCTATTATCAGATCCTCTGAAGATGCCAGCCACAGATGAAGGTGAAACATCGGGAGAGAATGCTACTAGAACACAGCCATACAGCCCAGAAACCACACAGCACCCCGATTTTATATAGATATAGATATTTCGCCTGCTAAGGATTTTTTTTGAGCTGAGGAACTAAAAGCAGGTATGAAGGCATTTTTTTTGAACAGTCAGATCACTTGCTAATCTAGCTCAACACTGTGCATTCCATCACGGAAAGAGACAGGCTTTTCTGAAAACCTGGTGCTCGAAACACTGTTTACCTGGAAAGGTCAGGCATTGAACCCAGGGCTTTCTGCATACAAAACAGGCACTCTGCTACTCAGCCCCTACCTTCCTCCTGCATCCGTATGACCTCTTGAAGCTGCCTTGTTCTGAGCAGGAAAGGGTGAGAGCAGAAAGGGAGAGCAGAGCTATATGTCCCTTTCTCCCATGCAGAACAGTTCATTAGAAATGAAGAAACCTTCCTCCTTTGGGGCACCACATTTAGACCTAATGAGCTGGCAACCCTATCAGTGTACCACAGTGTACGGCAATCACCACGCACAAATGGCTAAAGTGCCACTTCCATTCATTAGAGACAAACTGGTTCATGAAATGAAAGGCAAACGCTCCATTGCCTTGGGCCCTGTCCTTAGATAATGGCGCCGGGAGGGATGGGAGGAGGGCTGCAGGGCAGACTGGCTGAAAACGCCACGGAGGGAGCGTGCGGCAGCTCCGTATCCCTCTGGCCCAATCTTTACTTTCTTTTGTAGCAACATGGCGAAGCGGTGCTGTTGGAAAGGACACTCGCCACAACAAGCCAGACAAGGGTGCCCTGGGGGTTTCCTGGGCATTTGATTGGCCAGTGTGGGAAACAGGACATTGGACTGAGTGGACTGTTAACTCATTCAGCAGGGCTCTTCTTAAAAGGCACCGTTCCTAGGTGGTGAAAGCACGACAACTTCTCCTGCCAAATGCTGTATCATTCATTCTGACTGCCCTCACTGAATCAGGGAAATATGCCATTTTTTGGCACCTGTCCCCTATTTTGGTGTTTTGGGGTATAGCAAGTTTCTAGAAATTCAATTGAGGGAGGGCATCTGGAGGGCCTGCTCTATGATGTTGGAACGCTTTTCTCCCATAGGTCCACTGCAGGCACTGACTCTGCAAGAGTTTAGGCACCTAGCCGAGATCATACTTAGGCATATGGGTGATCCCATCTGCGTGGTGCCTCCCTCCACTCCCCCCTACCCTCCATTTTATTTGGAACCTGCAGTCATTGTACCTGGGCTCCACTGGTTCAGCCCCAGCACGATTTTTAAATGGGGGGGGGGGCAATTTTGGGGATGGTTGATTATGTAGTTTTAGGAGAATTAGGATGGGAGACTTCAGTGGCAGGCAGGAAATAAGTAGGCAGGTAGGTAAAGAGGGAGGGAGGGAGGGAGGGAGAGAGAGAGAGATAAGTCTTGGTTGGTACTTGGATGGGAGACCACCAAGGAAGTTCAGGGTTGGGACACCAAGGCAGGCAACAGCAAACCACCTCTCTTGAGCCCCTTCTGCACACGCAAAATAATGCATTTTCAAACCACTTTCACAACTGTTTGCAAGTGAATTTTGCTATTCCACACAGCTTCAAAGAGCACTGAAAGCAGTTTGAAAGTGCATTATTCTGCATGTGCGGAATGGGTCTCTTGCCTTGAAAACCCTATGAGGTCACATAAGTCGGCTATGACTGGATGGCGCTCTCCTCCACCAAAATCCATTACTAGGATGGTGGGGTCTGTATGGATTGAACAGCTTCCTCAAGCTCTCTCCCATGATTCATCACAGACCTCTACTTCATCTGCAGCCATAACAAATGTGCAATGTCCTTTCCATTCTCTGTGATGAAGAGTCCTGAGTTACACAAAAGCTGGAAAGTTTCTTCCCGTGCACTGTCTACCCTGGACATTGTGGAATCCAACGGGGGAAACAGTTTTCCAGAGCATGAGTTCCCCCTGCTGGTGCAGTTTTTCTTCATCTTAACCAAGCAGAAGAAATCGGAAGAGGGGCAAGAAATGGATAGAATGCCAAGGAATCAGAAAGAAAAACGAACCTCAGACTTTGTAAACAGGTGGCCTTACCTTCCAGAGGAAGAGACTCGAAGGAACAAACACAGTCCTTCCATTAACACTCTGCCACTCACATCTTACTCATTCACCTCATCCCACTGCTCTGCTGCTAGACTCCTAAAAGCTTTAGCCACAGGAAGGTGAACTAAGCCCCCTCTCCAATCATCCCTTCTAATATTGTTCCAGCTATAGACCATTAGAAAGCCTATTTAAACATAATCATCCCAGTGTCATAATAATGAAGCATTTCAGGGCTCCGTGTCAAATTCAGGCACCGCTCCATTAATAGCAGCGCAAGGACAGTTTACAGGCAACAGCCATTATGAAGAAGAACCCTCAGACAGGAATGGTGAAGCCCAGCCAATTCAGCTACGCGACCATGTTCTCAAGGGGGAAAAGCTAGCATGAACTGGCCTGTACTTGTGAAGATACGAACAGGAGCGGCTGCCGGATCAGACCCAAAGACCACCTAGCCCAGCATCCTGGTTGAAGAAGAAGAAGAAGAAGAAGAAGAAGAAGAAGAAGAAGAAGAAGAAGAAGAAGAAGAAGAAGAAGAAGAAGAAGAAGAAGAAGAAGAAGAAGAAGAAGAAGAAGAAGAAGAAGAAGAAGAAGAAGAAGAAGAAGAAGAAGAAGAAGAAGAAGAAGAAGAAGAAGAAGAAGAGGAGGAGGAGGAGGAGGAGGAGGAGGAGGAGAAGAAGAAGGAGAAGAAGAAGGAGAAGAAGAAGAAGAAGAAGAAGAAAAGGAGGAGGAGGAGGAGGAGGAGGAGGAGTTTCAATTTATATCCCGCCTTTCTCTCCATCATCATTTTCCTTCAGTAGTATTTGATAAATACAAGCCAGGCCAGACTACAGCTCCATGTTCCATCACAAATCGGTGTGATCAACAAGGCAAACTAGCAGCAAGCCATGTCGAAACACCTCTTTGTTTAGAGAAAAAAGGCCATGTATCAGACTCTTGAACGTGGAGATAACAGAGACCGTTGGAAAGTCCTAAAGCAGTTTATTTCTTACAACGTGTAGAGCGACAATAGAAAGCAGGATCTGAGCTAGAGAGCTCAGATCCAGGAACTATATCCTTCAACCCACCCATTTCGCCCCACACCAAATGTCCCTTACAGTTTCTACAACATTTGCACTACAGAGCTTCAAAGAACCTGGGAACCGTTCACACTTTCTTGCAGACGAGCTGGCGCCAGGAGGTTGCCAGGAAGGGAAGAGGGAAACAGGAAAGCATTTACAGGAAAACATTTGCAATTCCCACACAGCAAGACATCTAAGCACTGACAGGCATGGTCCTGACACCATGTGGACTTGAATAATTAGCTACTTTTCTGCCATAGTAGCTACTGCTGTTTTGAAACAATTACGACTTCTATGAATTGTAATCTAACTGAACACATCCTGCTATTCTCCAGAGAAGCAGACCTACAAAAACACAACAGCCAGGTCTGCTTCGGCTGCTTTTTCCATAGAAAATGAGAAACAAGTTGCTAGTTCTCATGACCGCAGATATGAATTTGACCACTCCAGTCATCCGACCTTCTTTCCTCACCCACAGCAGAATAGAAAGTTCGTACAGTACCTTAAAAGAACATTGTAGGTTCATATGTTCAAAGTGAATGGACAGACCATGTAAAGGGGTGGAGGAAGATTGCTCATGGTGTTTATCTTTTCTCTTTTAAATATTTTTTATTAAAACGCTTCTATCCCAACCTTTCCTTGTGGTTCAAGGCAGCTTTCAAGAACAGTTGAAAACATTTTCAGTTTGAAAGCAAAAATAATTCCAAATCTCTTGCCCTTTCCCCGTTTAAAAGATGACTGCCAAGTCAGTCTTCTTGCTGTGAGGACAAAATGGAGGAGAGAACAACATTGAAAGGTGGTTTGGGCCCCCAGTGGGGAGAAGGAAGGGTGAAGGAAGGAAGGAAGGAAGGAAGGAAGGAAGGAAGGAAGGAAGGAAGGAAGGAAGGAAGGAAGGAAGGAAGGAAGGAAGGAAGGAAGGAAGGAAGGAAGGAAGGAAGGAAGGAAGGAAGGAAGGAAGGAAGGAAGGAAGGAAGGAAGGAAGGAAGGAAGGAAGGAAGGAAGTCCTGGCAAACAGGCAGGCCTTGCAGTACCTCCTCTGAAGATCTCCAAAGAGCCCCCCCCCCCTTCACCTTTTCAGGAAGCCCATTCTAAAGTACATAAGTCAGGATGGAAAATGTCCACGCTGTAGTCAATGTCAGAAGGGGTCACCCTAAGTGACGGGGTTGCCAAAAGATGGCTGCTTGATGACCATAGCTGACCACACACTGGAAACTTCCCCACCCCACACACTTTCCAGTCTACTTACTTGGGCGTGTGAGCCTCGTCCACTCGATTGCCCAGCTGAAATTCATGGGACTTGCTGCGATGCAATGCTGTGAAGCCCGGGAAAAGATGAATCAGTTTGCGGGAGGAGGGGGGCGGCGTGCCCGGAGGTTTCACCTTGTTTCTCCTCCTGATTGGCGGGGTGCCAGGCGGAGTCATGGTAGTGACTATATTAGGGGTACGTGGTGGTGTATGGGCGACATGCCGCTGCCTTGGGGAGGGTGGCAAGGACCGGTGCCCCGATTCCAGAGGGGGGCAGAGTCCCGGAAAGCCTTCCACCGTCAGCCTGTCCACATGGGTGTACGCTGGTCCGTGAGACAATCCCAGGTGGCAGTAATGCTGAATGCATTTGGACTGAGTTTTGGGGCTTGGGGAGAGGTGAGTTCGAATCCACTGCATGGATTCTGATTGGCACGCGGAGTTGTTCTCCTTGCTGGTCTCAGTCAGCGGCCACTGGATGGTCCAGTCTTGTTTGGAAAGGCTGCCTCCTGTAAATAAAAAAAATGTGGTCAAGGAACAGACTGTGGCACCTGGTTAAAAACTCATCTAAATAAAAGGCGTTGCAGGAGGACCATGGTTTTAAATCAGCTTAATGGTCATCAAGCCACATGAATGTCAAAGGCTGCATCTACGGCTGGCATCTTCAGAGATATGTCACTGTAAGATATATTGTCGAAGGCTTTCACGGCCGGAATCACTTGGGTGCTGTGTGGTTTCCGGGCTGTACGGCCATGTTCTAGCAGCATTCTCTCCTGACGTTTCGCCTGCATCTGTGGCTGGCATCTTCAGAGGATCAGAGGATCCTCTGTGGCTGGCATCTTCAGAGGATCCTCTGAAGATGCCAGCCACAGATGCAGGCGAAACGTCAGGAGAGAATGCTGCTAGAACACGGCCATACAGCCCGGAAACCACACAGCACACAACTGTAAGATATGTTTCTCTCCACACTGTACCATTGAGAGAAACTCATCTTACTGAAGATGTCAGTCATAGATGCAGGTGAAACATTAGGAGAAAAAGCTACCACACCACAGCCATACAGCCCAGAAAACCCACAACATACCCCATGACTGTACTAAGTGAAGTACCTAGCAGTCTCTGCCCTACAGTTCTCAACATCTTCATAAAATTACAATTCCCAGCATCCACTAGGGCATCCATCATAGGGGCGAAGGAGCATCCTTAGTAATTATGGACCACAATTGGATCATTAATGTCTACCGCCAGCATCGGGCCAATTGGCCATGCTGGCAGGGGCTGATGGGAATTGTAGTCCATAACATCTGGAGTGCCAAAGGTTTGCCACCAAGGCACTAGGGGAAGCTATGAGACCCCAAGTTTGTTTCGGGCCAGTTCTAGATTTGACATTGAGTCCATGGTCTCAAACAAGCATTCCCTGGAGGTCCTATAAAAAAAAACTCCTAGTCCTCCTGGACACAGTATTATTTCGTCATCTTCGCTCTGCCTGCTCTACGTCACTGCTCATTTGATTTATTTATTAATTATTGAGTTTTATATACCGTACTCTTTACCCCCAAAGGCTCCACAGGTGAACAACATAAATATACAACATACACAATTAAAAGCCCATTAAAATAACAGTATGATTGTTCAATATAGATTCTTCATACATTACATCAGCACAAGCACAAGCCCTGAAGGGCTGGAAAGGAACGGGCCCCGGAAACATCAGTGAGGCCTTTCTGGTCACCTTAGTTCTGATGAGATTATATTTTATCTCTCTGCTACGTGGCTAAGTTTTCAAGTCATACGACAGCAATCGGCAACTTATTCCTATAGTGTCAGATATAGCTCTTCAACATGAAGCTCTTCTCCAGCACCACGTTTCAAAGGAGTTAACTTTCTTCCTCTCATTCTTCATTGTCCACTGTTCAACTTTCATAGAAAGTTCAAAGTTCAATTCATAGAAATCAGCTGACTTAGAAGGGCATAACTGTGCTTGGGACGATAGTAAGTCTTCCCAACCAAAACCTACAATTAAGATACTAGATCGACTTGTAGATCCCTAATTGTACCCCATCCCCAGAGGTGGGATCCAACCAGTTCTCACCACTTCTCTAGAAGTGGTTACTAATTTTTTCTGAGAGTGCCTCGAGGAAAGGGGTTACTTCAAAGCAACCTCCTGCCCAATAGGGACTATTTGGAGGAAGTGCAGAAAGGGCAAGCCACTGTTTGAATCCCACCACCATCGGAACCAGTTATTAAAATTTTTGGATCCCACCACTGCCCATCCCCCTTTTTTATACACACACATGGACAGCCAGACTTCTGTGTAGGCAGGAAAGGCCATAGGAAGCTGCACTTAATTACTGAAAGAACTATTCAACAGCAGAAACACAACTCCTCAGCCTAGAGGACCCGAGATCCCCACCCCAGCACTTTTGATCAAAAAAGGGTAAAAAAAAAATCTGAATGCTGAAAAGAAATCAGTAACCACCCTGGCTCCTCCTTTCTGTGCCATTTTGAGTTATTAATTGATAGCCCTGTTATCTCCGCATCCTTTTCAAGGAAATCAATTTATTTCAGGCTCTCGAGAAGGAAGAAGAAAAGAGGAAGAAGCGACAGGAACGAAAGGGAGAGGAGCTGACTGAAAGAGGGGTTTTTAATATTCGGGAAGGGGGATGAGGGGAAAGCATCTTTTGAATTGTTCTCTCTAGAGAGGGTGAAAAATCATGAGAGGGACAGGAAGATGGGTAGCAGCAAGTTGTCAGAATGACTGACATACAAAGTTCTTTTGTCTCAAGCCAGGAAATGCGGTAGGAGGGAGTCTCAAATGAAGACTGGGAAGGTAAATTGCAAAGGCTAGAAAGGAACTTGTGGCTCCTTTTGAGGCTGGCTAGGGTGAGGGGAATAGAGACTTTAATGTCTCTGCAGCTCCTCTTTGAGGGAAAAGAGGTAAACCTGCAAGGAAGAATCTGCCAAAAATTCGTCGTAAATTTGTTCCGAAGGGCAGATTCAGAGTTAAGCCCTCTGAGACTCCCCCTCTCCCTAGCCAACATTGCCCCAAAAGACCCCAGTAAATTTCATTTCCATCACAGAAAGGCTGGATCATTTGTACATCAACAAAGAAGTATTTCTACTGTGGCTCGCTGCTCACAGTAGGGTTGCCAACCTCCAGGTGAGGCCTGGAGAGCTCTTGGAATTAACAACTGATCTCCAGACTACAGAGATCAATTCCTCTGAAAAAATTCCTCTGGTCTGGAAGGTGAACTATGTGGCATACACCCCACTGAGATCCCTCTCCGTCTCTAAACCCTGGCACCCCAGGGTCCAACCCAAAATCACATTGAATTTCCCAAGCCATAGCTGGGAACCCTAGCTCACAGTGGGTTTCTTATGGCTCTTTGTCCGCCAGGCCTGTCTTTCAGGTGGATTTGGAGATTTGGCTGATAAACAAAATAAAGGTGCCTTCAGTTTCCCACAATTTGCCTTCGGTTTCCCACAATTTGAGAATCGGACTGTAACGAATTCTCTAGAGCTTCCTGCAGCTTCCTCGCTTTTCCACCGCTTTCCTGATTCTGCCATGTTTTTCCTTTGCCATTTCTGCTTGTCTTACGCAAAACCACCTCTGCGAAAGCACAAAGAAATAACCAGGAAAACACAGAAAGAGGATTAAAAAATGAAGTTGTACGGAGAAAAAAATGGGCTGAAATGCCACATCTGAACCATGAGAAGACCTTTGGTATGAGAAGGTCATTATTGAGACACGT
Source organism: Sphaerodactylus townsendi (assembly GCF_021028975.2). Classification (NCBI taxonomy): domain Eukaryota; kingdom Metazoa; phylum Chordata; class Lepidosauria; order Squamata; family Sphaerodactylidae; genus Sphaerodactylus; species Sphaerodactylus townsendi. The sequence goes on from NC_059437.1 coordinate 42,566,327, forward strand.
CACTGATCTACTTGATCCAACTGTCGCTTCTAACAGGCACGAAGCGCCCAAAGTTTGGAGAAAAATGGGCTGGAACTCCACATCCAAACCGTGAACCACAATACTCAGGACTATGCCTCTCCAGAGCTACACAACATCAAACAATAAGATGGAGCCTCCTGGGCCCAACTGGTCAGGCAACAACAGTGCACATTCAAATATATCCCACAAAGAGGTTTACATGACAACTGAGACTGACACAGTTTTGGGTCAGCAAAATGTGATTACCGAGGGAAAATGTCTTCCCGGGCAACAGTGATTGTCACTATTCCACACCGTAATTAATGATGATCGATGTTCCTAAGCACAGGTGTAGAACGGTTGAGAAGGAAGTAGCCGAACGTGCACCCAAGAAAACCCTCAGCAGCATCCGAGCCCAATCTGGCTCCATTATGCCCCTCGGCCCAGACTCGAGGCATGTCCTTGCCATTTTCCCTGAATTCATTTATTTGCTATTTATTTTGATGGCTTGTGTCACCATATGGATTGATGAGCTGCTCTGAGAAAAAATAACTCAAGGCCATTCTGGTGCTAAGGCTATGCCCAAAAAAAATATCCAAGTAGAGTTTGGGAAGCCCATTTTAAAACTGACGCCGGCTCACACAAAAGCATCCATGAGACTTTTCAAAGACTGGGTGGTGCATTGTAGTGGTTTGCCACAGTGCCCTGAGCCGGGATGTATCTAGATTTTATCCCGGCCACAGTCTCTTATTCTTAACCTTAATCTGGGCACATTTTCAGAGTGCTTCAAACCATACCTTTGAAATGCCAAAACAACTCCCGCAAATGCAAGGCCACCCCCACTGAAATACAGATGGGTACAGTTTAGAGCGAATATTGCAGATATCAATCTAATAAGACTCCTGGCCTTTTTTTATCTCGCCTGCCTAGTTTTGAATGGCAACAGCCAACCTGAAAGGGATGTATGCTCACACAAAAGGGAATTGTAATCCGTACATGTGCAGTGATGAAAGCTAGCAGTCAGAACAGACTTAATTTCTTTCCCGTTAACTTTGTAATAATGTATTTACACAGGTAACAACAGAGCTATTCAAAAAGCTTATCCTGGCTTCAAAAAAGTCATTGATTTATGTCAGATGCATTCACATATTAAAGCTTAGTCACAATAATCAAACAAGCATACAGCTTCCCTAATCAGGCATTAGACAATTCCAACTGTACAAATTGTCTCTAGTATGATACTGAAAACCCAAGGTGTTTCTAGCCCATTTCCTGTATATATCTGGCTTCGTTGCATCTTCAGGAGCTCATAGTATCTACAATAAAAATACATGAGAACTTTTAAACATATAAAAGGAAACAACAACAGAAGGCTGCCTCATACCACCAGTCCCGTTACACCATCCAAGACTAATTCGTTATTTTCTTCTTTAAAGGGTCTTACTAACTAGACCAAAAGGAATTGATCTGATTTAGTCAAACGTGGATTTGAACCTCTGCCTCCCAGATCCTCTTCTGACACTCTAACCGCTCTGGCAGGAGAGTGTGGTGATGAATATCCCACACAGTCACTCCTTCTCTTCCAAACTGCAGCTCATCATCCCTCTCAAGAAATACTTTTAATAAAAGCTGTTATCCCAGGGTGAAGCTACACTCATCCCCTTCTGTTATATGGCAATCTGGTATACAGCACTGCAAGCATGGGTTAGGGCCTGTGAGCATCCCATATGAAGGAGCCATGTACCAAGTCAGCGCAAGAATCCTTCCAGGTTAGTGCAGTGAAAGGCAAAGATTCTGCAAAGTCTCAGGTAGAATCCTTTCCTAGTGCTACTATGTACTGTGCTTAAAAAGCAGGTGGACACTAATCTGGAGAACCACGTTCAATTCCCCACTTTTTTCCACGCAGTGGGCAGACCCTTTATGTGGTGAATCTAGGCCATTTCCCCACGGGCCATGCTGTTTCACGCCAAGCTGACGCCGACGACTACTGGACCTGTTCTCCGCATCTAACGGTCCCGGGTAGGGCGGGAGGATGGCGAGCTTCACGCAGGCTTCGCCGCCAATTCGGCCTTTTGCACCGTCCTCTGGCTTCCTCCGGGGTGCATCACCCAGGCTAGGGGACACGCTTCCCCCACCCCCGCGCTAACAAAGCTTTCTGGGAGCTCAGAAAGGGCAGGGTGGGGCATGACCCCTGACTCTCAGCGACACGCCGGAAGGCTGGCAGGACGGTAAGGCGCTGGGGCAGGGGGAATGGTGCTCTTCCAGCCGCCTGCCATTCGCGACGGTGAAGTATTGGAAGCCGCCAGCTTTGAAAAAACCTCGGCCCGGGAGCTTAGGTTTGGAAACAGCGCTTGGCACCGCTTTGGGAGTTGCCATGTGAACGGTCCCCCCCAGGGATGATGCCAGTTTCTCTTAGTGTCCCTGAATCACTGGGTATTTGGCCCATGCAGAAAGGGCCCTAGATTTGTTTTTCCACTCCTACATTCCTGCTGGGTGACCTTGGGCTAGTCACAGTTCTCTCGGAACTCTCTCAGCCCCACCTACCTCACAAGGTGTTGTGGGGAGAGGAAAGGAAAGGAGTGTGTAAGCCACCTCCATACAGGAGAGAAAGGTGGGGTATAAATCCAAACTCTTCTTCTTAAACTGAAGATGCCAAAAATCAATCCTGGGAGTTATTTCCAGTGCAGAGATGTGTTTCCCCCTCCTCCAGCACAATTTCCGGTCATCTGGCTGGGCCCTCAGAGTACTCTGAAGAGCAACTGAGAGTATTCCTATAGTAGCTCAATTTCACATCAAGCACTCCCTGAAATTTCACTGGGGCCCTTTCGTAGGCAAGTGTTCGGAGGAGAAACACAACTTCTGAATATTTTTTTAAAAAAACAAACAAACAGTGACTACACTCAGTGTTCTCACTTTCCTCCTCCACAACAACACAAAATGTTACTATGGTAACTTGGTATTTTAAAGCAAGCAAAAGTTTCGGCAACAGTTGCAGCTCGTTGCTACCGATACACAACATCCACCCTTCAGACCAGAGAAGAAATGTTAGCCTCTGCTGGCCTTCCTCAAGAGCACATGCGTATAACCAGCCACACCTATGTAACAGCACGATTACTGGTGGTGGACAGTGCTGTCAAGTCACAGTTGACTAATGACAACTCCATAGGGTCTTCAAGACAAGAGAAGTTCAGAGATGTTTTGCCGTTGCCTGCCTCTGTGAGGACTGAGTCCTGAGAGAACCGTGACTGGCCCAAGGTCATCCAGCAGGCTTCATGTGGAAGAGGGAGACTTGAACCCACTACTCCAGATCAGACCCAGTACTCTTAACCACTACACTGGGAAGGTGGGGTGCAGGGAGGGGAGAGACCACAGCAGGGTATAGCATTATAGCATCCACCTTCCAAAGCAGCCATTTTCTCCAGAGCGGGGCGGGGGGGGGGGGGGTCCCCAGCCTTTTCAAGCCACTTTGGGATTCTGTCCCAAAACAGTGGGCAGAACTACAACCGGCCACCTGAGGGGGTAGAGTTATGCATAGCTTTAAGGAACTCTTTAAGACACCAGGCAGAAACTCTGTTTAATAGGATGTCTTTTGAAATAAAATATATATATTTTTTAAAAAGATGTTTTCTTGCATACACACACAGTAAAGGTTCTTGTCCTGTAGTGGAAGCGGAAGCAACTCTGGCTCATTCCGCACATGCAGGATAATACACTTCCAAACCGCTTTCAGTGCTCTTTTTTGAAGCCTGTATGGAATGGCAAAAATCCACTTGCAAACAGTTGTGAAAGTGGTTTGAAAATGCATTATTTTGCATGTGCGGAAGGGGCCTCTGAATAGTTGATCAGATTTTCAATGGCTCTGCCTGGCCCTGCTCACTTTCTACCTGCTCACTTGCTCACTTGGCAGGCACCAGAAAATGTGTCAGAAGATGCCGTGGCAGCAATGAGCCCGATGTCAGGGACCTCTGCTCCAGGGGCAACTGACTTCTATCATCTGGAGACCATTTGTAATTCCAACAATAATCTCCAGACCCACCTGTAGGGAGTACTGGAGAAGTTAGAATCCCATGGCTCTTTCCAGATGTTCAGGGTCCATGTTCTATCAGTTCTTCACCAGCATGGCCAATTGGCCATGCTGACAGAGGCTGATGGGAATTGTAGTTCCTGAACATCTGGAGAGCCGCAGGTTCCCTACCCCTGCCCTAGGCACAACCCAAAGACCATGCCTTGAGCTCTCAAATAATACTGTTCTTTCCTCAGAAGAAGTGTGCTTGCAGGAGAGAAGGAAGCGTGCTTTTCAGAAATACAACAGCAGAGCTTAGGTAAAGGCAATTCAGCAGTAGTGTTTAGGTACAGGCAACTCTCCTGGGCCTGTAAGACGGAGCCGTTCTATAAGCCGTTCAGGCAGCTATTAGTTTTCCCATCTTGGCCTCCCCCTCCTCCATCTTATTCCACCCTCTTTCCTTCAGTGGTTTAATAGCGTCCTTTTAAATAACTGCCGACATTGAGTTGTGAGTAGATTTTAAATGTCATTTAAATGTTATTTTAAACTCACTGTTCTTGGTTAGGATAGCCAGGCTGGAAGTTAATTTTGAGTTTTAAGGATCCCTTCTCAGACGTAGACACGTTCCTTCAATCCACTTTCACAATGGTTTGCAAGTGGATTTTGCTAATCTGTACAGTAAAATCCAGCTGCAAAGTGGATTGAAAGTGCATTGAAAGTGCATTATTCTGCATGTGCAGAAGGGGCCCATGAGGGGAAAGGCGGCATTCAAAACCAATGGATTGTGTGTTCCTGCATTTCAGGGGGTTGGATTTGGTGGTCCTTGGGGTCTCTTCCAACTCTATGATTCCATGAAACCAACGAAATATATTTTAAAAAATAAAATATAACACTGCAACACAAGGACTTCCTTCTGGGAAACCCTCTGTGTGTCCACAGAATTTCAACTTTGAATTCTCATGCAAAAAAGGGAGAAAAAGAAATAATCCAGGAAGGTTCATTGAGTGTAAGATTCATTAAGCCTGAAGAACGGCTGTAACAGCAGGGAGTTGATGGGGCACCGTCCCTTTTTAATTTTTTTGCTAATTATGTGTATCTGCTTGTGAAAATGGACAAGCGAGACAGGAGCCAGGGAACAGACTACTGAATAATGGGAAAGAGGGACTTCTTTTGACTCCGCGCCGGGTTCAGAGGCGTGGTGGTTCTGTGTCACAGATAAAAGGTCACTCGTGTCGCCACGCCGTCACTTCCTCAGGATGTCTGCCTGGCAGATGAGTTTTCCATGGCTGCCCCTGTGACAGACGTCTGTGAGCCTGGCAAGGGGAAGGTTGTCAACAGGTCACCTGTCCTCGTGTCTGCCGCGTTCATCCTTTTTCCCGCGGAGGTTCATCCAGCTTCCCTTTCGCTTGGGGGGAGGGTTTCTCTAGTGGAAAAGGCCCTCCGGCTGCCCTCGAAGCATTGAAGGTTTATGGGTGGCAGGAGGATGCTGAAGATCTCCTTCCTCTGTTACCAGGTTGGTCTCCTCTGCAAAAATCACCTGACAGGGGGTGGTTGGTACTTTATCCCCGCACACTGCCTGTGTTGGCAGAAGGGAAAGTTTTTGGGCAATGACTGCTCCGATCCGCTTAAAAATTGTGATTAATACAAACCATATAAACAAGGGAAATGAACTGCAATAAAAGCACCCGGGCAATTAATCAAGTTTAGCTTGTGAATGTAATTGTCAGATAAATGCCCAGCAATGGGTGGAAAATTCCATTATCTCTGTTGATGGAGGGAAGGCGTGCAGAAGATGAATGGGGTTCCATTTGTCACTCTTATGCAGTGGATAATGCCTCTTCAATAGGATATACGCGGCCAGCTCCCGAAATCCATATATGAGAGCATCAGGGGAAAATGGCAGGTGTAGTCAGCGTCGTGTAGTGGTTAAGAGAAGGTGGATTCTAATCCGGAGAACCGGTTTGATTCCCCACTCCTCCACATGAGTGGCAGACGCTTATCTGGTGAACCAGATGTGTTTCCTGCTGGGTGACCCCGGGCTAGTCATAGTTCTCTCAGGACTCTCTCAGCCCCACCTACCTCACAAGGTGTCTGTTGTGAGGAGAGGAAGGGAAAGTTGCTTGAAAGCCACCTTGAGTCTTCTTACAGGAGAGGAAGAGGAGGAGGAGGAGGAGGAGGAGGAGGAGGAGGAGTTTGGATTTATATCCCCCCTTTCTCTCCTGCAGGAGACTCAAAGGGGCTGACAATCTCCTTGCCCTTCCCACCTCACAACAAACACCCTGTGAGGTAGGTGGGGCTGAGAGAGCTCCGAGAAGCTGTGACTAGCCCAAGATAAGCCTCCACAGCTCAGGCGGCAGAGCGGGGAATCAAACCCGGTTCCTCCAGATTAGGTACACGAGCTCTTAACCTCCTATGCCACTGCTGCTATGAATCCAAACTCTTCTTCTTTTTGATCTGCAGTGAGTTGGTCCTTGGCTTTGTGAGGCATCTCTGGAAATGCTGTAAGGTTCCAGTAACAGGAACTGTCTGGCATACAACTGCATGACAGTAAAGACTCATCATGTTATCTAGTCCACTCAAGGACAGGCTACATGTTTTCCAGGGAAGGACTTATTCTGCCGAGGCTGAAGTTGCCATCCCCATCCAGGGAAGTCCGTAGACTGTGGGACTAAAGGCTCCCTTGCTTGTGATTTGTACTTTATTTAGAGATTAGAAGCAATGGGTCTTCACAGCCTAGCCAGACAGACAACACCTGCTCCTTATTGGGATTCTGACATCGGAGAGAGCTGCACAGCCTGCGGACACTTTTGGGAATGAGCGCTAGGGAAGGGGGTTGTTTAGCCGGGCATATAGACTACTCATGTGAATGTTAGATCTGGCAGAACCCCAGTTTGTACTCTGATGCAATAGGCCTGCTTTCTGCCACCCTATGCCTGGTTATTGGGAGGAGGTCGACGGACACCACAGAAACAGGATGGCTCTAATGAATGACTCATTAAACTGACACTGACATTGTGCCTTATCCTCATTTATCAATCTTGGACCTTTCATCTCATGCGGCAGAGACTCTAAAAGAAATGCCATGTTTTAAAGAGGCCACGGCCGCTTTGGCTCAAATGCTCTAGAACTTCGCACATCCCCTCTCATCCCCCAAGAACAACGTGCCGCAGAGCTCGCTAACCAGGGCTAGAAGTTTGTTTTCAAAGAAAGGAAGAAAGCTAGCCTTAAAAAAATTGCCAAACCTGGCACTCAATACCAGTTTCTGTGTTACTGCGTTGCATTCACAGCATATGCACAGAACAGTCGATGCAACTTGTCCTGTTGTCTTCCACACCCTGGGTCATTTTTCCAACTTCTATGTCCAAAATAGGGTTGCCAAGCTCCAGGTGAGGTCTGGAGTTCTCCTGGAATGACAACTGATCCCTAGATGATGGAGATTAGGTTCCTTGGAGAAAACAGCTGCTTTGGAGGATAGACTCTATGACAGTGGTGGCGAACCTATGGCACGGGTGCCAGAGGTGGCACTCAGAGTCCTCTCTGTGGGTACATGCAAACAGAGTCCCCACCCCCCACATACGCATATCTAGGCTGGCCTGGGCCACTGGGCGCGATTATTAGCATTAACCTAAGACCTAATTTTGGGGAAGCAGTGTAGGTAACCCTGTTAAGCACTGTTAAACCCCACTGATTTTCATGCGAAGTACTAAAGTGCGATCCTTTACCTGGGAGTAAGCTCGGTTGTTGGCAATGAGGCTTGCTTCTGAGTAAACCCTCCTAGGGTCGTGAATTCACCCGTTGGAAGAGTTGCACGGTTGCTTCAAAGCCAAGCCACCGACAACCACCAAGCTTACTCCCGAGTAACGCGCACCCTGGAGCCAACCGTTTTTTCCTAAACTAAAACCTCAGTATTCAGGTTGAATTGCCGTGTTGGCACTTGGCGATAAATAAGTGGGTTTGGGGTTGCCATTTGGGCACCCGGTCTCGAAAAGGTTCGCCATCGCTGCTCTACGACATTATATTTATTATTTATTTATTTTTTTCGATTTATTATACCGCCCCATCCCCGTAGGGCTCTGGGCGGTGTACAATACAATGCGCATATACAGATAAAAATGCACGTATACAAGTAAAATAACTAAAACCATTAAAAGCAGCAGTAAAATAAAAACTAGTAGAAAGATTAAAACTAACATGCAATGGCGTCCGACTGGTGATCCATTTCCCCAAACCTCTTTCAGGGGAAGATCAGCAAACCCCGGTGATGGCAAAGGCACTGATGTAAAGGCCATGGGGAGGGGCACCATCAACGGCTGGATCCTCCGTAAAGGCCTGGCGGAACAATCTCTGTCTGTACAGGCTCCTGGCGTGAATTCAGTAAGGTCCCGCAGGTCCCTGACAGCTGGTGGGGAGGAGTGTTCCACCAGGCTGGAGGCTTGTAGAGCTAAAAGCCCTGGCCCGTGAGGAGGCCAGCCAGATTACCGTAGGGGCCAGGGATCCACCAGGTAGATTGGCCTCCGCAGAGCCAAGAGGCCGTGATAGGGGACATGTGGGGCTTACATGCGGGTCCCTAAGATTATCGAAGGCATCCCAGGTGCTCAAGGCCTTAAAGGTCAGCACCAACACCTTGAAGATGATTCGGAACTCTACTGGGAGCCAATGCAGCTGGCGCAGCACATTATATATCATTGAGGTCCCATTCTTCTCCCAAACCCTCCTTTCCTAAGTTCTACCTCCAAATTTCCAGGAACTCCCCAAGCCAGAATTAGTAGCTTCAGTCTGAAGTGGGCTGGGGGTGGGGGGGGGGGGTTCCTTGATTTTCCATCACTGCTGGTACGTTTCCACAACTGCCAAGGACGGCATATGTGTTTGTGCAGCAGTGGCGTAGGAGGTTCAGAGCTCGTGTCTCTAACCTGGAGGAACCGGGCTTGATTCCCAGCTCTGCCGCCTGAGCTGTGGAGGCTTATCTGGGGAGTTCAGATTAGCCTGTGCACTCCCGCATGCGCCAGCCGGGTGACCTTGGGCTAGTCACAGCTTCTCGGAGCTCTCTTCTCACCCCACTTCTCACAGGGTGTTTAAGGTGAGGGGAAGGGCAAGGAGATTGTGGGGTTCCTTTTAGTCTCCTGCAGGAGAGAAAGGGGGGGATATAAATCCAAACTCTTCTTCGCTTCTTCTTTACAAGATGTCTTCTCCCTGACCCTTTCTGGAGCAGCGGCGCATTGCTAAGAGCAGGAGTATCGTAATCGGAGGAACCGGCTTGATTCCCCGGCCTGTCGCCTGAGCTGTGGAGGCGCTCATCTGGGGAGCCCAGGATTAGCCTGCGGCCAGCTTCCCCAAGACGCCAGCTGGGTGGGGACCTTGGGGCTAGTCACAGCCTCGAGCTCTCAGCCCCAACCCACCTCACAGGGTGTTTACAGAGGGGGGGAAGGGCAAGGAGATCAAGCCCCTGGAGTCTCCCCTGCAGGAGAGAAAGGGGGGATATAACCAAACTCTCTTCTTCGGCTTCTTCTTACAAGATGTCTTCTCCCTGACCCTTTCAGGAGCAGCAGTGGCGTACTGGTTAAGAGCAGGAGTACTGTAATCTGAGGAACCGGTTTGGATTCTCGCTTCTGCCGCTTCGAGCTGTGGAGGCTCATCTGGGAATTCAGATTAGCCTGGGCCCTCAAGACGCCAGCTGGGTGGACCTTTGGGCTAGTCACAGCTTCTCGGAGCTCTCTCAGCCCCACCCACCTCACAGGGTGTTTGTTGTGAGGGGGGGAAGGGCAAGGAGATTGTCAGCCCCTTTGAGTCTCCTGCAGGAGAGAAAGGGGGGGATATAAATCCAAACTCTTCTTCGCTTCTTCTTTACAAGATGTCTTCTCCCTGACCCTTTCAGGAGCAGCAGTGGCGTACTGGTTAAGAGCAGGAGTACTGTAATCTGGAGGAACCGGGTTTGATTCCCCGCTCTGCCGCCTGAGCTGTGGAGGCTCATCTGGGGAATTCAGATTAGCCTGTGCACTCCCGCACACGCCAGCCGGGTGACCTTGGGCTAGTCACAGCTTCTCGGAGCTCTCTCGGCCCCACCCGCCTCACAGGGTGTTTGTTGTGAGGGGGGGAAGGGCAAGGAGATTGTCAGCCCCTTTGAGTCTCCTGCGGGAGAGAAAGGGGGGATATAAATCCAAACTCTTCTTCTTGTGCTTAAAGTTGTCAGCCACGTCAATCTTTCAGTTGTCACACACATATACAAGCTAAGAACTGACACCACTATCTAGCTTTGAGTCAGGACCCTGAGGTAGGCCTCGGAGACACCTCTGCTAGGTCAGGAGCCTCTAGAGAGCCACTATGCTGTCTTGTTCCCAGAGTAACCTGTCTAAACCAAGAACCACAACTCCCAAAAAAGCAACCCATCTGTGTATGTTTTGAAGATTTTTTTTCCCACTGTTTGTGTGTGTGTGTTTTAGAGTGGGAAATTTAATGTCACGCATGAGAGAAGCAAGGAGGATGAAGCAGCCGAGGGAGAGCCAAACTTAGCTTGAACTGTAATTAGAAAGAGTGAGACGACTTCTTTTTTTTTAACAAAAACAAGATTCCAGAAGCTAACTTCCTCACCGGGCAGCTCAAGGCAAGGCCCGAGGTTGTGGTAAGTTTTCCCAGGACAGGACACAGCCAGGCATTTCCTCCCAGCATCCTTTGCAGCACAAAATCAATGCCTTCCTGCCTCATCTAATTTCTTTCCCTTCCCCTTTCCACACCTCTTGCCATACCCCTGTGCCTTAAAACAAAGGGGGAAAACAGTGCGTCAAATTAAGAGCTCGTTCCTTATTTCCAAGCTGCGAAGGATTTCACCACAAGCCTCTTGCGGCCACAGCCTTCAGGTCAGGGGTCTGCAACCCACGGCTCCGGGGCCACATGCGGCTCTTTCAGCCTTATACTGCGGCTCTGCATGGCCTGGAGGTCGGAGGGTAGCATGGGCATGTCCCTCCAGGAAAGGTGAGTGGAGGGGCCAAACTAAAGGTGGCTCTTGGGACTCTTTAGTTTGGACAGGAGACGTCTGAGGGGGATATGATTGAAGTCTATAAAATTATGCATGGGGTCGAAAATGTTGACAGAGAGAAATTTTTCTCTGTTTTTCACAATGCTAGAACCAGGGGGCATTCATTGAAAATGCTGGGGGGAAGAATTAGGACTAATAAAAGGAAACACTTCTTCACGCAACGTGTGATTGGTGATTGGAATATGCTGCCACAGTAGGTGGTGATGGCCACTAACCTGGATAGCTTTAAAAGGGGGCTTGGACAGATTTATGGAGGAGAAGTCCATTTATGGCTACCAATCTTGATCCTCTTTGATCTGAGATTGCAAATGCCTTAACAGTCCAGGTGCTTGGGAGCAACAGCCGCAGAAGGCCATTGCTTTCACATGCTGCATGTGATCTCCCAAAGGCACCTGGTGGGCCACTGTGAGTAGCAGAGAGCTGGACTAGATGGATTCTGGTCTGATCCAGCTGGCTTGTTCTTGTGTTCTTATGGCTCTGTGTGGAGCCACCTCTCCAGCTCGGTAGATCTTCGGGGCCGTGAAGAATGGGTCCAAATGGCTCTTTAGGTGGTAAAGGTTGCCGACCCCTGCTTCAGGTTAATGATGAAAACCCCACATGGGATGCCTTTCTTCAGCCCACACCAGCAAAATCTTCACCCACCTTCGTGCAAGAAGCCCACATTTTGTCCCTTCCAGAGACCATCATCTGTCAGGTGCTTCCAGAATGCTTGCCGAAGCATTTGCATCAGGCCTCTTCTACTTTACGTTTTCCCGCTTCTGTTCAGCTGACAAAGGACCTCACTGCACGATAAGCAGTGGAGTAGTGGCTAAAAGCAGAGGGTCTAATCTGGAGAACCAGGCTCGATTCTCCACTCTTGCACATGAAGCCTGCTGGATGCCCTTGGGCTAGTCACAATTCTCTCAGCCCCACCTTCCGCATAAGGTGTCTGTTGTGGCGAGGGGAATGGAAGAGAATTGTAAGCCACTTTGAGACTCCTTAAAGGTCGAGAAAAGCAGAATATAAAAACCAATTCATCTTTAGTAAGTCTGCTACAAGGACTCTTTAGTCTGGGGCATGCACCTGTGAGTTCCCTGATGGGGCACAATTTCCATGCTTGCGGGGGCAATTTGGCTCAGAGCTATAGCGTGCAGGGAGGTGTTTATGCCCTGTACTACTATGTGTTTTCCTGATCTGAAACAGCTCAGGGTGAGTGGTGTTTGCCCCACGACGGAAACATTCGTGTATTCCATTAGTACACATAGAGCAGAGGTCTGCAACCTGCGGCTCTCCAGATGTTCATGGACTACAATTCCCATCAGCCCCTGATGGGATTTGTAGTCCATGAACATCTGGACAGCCACAGTTTGCAGACCCCAGACACAGAGCTTCTAAAGGGGCAAATGATGCCTCCCTGCTGAGCAGACAACATGTGGGAAAGGCTGCCACCCCTTTTCAGCACACACTGTGGTCCAATCTGAATGAGGCCACATATGCCTGAATTCCCAAAAATTCAGAAGAGAATGTAGCAACCAAATCTTCTTTCTCACCAATGCAGGATTGACGTCTGCTGTTTGCCCAGCACTGCCAGAGGTTGGAAAGTAACAGTCTCAACCGAAGAATTTCACACCTCATGATATTCACTTGCACTGTGAGCAGAGTTCCTTGGCTCCAAAGCTTTGTTTATCATTACAAACAAAACTACATCAGAGGAGATGATCTGGATTTTTACACCCTGCTTTTCTCTGCCTTAAGAAGTCTCAAAGCAGTTTGCAATCACAATCCTTTCCTCTCCCCCCCTACAGGCACCTTGTGAGATAGGTGGGGCCCAGAGAGTTCTGAGAGAACTGTGACTGGCCCATGATCACCCATCAGGCCTCATGTGGAGGAGTGGGGAAACAAACCCGGTTCACCACATTACCGTCTGTCACACATGGGCAGGAGTGGGGAATCAAACCTGATATTCCAGATTAGAGTCCATCACTCTTAACCGCTACACCATAAGAACATAAGAAAGAGCTTGCTGGATCAGACCAGAGTCCATCTAGTCCAGCACTCTGCTACTCGCAGTGGCCCACCAGGTGCCTTTGGGAGTTCACATGCAGGAAGTGAAAGCAATGGCCTTCTGCTGCTGCTCCTGCTCCCGAGCACCTGGTCTGCTAAGGCATTTGCAATCTCAGATCAAGGAGGATCAAGATTGGTAGCCATAAACCGACTTCTCCTCCATAAATCTGTCCAAGCCCTTTTTAAAGCTATCCAGGTTAGTGGCCATCACCACCTCCTGTGGCAGCATACTCCAAACACCAATCACACGTTGCGTGAAGAAGTGTTTCCTTTTATTAGTCCTAATTCTTCCCCCCAGCATTTTCAATGTATGCCCCATGCTGGTGCCTAAGATATGTTGTCACTGTTGGTGTTTATCACTCTAGCTCTGGGCACCTGGGCACATTTTTTTGACCCGAGAGCTACACTTGGGGCTGCTTTTGAGAGGTCCATGTTGAATGCCAGCATTGTTCAATCTGGTGCCGGCATCCTGTTCAGAGACCTCAAAGCAGGTAGAGATCCAGAGGTGCGCCTTTCCCCGCACTCTGCTGTACTTAATGTCACTCAGCACCCAAGCTAATATTTTGCCTGAAGCGCAGCCATTGCTACAGTCCAGCAGATTGATACTCCCAATATGTCTGGAATGCCTCGCTCAGTCTTGATGAAAGAGTCTGATTGCTGAAACCTCAGAACTTATTCTTTCGAAATGGGAACTTAACTTAGAAAAAACAATACCTTGGCTTCCGCTTGAGCAATCAATCTGGGCAGGAATGTCCAGGGAGGGAAAAGGGAAATCACATATGCCCCAAAGACAGGACATGCATAATGGAATAAAATGTAAATGTGACCTTTCCAAGGGAGCGAAAAAAAAGTCATTAATGAGTCCAAGAGCACTTTTGCCCATGCAGTATGACGGATCTCTTCATTTGGTCCCTAAACTACAAAACCCACGCAGCCCACCAAGGACATGCATAGATGCCACACGTGTGTGTGTGTGGAAACATCCGCCAATTCAAAAGCTCCAAGGGGTGACTTTGTGTATTGTTTTGTATGAGACGCCACTCACCACTGGTAACTCATTTATCGATCAAGCCAGGGGGGCATTGGACAATCACTAATTGATATCCAAACTGATTTAATCATTCCATCTGAAAATGTTCCTGACTGAAATGATGCTGCTTGGCCTGCCTCAAAGTAGTGAAATTGTCATGGGATGGTTGATACATACATAGTATTTGATAGGTCAGTGGTGGTGAACCTATGGCATGGGTGCCAGAGGTGGCACTCAGAGCCCTCTCTGTGGGCACATGCAAACAGAGTGCCCCCCCCCCCCCGCACATCTAGGCTGGCCTGGGCTGCTCGGCTTGATTATTAGCATTAAACCTAAGACTAAGTTTTGGGGAAGCAGTGTAGGTAACCCTGTTAAGCGCTGTTAAACTCCACTGATTTTCATGCAAAGTACTAAAGTGTGATCCTTTACCTGGGAGTAAGCTCGGTTGCTGGCAATGGGGCTTGCTTCTGAGTAAACCCTCCTAGGGTTGTTGGAAGAGATGCACGGTTGGAAGAGATGCACGGTGGCTTCAAAGCAAAGCCACCGACAACCACCAAGCTTACTCCCGAGTAACATGCGCCTTGGAGCCAACTGTTTTTTCTAAACTAAAACCTCAGTATTCAGGTTAAATTGTCGTGTTGGCATTTTGCGATAAATAAGTGGGTTTTGGGTTGCAATTTGGGCACTCTGTCTCGAGAAGGTTTGTCATCACTGTGATAGGTGGTTACGTTTTGTTAACTATCTTTATGATCTGGTCTATGGCGATAAACAAAATTGAAAAATACTGTTCCTTACAACATCCGGTGGACATCTGCATGTGTAAATGGCAGATCTAAGTCTCTGGAAAATGAGCTGAAGAGGCAACAAAGGTCAGTAAAGAGAAAGCAAAAGGCCCTGGTTGAATTCCACACAGAGCTAAAGGTATTTATGCAGTACAGACCCAAGCAAAACGACACCCTTGCAAGTCCACTGAAGCCAAAGGGAATAGCTCTGCTTAAGACTGCTCAGCTAGGCGGTTTTCACATGGATGATTTGCTCAGCCTTAGCATCCTTTCTGCAGTGCTGTCTTTAGGAGAATCCTCATGACACTGTCTTCTATTTGTCCTGGGGTGGATCCAATCAGTTTTTCTGCCAGCGGAAAAGGTCCCCTTTGACCACCCTATGCTGGTGCTCATGGGACCTGCATGGATAAAAGCCATATGGGACAGAAGCCCACGTAAAGAGAGGAGCTGAGACAGAGGGAATGGAAATGCTGGTTGGATCCTCCCCTTGCTGTGTTGAAATGCTTTCCAAATCTGGTCTGGTATGAACTTTCTGGGAAAAATTACAATCAAAAGGCTTTTGAACAGGAATCACAGAGTTGGAAGAGACCCCAAGGGCCATCAAGTCCAACCCCCTGCAGTGCAGGCACACACATATTTTTGCATATTGGTACCATTTTTGCCTTAGCCTGCGTGGCAAGACGTAGAGGTGTGACCTCACACACAAGCTAAAGAACCTTCCACAGCTAATCCTCTCCGCAGCAGTATCTCACAATACTAGAACCAGGGGGCATTCATTGAAAATGCTGGGGGGAAGAATTAGGACTAATAAAAGGAAACACTTCTTCACACAACGTGTGATTGGTGTTTGGAATATGCTGCCACAGGAGGTGGTGATGGCCACTAACCTGGGTAGCTTTAAAAAGGGCTTGGACAGATTTATGGAGGAGAAGTCGATCTATGGCTACCAATCTTGATCCTCCTTGATCTCAGATTGCAAATGCCTTAGCAGACCAGGTGCTCAGGAGCAGCAGCAGCAGCAGCAGCAGAAGGCCATTGCTTTCACATCCTGCATGTAAGCTCTCGAAGGCACCTGGTGGGCCACTGCGAGTAGCAGAGTGCTGGACTAGATGGGCTCTGGTCTGATCCAGCAGGCTAGTTCTTATGTTCTTACTGCAGAGATACAAACTATCATTTACAATGTGGTGGTCACAGATCCACTCCTCTGGCAGCTGTTCCATCCCTCTCAATCCTCCTTTCCAGTTGTGAAACAGGAGATGTTGACCCCCAGCAACTTCCACGAGGGCACACAGTTCTTGGGAGCAGTCTCCCATTTCCCAGTAGGAGGGTGTGCCTGGAGAAAGCGGCAAGACACAGCAAAGTACATGTGATTTGCAATCTCCAGGTGCTTGTCCACAGGAGAAGGGTCTAGCATTTTGAGTTGGTGGCAGACCTTCCACAAGGCCAAAGGGCTTTGCAGGCCCAACTCTGCACCTCCCCAGTGTTGGAAGAAAGGGACTTTACGCTGTTTCCTGCCTCAACCTACAGAGGGTTTTTTACTAACTAGCCAGTGGTTAGATAGGGACCTAGGAATTGTCACCTTTACTCTATCATGCTGGTTCTATCCCTTTGATGTTAGACTGATACTCTCAGGGACTTCCTTCCTTCCTTCCTTCCTTCCTTCCTTCCTTCCTTCCTTCCTTCCTTCCTTCCTTCCTTCCTTCCTTCCTTCCTTCCTTCCTTCCTTCCTTCCTTCCTTCCTTCCTTCCTTCCTTCCTTCCTTCCTTCCTTCCTTCCTTCCTTCCTTCCTTCCTTCCTTCCTTCCTTCCACCTTCTTCTTGGACTTCTCCATCTTCCTTTTCACCATGTCTAGAGGAAAGACAGGTGCCCCAAGCATCCATCTCCATCCAGCTAAATTAGTATAGATTAGTGAACCTACCTACCTACCTTTCTATCCAGAATGGAGTTAACTAATAAATACCCTTTTTAATAGATTAGAAGCTACAAATGACTCCGACTTTCTTTTGTGCCTAAGCTCTCTCCCCCAAGCTCACACACATGGTGCGCAGGTAAGCTCTGCTGTGCTTTAACCTCCAGTGCACCCTGCTAATTGTGTAACGGGAAAACACACACGAGGTGCTGTTTATCCCAACATTCCAGTACCAGTAGGGTTGCCAGCTCCAGGTTGGGAAATACCTGGAGATTTTGGGGGTGGAACCTGAGGAAAAGAAGGTGTGGGGAGGGGCTTCAACGGGGCATAATGCCAGAGTCCATCTTCCAAAGCAGCCATTTTCTCCGAGTGGACAGACCTCTGTCACCTGGAGGCCAGTTCTAATAGCAGGAGATTGCCAGCCCTGGATATCAACCTTATATGGGGAGATGCTACAGAAACTAGTTCCCAACATGGCCACTGTCATCAGCTGGTGAATGTATGAGTAAACACTGCATGGCAAATAGTGACCAGCAGCCTGAACATAAAGCTAACTTGGAGACAAGCAGAGACGCCACTCCAAGCTGCTGAGAGAAATTTCCGTTACTTCACAGTGCCCTCTGCTGCCTACGAGCAGTAACAGAGTAGGGCAGATCCATAAGGATAGAAGAGCTATCCAAATGGGTGCTCATCTTCTGCCCCCCCCCCCCCCCCCGCCCATCCAAAGCAAGAAAGTTTGTCACATTTTATTGTCAAAGGCTTTCACGGCCGGAATCACTGGAGTGCTGTGTGGTTTCCGGGGTGTATGGCCGTGTTCTAGCAGCATTCTCTCCTGACGTTTCGCCTGCATCTGTGGCTGGCATCTTCAGAGGATCTGATAGATAGATGCCAGCCACAGATGCAGGCGAACCATCAGGAGAGAATGCTGCTAGAACACGGCCATACACCCCGGAAACCACACAGCACCCCACTTTGTCACATGTTCTCAGCATGTTTTAAAACTGATTTTATGGCTAACGCAAAAAGGGTAAACCTGCCTTGAGCACCCCTTGGGCACAGACTTTGTGACAATGATCTTTCCCACCAGCATGAGTTTTGTGAGCAGCATCTCTCAGCCTGAACTCTGAGTACTTCTTTGCCCAGAGTACTATTCCCACCTTGACAAAACAGAATGAAGAAGCTCTTGGAACCCAGAGGAGCCTGTCCAGTAGGAAGACCACAGAAAATCGTGGCTGCATCCCTGACACAGTGGAATGAGGCTGCCGAGGAAATGGAACTGGCTCTATTTTTGCCACCCTGTAGTCTGCCCCTCCTTCCATGGAGCTGCACACCCAGTTCCCCTCTTCTCCATTTGATGCTCACAACCACCCTGTAAGGTAGGGTAGGCTGAAAGAGCATGACCAGGATGTAGCCCGCTTTCAAGGTCCACTTCCAGGGTTCGACCACTACCTGTTTTCGTTGCTGTCCTTCAGGAAAAGAGTGAGGTTTGTTTATTGGAGCAACAAATTTAAACAAGGGTTGCACAAAATCCCAAGTTTCGGAATTTAAGCATGGAGAGATGATAAACCTGCATGTGGGCAGTACAACTTCACTCTGCATGAGGGTGTGTACCTCTGCACCCAAATCACACAAGAAGAACAGGAGGAGGAGGAGTTTGGATTTATACCCCGCTTTTCTCTCCTGTAAGGAGACTGAAAGCAGGTTACAAACACCTTTCCCTTCCCCTTCCTATAACAGACTCCTTGTGAGGTGGGGTTGAGGCAATTCTGAGAGAGCTGTGACTAGCCCAAGGTCACCGAGCTGCCTTCATGTGTAAGAGTGGGGACACAAATCCAGTCCATCAGATAAGAGTCTGCCGCTCATGTGGAGGAGTGGGGAATCAAACTTGGATCTCCAGATTAGAGTCCACCACTCTCAACCACCACACCATGCTGGCTCTTCAAATAAGGGATCTCTGAACAAGACAAAAAACTTCACTGAATATCGAAGAACACTCACGTGCGGGAGAAGGTTCGACCAGAACACTTCATATCAACATATCATTTTCTGCATCTAGGGCTATTTTGTCTCTCTCATCCCCACCTACCTGACAAGGTGTCTGCTATGAGGGGAGGAAAGAAAAGTAACTATAACCCACTTTGAGACTCCTTACAGGAGAGAAAACCAATTCTTCTTCTCCTCCTTGGAGCTGCATTCAGTCTGGTATTTCCCCTCCAGCAGTCTCAAATGGTACAGCCCAGATGCAAACTTTTTGTCTCTGTGAGAATCCAGCTTTGAGGGGGTCAGGGGCTGCGGGTGGCGTTTTATCACAGCAGGGGAGCTACTGATGTGGCACTCTTGTTCGTGCAGGGCTCACTGCTGGGCCTGATTTCCTTTTCATTGTCGGAACAGCACAGCATTCCCAGTGTTGTGTCGCCACTTCACATTGTTACAGAGCCACTTAAAAAGCAAGTCAACAGGCCAGAGGGGACCACTGGAGAAGGCCTTGTCTCCCCGCAAGGTATCCAAAGGAGTTTAGCTCTTGGATCTAATAAGCAAGGGGATCAGCCCACAGCCAAAAAAGTGAGGGAGAGCGAAGGGGATACATTGAGGAAACTTCCTCATTCGTATAATCTTATGTTCACAGAAAGTTAAAATCAATCAATGTCCAGTCATCCCTTTGCATTTATTGGGCAGAACATGCTCCCGCCTTTAGAAGAGAAGAAGACGACGAGTTTTGGATTTATATCCCACCTTTCTCTTCTGTAACGAGACTCAAAGTGGCTTACAAGTTCCTCTCCCTTCCTCTCCCCACAACAGACACCTTGTGAGGTAGGTGGGGCTGAGTTTGGAGAGAACTGTGACTAGCCCAAGGTCATCCAGCAGAAGGAATGTAGGAGAGCGGAAACACATCTGGTTCACCGGATAAGCCTCTGCCACTCGGGTGGAGGAGAGGGGAATCTGGTTCTCCAGATTCGAATCCACCTGCTCTAAACCACTATACCACGTTGGCTGGCAACTGTGGAGCAAGCCGTTCCAGGAGATTTGGGGGGGGGGGGTATGGAAAGGTAAGGTTTGGGGAGGGACCTTAGCAGGGATTACTGCCACAGAGTTCACCATCCAACACAGTCATTTTGTCCAGGGGAACTGATCTCAGTAGTCTGGAGATTCATTGTAACTCCAGGTCCCATGGAGGTCGGCCACCCTACTGACTTTCCAGAAAGTAGTTAGGTGCTTGCCTGTTTCTCCTTACATCATGATAATGAAGACTAGAGACTTGAAATCCTTATTCGTGTATAAAAATAAAAGCTGAGCATTCAGGGAAGGAATAGCCAAGAGGCCAGTCTGACGCTGAGGCCTCACGCATACGGCTCAGAAGAGAAGTCTGGGTGCTGCCATCTCCTGCCGCGTTCTCCTTCGCTCCTTTGGTCTTCCGTTTCCTCCTGCCCAGTTCCCTGAAACTCACACTGGCAATCTGAGCTCTGCTGGCACCAACCTGAGGCTGGAGGAGGGAAAAGGGGAAGATCCCTCATGCAAAGATGAGACGGAGAGAAAGCAGGAGGCTACTGAAATGGAGCCTTATGGAACTGAACAGAAAAAGGAGCGGGTATAATGCAGGAAGACACCAGACTGGGTCCAGGAAAGAATCACGTTCAAGGTTCTCCTGCTGCCAGGATCAATCTCAGAGAAGCCTGCTAAGAATTTCCCCAAATTCTCCCTGAAGGTGGCACAATCACCTTTTGGGAATTCGTGCAGCAAACTATGACACTGGTCACTGGCTTAAATATGGAGATTTTAAAAAGATTACACAAAATCATGAATGAATGGGTTAGAAGCAGCAGTGGCGTAAGAGGTTAAGAGCTCATGTATCTAATCTGGAGGAACCGGGTTTGATTCCCCGCTCTGCCGCCTGAGCTGTGGAGGCTTATCTGGGGAATTCAGATTAGCCTGTACACTCCCACACATGCCAGCTGGGTGACCCTCCAAAGGGGGGCCATTGAGCTGCATGAAAGCACCGCCAGGAGCTCCTCTCAAGCCCCACCCTCCCACCTACCTCACAGGGTGTTTGTTGTGAGGGGGGAAGGGCAAGGAGATTGTCAGCCCCTTTGAGTCTCCTACAGGAGAGAAAGGGGGGGGGGGTATAAATCCAAACTCTTCTTTTTCCATAACAGTTGCATGGAACTTCCATGTTCAGAGGCAGAATACCTCTAAACACCAGTTGGTTGGGGGATCTACTGTCTTTATGTTTGTGTACTTTCCTGTAGTATCTCGTGGGCTTTGGAAACCCGGACTGGATGGACCTTTGGTCAGATCCAGCAGGGCTTATGTTTTACAGACCTAGGGCATAAATCCTCAAAAAAGTATTCTCACAGCTAGATGAAAAGTATCTCCCATGGCTGCCCCAGGCCAATTCTTCACTGTTTCCCCCTCCTCTCCATCCCAGACCAAAGTGGAAGGTTACCTAGCAACAGTAGGATACTAGGCCTAGCACTGATTGTAGAGTTTACCCTGAGGTTGCTAGGTAACCATCAGTCCACAGGTCAGCAAAATGGTGGCTCTAGAGCGGAAGAACAGGCAAGACCTTGAATGAAGAGGAGGAGGCTAATCACCTTGAATGGTCAAGGAGGAAAGCAAGTTGAGTTCTGACAGGACAAAGCTGACAATTTTGAAAAATGATAGAAATTTTCAGAGCAAACTAGACACCACAGGTGAAAGGAACTGAGTCAGGAGTTCCCACATCCCAACTTGGGAGTCTCATATAACATCGAAGAACTAACATTTTCAAACATGAATGAACGGAAACATGAACAAAACTAAGCAACTGTCCCAGCTCTGGATTGCACACATTGGTTGTAGCACTAGACATGTGAGAACACAGAAAGCATGCTAACATGTAGGTCCCGAACCCACACTGTCACTGAGCGCATATAGGCAGGCTGGGACCACAGACTAAATCTCATTTCCCCCTCTGTGCGTTCTTGCTGCAAACCCTCAATGGGAGAATATTTCAGCCCCCAGTTTGCATTCTCCCCATAGGAGGGGTGTTCCACAGAAAGCAACTTTTCTTTTTAATCCACCCCAATTCCATGCTGCAGTACTGGGAAGTTCCTCACCTCAGGGTAGCCAGCTTGGCCTAAAACATCTAGGTTGTTCTGCATCCTGCAAGGGAGCAGAGGAAGAAGGAAAGAGCCAGTCTAGTAACCAGCAAGGGGTTCTTTCTCCTGAAGAATTATAGAATCATAGAGTTGGACGAGGCCATGCAGGCCATCTAGTCCACCCCCTTGCTCAATACAGGATCAGCCTAATGAATCCCTGACAGACATTCATCCACCCACCCAGAGCATGTGGGAAGTGATTTGGCTGTTTCCTGTTGGTTTGGTCTGCAATCGTGGCTCTCCAGATGTTCATTCCCATCAGCCCCTGTCAAGATGGCCAATTGGCTGATGGGAATTGTAGTTCATGAACATATGGAGAGCCGCAGGTTGCAGACCCCTGGTCTAGCCCATTATGAACAGGAGGAGTATGTGACTAAAGGAGGCCTTGAGACCCATCAGTACTGCCAAAGCTGTCCCCCTGCAAAATAGGTGAATGGCAAAAAAAATTCTCTCTATACAGCAGCCAGAGAGAGACACCAGGTCAGCTAAATCCATCCATTGTTCACATTTATAGCCCATCCCTTACCACCCAGAAACTCAGAGTTGCTCCTCACTCCCTTTCTCCTCACAACAAACATATAGGATAGGTTACGCTTGAGTAAAGTGACCAGATGGGTGCACGCTTGAGTAAGGTGACCAGATGGGTGTGCGCTGCAGTTGCATGTGCGGGAGGCTGCCGCACTGCCTTGCGCCCCAGAAGGCAGTCCGACAGCCTTCCAAAAATCGGGACCCTTGAAAAAACCCGCAGGACGCGGGACAAATTGTTTTAAGGCGGGACTGTCCCGCCAAAAGCGGGACGTCTGGTCAGCCTATGCTTGAGGGACACCCGGTAAGCCTCAGGCCCCAACACAGCTCCTCCTGAGATCCAGTACTCTAATCACTAGAGTTCACAGTCTCTCCCTCAAATATGGCCAAAGATCTGAACTGAACAAGGTGTGAAGTAGAAAGGCAGAGATAGCAGAAGCATTTAAGAGCCCCCAACCCAGTTTGTTCTGCATTTTCAGTTAGTCAGCAGGAAGAGCAGAAGCCAGCCCACCGCACCAGATTTATGGACGTTCCTCAAGCAGGACAGGGAAGCGTTGAGCCGGGCACACTCCTCTCTGTTGGCGCCAAACTTCTGCACCGTCTCACAGACCTGCTCATCGGTCATTTCCAGAAGATCTTCCAGGTTCAGCTGGCCACGAATGATTTCCTGTGGGAAGAAAGTGAGGGAGAGGAATAGGAGAAGGGAACCACATCCTGTCAAGCGTCAGCTAGAGGTCAGCGACTGGCAGCCCCCAGCCAAAACGTGGACCCACAGCATGGGACAGTGGCTAATCCCTTAGACAGCTTTAAAAGGAGATCTACCCAATTCAAGCAAGACAAACATGTCTGGCTATGGATATTAACCACGGATGCTATTTGGGAAACAGGCATCAAAGCTCTGCAAGCCGGGAGGATTCCGCACCTTTGTAGTTACATAGATACAACATGAGATAAAGAGGAAATCAGGTCCATCATCCAAAATCAGAACCCTCAATCACATCTGTGTTTTTGCTGGAATCTGCTGCCAATATTTTGTCAAGGTTTATCTGAGGTCTAGTTTTTACAAAGGTGGCAGCCTTGGGTCTGGAATGTGCCACTTCAGAAGGGGGCTGACAGCACTCTTTGCTCCTCCATACCAAATTAGATACACCCCCTACACCAGTGGTGGCGAACCTTTGGCACTCCAGATGTTATGGACTACAATTCCCATCAGCCAATTGGCTATGCTGGCAGGGGCTGATGGGAATTGTAGTCCATAACATCTGGAGTGCCAAAGGTTCGCCACCACGGCCCTACACCCTGCATATAGAAAATGAGGATTCCAGCTTAGACTTGCCCTTGACACACAACTTTTCTGCGAGAAGGGAATTTTTTTCTCTCATGGAGGAGTATTCAGTTGTGTCTCTCACCTACATCTGAAGTCTGAAGAACATCCACCCAGAGAAAGTTTTTACCAGATTGGTGAGAACTCAGTCCAAGTCCTCCGGATTGGAACCGGTGACAAACACCTTCGCTGCAAAACCTCAAAGCACAAACTTCTCAGGGTGGGGCTGATGAACATACAACACTGCAGCGGTGCTGATTCAAAGAAAGATCTGGAACGGGAGCCCCACTGAAAACCCACCCGTGAACTGCCTGAAATTTCAAGATGGAAGGATCAGACAGTAAATAAAAGCCATGAAAGAAATAATTTTTTTTAAAAAAAAATGTGATTCTCTGCGTACAGATTTGAAAGAGTATATAGGCTGTATACTAAACCAATCCATTACATGCTTTGTATACAAAAGAAATTGTATTTCTACCAGTGGGGACAAATGGCATATGCAAGACCTTAAACAGTGGAATCCTAAACATACTTCAATAGGCTTCGGTGGGGGAATCCTCGATGTAGGATTGTGCTGCTAACATCAGTCATAATCCATCTTTCCCCTTTTAAAAGGATATTATGGCAGCGCTAATATGTAACCTACACCTCCCATGAGGATAGAAAAGGGACATTTCCCCTTCTCTTACAGGGATCTGACAACATGTGTCAAATTAACCCTATGCAACAAACCCTATACAGACTTTATTAGATTTCTATTCCTAAAAGCTGTTTTTAGCCAGAAGGTCCACCAGAGTCGTGTCTACCCCTCTGCTATTAAAGGCTGTTTTCTGGTAGGACAGCACCCTAGTCCCCAGGTGCTCTTATCTCCAAGGAATGAGAGAGGTTTTAAGAAAATAAAATATAGGACTTGCATTTCTTAAACAACTGAATGTCACAGCCAAACAGCCAGTTGCTTAGTTGCCAAGGGCAACTGAGAGTTTTTGCCGGGCAGCCTCGCCTCTCGACGGCATCTCTTAGCAGCGCAGCTTCCAGGCTAAAATAAGCACAGTTCAAAATTCCATTGTTGTCACTGAGACCCTGATGCTGCCTGCTAAAAAATCGCTCCCTGCATCTTCTCACTGGCAGCAGAGGGGGAAGGACCTGTTAAGTTGCCAGCTGCCCTCAGAATCCTTCCCCCTGGGATGCCGCTGGCCATGCTAGACTTTAATGGAATTATTGAGTATAAACTTGGAAGTCCCCTAGGCCAAGAAACATGCAGGAGAATGCAACAGGGCTTTGAATGGACTGCGTGCAGTAAGGTCTGGAAGTGTGATGGGACATCCAGATTGACATATTGTCATAGAGACTCTTGGCAGCGTTACGTAGCTTATGCACATTAGTACGTGAATGCTTCGTAATGTCAGAACACGAAGAAGCCACATGCCGTGGAAGATCTTCCCTCTCAGCTCACTCTTACGAACTCAAGGGCATTGCGGAAACCTTCTCCCCAAGTTGCCCGGCCTTCTGGCAGCACAGCCTGAAGGTCAACAGGTATATTTATATATGATCCTGTTTGCAGAGCAACGAGCAGAATGTGCACCACTTTAAAATAAGCACAGTTATCTTGGTCAAGACCAGCCTTTTAACCTCAGAAAGCACTGAACAAAAGAACTTTACTTATACTGAGAGAGAAAGAGACTATGTACGTATTAACAAAGTATCACTTATACGTCAATACATTCACAGTTCGTTGTTTTGTTACAATTTGGTTACCATAACAAGTATTGTTTACTTTATTTAACTTTCAATCAGAGGCTTTTTACATAGCTTTGGTTAACAGAACACTTAACAACATCTTTCCTCAGCAGAGACAGAGAGCTAACTGTTTCCAACTGTCACTTTTAGAATGTTCGTTGAGATCTCCCAGAATTCCCTGCTGCTGCATGCAAGGCTGCACAATCCGACACAGCTGGTGTCTACCTAAGACTTTTCTGTTGACAGATTGTTGACAGATTTTTTGTTGACCATACCTTGCTTTGCATCATCATCATCATCATCATCATCATCATCATCATCATCATCATCATCATCATCATCATCATCATCATCATCATCATCATCATCATCATCATCATTTCATATACCACCCAACCCCTGAAGGGCTCTCTGTAATCAGTGGAGGAGTTGCCAAGAGTGCAATGATTCTTGCCCACATCCTGGACTTTTCCACCAGGGCTCCAGAATCACTAAGATTCGGCCCCAGAAACTGACTCCACAGACCTTGGAATGAAAAACATCCATTACAGAACTGCTTCCAAGTATGGCTAACTAAGGTTCTGATCTGGTTGTAACAAAAATCCCCAATATCCAATAATCCACTAACAACTGTATATAGAATAGCAAGGTCTATAATCTCCTTATCAATATATATTCATACAGTTATATATTCAAATGTATAATGTATAACTGCATGAACATGAATATGTATTGATAAGGAGATTATAGACCTTGCTATTCTATATATAGTTGTTAGTGGATTATTGGACATTGGGTGTTTGGCTGCCCATTTCTTACTCTCATTGCATGACTTAAACTGTATATTCGTCACTCTTGGAGTGTAACAAAAATCCTCCATCTCACACTTATACAGGCACTACATGTGATTTCCCTGAATGGATAAAATAAGATCTGAGGAAGGACTAAGATGGAGGGCTTCTGTGGAGCTCCTCTATCCAGGGACATCCACCAGGCAATGAAGAAAAGATTTGCAATCCAGATTCTTATTTGGTGCTAGAAAATAAAGGCTCAGTTGAAATTTTCCAACAAACATATACACAGTATAACCTACTCTTATACTCTTTTGCACATCCCTTGCAAAAGAAGTTAATGGACACAAAAGCATCACCCCAAAGCCAAGATGCAGAGCTTTTCAAATATTTCAAATTTCATTTTGATGATTTTAATTTAATTCCTCCTGCCCAACCAAGTTCTGGGGAATTCGGTGAATGGAGCAGCATTGCCCTCTTGTGGCCCTGATGTAAAAGCGCACCTCTGAATCCAGTAGCACCTTAAAGACTAAGAAAAATGCATTTCACCCTGAGCTTCCATAGAGTTCCCTTTGTTCTGACTCACAAAAGCTTGCCCTCAAACACATTTTTAGACCTTAGGGTGCTACTGGATGCTTGAGTGATTTTGCTACAACATGGCTATTTATCTGGAACTATTTCCAGAGTTTTCAGAGCATTCTGACTGATTCTTAAATGTCCTCAGTGATCAGACAAGCTCAGGAATTATGCATCCACACCTATGCATTCTCCTGGAACTTTATAGAACAGGATTTTGCACAACTCTTCTTCGCTTCATTAGTACCCAGGACTTGCACGAAAAATCAGAGAAAGTCTTCCTGTTGTCAAGCAGTTTCCTTGGCTATTCAGCGTGGTTTTCTCTTGCAGAACATGAAGACTCCACACTGCAGCCAGCTTGGAGCCGTCAGCAACATGATCCAGGTGGGTCCCTCTCGCCTCCTTTCCATCTACATCAGAGATCACCAACCTATGGCCCGCCAGATGTTCCTGGACTATGATTCCCATCAGCCCCTGTCAGCATGGCCAACTGGCAGAGCTGATGGGAATCATAGTCCAGGAACATCTGGAGGGCCATAGGTTGGAGACTCCTGATCTAAATGCTGGCTCAGGGAGGTAGCAGCAAGAAACAGTGGCAGTGAGAATGCCAATATGGTGACCAGAGAGATCTTCCGAACCTTAAAAAGTAGACTTCTAGAACAGGAATATCATATCTTGTTGGGGCAAGCAAATAAATCATGCTCACCCCTCTCTGTCGGAATAATACCGGAACAGGGGCACATAGCCAAATATCTTGAATTATTAACTGAACCCCAACAGAGATGGATCATCACAAGGGCCAGATCCAATACCTTCCCATCGGCCATTACAAAGGGTCGTTACTTATCCATCCCTCTCCAGGATCGGGTTTGTCCACATTGTAAAAACCAAGTGGAGACTCTTGCTCACATTATTCTTGACTGTCCGAGATATGTGGGCATTAGGAATTTCTCTCCCAGGCTGGCCCTAGACAAATCTGAAAGTGACTCTGACTGTTCTGTTGTGGAGCTTCTGTTAAACAACACAGATGTCATGCTCTTGGAAAAAGTAGCAAAATTTCTTTTACAAGTGGCAGAACTTTCTAAGTAATGTCTACTGCTATATACAGTCTTCCTGTCTGCATTTTGAATGTACTCTTGATTTGTACTTCATAAATGTCTGGCAATGCTCTAGAACCTATTTTTAAATGCCAAATAAAGGTGGTTGTTGTTGTTGCCAATATGGTGGGCAAGATGCAGCAGGGTGGGTCAGCCCTTAGAAGGACCTTGGCAGCTACCTCAGGATGCCAACCTCTGAAGCTTTTCCTGCTCATACCATCCTCTTGTTCTGTTTCGTAAGACTTGGGCCCTTTCCACATAGACCACGAGGTTTTGAGAAAGGAAAAAAATACATTTCCTCCACAGAGTTCTCCATTGTTTTTCACTACAAAACATTTTATTGGCAGCCTCGAAACATTTTAAATGAATGCCTTTTTAAAATAATACATTAGCTGAGATGTTTTCAAAATGGCTTCAATTGCCTGTGCGGTCCCTTTAAGACATTTCCCAAGCCTCTCTGCCTTCCCTGCACTTCCTCATCAGCGCCATTTTCTCAGCTCCCTCCTTGCCCCTCGTCTCCTTTTCCTGCAGCTTTCTTTTTGGGGAGGGGGGCTAATCATTGAACTAATCATTGAATCGTCAGAGAACTGCAGGACACCACTAGGAGGCATAGAAGCAATGTTCTCACACAGAAAGGGAGAAAAAAAGGATGAAATCACAAAGTGGTGGCCAGGAATTATTTGGAGGGGCTGAGTGCAAACATAAATCATGGTTCAGTGGAGGACTGAAAATGTTTTAGAAACGATTTTGAGGTTTCGTGCAGAATGGACCACAGAAAGCAAGTTCAAACTGCTACCTTCAGGGTGGGGGGGGGGGGTACACATTCACTGGAGGACCTGACAGGCCTGCATGAAACATAAAATGTCATACAAAGGCAACAGACATGTGGAATGTCTCTATTGGGGCTCAGAATCAGACATCTTGAGATGCCCAGCTTTTTTTTTAAGTTTCTAGTCCACATGGTTGTTACAATATGGATGAAAGTATGTGGGGCAATGCCTGCCAAAATTCCACAAAACAAATCAGTGTGGTGGCTGAATAAGATTTCCAGTGGCCAAGAGGACAGTTTCAGTGCCCTGTGTGGCTTTCTGTCCTTTCCCTTGACTAACAAATCTTAAACTGTGTAAAATATTACACGCTCAATGATGAGAAGGCATTCCTTTGCATAATCTATACAGATTGCCCTTAGCTGGATTGGTATAGACCAGTGGTGGGGAACCTTTGGCACTCCAGATGTTATGGACTACAATTCCCATCTGCCCCTGCCAGCATGGTCAATTGACCATGCTGGCAGGGGCTAATGGGAATTGTAGTCCATAACATCTGGAGTGCCAAAGGTTCGCCACCACAGGTATAGACCTAGCCTGGTCTCGGAAACTAAGGAAGGTTGACCCTAGTTAGCATTGGATGGGAAATCCAGGATCACGGAGAAGGAGGAGGAGGAGGAGGAGGAGTTTGGATTTATACTCCACCTTTCTCTCCTGTAAGGAGAATCACAGTGGCTTATAAGCTCCTTTCCCTTCCTCTCCCCACAACAGACCCCTTGTGAGGTAGGTGGGGCTGAGAGAGTCCTGAGAGAACTGTGACTAGCCCAAGGTCACCCAACAGGAATGTAGGGGTGCAGAAACACATCTGGTTCACCAGATAAGCCTCTGCCATTCAGGTGGAGGAGTGGGGACTCAAACCTGGTTCTCCAGATTAGAGCTCACCTGTTCTTAGCCACTACACCAGGCTGGCAATGACTAAGCACCTCTGTTAATCTTGCGCCTTGAAAACCCTGCAAGGCTGCCATAAATTGGCTGTGACTTCTCCACCATGCAACTTGCAAAATTCAGCTGATGGGGTACAGAATTTTCCCAAGACGAATGTACCAACCACGTACTGCCCTGTTTTTCTAGCCTAGCATCCGTCCTGTTTCCAGGATTGGCAAGCGAGAGAAAGGAGCTGTCCAGCAAGAAATAAGTGGAAACTGCTGCCAGATTGGAAGGCTGGGTTGCTGAAGGAGCTGTCCACAGGACAGAGTGCTATTGCATTGGGAAGGCAGTTTTTTAAAAGAGGAAGCCGTGCAGCCCTTCCCCTACTGGGAAAGCTGTGGGGGTCCTGATCCCGGAAATATTTATCTCAGGGAGACATCTTCTGAAACACAGCTAGGAGGAGGAGAAAGAGGAGATGCAGTGGAAGGAGTGGGGAATCAAACCCTGTTCTCCAGATTAGAGTCTGCCATTCATGTGAAGGCATGGGGAATCAAACCCCGTTCTCTAGATTAGAGTCCACTTGCTCTTAACCACTACACCATGCTGGCTCCTGTAGTCAGAGGCTCCCTGACTTTTAAGAGTACCAACGGCCTGAGTTTGCTGGTAATAATATACCCCTGGGGTACCAAAGATGAAGGTCCTGGCAATGCAGAAGGAGTCTTTATTTAGGGCAAGAGAAGTAAATCCAAAGATGTCTGACTAGCCTCAACAACAGCCAGGGCCTTCTCAGTCCTGGCTCCGACCTGGTGGAACACGCTCTGTCCAGTGACACCAGGGCTCTGTGAGATTTGATGCTGTTCCGCAGGGACTGGTAAGACAGAGCCGCTCCCCCTGGCATACGATAGAGGCAGCCATGGTTTTTACCACCAAAACGGCCTCCCTCTCCTCCCCACCCCTCCATTCACTGTGGTTGTTAAATAAGTTGGGGTGTTACTGAATTTTACAACTTTGTAGCTCTCTCATGAACTTTTAGAACTTTTAGCTATCTAAAGATTAAAGATAATTTAAAACTCTAGTAATTAGATAGTCGCACGTTCAACAATGATAACAGTTCTAAAAATTATTATGCTTATTTATTACGTGAGCTGTGTTTTTACATGTTGGAATCCACTTTGAGTCCTGAGAGGAAGGGCAGCATGTGAATTAGATAGATTGATTGGTAGATGGATAGGTAGATAGACAGACAGGTGATAGGTAGATAGACAGGTGATAGGTAGATAGATACGTATACAAGTGATAGGTAGATAGGCAGACAGGTAATAGGTAGTCAGACAGGTGATAGGTAGATAGATATGTATACAAGTGATAGGTAGATAGGCAGACAGGTAACAGGTAGTCAGACAGGTGATAGGTAGATAGATACGTATACAAGTGATAGGTAGATAGGCAGACAGGTGATAGGTAGATAGAGAGGTGATAGGTAGATAGATACATATACAAGTGATAGGTAGATAGGCAGACAGGTAATAGGTAGTCAGACAGGTGATAGGTAGATAGATACACAGACAAGTGACAGACAGACAGACAAACAGACAGACAGACAGATTCAGCAGAGATAGATTCTGGATTCCACCATGTATTAGTGTCAGGGTGACTTGAGAGTGCTGGGGGATGGGAACTCGGGTCCGTGTGAAGCGGCTGTGTGAAGCTACGTCTCTACTGTTTTCTGACTGCTTATCTCTCCTCAACTCAGCTAGTGAAGGTCACATATTTTAATGTTTTATCGTTATATTGTATTTATGAGACCTTATATTGTATTTGTTTTATGTCTCATTGTACACCGCCCAGAGCCCTTCGGGGGTTGGGCGGTCTATTAAGTATAATAATAATAATAATAATAATAATAATAATAATAATAATAATAATAATAATAATAATATTTTAGCCTGTAGGGCAGCTGTTGGATGATTGTATGGTGGGTGGGGGGAATGGGCATGCTTTGCTTTCAAATAGCTACATCCCGGCTGGGGCAGCCAGAGACGTCTTTGTACTGGACTGGACTGATCTTACCTGCAATAAAGAAATCATTGTTCATCAACAACTGTTTCAATTGACTGGTTTAAGGAGGTTCTGACAATTAGGGTCTGCGATGGGCACCTTGGGGGTTCCATCTGACCCAGACTCATCCTCAGTAATGTCAGGCTCAAAAATAAAGCCAGCCAGAAGAAGATGAGGGGGTGCATGGGCAGGCAAGAGTGCAGGAATGGAGCAAGACGCCGGAAGAGGGCAAAGCCCACTCACCTCCATGACCTCCTTGCGGATGTTGACAATGCGGAACCAGTGCAGGAGCTGCGGGAAGCCCTCGAGCTTGGCGTTGCGTTCCTGCAGGGCCACTTTCCTCTTGCAGGAGAGCTGGCGGCTGAAATACTTGACCAGCTTGCTCTGTAGAAAGACAAGAGGGGACAGGGAGGGGAGAAGCTGTCTGTCAGTGGAGACCACATACCCCAGGCACCGTGCACCTCCCTTTCTACTCCTCCCCTTCCCTTGAGAGTTAACGATTAATTTATTTCTGGCATTGGATTCCACAAGATCTGCTGAAATCTTCCAATCAAACTGAAAACATACTGTCCTTGCGCGTGCATACCGTACAAAGAAAGAGGTTGATATGCCACAGAACCAGACTCAGTACACCTGCAAGTAGATTTTGCTTACTTCTACTTATCCATGCCTCTAGAAAAGTAGCAATTGGTCAAAGTTTGGCCAAACTTTCTGCATATGGCAACATCCATCAAATAATACTGGCTTGGTGGATCCTCCTTAACCGTGAATACTGTTCCCGTCAGAGCTGGCTTTAAAGAGCTTTTCTATGTTTGTGCACATTACAGAACATGGGCGTTTGCGTACTTATTCTTTGTGTAGGAAGGAAGCACATTGGGTTCATGGCAAACTCATTTCCCCCAGCACACAAACGTCTTCTCTTTTTTTTGGTAAATCTGATCAGCCAAGTTTTAGAAGAGAAGAAGAAAATGGATTTATACCCTGTGTTTTTTCAACCATACAGAGCCTCAGCACAGCTTACAATCATCTTCCCTTCCCCTCCTCACAACAAACACCTTGTAAGGTAGATGGGACGGACAGAGTTCTGAGAGAACTGTGACTAGCCCAAGGTCATCTAGCAGGCTTCATGCAGAGGAGAGGGGAGACAAACTTGGCTTGCCATATTAGAGTCCACCCCTCATGTGAAGGAGTGCAGAATTAAACCCAGTTCTCCAGATTAGAATTCGCTGCTCTCAACCACCACACCACCCTGGCTCTTAATGTTAAAATATTCTCAATTTTAAAATGTAGCATTAAAATATCCTCAATTAGAAAAATAAACATATGTTTGTGCTTGCTAAAGTTATACATTTTGTCAAAGTTCTTCACAATGTAATCATTTTCTTAAGTTTACATTATCATTATAGCAACATTAAGCATGATCCACACAAGAAAAAAATCGTGACAGACTTTGTAAGAAGCAAGAATCGTCAATATGGATAGAAGAAGAGGAGTTTGGATTTATATCCCACCCCCTTTCTCTCCTGCAGGAGACTCAAAGGGGCTTACAATCTCCTTGCCCTTCCCCCCTCACAACAAACACCCTGTGAGGTAGGTGGGGCTGAGAGAGCTCCGAGAAGCTGTGACTAGCCCATGGTCACCCAGCTGACATGTGTGGGAGTGCACAGGCTAATCTGAATTCCCCAGATAAGCCTCCACAACTCAAGCGGCAGAGCTGGGAATCAAACCCGGTTCCTCCAGATCAGAGTGCACCTGCTCTTAGCCACTACGCCACTGCTGCTCCCTGGAATAATTTTCTACCAGCAATTGCTGGGCAGGGGGTGGTTGGCTTTGAAGAGTCTCCCACTATTGCTGTCACTGGCCACAGCTGAAAGGGCACGAATGAAACTGAATAAACTAGAAACGTACACAAGGTCAGCTAGTCCATCTGGCCTACAGTATTATTTACAGGCATTCACCCAGCAGATGGCAGCACTAACTTCAAAGGATCCTTTTCATCACAAAAACCCATGCAATTAAAAACATACTAGCAGTTGGGAAAGAGACCTACTCCTCATTTTATTTGCTGTGCTAGTTCTCTACTTGCAGGGAGTTTTGAGACACAGAGGTATAATCCTGGATGTCATTCTTTACCTGCAATGACACAAACTATTATGTTGTCCTTGGTCTCTGCTACCTCACTGTACTGCATGTGTGGACTAGGCCTAAGATTGATGCCACCAGTGACTGAAAGGGTAGAGTTACAGAATGCTAGAAACAAGCCAAAGAGGAAGCAAGTCTAAGCACTTCCCATTTTTACACAGGAGTCAAAGAGCTGCACGGTCATTTAATCCCTCTCAACTGGGTCCCAAATGCAGCATCCAAACTGAGCGTGAATCATGATGTTGGTTTGAATGCCATTTTGCATCCTTTGCTCTGGCCGTACGAAGAATTTGATCATTTGGATCCAGTGTGGGAGGATATCCCATTCATATATAACCCCAGATTTATTATTTTCCCAATCTACATGAGATTTCTTCAGCAGCATCTCACAAACCCACAAGCCCCATGTTCAAGACCTCTCAACGGAAGGGTCTTAGATTTTTGCCAGTCAGGGCAAATCCAAATGCTTCGCCCCACAATGCCTGTTCATCCCCTCCCATGTGCTGAAAGAGCTGTGTCTGCATTGACAGGTGCTCCGGAGTGTCGCAGTGTCAAATAAAGGGAAGGCCGAAAAACTGAATGAAGTTTATTATAAACTATCCGCTTCTGGGCTTTGCCTTCTCAGAGTCGAGGATGCAGCACCTTGGACAGCTCCACGAGGAAGGAAAAGCACCGGCGACCACAGAGTGCAAATATCAGCATTGCTCTTTCTTTAAAGAAAGAATTAAGATTTAAAGAAAATAAGAGTTTAAGGAAATAAGTATAGAAGACAATTTGTAACTGGTTTAATGTAAATAAGACTCCAAGAAATACGAGTTATGTAATTAGTTAACAGAAATAACGCTAAGGGGAAGTCCCATATATATATATTTTTTTCACCTTTCTTATTTTATATATATATATATATTCATTATACCTACTAAATATGTGTGTGTGTGTGTGTGTGTAAATTGTCTTTATTTCTTCTTTCTCTCTTTTTCTTCTTTCGTCTTTTTTCTCCTTCTTTCCTTTTCCTTTTTGGGGGGTGGTTGGGATGTATACATTTTCACTATACCTTTAGTTAGGTCTATCTAAACTCTAGCTCTGATTCATCTATGACTGTACCACAACTATTATAGAAGAAATCTGTACGGTTAAGTTGTACTAGGAAAGTGGAATCTGTAACTATTTTATTATGCAAAATTAATAAAAAATATTTAAAAAAAACAAATATCAGCATTGCTGCCTCTTTCCTTTAGGAAAATCAGATTCAAAAGGGACTGAGGGACAAGAGGGGAAAAGGAGAGAGAGCGTTTAACCCCTTTAATGCCCTTGGTTTTCTCAATCCAGATTGCCACTCTAGCCCCTCTTCCCACTGAGGTTTCAAATGGACATTTTCATTTTAGGGTTTGAGACTTAGTTTGCAGCTCTCGGGTTCAAATCCTGGCACCTGCAGAGGAAAAGATGTCACGCAGCAGTGCTGGGAAAGGTCTTTTTTCCCCTGAGAGGCACTGCCTGCCAGAGCAGGTGGTACTGAGACAGATTATTGGTCTGTGAGGCAGCTTCATAATGTTACATGGCTCCAAGGTTTTCTTTACTTCATTTATACCCTGTCTATTACCCCATTGGGAACCCAAAGCACCTTGTATTGTTCTCCTTTCCTCCATTTTATCCTCACAACAACCCTGCGCAGTAGGTTAAACTGAGAGTGTGTAACTGGTCCAAACACAGAGTACCAGAGGAGGAATGCCCTTGGAAGTTCTAAGGAAGAGGAGCTAGACCATGGTTAATTTGACCATGGTTTGGGGAGTTTTAGGTGTGAATGCTGCCTTACTATGGTGTTTCATATTCTTGGTGTTTCATATACTGTTGAAAGCTGTCCTGAATTCATTATTCCAAAGGGACATGGTTGCGAAAGTACAAATACACAATCTGATGCTGCAACACTGAACATCCAAAGGACTTTGGCTGCCATCTTTTTAAAGGAAATCTTTGCAAGAAGGAATCTGCTCCATATTCCCAGAATGCACCATTACTAGTGGGAATCTGTGACAAAATGCTGCGGGGTCATTCTGAGTTCGATCTTCTCGCCAGCCCTATAAAGACTTTATTTGGCTCTGGGGGCCTCAGAGACAGTTCGATGTTTCTGTAGCTGCCCCTTTAAGCCTGGGAGGACTCAAACTCAGAATCAAATTACCCTATGACCAATTGGACATGCTGGCAGGGGCTGATGGGAATTGTAGTCCATAACATCTGGAGTGCCAAAGGTTCGCCACCACTGCCCTATGGCATTAAGGTGGCAGGTTAGATAAGGAGCTTGCTTTTCATGCACTCCCCTCCCCTCGCCCCAACTGCAGCCCTGCAGGGCAGTTCCTTTGTCCCCCCCCCCCAATTTAGTCTGTGTCAACATCAGGCCATCTTCCCCTCTGGTTGGGGACGGGAAAATTCTCTTTTTGGGTTTGCCCCATGTTGCGGCATTGGTGGCTGACACAGGATCATTCACTTGATTGTCAAAGAGGAGACAGAGAAATTGTGGCGGGGGAGGAAATTTCACACAAAAAACCCCTCCTTCAAGATTCTACAAGCTCTATAGAGGTTATTCCATGCAGTTTCCTCTGGCTAATAGTCCCCAGCTCCTGGTGTTCAGTTCTTTTTGCTAACTCCCACTACTCTCTGTGTTGCGTACCTCCTAGAAAATGCTCAGTTCATATTGAGCCAAATTTCATGTGTATTTGTGTGTGGGTTGGGTGTGTGTGTGTGTTCATTTGGATAATTTACACAGCTGTTTTCCTGAGTAACTGGAGACTCCCTCAGGTTTGTATCGTTGAAGGCTTTCCAGGTTGTGCGACTCCACACTGTGCCGTGGAAAGTCATGCATCTTACTGTGACATGCCTCGGAAGATGCCAGCCACAGATGAGGGCAAAACGTTAGGAGCTAAAACCACCAGACCACAAGCACGTGATCCAGAAAAACCCACAACAGTCAGTGTCTCAGGCTCGTCTATATACAACCAAGTTTTGTTGCTTCTGTGACGGAAGCAACCAAATTTACTACGTATTTATTTTACAAAATTTACACACTGTGTTGTGTAACAGACTTCCCTCTGTGATACACCTCTGAAGATGCCAGCCACAGATGCAGGCAAAATGTTAGGAACAAGATTCACCAGACCACGGCCACGCAGCCCGAAAAACCCACCACGACCAGTTGAACCCGGTTGTGAAAGCCTTCGACAATACCTTGTTTTATTTGAAGGGTCTGTTGCTGGTTGGTTTTTTAAAAAAATTACATTTATGCTTTTTATCATAAATGGCTTGCGGTTTGTATGTTAGTTGCCTTGGGAGCCTGTAATGGCTGAGGAGCATAGGACATCTATTTTTAAAATAAACACAGCATTCAGCAAAAGCAACAGGTAATACTCTCTAAGGCCTTTACACCGTACGTGGCACAGAAATAAAACTGCTGTGCACAAATAAATTGTAGGAGCCTGAAGCTTCGCCTGAACTGAAGGTTTTTGACTGATCCTGCAAAATGAAACACTCAAGCACTCTCCACCTCTGCAAGGGAATGGTAAGAAATCACAGGCTGCATTTCAATATCCCCTAGCCTAGACCAGTGGTGGCGAACCTATGGCACGGGTGCCAGGGGTGGCACTCAGAGCCCTCTCCCACAGAGTCCCCCCCACACACACATCTAGGATGGCCTGGGCCACTAGGCTCAATTATTAGCATTAAATCTAAGACCTAGTTTTGGGGAAGCAGTGTAGGTAACGCTGTTAAGCGTTGCTAAACCCCACTGATTTTCATGCAAAGAACTAAAGCACAATCCTTTGCCTGGGAGTAAGCTCTGTTGCTGGCAATGGGGCTTGCTTCTGAGTAAACCCTCATAGGGTCGTGATTCACCCATTGGAAGAGTTGAACAGTCGCTTCAAAGCAAAGCTACCAACTACCACCAAGCTTACTCCCGAGTAACGCACTTGGAGCCAACCGTTTTTTCTAAACAAAAACCTCAGTATTCAGGTTAAATTGCCGTGTTGGCACTTTGCAATAAATAAGTGGGTTTTGGGTTGCAATTTGGGCACTCAGCCTCGAAAAGGTTCGCCATCACTGAACTAGACCAAATAATGATTGCAAAAAATAGTGAAAATGCCATCTTCCATGCTCTGCCATGGTGCAGTTTCCTATTCCTGACACAAGGTGGCACTGCTGCTCATTTTTTATGTTCCTGTTTTGCATTAATACAGAAGCGGCCTGCTCACACTATCAACAAAACACAATTGCAGGGTGTTAGACACATGACGCTAGAGTGACATCATTATGAAGGCGAAGAGGACAAATATAGGCCTGATTATTTATACCGGCAGCAGGACTCTCACCTGCTGAGAGCGAGGGAGCACTTCAAATGGCCGGGTGGGATCTTGTTTTCAACATTTCCTGCATATGAAAATCACCCTGCCAGCAGAAAAATAGCACTGCAGGGAAAGACTGGGGCTAGTTTTGCTCAATCCCTGAAGTGTAGACTTTCTATCTGCAGAGAAGAGCAGTAGAAGAAGAAGAGTTTGGATTTATATTCCCCTTTCTCTCCTGTAGGAGACTCAAAGGGGCTTACAATCTTCTTGCCCTTCCCCGCTCACAACAAACACCTGTGAGGTAGGTGGGCCTGAAAGAGCTCTGAAAAGCTGTGACTAGCCCAAGGTCACCCAGCTGGCCTGTGTGGGAGTGTACAGGCTAATCTGAATTCCCCAGATAAGCCTCCACAGCTCAGGCGGCAGAGCGGAGAATCAAACCCGGTTCCTCCAGATTAGATACACGAGCTCTTAACCTCCTATGCCACTGCTGCTCCTCCTGTAATATAGGGAAGTGGTGTGACATGGCCCCAAGTCGTCTGGAAAGGCTTTCCATGTCCACTGTTCACTCTACTTGCTCATTTCTGCTGCATGGGTAGATCAGGGCTGGGAAGAGCCTAAAAAGACTGCAAGGGTCAGAGAGCAAGAACAGAACTGACAAACGGGATTGGTCCTAGCTAGTACTTGGATGGGAGACCACCAAGAAAGGCCAGGGTTGCTATGAGGAGGCAGGCAATGGTAAACTGCCTCTGCTCATCTCTTGCCTTAAAACACTCTGAGGCCTCATCATAAATTGGCTGCAACCTGATGACACTTACTATCACCAAGGTGATATACAACACAAGCGTTGCAGTTGCTAGGATGAGAGTTGCATTTTTAACTCCATTTTTGCAAAAAGAATTGTAGGAGAAGGGTTAACATTTACCTGGCATTTGTTCAATTTACATACTTAAATCCTTAAACTAGCTCGACTGGGCCTCGTCAGCCATTTCTGCTCCGTGGCTTATGATGAAGCCCCACAGCGGAGCTCTTTCGAGACCGCTTCTGAAATCAAAAGTCAGAAGGTGACATTTGACAAAGCTCTTTCTCTCTCAAACGATGTGCTCAGCCTCCGAAAATATACCGCTTTAAAAAGAAAAGGCGGCTCCATGAAATGACACGAGCCTTGGTTTGAGAGGAGGTGGCTCCGATAAGGTTCAACATGCATCTGCTGTTTTAGAAACATGGCTAAATACTCCTGCACACCAGTGGTCCAGCAAGAGACTGGTCTGCTCCTAAAGAGAGCTCATCATGAAAACCCCCACAAGTAGGTGCCCATGATATTTGCACAGCCCTAACCCCTCACCCACCACAACGTCTGCTGGGGGGACAATCACATTCTTTCTTGGCAATAGGCCTGGCGTCAATGTAAACTGAGGTAAGGCAGCTGTCAGGGCCCAGGCATTCTGGTGGGGCCCACGGTTGCTGACACACACCCAGAGGTGGGATCCAGCAGGTTCTCACAGGTTCCCGAGAGTAGGATACTAATGATTTGTGTGTGCCGAGAGGTGATTTTGCCATGTGATTTTTGCCTTAGTTACGCCCTCCTCTAAGCAGTAGCGCGCAGAACTTGAAGCAGTCTAGCAGGAGGTGCACTGGCGTGCGTGGCAGCCTGTGCCTGCGTGGTGCATTCTGCTTCCACCCAAGCGACTCATAGCGGCTGGGCCCCGCTTTCACAGCCCCCCCCCGCCCTTCAGGAATGCCCCACCCCCGGAATACCCGGCCACGCCCCTTAGTGCCCCGCCCATCCCCTTAGCGCCCCGCCCATCCCCACCACAGTTTGAATTGCACCACCATGGGAACCTGTTACTAAAATTTTTGGATCCAACCACTGCCCACACCCCTCTCCAGGATGAGGATGAGGTTACAAATCTTTGCCCAGAAACACTAAGTTCCAAATCCCAGCTGAAGGTGCTTCATGCAAATGTGGCCAGTCAACAGATGGAATGAATAAAAAAATTGGAATCTTTAGTCAAGCGGAAAACTACCAGGGGCTTTTCCACACTGGCTTTTTGCTCCAGCTTTGCTTCTAAAGTGCCTCTTCCCATTAATTTTTCCCCCTGCCTTACACACAATATTGCTTGCTGGTCCTCTCCCTACTTGTTTTCCAAGCTCAGAAACACCTGCACATAATAAAACCTGGGGCTTGTTAACAAAATATTTAAATAAATAAGGGAATATAATTGGTTTGTGAAATGTTATCAACATTTATAAAGTATATATTTTATGGAATATTGGACTTATTGTATAAGAATTTTTTGGGTTTTCTTCTGTTTGTTTTTCAAATAGCAAGATAACTCCTTCTTTTGATCTTCGTTTCAAATTTGTTCAAGCTAATGTATTTATAATTTATTTATTCATATGTATAGTTCCCATAAGGATTAACTTTACATTTTGTACATTATGATGTGCTGATTTGTTTGTATAGAATTTAATGAGTTTATTGTAATGATTGAAATGGTTAATAAACATATATTATATGTTTTTTACAAAAGAAACACCTGCACATAATGACACTGTGTGTAAGGGAGAGGGGGAAACTAACTCAACTAAGAAGTCAAGCTGGAACAAAAAAAAAACCCACAGGTGACGAAAACCCCAAAACTCAAGGCAGGGGTTCCCAAACTTTTTTGATCCTGGAGGCAGGTTTGGATTTCTAACGCAGCATCATGTCCGCTTCAGGAGACAGACAGTCAAACAATGGCTGTTGCAGCTGATATCCAGTTACACAGTGAAAATCCTTGGTGTGGTGGTGGAGGTTGCTGTGGAAACAGCATTTTAAAAAATCTGCCCAGTCAATCAAAATTCCAATAACCAATCAGAAACTTTGCTGGGCAAGAGCCACACTGGGTCCCACCCACTCTCAAAAGACTTGGAAAGGTGTCAGTGTGGGCTGTGGTGCTCATGGGCGCCACGTTGGGACCCCTGCTCTAGAGAAGGACAGAGAGTTTCTGCCCTGCCAGTGACACACAGCTGTTACACTGAAAGAAACTTTCTCAGCCCCTCATTATGTGGTCAGATATTTGAACAGTACCTGGTTCCGCATGGGTTTAAGACTCATCTGTGAGGCAAAAGAAGTCACAGCTTTTTTTTTTAAAGGTATGTGTTGGTTCTTTTTCTTGCGTATGATAAAAAAAAAGGAACAAGTGCTTTGCCCAACAAACATTGGACATTCAGATCAACCTTTTTATAGCAGGCTGACTTGGGAAAGTTTTCACGGAAGGAGAGTCCCGGGGTTCTGTCTGCAGATGTTGTAAGACTAGAACAGCAGGCAGGGCAAATGAGATGATGCAGGGAATCCTTTCTATTGATACGCCGTGCACTTATTAAAAGATCTCCAGCCTCCCTTCTGGTGCTAAGTGCTCCAGAGAGACACACCATGTAAAATTATCAATACATTAAAACAATGAACTCCGGCAAGAGTGAAAGGACAGTTACTTAGCAGTGAGCTGAGAGCAGCAACAAGAAATAAGTGGGGCGGGGAAGAGGGGGGAGAGCCAGCCTTGGAGCTGAAACAGACGATGACAAAAATCTGCCCAGCTGAGTGTCTGAGAAAGCAAACTCCGACTTACAAAAACTGGTAGCTGGCATAGGCTGGGTTTGTAGTTAAGGTGCCCCAGGGCTCTTGCTGAATTTTGCAGCAATGGACTAGGACACAAGTGTCAAACTCGCGGCCCTCCAGATGTTGTGGACTACAGTTCCCATCATCTCCTGCCATCATCAGGGGATGATGGGAACTGTAGTCCATAACATCTGGAAGGCTGCGAGTTTGACACCTTACAGTGGTGGCGAACCTTTGGCACTCCAGATGTTATGGACTACAATTCCCATCAGCCCCTGCCAGCATGGCCAATTGGGGCTGATGGAAATTGTAGTCCATAACACCTGGAATGCCAAAGGTTTGCCACCACGGGACTAGGACCATGGGACCAGTGGTGGGATTCAGCAGGTTTACACCACTTCGGCAGAACCAGTTGTTAAAATGGTGCTTGTAAACAACCAGTTGTTAAATTATTTGAATCCCACCACTGCATGGGACCATCCACAAAAGATCAATTGTGCACGCTTAACAATTTGGATCAGGACCATGGAAGTAGGCAGAAAAGGGGCTTTTAAACCCTGAACTGTCAGAGAGGGATTAAAACAGTGTTTCTTTTGAAGAATAACAACTTTACTTCATAACATTACAGAAACACAACGGCAAAACAGTACACACAGAGCAAAAGGTAGTTCACATCTTTCTCCAAGAATATGACACTCACGGACGAGATTGAAGCGGCAGCAGAGGGGAGGGGCTGGTTTTGGAGCAAACATTTGGAGCAAACAACCCCCTCCCTCCATAAACATTCTATGCAAATTATGCCTTGTTGCTTTTTCCAACAATCCCCTTCTCAAGGAGCCTAATTTGCATTAACCAAATTTAGCTTCGTTCGTAGTCTTTCAAAACTGTCTCTTGGGAGAGGCTTTGTAAAAATGTCAGCTGTCACCTCTCCTACTGGACAATACAGTATCTCGATAAACCCCTTCTGGTTCACATCGCTTATAGCATGGCATCTGATGTCTATGTGCTTTAAATGTGTATTTATTTTTTCAGACTCCACCACATCTAAACAACTCTGACGGTCTTCCATGACTTGACCAGGCTTTGTTTCCAGCAACTACATTTTGCACATCAGTATAAACAGTTTTTCTGCCTGCAACACACTTTTCTTTGAACAGGAATTATGTCACCATTTACAATTGTAACTGCCGCTGTCAATTTTTTATTTAACTCTCACAAAAATTCAGGCCATGTGCATTGAAGCCCCGGATC
The DNA here is from genome assembly GCF_021028975.2 of Sphaerodactylus townsendi. Lineage (NCBI taxonomy): Eukaryota > Metazoa > Chordata > Lepidosauria > Squamata > Sphaerodactylidae > Sphaerodactylus > Sphaerodactylus townsendi. Next base: position 42,609,380 of record NC_059437.1, read on the forward strand.
AATTAACCATCTGGAAGGGGTAGAAGAGTTAACTTTGTTTTTATCATTAATATTTCTCCAATCTGAGATTGCTATGCTGCTTTGATGTACAAAAACACTTTCAGCAAGTTTTCTGCTGCCACCCTGTGGCCTTTCTTTGTCAGTGCCATTTTGCATTAAACAACCTCTGTTTTAAACCGTCTTTTGCAAAATGACCACAATTATAACAATTTCTAGCTTTGCCTTGTTTGTTTATACTTTGTAAAGCAGAATTCATTTTAACCTTATCAGTCTTTTGTATAAAAAGTGCTTATGTTTCACTCTCTGCTGCCTTTTCTGCTGTTCTAGCTGCCTCTTCTTTAAGGCATAACACTACACACTACATAGAAATATCATATTTAATCTCCAAAGCATGTATCAAACTTTCAGGCAGACTTGACAGAATTAAAATACTTTGTCCTCTTCATCAAATTTCTTGTCTACAGTATTTAAATGATCCATCGATTCTGTTACATGACTTATTTTTCTGGATCTTCTTCATTTAAACTCAAATACTCAACTTTCTAGATAAATACAATCTTTCATTAAGAGTGTTTCTTTCATGTAATTATCTGAAACCCAGCTACAGTGCTTTGGCAGTTTTAAAGTCCCTTATGTGATGTAAATCACTGTCTCTCACAAATGTAGCAATCTCTGCCCTTCTGTTTCTATCCTTTTTCTCCCATTGAGCTTTCTGTGCTTCTTCCGTTGGTAGAGACTCTTCAACTGTCTCCCTGAGATCCTTTTTCACCTAATTTTCCATCCTGAACCTCCACAAAGGATAGTTACTTAAGATGAGAATAGGAACAGCAGGCTCCAGTATTTTCAAAGCTTTTGTACATGTGGCCATGGTATCATTTTCAGCGGAAAAAATTCACTCTAGTATGGCTGGGCCCATAACCCTTTTGTTAGAGTGGGATTAAACAGCATTTTGTTTGAAGAATAACAACTTTACTTCACAACATTACAGAAACAGAACAGTAAAACAGTACACAGAGCAAAAGGCAGTTGGACATCATTCTCTGGGGAGAAAATTATACTCACTGACAGTTGAAGTGGCACCAGAGGGAAGGGGCTAGTTCTGGAGTGAACATTTGGAGCAAACAACCCCCTCCCTACATAAACAGTAAACATTCTATACAAATGAGGCCTCGTTGGTTTTTCCAACATTAACCCCATTTCAGAGTTTTGAAGTAAAATATATGTTCCATTAAAAATACCCCCTTTCCTTCTAATAGAAAATGAAAACAGCGGCTTTGATATGCAAATTGAGAATTTATTAATTTAACTTTAGTGGTACCCAGCCTTTCTTCCCAAAGGGAACCCAAAGTAGTTTACATCATTCTTTTCTCCTCCATTTTTTTCTTACACAGTCTCATAAAGTAGCTTAGGCAGAAGGTGTGTGACTGGCCCAAGGTAACTCAGCAAGCCTCCACAGTAGAGTGAGAAATTGAACCTGGATTGCCCAGATCCTAGTGCATCACTGTAACCACTATACTAAACCACTATACTGAAGGATGAAATCCTCTCTCTCCTTCCTGCATAGCCCTGAACTGTACATAACCATGCCATTTGCCTTTGACAAATGGATGGAGATCTTTTTCCTGTCTGTTTGGGTCCTTAGACTAGGTCAAAAGCTTAGGCAGTTTTCCCAGCCCTGATAAAAATCCTCCAGTCAGACTTCATCTGGGAAGGCATTCAAAAGTTTGGTGCTGCCACCAACAAGGCCCTGCCACGTGCTGTCACTCCCCCGCTCTGTGAAACTCCAACCATCCTGGCACACAAAGACATCCCTCTCCAGATGATCTCAGTTATCTGGGTAGGTTCAGATTGGAGGCGGCCACGCTTCAGGCAGCTCTCTAGGAACCGTGAGTCAGGAAGCAAAGAGAGATTTTGCCATGAGGGTGGGTGGGGAAAAAAAGAAAAGAAAAGCACCAGCCGAGCCTCAATTCATCTGGCAACACTTGGCAGTCACCTCCCTGGGCCTTCTATGCAAGACCATCTGTGCGCGGCTCTTCTCTCACCCTTCTCTAGCTCTCCGACTGTGAGCAAAAAACCAAAGCCTCCCCTTTTAGATTTAGAAGAGACGACCGCAAACCAATACCTTCCTGCTACCTGATAGGGATCACAGTTCTGAAGTCACAAGAGAAGCTATTCGCCTGCACCCCCTCTTGGTGTCCCTGAAACAGTTTATTCTCCATGGTGATGACAGCCCGGGAGGGAAAGAAGAGAGGGAAGGAGCTTTGCTAGCTGCCCGATGCATCAGGCCATGGCTGATACCTCCCTCAGCATTCCCTCTGCAAGTCTGAAGGCGCCCACGGCCAGCTGCTCCCATCTTGGCCAGTATTCACTTCACAATAGCTTCCTCAATGGGGGCACCTGCTGGGCTGAGGTGGCATCTTCAAACTGCTCCATACATTATGCAACATCCTTTATGATCAGTAGTTATGGAGCAGCAGTGGCGTAGTGGCTAAGAGCAGGTGCACTCTGATCTGGAGGAACCGGGTTTGATTCCCTTCTCTGCCGCCTGAGCTGTGGAGGCTTATCTGGGGAATTTAGATTAGCCTGTACACTACCACACATGTCAGCTGGGTGACCTTGGGCTAGTCACAGCTTTTCGGAGCTCTCTCAGCCCCACCTACCTCACAGGGTGTTTGTTGTGAGGGGGGAAGGGCAAGGAGATTGTAAGCCCCTTTGAGTCTCCTACACAAGAGAAAGGGGGATATAAATCCAAACTCTTCCTCCTCCTCCTCCTCCTCCTCCTTCAACCAACCAACCAACCAACCAACCAACCAACCAACCAACCAACCAACCAACCAACCAACCAACCAACCAACCAACCAACCAACCAACCAACCAACCAACCAACCAACCAACCAACCAACCAACCAACCAACCAACCAACCAACATCACAGTCATAGCCCAGCACAAGGCAGGCAAGATACTCACAAGCAATCGTGGTATTATTCCCACGCTGGGGGCAGGAGAGTGAGTAAAATCACAGCTGACCTAAGGCTACTCGTATGAAAACAAATCCCATTCCTCTCTTCCCCAAACAGTCAAAAGTCCCACTGGCAGCACTATCCTGGTTTAGCTTCCTTTGCATGGGAGAGCACTGGAGATACGGAGTCGTTTTTTGTGATATTTGGCTTGTCGGATATTTGGATTGAAACGCAAGTCGAACTGAAGAGATTCCCGGGGGTGGGGAATCCGGAAGTGCGGGTTCTTCTCCTTCAGCCAGTTTGCAGTTTAGCCTGTTCAAAAGTAGACTCGTGCCAGCCCTTGTCCAAAGACCCACCACCACCCTATATCCCCACCTCTCACCCCATCAGACAGCAGAGAAGGAGCAGGAGTGGGGTAGTGGTTAAGAGCAGGTGCATTCTAATCTGCAGGAACCCGGTTTGATTCCCTGCTCTGCCGCCTGAGCGGTGGAGGCTTATCTGGGGAATTCAGATTAGCCTGTGCACTCCCACGCACGCCAGCTGGGTGACCTTGGGCTAGTCACAGTTCTTTGGAGCTCTCTCAGCCCCACCTACCTCACAGGGTGGTTGTTGTGAGGGGGGAAGGGCAAGGAGATTGTGAGTCCCTTTGAGTCTCCTACAGGAGAGAAGGGGGGATATAAATCCAAATTCTTCTTCTTCTTTTGTTAGTGGGATGTTGCCTGACCATTCTGAGCTATTAACCCGCAACCCATCCAGAAAGGACAGCTAGTCAGTAGTTCTAACGTCAAGAATCTGCCTTATACAGAGCCATACCCCCTGTGCCATCTAGCCTGGTATTTTTGCTTCAACCAAAAGTGGCTCTCTGTTGGGGGCCAATTTCCTACGGCAGTTAACTCAACCCTTAACTCTTGGATCCTTTCGACTCGAGGCCAAGTCTGTATTGCTTGTGACAACCACATCATTCCTGCCGGATTAGACTGAGCTTTCATCTCGCCCAGCAATCTACAGGGGACACATGAAGCTGCCTCAGACTAAATCAAGCCCTGGATCCACCATTGTCTACTAAGCAGGGGTCTGCAACCTGCAGCTCTCCAGATGTTCATAGACTACAATTCCCATCAGCCCCTGTCAATTGGCCATGCTGGCAGGGGACTGATGGGATCTGTAGTCCATGAACATCTGGAGAGCCACAGGTTGCAGGCCACTCAGACTGGCAAGGGCTCTCCAGGGGCTTAACCTGAGGTTTTTCACCTCACATTACCTGCTCTTTTAAACTTGAGATGTCGGGGATTGAACCCGAGACTATCCAATTGGCCATGCTGGCAGGGGCTGATGGGAGTTGTAGTTCATGAACATCTGGAGAGTCGCAGGTTGCAGACCCCTGCCATGGACATTCCACAGGCTGGGCATGGAGCAAGCTTCCTGTGCTCTATACCTCACCTGCTTGTAACCAGAGCTCAGGGGCTCACTACCTCAGAGCAATCAAAACATTGATTCTACCATCATGGAGTTTAGCCCATTGGTAGACCTTCCCTCTGGGAATCCTTCCGCTGGGCTTTTGGATGGCAGTAATACATGAAGCTGTTTGTTTTGCTGCTGAAATTCACCCTTTATTCAGGCTGCTTTTTGTTTTATAAACTGGAGTTGTGTTTCTGTTGCGCTTTATTTCTCCTCTGAGACACCTTTTTTAATTAAGTCAGCTGCTTTAGCCTCAAATTGTAGAAAAACCAGGAGGGAAATAGTCTAACTAAAGTAAACCAACAGAGCACTAAGATCATGGAAGTGGAAGTTAGAATGGGACACAACAAGCTTGGCTGCACAAGCGACAGGCAATGTTCACGGGTTCCTCAAGGTAAAATAAGAAAGAAATGAACCCAAGTACACAGGGGATGTGAAATAGTATGGTCTAACCCAATCGTGTCAGATATTGGAAGCTATGTGGTGTTACCACTCGTATGGGAAGAAGAAGAGGAGGAGTTTGGATTTATATCCCCCCTTTCTCTCCCGTAGGAGACTCAAAGGGGCTTACAATCTCCTTGCCCTTCCCCCCTCACAACAAACACCCTGTGAGGTAGGTGGGGCTGAGAGAGCTCCAAGAAGCTGTGACTAGCCCAAGGTCACCCAGCTGGCGTGTGTGGGAGTGCACAGGCTAATCTGAATTCCCCAGATAAGCCTCCACAACTCAAGTGGCAGAGTTGGGAATCAAACCTGGTTCCTCCAGATCAGAGTTCCTTGGGAGTTCCTTGGGAGACCACCAAGGAAGGCTCTACAGAGGAAGGCAATGGCAAACCACCTGTGCCTCCCACTTGCCTTGCTGAGATCACTATAAATTGGTTGCAAATTGAACAGGAGTAGTAGTAGTTTGGATTTATATCCCCCCTTTCTCACCTGTAAGGAGATTCAAAGGGGCTTACAATCTCCTTTCCCTCCCCCCCCCTCCACAACAAACACCCTGTGAGGTGGGTGGGGGTGAGAGAGCTCCGAAGAACTGTGACTAACACCCAAGGTCACCCAGCTGGAGTGTGTTGGAGTGCTCAAGCTAATCTAGTTCACCAGATAAGCTCAAGTGACAGAGCAGGGAATCAAACCCGGTTCTCCAGATTAACGTGCACTTGCTCTTTACCACATTGGGGTGAGAACAATGAGGAGGGGGGGAATGTACACTAGCGTGAAGGGCAAGAAAATCTTGTAAAAATATATTTCAAAATTATGTTTTAATCTTTTAATAAAAACGATCACAGGGCACTCCATTTGGGTGCTACTCTGCCCAACCTTACACCGCAATCCTTTTGGCAGAAGAACAAAACTCCTCTCTACAAAAAAGAACTGCAGACCAGGGCTAAGTATTTGCATAAGGACCTCAGAGTCTTTTGCATTATGGTAATGAGCATTTAAGAGACAAAGTCCATCCTGCTTATCTAGACCCTGAGCCATTTGGGTACCATTCTTGGATTTATTTAAAAACATTTCTATGCTGCCTTTCCACTCAGTTCATTGTCCCCCTGCCAAGGTGGCAGATACTAAAACATTACAAATACATACATACATACACACACACATATATACACATACACACACACACACACACACACACACACATATACACACACACACACACGTATACCCTGTTTCCCCGAATATAAGACATCCCCTGAAAATAAGATGTAGTAGAGGTTTTGCTGAAGTGCAAAATATAAGGCATCCCCCGGAAGTTAGACGTAGCAAAGTTTTTGTTTGGAAGCATGCCCGACGGACAGAACACAGAAAAATAAGACATCCCCTGAAAATAAGACATAGTGCATCTTTGGGAGCAAAAATTAATATAAGACACTGTCTTATTTTCGGGGAAACACAGTATATATACACGTATATATATATATACACGTATATATACACACACGTATATATATATATATATGCATTGCCAATAACGCATATATACATACACGTATATATACATACACGTATATATATATACATACGTGTGTGTGTGTGTATATACACACACCACTCGTGTGTGTGTGTGTGTGTGTGTGTGTGTGTGTGTGTGTGTGTGTGTGTATATATCTTTTAAACCAATAAACATAATAGAAACACATAAAACACAGAAATGATCGCCTTTGAGGGGTTTCAAAAATGACCACTGTGTGCATGAAATCTACATGCCTCTTAGTAATGAAGAGTTACATGCTGATCGTTACAACACAGATGGTTCTTCAGAGGGTCTCCCAACCACTGGACAAGCATTTGGCATTTTCAGCTCCTAAGATTTTTGAGCAAGGATGTAAAATTAATCTTAAATCCAGTGACTGAAATAGCCCCAGACATTGGATACGGCTAAGACGCACACACACACACACACACCCACCACCAGGTGCCTATTTACACATGTTGAAGAGGATACAATCTCCAAATAGCCTTCCTCCGGCTAAGGAAATCTTTCCAATGAAAGGTTTAAAGTTGGAGGAAGGCTCGGGACTGGCTGTGGGGAATTTTCCGGCCTGTATGACCACAGCCTGACAGTTTTAGCTCCTAACATTTCGCTCGGATCTATGGCTAGCAGCTTCAGAGGCATGTCACAGTGAGATGTGTTCTCTCCACGGCATAGCGTGGAGTGACTGTGTGGTAGAGTGTATGTTTTGTCCATTTCACAGGTGTGGAGGGGAAGGGGGTAGGCACATTTGCATGTGTCCGGGGGAGTTGATTTGCAGTTCGTTTGTATTTGAATGTCTCTGGGTTTTGGCTTTGGTGCATGGGAAGACTGTCTTGTTTTAATATCACCATACTCAGTTCCACATAAAGTATTACGTGGGGTTGAAAACACTAACTTCTGAAGCTGTGGGGCACTGCAGAAGTGCAAAACCTATGATTGAGGGCAGCCACGGCATTCCAGCATCAACTGGTTGTTAGAGCTTGAATCAATAAACGAACTCGGTGTTGTTGCTCAGCAGTGTTTACTGGAAGGCAACAAAACACCCGGCTTAGGAAAGTCAGTTCTGGCGAACCTGGCTTTTGCTATCCCCTTTATTTAGAAACAACCCACCCTCCCGTTTTCCCAAAGAGTGTGAGAAAGAGTTACTGCAGAGCTGAAGCGCCCCAAGGTTGGTGACAGATAAAGATAAAGCCACCTGGCCTCCTACCCCCACAGAGCAACGGAAACATCCCATTTCCCAAGAGAGCCGAAGGTGTCAGGGGTAAGCCTAGTTATCTACCAAGCATGTAAAGCCATAAAAGAGAGAGATCAAGGAAAGAATGTCCCATCACAACAATGGTAACGTACAGCAGGCTGGTTACCTATATCTTTCAGCAATTACATTGAGGTAGGAATGCATCTTCATCAACTAGATACAATCACTGTCAATATATTTTGCAACAACTGCATTAAGCTAGGAATGCCCCTCAATCACCTAGGCACAATCCCTGACTCTGGTCTCCCTTTCCCCACCTTTCACTTTTCCTGGTCCCTTTTCTCTTACCTCTTCCTTCCCCTTATTTTTTTTCTCTTCCTTTTTTCCCTTTGTGCTTTTCCTTCAACTCACTCCCTTTAGCTAGTAAGGGATTGATTTTACAGCAACTTTTATAATGTATGGACTGTAATTTTAACCTGTTGAACCTACCATCACAAGAAGAAGAAGAAGAGTTTGGATTTATATCCCCCCTCTTTCTCTCCTGTAGGAGACTCAAAGGGGCTTACAATCTCCTTGCCCTTCCCCCCTCACAACAAACACCCTGTGAGGTGGGTGGGGCTGAGAGAGCTCCGAAAAGCTGTGACTCGCCCAAGGTCACTCAGCTGGCGCATGTGGGAGTGCACAAGCTAATCTGAATTCCCCAGATAAGCCTCCACAACTCAAGCAGCAGAGCGGGGAATCAAACCCGATTCCTCCAGATCAGAATGCACCTGCTCTTAGCCACTACGCCACAAGCTGCCCTGAATTCGCCAGGGAGGAAGGGTGGCCTAGAAATCAAATTATAAATAAATAAAAGAAATAAACCGAGTCCACTAACACAGGTCAGAGGTGAGAGAAAACAGGTATGGCATTTCAAAAAGTTTCCCTCTATTGACTTCATGAATATAGCCTATGAGCAGATATTTAAGAACATATATGTTAACGAGCACATATCTGCATACGGTATTTTGTAGTGATGGCGCTTGTATTTGTTTAGCAACGTTCGGAAAAGTACAGTAGGCGTGCACCTACTCATTTCACAGGTTTATAGCTGGTAGTATTCCTCGGTATTGCCAGAGGTTGCTTCCAAACATTTATGAGACCGCATTTCCTGACAACGCTGAGAGCACGTGGGAAAGGCTGCCCCAAAAACGTAACAGCAACGTGTTTGTGCCTGGGATGAAAAGTAAATATTACGCCTGCTGTTACATAAGAAACCCAGCATGGTATAACGGCTAGAACTTCCCTGCTGCAGCGACAGATCTGCTCTCCTCCCTCCCACTCTACCTGCCTTCATTCCTACCAATGCTACACATAATATTCAGCCTCCAGATGAACACCGCCTCATTCCCATACTTCACCTGGCCTGTCTGCTTTAGTTTGGAGCACCCAAACTGGGAATCACAGCTAAATGCCGTTTGATGGACAAATAAAGCCACGTGAGTTAACCTGAGTCAAGCTTTCCTTCCAATAAACCAGGATTTTAAATGGGTTTAATCGAAGCTTTACAGTAAAGCTCTAAACTGAGTTATAATCTTCTAATCTCATTTAATTCAACAGGCTCTGTGTGTGTCCTTTGAGAGCCAGGGTGGTGTAGTGGTTAAGAGCAGGTGGATTCTAATCTGGAGAACCGGGTTTGATTCCCCACTCCTCCACCTGAGTGGTGGAGGCTTATCTGGTGAACCAGAGGAGTTTCCACACTCCTACATTCCTGTGAAGTGACCTTGGGCTAGTCACAATCCTTCAGAACTCCCTCAGCCCCACCTACCTCACACAGTGTCTGTCATGGGGAGAGGAAGGGAAAGGAGTTGTAAGCCACCTTGAGTCTCTTTACAGCAGAGACAGGTGGGGTATAAATCCAAACTCTTCTTCTTCTTGAGAGTTGGTATTGTTTCAAATTGTGCAACATTTGATGAAATGTGAATGATATATATGTCTTTAAAGGCCAAGCTGAATGGTGAGTGGGTACTTGTCTATCTTAATATGCAGAGAGGTCTATTTGGGTGGTATAGTGGTCAGACTTGGAGCTGGGAGATCAAGGTTCATATTCACTCTGCCATGCAGCTTACTGATTACCATAGGCCAGTCAAAGTGCCTCAGCTGAGCCTACCTCACAAGGTTGCAATGAAGATTAAAGGAGGAAAGAACCGCATACAAAGCCCCAAGTTCTTTGAAGAAAGGGCATGATTCAAATGGAAGAGCAAAGACGTGAAACTGAGAAAAAAATCTGAATAAGTAGCAGCCCAGAAATCTACTGCCCTCCCCCATTAAACACAACATCTGCAGAAGGGTCTTGTGGCAAAACATAACCTATATAAACTATACCAGGCAGACACACTGCGCTCCCTACAAACACCAAAAATCAAAGCATTTATTGGTACTGGGGAGCAGCAGTCGTGTTGTCTCTAAGAGTAGGTGCATTCTAATCTGGAGGAACCGGGTTTGATTCCCCGCTCTGCCGCTAGAAATGTGGAGGCTTATCTGGGGAATTCAGATTAGCCTGTGCACTCCCACACACGCCAGTTGGGTGACCTTGGGCTAGTCACAGTTCTTCTGAGTTCTCTCAGCCCCACCCACCTCACAGGGTGTTTGTTGCGAGGGGGGAAGGGCAAGGGGATTGTAAGCCCTTGAGTCTCCTACAGGAGAGAAAGGGGGGACATAAATCCAAACTCCTCCTCTTCTTCTTCTTCTACTCTCATAGAATCATACAATTGGAAGAGACCACAAGGGCCATCAAGTCCAACCCTCTGCCATGCAGCAACACACAAGCAGGGTAAACTAAAAACCACTCCACAGTGAAACAAGATCAGCTTTTGCCACACAAGCATTCACCAATGTGTAATTCGCAGGCTAATTGCAGCCAGTTCACTGGTTACAAAGTCCTCCTGTCTGCTGTCTCTGGGCCTGTAGATCGTTCAGGCTCTGGAAGATCCTTGCTCAAAATTGTCTTGCCCGGGACTTATTCAGATCAGGACCAGAGTAGAGGGGGCTTCAGTCATCTGCCCGTGCCATTTTCTCAAACTGAAATGGACCCTGGAGAGCTGCTTATTTGCCAACTAGGGAATACGTATGTATTGATGAGATACACGTAATGTTCTCTGTTGGGGCAAACAGCTTCTTCCTGGGAATGTTTCAGATCAGGTCGGAAAAGAGGGTTGAAGGAGGCCGAAACCCCCTTCCCGTGCACTGTGATCTACACCCAAATCAGGCCCCCCCCCCCCCCACAACTAAGCACAGAACTCTAGAACATACTTGATCAATGGGGCTGCCATTTGGGGGTTCAGAGTGACTTTATAACAGGTGACCGGGCCTGGAGATAGCATGGCTTCTCTGTGGGCTGAACTCCGACAAAGTGCAAAGGCAAAAAGGAAAGTATCGCTGGAAGCCCGGGGAAGCCCAGCCCCATCCTCACAAACTCCGCCTTCTGTTTAGAAAACTCCTCCATCCCCTGAACAAAAATGACTGGGCATCACAGAGCAGACATCGTGACGGGTGCTCAAATGCAATAAAGGCCTTCCTTTCCTTTGGACATTTCTAGAGCAAGCCTCGGTGACTACGTTGGCTAGGACGGGAGATTTTAAGGAACATCCTGCTGTTACTAAGGAAACGCATGGTGGCACCCCCAATTGCAGCTGGCCAAGACTCAGAAGCTTCAAGACATACGGCCCAATCCAGATTGGCCGGATGAGCAGCGATGGGCCACTCCTGCACCGTCCCACCCTCTCCAAAGGGCATCTGCATCTCCACGGGGCAGGAATCCCCCTCCCAAAAAACAACTGGTGGCAAGAATCTCCCACAGGGGATAACAGAGATACGCCACAAAGAACGTGGTATACCTCCGAGGATGGTTCCACTGGCACACAGGGGCTGGGTTGGCTCCGATCCCTGGTCTCTCCCCAGAATGCCCCCGGCAGGCCTAGGAACAGGTGGCAGCTTACAAGTAGCGCGCCGCGGAACTGCAGAGCACCTGCCCACCCAGGGGAAGTCTCCCCTGTGTTGGCACATTTGCCCCTTGTGCCATTGGAATGGGCCCCCATACTGGTGCTGCTCCCCCAGCCCCAAGATTGGGCCACCTGTCTTCCTGCACCTCACCTGATCCCCAAAGCTCACCAAATCCTTCCATTCTGGCTACAGTCCATGGCCTGCTTCTTACTCTACGGGTCTTTCTGGGAAGCAGCGGATGCTAGAGGATCCCTGTCAGAATCAACAGGAGGCACAATTTATACGCATTAGTTAAGGTGTTTTATTCACCAGATAAGAGTATTGCAAAGCTGAGCAAATCCACAGGTGGGAAATGCCTTGAGGGAAAAACACACACAGTCAACAATGTGTGTCCAACAGATAAATGTAGACAGACCGTCTCTAGGTTTAGAGGGCCGGAGATAACCCAGGAAAATGCATACTACAGTTCCCACAGTGTATGCACACGGGTACATGATAAATCAAATCAACGATCTTCAATATGTTCTCAGTATCACTGGCCACTTCTGCATGGGCCAATAAAAATGGGGGAAGGGAGGGTTACATGAACCTGTTCTCGCCCCGGCCCCTTCACACAGCTGGCTGTCCCGTGGACACATTGGCCGGGACACGTGCCTTCGCACAAGCCTCAGGTTTTTTTCTTTGTATTTTTTCTGTTTCCTTGCCTGCCTGCAAAGTGCAGAACTGACCCCCCCCCCCTCCAGCCCATGATACAGCCTGTTTCCCCTGCGTGACTCCACAGATGGGAGCCGGGGAAGAAGGTTTTTGAGAATCTTGTTACATGCGATTCTTGTGATTTAACACGGCTCACAGCCGCGGCTGTTCGCTCTGCGGCCAATAGCACAGCTGAGGGGCGGGTTAGACCTGTGTTAGGGGCGGGAACTGAGCAAAGTTCCCACTCAACACAGGTTTTTCCCCGCGGTTATCCCAGGTATATTGGCTCATGTGGAAAGGGCCATTTCTGAACTGTCCTAGAGATACAAGTTAGACAGTTCCTGAATCAGACCCCAGCTCTCTTTCAAACTCAGTGGTTTGCCCTTTCTGCTCAGCCTCAATTCTCACACTGTAAAATGGGCACAATACTATTCACAGTGTTGTGGTTAAAAAAAAGAGTACTTGGAACACCCTAAAGCAGTGATGGCGAACCTATGGCATGGGTGCCAGAGGTGGCACTCAGAGCCCTTTCTGTGGGCATGCGTGCACAGAGTTCATCATGTGGGAGTAGGATGGAAAATCACCCCCCCCCACACACACACACACCTCTAGGCTAGCCTGGGCACAATCCTTTACCTGGGAGTAAGCTCAGTTGCTGGCAATGGGGCTTGCTTCTGAGTAAACCCTCCTAGAGTCGTGATTCACCCATTCGAAGCATTGCACAGTTGCTTCACCAAGCTTACTCCCGAGTAACATGCGCCTTGGAGCCAACTGTTTTTTCTAAACTGAAACCTCAGTATTCAGGTTAAATTGGCGTATTGGCGCTTTGCGATAAATAAGTGGGTTTTGGGTTGCAATTTGGGCACTCTGTCTCGAAAAGGTTCGCCATCACTGCCCTAAAGCAATACATCTTAGCAGCAACCCCCTTCCCAAAAGAAGCACAGCGGTGACTGTGGTGTGGTGTGGTCTGCTGCAGAACAGAAGGTGAGAATTTGGAAGAAAGACACTGAGAAAGAAGAAAGCCCAGGCATCAGCAAGGAAACCCCACATGACCTCTCCTGCAGCTGACACTCAGACAGGCTCCCTTGTATTTTCCATCCCACAAGAAAGCCCCTGGGCCAAGGGAGGCAGACTCTTAGCATAACAAGACCTAAAGAAGGCTTCGGAACAAATCTAATCAGCTGGGAATTCCTAAACAATTATTACAGCTGATCGTTTCTTTCCACAGTTCAACTTCCATGAGAATAAGATGTCCCATAGCTGTTTATTTCTCAGACCCGGGTCCCAGTTACAAAAGGAGTCAGACAGGGATAAATGCAGCCCCAGATCTATTTTAACCTCTACCTGTACCGACTTTCCAAACAAATTGCAAGGCGGTCATGTCCACGTTCCTGGTTCGGCTGCTCGCCCCACACCAGTTCTACTTTATAAACATGATGCAGCCCTTCTTTCTTGCTCCAGGATAGGATTAAGAGACCTTTTGTTTTGTACTGTCATGATAATTTTATGCTAAATCCAAAATAATGTGTTTTCAGAAATACCATCAGGAAGAAAAGCAAACCCCTTCTGGATGGGTGTGAGATTGAAACAAGTCTCCAATTTCAGTTACTTGATTTCCATTTTATTTCTTCCAAAAAATGGAAATTCGTGCTTTGTCCAGTTTTAGGTCCTGTTTTAACATCCACTCTGTCCTGTATTTTGTTTTATTGATATGCCTAATAAAGGTCAGTTGAAGTGGAAGTGGAAATTCCACTATTTTCATCTTCTTGAGTCTTCTACAGTGCATTTAGCTGCAATTAGGAGAATCTTTTATCATTTTGGAGGGTGATTTACTGCTTTGGCTCTAGAAGGCAAAAATCAGATTCCATCTGATCTATGGCGCTCCAATTCAGTTCCCTGCTCTTTCCTCTAAAATTGAATCTCTACAATCAAAATTTCTTCGTGCCATTTTTTAAGCACTCAACTGTACTTCAAATTCCAACTTAAATTTAGAGGCTGGTCTTGGCTCCATATCCTTATTAGCATGGAAAGCTGTGGTAGAATTCAGATGTTTTTCAACCAGGCCAGGATTTTCTTCCCAATCATTTAAAATGGACTGAGCTTGATTTGGTTGGGCCTTCTTGTACAGAGACAGATGAAAGACTTTCAAGCATACAGATTCTCTATCCAAGTGTTCCCTCAGACCTCCCTATAGTTATGGGTAAGATATTTATGGATTTAGAACAAAGGGACCCTATTGAATTATGTAGGGGTGCCAAAAGGAAATGTGTGCCCTCTTTCTGGGGCTTGAACATGCCGTCTTTTTTAGTGAATCAGATTATTTAAAATGCTTAACTATCCCTATCTTTCAAAGACTTTTCTTCTCGGCCTTACCCCTTAATGAATTATTAGGCAGATTCTTAGGATAGTCCAACTGAACAGAGAATCTGCCTGTGTGAGAGGCAAAGACAGAAGCCCTTACCCATTTTTTATTTGGCTGTGACTTGTATTCTCCTATATAAGATCTTTTATTGCTCCATTGATTTCACACTTTCCAGTATGTTCAAACGATTATGATTTCATATATTTGCCGTTTGGTAAAGATAAGGTTGTTCATTATTTAATGGCTGCATTGAAGATGCTTCTAAAGCTATAATCATGTCTAAACTCATTTGCCTACAGGTGCTCATTTTGCACTGGAACTAAAGCAGGGCCTACTTAGCAGCTGCACCCAATTTGTGAACACCCTCTCCCATGAAATCCATATTTCCTATTCTATCTGTCTCAGTTTGTTTATGGGATTTGTTGGGTTGGTTTTGCTACCTCTTGGATCAATCAACCAGGAGTTCCTACCTCCTGGATCAATCAACCAGGAGGGTTGAAATAGATTGTAATCTTAAAATTGTAATCTTAAAGTGCTGGATTAGGGGGATTTAACTGATGGGGTTTTAATTGGTTTTATGAAATACGTGTTTTTGTATGTATTTTGTATTGTAAGCTACCCTGAGCCTGTCTCTAGACAGGAGAGGATGGGATATAAATCCAATAAAATAACAGTAGCTTCTCTCCGTTTCCTGCACTGCTCTGAAATTCCAGCAGCTGTCTTTATTTTAACATTGTGATGCCATACCTTATTAAAACAAAACCCTTGGTGAGATTGGACTAGATGACCTCCAAGGCCCCGTGCCCTAAACTCTCCAACTCTGTTTACACTTCAGTATACCCCTCAGAAACTTTTTCAAAGTGGATTTAAGACTCCCATAAATCAATAAGACAAAACAAAAGGACAGGCTAGCCAAAGTCAGCCCCAGGAGAGCTATCACAGGTGCCGAGCCATTCCTAAGTCCATCCAACCTCCCTGCATCCTCAGGGCTATTTTCACAAGCAGGCAATGCCGGCCCTGTGGCATGCACGTTTGACTTCACAACTGCCCTCCTTTTCTGCCTCCTGTGCTAAATTAATGTCTGCAAGAGACAAGCTCACGACCCCTCTGGGAACCCCAAGGGTACTCCGCTCACACGTACAGGCTTGGCAGGCCAGGTCCCAGATGCCCGGCGGGCAAGAGCGTTCGCGCCAGAGCCAGCCCATTAGGAGCGCCGTTCCCACTAGGCGCATGCAGCCAAGTCTTTGGAGGGCCACTTTGTGACAATTCCCCGAAGCCAGCCAAGCGACAGGCTGATCAACCTAGTCTCCGGGGAGAGGGCCGACAGCTGCACCTCTTTCCCAGTGCCTAGTGCCAGCTAATCGACGGAGCCGCATTGACGTCAGCCATTCTGGAAACTGTTCCCCGGCCTTGCCCTGCTTGGAGATTAAGATCTCACCAAAACAAAAGCGGGGGGGAGAGAAACGTGGATGGAAATATTTTTTTTAAAAAAAAGAGCTGCTGATAAATCACCTGAGACAATACACGCATACACACACAAGCCCAGATGTAAACGAATGGCTTGTCAGAGCAAGTTTCAAACAGCGGGCTGCGAGAGAGGGCAGAAATCCAATCCACCTTGGAGAGTTCCCTCGGCGAAGCAGCGCTTGAAAGTTTAATGAACACATAGTTTTAACATTCGCCGAGAGCCCGGCTTTAGTGACAGATGATCCCCCAAAGCATGCCAGCCTCGTGGGAGGGCAACCTGTTGAACTCCAGCAGGGGAAGGGGGGAACCGACGGAGCAGAAGAACAGTTGAGCTTGGGGGGAGCAAAGAAAGACCACCGAGAGGAGTACTCTGGGGACACCCCCGGCAAGTGGCATGGGTCTCCTTTTTTAAGGACTGGGCGGGTAGGAACTCTGCCTAGGACAGGGCTGGCCAACCTATGGCACTCCAGATGTTCATGGACTATAATTCCCATCATCCCTGCCAGCATGGCCAACTTAGGGGCTGATGGGAATTGTAGTCCATGAACATCTGGAGCACCATAGGTTGGCCAGCCCTGACCTAAGAGAAGGAAGAACAAACTGAGCATATGAAATTTACTGATAATGGATTACAAGCTCTGATCATAGATATATCTGTGAATCCATTCCCCATATTACTGATTTCTTGACGCATTTTGCAAATTCATTTTTAAAAAACTAATAGGACACACCATCTCAAACAGCTTATTTCAGATTTCATCTTCTAGTTTAGGATTCCCATCCTCTTCGGAAACAACCACACGGCTTGAACCAAGACCCATACCTGATGTGTGGAGTAGGTATGCAGATATATTGCGTTCATGACGCTGGTAGAGTGCCAAGCACAAAGAAGTCCCTGATTTCAGTCCCACTCAGCCACAAACTTGATGCCCCTAGACCTGTGGCGGCGAACCTTTGGTGCTCCAGATGTTATGGACTACAATTCCCATCAGCCCCTGCCAGCATGGCCAATTGGTGAGATTGTAGGGAATTGTAGTCCATAACATCTGGACTGCCAAAGGTTCACCGCCACTGCCCTAGACAAATCACGCTCTTCCAGTTTCAAGAAGACCCTGGTACCAATCTCAATCAGCCACAAACTTAGACAAGCCACACTTTTCCAGCTTTGGGAAACCCCTGGTTCTAATGTCACTCAGCCACGAACTTGATGCCCTTAGGCAAGGCACGCTCTCCCAACTTCAGCCCCACCCCCTTTCCCTCTTTGCAATATGCAAATCATAATAGATCAGGCCAACATTACTAAGTTATTGCCAGGGTGACGCGATCATTTATGTGATGTTCCTTCGCCATTTCAAACCACTATATAAATGCTAAATATCATTCAAACGCTCTCAATTTTTAGGGGAGGTGTTGCGTTCTAACACCTTTCCCAGCCCCCATTAAAATTGGGTGAACTGAAATTCTCAAGGGAAACCAATAGTGGCATTTTGAACAGCCACATGGATGTTCATTCCACAGTCTCAGTCATGAATAGAAGTATCACAGTGTAACATGATTTGCATTGCCCTACTCCAAATCCGCCCAAATTCCCAGAATGATGTGATGGTCCAAGAAGCTGGATGAACATATGTTGGGAGTGCTTTGATCATGTGTTCCTGCATGGCAGGAGATTGGACTGGATGGCCCTTGTGGTCTGTTCCAACTCTATGATTCTGTGATTTCAGGTCAGAGGTCTGAGGAACGATCCTCTCTTTCTGTGACCTTGGTGAACTTCTGCCACTTCAGGGTGAGCAGTGCTGAGACAGATTGGCCAAGGTGCGGTATAACATTCATAAAAGTACAGGGGAAAGTCCGTGGCTTAGCAGTCAAACACATACCTTGCACACACAAAAAAAGTCCCAGCCTCAAATTCTGCTGCTTCCTGCCTGGGACATTACAGACCTGCTTTTAGTCTACCATGCAGCCACAAACATGCAGTTTTAACTCAGTAGCATCCTGGATAACCACACTAGTTTTCATTTCAACAGGTGAGGCTTTACAAGAAGCATCACAGTATGCGAAAATCTGCAGGACTGAAGAGCCATGGCCTCTGCAGTTTTCTCTGGCTGTTCCCCCAGACAGTCACTGCTAGTCAACACCGGAGGACCCCAAGGTAGGTGGACTACTGCTCTGACTTGGGGAATCTCCTAACATTCATTAGAAGACCGCAGGGTGTGATTCTGCTTGTCAGAATGTGAAAACCCCTTCGCAGCACCGGCTTCCTGTCCCTTACCACGATTTCCTGTCTCGCTGACTTTCTTAAAAATGCCTACTTCCATACAAATATATTAACAACTGTATTCAAATGCACATGTTGCATTCACAAGAGCATTCTGTAAAGAAAAGGGTGTGTATGTACATCACAAAATGTGTTTAAAAAGCACACACCTCCACCTGTCCTGTTTAAAGCCTGCAACAGGAGTTCCACGGTCATTGATATAATTCTCAAGTTCCCACTCTTATTTGCAGGTAGCCTGCATGCCAAACCTGGAGTTGGGCACCCGGAAATGTCACAAGGTAGGGCAGAACAGTTTTACTCACTAACTTCCACTATCCACTGGGAATTGTACCACATGGAATCTGTAAATCCATGTAGCCATAATCATGTGGTTTTTGTTGGGAGGGGGCAAGGGCCCAGACCCCAGCCATGTCCCCAGATTCAGGGAAGCCACACCGCACCATCCAGGTAGACACCTGGGAGCACCCCATTTACAACCCCATCCACCCCACACCTGAGCAGCAGCAGCAGACCTTTAAGGAGGTTTCCAGTTGTTCAACAGCAGCCTATTAGAAGCAGAGGGCAGGAGCCAGGAAACACCCAGAAGGCAAACAGGAGCTTCAGCACTATCATCAGAAAAACAACAGACAATGTGCTGGCTGTACCTGGGCCAAGGCAGGGAAGAGGAGAATGACCTGGCTGCCCCAGAACCTGCCCTGAGCCCCAAAGATCATCTGAGAGGAGCCCATGGCTGCCAACCTACATGTGTGGTCTGGAGCTCCCGGCTATTACCACTGACCTCCAGACTACAGAGATCAATTCCCCTGGAGAAAATGGCTGCTTCGGAGGGTGGATTCTATGGTATCCTGCTACACCGAGGTGCCTCTCCAGCCAGCGTGCAGCTGCAGCAGCAGCAGCAGCAGCAGAAGAGGAAGAAGAGGAAGAAGAGGAGTTTGGATTCTCTCCTGCAGGAGACTCAAATGGGCTTACAATGTCCTTGCCCTTCCCCCCTCACAACAAAGACCCTGTGAGGTGGGTGGGGCCGAGAGAGCTCCGAGAAGCTGTGACTAGCCCAAGGTCACCCAGCTGGCGTGTGTGGGAGTGCACAGGCTAATCTGAATTCCCCAGATAAGCCTCCACATCTCAGGTAGCAGAGCTGGGAATCAAACCCGGTTCCTCCAGATTAGATACACGAGCTCTTAACCTCCTACGCCACTGCTGCTCTTCAGAAGGACAGATTTAAACTCTATCTCACAAGCAGAACATCTGAGCTGATTTTCAGCCTAACTGAACAATCTCCTTCTACCTTTCCACGCAAGGCAGATTTGCTACATCGTAACTATCATTCTACAATACTGACGTCTCAGCATAAAAATGAAAACACAGACAGAACAGAGCACCCGTGTCATCAGTTTTTAGAGCCACTAGGCTTGCCAGCCAAATACTGGCAAATGGCAAGAGGTAGGCAGGGGCAGGACATGTAAACATGTTGCATTCCATCCCTTTGTCAGCACTTCCAGCATGACCCTGGAAGTGATGTCATCATGACGCTTTAAGACTCCTCCCCACCCCCAATTTTATAGCTTGAGGGGAATCTTTAGCATGTCACACTGCCACAATTACATCACTTCCAGGATCACATTTCCCTTTCCATTCTCTCTTCTATAAAGCATTGGTGGGCAAACCAGGCTGCCAGTTTGAGGTCTCTGGTCCCAGCGGGCAACCTGGTAGTCTTCAGTTCAAGCCAAGGGGCTTGTCCTTAAATCCCTGCAAAGCTGAAGTCTGCATTGCCTCAGAAAATACTCCCATGTGAGCCCCCTCACATAGTAACACCACGGGGAAAGGCTTTACTCTGTAGTCCATCTTCTATGGCAGTGGTGGCGAACCTTTGGCACTCCAGATGTTATGGACTACAATTCCCATCAGCCCCTGACAGCAGGGCCAATTGGCTGATGGGAATTGTAGTCCATAACATCTGGAGTGCCAAAGGTTCGCCACCCCGGTTCTATGGATTCTTTAAAGCCAGGAGCAGGAGCTTCCTAGTAATGGCCCCCAAAGCATAGGCACAGCCCCCCCGGAGGAGGTTAATCAGTCCTTGCTGACTTTTCAAAAGACACACAATGCCCATTTCCTTGTTAAGGTCAGGTCTCACACAGCTAGGCGGAAGAATATTTGCATGTGCATTTTATCTGACCTGCAGTACAGTCCTTACTGTTTTTTAAAGTTTTAAATGACTTTTCCCCACAGTTTTGAATGACAATTCCTTTTGTCATAAGTCAGTCACTGTCTGAATGAAGAAGACCCCAGGTCACAAATACTGAAAATTAATAATACAAAACAAGAAGTTGCTAATGGAAGAAAACATGATGAAGAACGAAGAACTCTCCTAATTATTACCCTAGAATCAAGGATAAAGAAACTGAGCACACTGCTGAATGTGAAAAGTTTACATTCACTATTACGTATTTGTTTATTTACTGTCAAATCACATCTGACTTATGGCGACCCCGGTGGAGTTTCAAGGCAAGCAATGTTCAGATGGGGTCTGCCATTGCCTGCTAAAACGTCACAACCCCGGTATCCTTGGAGATCTCCCATCCGAATACCTGCCAGGGTCAAAATGGAGAGTGTACGACCAGCCCAAGGTCACCCAACAAGTTTCTGTGGCAGAGTGGGGTTTTGAACCTGGGATTCAAACTGCCACACCTAACTGGGATTCAAACTGCCACACCTAACTGGGATTCAAACTGCCACACCTAACTGAACAATCTCTTTCTACCTTTCCACACAAGGCAGATTTGCTACATCGCAACTATCATTCTACAATACTGGTTCTATAAGAAAAAATATGCAAAGAGAAAGCTGGTTTTATTTTCTTGCAAGTCATAAACAAGAGATGGAAATAGCTGATATGTTAAAGCTGATGGACCTTTAGGTGGCATTTAATATTTGCGAAAAGAGGAAGAAGAGTTTGGATTTATATCCCCCCCTTTCTCTCCTGTAGGAGACTCAAAGGGGCTTACAATGTCCTTCCCCCCTCACAACAAACACCCTGTGAGGTAGGTGGGGCTGAGAGAGCTCCGAAAAGCTGTGACTAGCCCAAGGTCACCCAGCTGGCGTGTGTGGGAGTGTACAGGCTAATCTGAATTCCCCAGGTAAGCCTCCACAGCTCAGGCGGCAGAGCTGGGAATCAAACCCGGTTCCTCCAGATTAGATACACGAGCTCTTAACCTCCTACGCCACTGCTGCAAGGGTCAGTGATGGGTGTAAGGACAATCCTGTACTTCAAAGTGTGCTCAGAAAAGGAAAAGGAAAATATATGATGCACAATAAGACAGGTTCAATTCTAAAGCCAACTTTTTAAGATGTTCATGGAACAACTAGAGAATGATAAGGTGACTGTGGATTATCCTAGAATCGTAGCGTTGGAAGAGCCCCCATGGGTCATCAAGTCCAACCTCCTGCAATGCAGGAACACATCATCAAAGCACTCCAGATGTATGTTCAGCCTCTGTTTAAAAATGTCCGAAGGAGACCCCACAACTCTTGTGGTGGCATATCATTGGAATTTTAGATTTAAAATGAGACCAATCTAGCAGGTGTATATGACATGAAATTTACCCGATGTTTTCTTCAGGCAGTTTTAATTTCTAACAGAGCACTGACAATTTTTGCACGTAGAAGAATAAGATTGTACTCTCCTCACCCATAAATCATGCTCAAGGATCAATACATCTTTCTTTCCCACAATATTTGAACTCAAATTATTGATGTTAAAATTGACCCTATGGCATATGCTGTTCATTGTTCAACAACAGTGATGTCAAACATCTCACAGGGATCACATTACCAATATTGGAAATTAAATCATTCATTATTATATAATGAGGACCTATTAGTAGAGGTCAAACCAACTCTGGATGAATGCTGGCTCCTTAATACTAGCCTGAAGCCTGAATATGTTAACCATCATTTGAGACACAAAAAGAGACTTCATGTGAAGATTTGTTCCTATGTATAAAAGTAATGTGCAAATATTAAAACTGAAATCAAATTGAAACATTAAATAGAAAAACAACTGGTAGAAAACAACTGGAATTGAAGATGGTTGATAGAGCAGGAAAAATTTTCAGCTTTTTGAAACAAAAAAGTTCAGAAATAAGCTCAAGATATGTGCAAGAACATGAACAACCACCAAGTTAATTATTTCAGTTAAATGATATAATGAACAGGCAAGAACTTTGGGAGAAATCAGTTACAGTTATATACTTATTCATAGTTGATTTACCAGATAAAATGTTAAGAATTTTCCAACTGAATTAAAAATCCCTAAATTTGCTCGACTGGATCCTGAATTGTTGGAAATAGATATTATTACAAGAGAAAGTAAGAAGAGCGATAAAGAACTTCAAAAAATGAAAACTCGTGTGCTCCAGGTGGGCCTTCAGCAGAATTTGATAAGAACCGATGGTATATGCCCGTAGTGGTGAACCTTTGGCACTCCAGATGTAATGGACTACAATTCCCATCAGCCCCTGCCAGCATGGCCAATTGTAGGGGCTGATGGGAATTGTAGTCCATAACATCTGGAGTGCCAAAGGTTCGCCACCACTGGTATATGCCAATAAAGGCTTGTGTTGTGATAAGAACCGATGGAATGTTTCAAGTCCCACCCACCTCCCACTCCAACCGCCATTTGTTTCTGAAAACGTTGCCAAGCATTTTCTGCTTCACTGTTTCTGACAACGCTTTCACTGCACTGTTTTTCACTACAACATTTCTGAGCTAGCTGCCCTCACAAGGCGATCATACCTGAAACAATTTTTCTTTCCTGACAAAATGGTGGGCCGTTATCCATGCTCCCTGTACAGTCGCTCAACCTCCCCTTTGGTGCTCGTTCCGCCATTTTTCCAGTCCCACGCCTCAGTCCTTTCTCCCTCTCCCCTCAATTTTTATTATTTCGCATGTTCTCCACACACACCCCACACACCAGTTTTCAAGTATCATTGAATCTGTGAAGCTATGCAGCATCAATAAAGCGAATGCACAGAAAAAGCAAAAAAAAAATTATGGTAGCCGGGAAACAACATTCTGGTGAGGGGAGTGTGGATAGATTTCAAGGTAAACGATGGGATCGAAAACACCTTCGAAATGGGGTGAGAGCAGTGTGTGGAAAATGTCTACCTGTATTATTGGCTGGGCCCTGCCAACTTGTATACTCAATCTCATCTATGTCCCTTCCTTACTAACATCCCCAATTTTGTATGGCTTTCACCAGTGGTGGGATGCAAAAATTTTAGTAACAGGTTCCCATGGTGGTGGGATTCAAACTGTGGTATAGCGCCAATGGGGCTGGGCGGGACATGACAGGGGCATGGCCAGGCATTCCGGGGCGGGGTATTCCTGGGCGGGGCTGTGGCAAGGATGCAGTCACTGCGCCAGTCCTTGGGCGGGAAAAGAATGTACGCAGGCACAGGCTGCCATGCACACACCGGTGCACCTCCTGCTAGACTGCTTCAAGTTCTGTGCGTTACTGCTGAGAGGAGGGGCAAAAATCATGTGGCAAAATCACCAATTAGTAACCCCCTCTCGGCACACACAAATAATTAGTAACCTACTCTTGGGAACCTGTGAGAACCTGCTGGATCCCACCTCTGGCTTTCACCCATGCCGGTCCCATGATCTCCAGCACACCCTTTGTTGTCATGCACAGCAAACCACCTCTGAATGTCTCTTGCCTTGAAAACCCTACAACAGTGGTGGCGAACCTATGACACGGGTGCCAGCGGTGGCACTCAGAGCCCTTTCTGTGGGCACGCGTGCACAGAGTTTGTCATGTGATAATAGTGTAATTATTTCAGAGAGGTTATTATCATTAAACCTAAGACCTAGTTTTGAGGAAGCAGTGTAGGTAACCCTGTTAAGCGCTGTTAAACCCTACTGATTTTCATGGGAAGAACAAAAGTATGTTCCTTTACCTGGGAGTAAGCTCGGTTGCTGGCAATGGGGCTTGCTTCTGAGTAAACCCTCCTAGGGTTGTGATTCACCCGTTCAAAGTGTTGCATGGTTGCTTCAAAGCAAAGACATCGACTACCACCAAGCTTACTTCCGAGTAACGCGCACCTTGGAGCCAAC
Source organism: Sphaerodactylus townsendi (assembly GCF_021028975.2). Lineage (NCBI taxonomy): Eukaryota > Metazoa > Chordata > Lepidosauria > Squamata > Sphaerodactylidae > Sphaerodactylus > Sphaerodactylus townsendi. The sequence goes on from NC_059437.1 coordinate 42,633,864, forward strand.
CGTTTTTTTTTAAACTAAAACCTCAGTATTCAGGTTAAATTGTGGGTGGGCACTTTGCGATAAATAGGTGGGTTTTGGGTTGCAGTTTGGGCACTCAGTCTCGAAAAGGTTCGCCATCGCTGCCCTACAACTTGAAGGCATTTCCCCCTACTACAACCTTTTGCAATTATTTATGTGTTGCTCTCACTTCCTGTAAGGAATGCTGTGAGCTTCAGGGCAAACAGGCTTGGTAGGCGAACGTACGTTGAACTGCTGCAGTAACTCATAAGCTGAGCCTTAGAACTGTTTGGTTCACTACTGACCGAGGAGAACAGCTAACAGCTTCATAGCTGCGTGGTAATAATGGTGGTGGCATTTTCACTCCCTTCAAGGCAAAATAGCGAAACTCCACTCTTTCAAAGAAGCAAAAAGCCACCAGCAGCTTCAAAGTTTTTGCATCTGCGCAATAGACGGAAGATCCTCCCCCCGCCCCGCCCCCCCGTCAACTCATGGCAGTTAAATGAAGTGGGAGGGAGTTACACCTCCCATAATGCCGTGAAAAAATGTACATGCACTAAACAACCTTGATAATGCAAACATTAACACCAAATGGTAAGGCATCCTTTTTTAAAAAAAAGAGTATTTATGTAACACTGGTTAACTGATTTGCTCAGTCTTTATTTATATGATTGGCTACCAAGTGACATATACATGAGGACAGGTCTGTAGGGGAGGGGGAAACTAGAACACTTGTTCAGGCATTGTAGTGCACTAAATACGCACAAAGAACCCCAATGAAAAGGTGCAAACTGCTTAAAAACAGCTGAATAACTGGTGAAAAATCAACTCCCAATTCCTGACTGAGTAACAGAAAACTAGCTGAGTCTGTGAATGTTCAAGTACTCCAGTTCTTGTAAATATCCCTTGCATGGCTGAAGTCCACATGCACAAAAATCAATAAGGCCAGGGTCCAGGGTCTCTGAACATCAGCTGCTGGGGAGGTAGATTGTACAGTTCCTTCATGCCTTTTTTGTGGGCTTCTCAGATGTATCCGGTTGGCGGATGCGGAGATGATGCCAAAGAAAATGGTTTTTGTCCATTCAAATAGGTTACTCTTACACTCAGGATTACACAAGATACTCAGGATAAGTTTTGATCCTTGCTCCCTCCAATGTAAGTATCTCACAGGTTGGGAAAAGACTTTTCTACAGCCAAGATCCTTGAAAGCTGAGGCCAATGACAGTACAGGACGCTGAGCTAAAATAACCAATGATCTGCCTCGGTATAAGGCTGCTTCAATATATCCAATTGTAACAGACCAAAAGAGTACTTCTCCCCAAACTGCATAATTAATTTATCATTCTGGTTCAGTGTTCTGTACTGTGTGGAATTCATTGCCAGAAGCATCAGTGACGGCCGTTCAGCTCGACAGCTTACGAAAAGGTAAAGTAAACTCATAGATATGGCAATAGTTATTAACCATGACAGGTCAGAATGAAATCTTTATGTTCATTGGAAACAGAATTTGGATTATGAGGAGCTGGGGACAAAATCGATTCACAGATTTCACAGGAGTTCAGCATTTGTTGGAGACTCAGGGTAGGATGCAATGAATCTTCGGTCTGGTCCGGTATTACACATTTTAAGAAGGTAAGAAGAGCCCTGCTGAATTGGATCAACAATCCATCTGCTCTGGTGTCCTGTCTCACACAGTGGGCAAACAGTTATGGTTATCTGGCTCCATCTGCTACAGTGGAAGCCCTCGTTGGCAATGTTATGACATCACCCGCGGACGGTTGATGTCATTCCCTAGAGCTTGTAAGTGACATCAGCATGTCATCAGGAGTGGCCAGGGATGATTAGGCGTATGGACAAAACCCTATGGCTAACCCATAGAGTTTAAATCAAATGCCAGAACGTTCCCACCATTCCCCTGACATTGCTTCTGGGCACACAGGGAGAGACACCAGCACATCGGGATGTGCCCACATTCCTTCCTGTTTCTCACCATTTCTTCTCTGCTGGCCAGCTGAGTGGCAGAGTGGAAGCATCACCAGCCAAGGGAGATCCTAGAATGACAGCGCTAGTTACTATGGAGGACTAGCAACAGGACATAGCAAGGTCACACAGGCCGAAGCCTTCTCCTCCAACTACATGAATGCAGGAGTCTCTGGGGATGACTGAAGCAGCTATTGAAAGACCCGCATGTATGCTTTGATTTAAAAAAATAAAACATAGAATTGTGACAATATAACTCCCTACACTATATCCTTGTTGCTGAAGCATATGTGCTGCTTAGAATCATAGAGCTGGCAGAGACCGTACAGGTCATCTAGTCCAAACCCCAGGATCAGCCTAGAGCATCCCGGATAAGTGTCCGTCCAGCTGCTGCTTGAAGATTTCCAGTGAGAGGGAGATCACCACCTCCCCAGGCAGCTGATTCCACTGCTGAACTCTTCTTACTATAATTTTTCCCTAATATCCAGCTGGTACCTTTCCATCAGTAATTTATACCAATTATTACAAGTCCCATCCACTGCTGCCAACAAGAACAGTTCGCTGCCCTCCTTTAAGTGACAGCTTTCAAATACTTCAAGACAGCAATTATGTCTTCCTTCAGTCTCCTCTTCTCCAGACATTTCCAAGTCCCTCAGCCTTTGAGGTGCTGTGTGGTTTCCGGGCTGGATGGCCGTGCTCTGGCAGCATTCTCTCCTGATGTTTTGCCTGCATCCATGGCTGGCATCTTCAGAGATGCAGATGCAGGCGAAACATCAGGAGAGAATGCTGCTAGAACACGGCCATACAGCCCGGAAACCACACAGCACCTCAGTGATTCCAGCCGTGAAAGCCTTCGACAATACCCTCAGCGTTTCCTTGTAGGGCTTGGTCTCTAGGCCCGTGACCATCCCTATTGCTCTCCTCTGCACCTGCTTCATTCCGTCCTCGTTCTTTTTGAAGTGCGGCCTCCAGAACTGCACACAGTTTTCCAGGTGTGGCCTGACCAATCCGCTGTACAGCAGGGCAGTGACATCTTGCAATTTGCATGCTATGCTTCTGTTGATACACCAAGACCTCATTAGCTTTTATTGCTACTGCATCACCCTGACTGCTCACATTTAACTTATCGTCCACTTGCTTATGCTTGCTTGGTTTCTATTTTACAGAAGAAATTGGAGATCAGGACAACCTATCTGCATTTGATCTGAGGCCTTGTACTGCAATGTTTATGCAGAACTAAAAAAATGGATCTACGGTCCAGGCTCCAAAGGATTTCTTTCTAACTGCTCCAAAATGTGATCAACAAATAACGGCCAACGAAGAATGAACATTCTGTCCGGAGGAAAACAGCAGGCATGTTAAACTGGGTCAGCAACACTAAATTTGAGGTGATTTACCCCTTCCCCCCATACGGTGAAGGAGAATTAGCTCATGCTTGCAAATACACACACCCTCGGAAATCAAGACGTTTTCCTCTCCCAACCAACCAACCCCACCCCCCCCCCCATAATTTCACTAAGTCAGAATGCTCTTCACTAATGGGACTGCACGGCACAACCAGCAACATCACATGGGAGAAAACCAAGGAAACACGTACGTTATGAAACTGTCATTTTCCACTGCACATCCAGCAACTGCTCTGCTTGCAGACAGCTCCTGCGAACGGCTGCGCTTCTATTAGAAACATGCCTTTTAAACACTCTCAATGTGAATTTTATATGTTTTATCGCATTAACTCCAAGCCGTGGCAGAACAGCAGGGGTAAAAAAAAAAAAAAAAAAAACCACGCAAGGCAACCACACTATCAAATGATATCCATAAAATATCCATCAGAAAGTTAAAGTGCACCAGATACGAATTTTAATAAGGGTTTCAGATGGGAAGCCCAGCAACAAACTTTCCACCAGTCCAAGACAGCGGGGTACACAAAATATCCACGAGTTTTATGCCAAGCATACTCTGTTATGGGATTATTTCAAAGAAGGCCTCTGTCAACACACGAAGATGTCTGATGCCGTCTACTGAGACCCACCTTCTTTTACAGTTTTAAATCTGGAGGATCCCATGTCAGAACAGATCAACACTGTTCATTGGCTTGAATCTCAATGTACCTTGGCAATTTTTAAAAAGCCATACAATTACATTCTGCTCACGACAGCAACAAAAAGTGTCAGTCCAAAAACAAGGCACAGGCCAATTATCCACAAGTCGGCAAGCCTACGTTTGCGACAGGGCTGATTTTCAGTTACCAACATATTCGCAGCATTATCCGGGTGTGATTTTTATTTATGCAATGGTCCCAACGCCGCTGAGCCTCTGAGGAACAAAAGCATGGATTTTCCCCAATGCAAGCAAACGGTGTGTGAGAGAGAGAAACCGTTCACGCAACTGTTGGTTCTCTATATACCATCGCCATGAGGAGGTACCACAATTAAAAGTCAAGTTACCTGTTACAGAGCCATTATCAGATTTCCTGATGTTCCCTTGCATGGCAACACCAGGGGACAGCTCTGACCTGGACTGAGGTGGGTGCGATGGGGTTACTTCCTTTCCCTCCCCCTTTGTGGTTCCCCAGTTGAAATTCACCCTCTTCCCCAGGTGCTTCTATCTTTGCAAAGGAAGAAGAGCAGAAGATGATAAAAAGAATTTGGATTTATACCCCACCTTTCTCTCCTGTAAATAGACTCAAGGTGGCTTACAAGCTCCTTTCCCTTCCTCTCCCCACAACAGACACCTTGTGAGGCAGGTGGGGCTGAGAGAGTTCTGAGAGAACTGTGACTAGCACAAGGTCACCCAGCAGGAATGTAGGAGTGCGGAAACACATCTGGTTCACCTGATAAGCCTCTGCCACACAGGTGGAGGACAGGGAATCAAACCCAGATTAAAATCCACCTGCTCTCAACCACTACACCACGCTGGCAGATTCCCTTATTTTACCCACCCGATTGTTGGGGGGGGGGGGGTGTGAATTTCGATCAAAGAAAATGGCATAAAGGAAAGGAGTTATGGAGTATACAATTGATTCAGTATCTGAGTCAGTTACATGCAGCATCGGTACAAGAGCTTAACAGGTTACAAAGGAAAATGTTAGGGCTCTGAATTAACCTTGAGCCTGTGCAGTCCAATTATGGGAATCAATGGAAATTGGTGAAATAAACTGGAGAAGATAAGGCAGTGATGGCGAACCTATGGCACGGGTGCCAGAGGTAGCACTCAGAGCCCTTTCTGTGGGCACGTGGGCACAGAGTTCATCATGTGGGGGTAGGATGGAAAATCACACCCCCACACCCCCACACACACATCTAGGCTAGCCTGGGCACAATCCTTTACCTGGGAGTAAGCTCAGTTGCTGGCAATGGGGCTTGCTTCTGAGTAAACCCTTCTTATAGTCGTGATTCACCCATTCGAAGAGTTGCACAGTTGCTTCACCAAGCTTATTCCCATGTAACATGCGCCTTGGAGCCAACTGTTTTTTCTAAACTAAAACCTCAGTATTCAGGTTAAATTGGCGTATTGGTGCTTTCCGATAAATAAGTGGGTTTTGGGTTGCAATTTGGGCACTCGGTCTCGAAAAGGTTCGCCATCACTGAGATGAGGCTATACATGCCCAGAGAAAATCTTGTTCCTTTTGAAATGACATGGATAAAGCACAAAAAACAGGTTGCAAGCTACACTTGCCTACGTTCAGATGTTGGGATAACCAAAGCTTATTTAAACCACGATTTGTGCAACAAATGCTCTTGTAAGCTCAAAGAACAAGACTCAGTTTGTGCATAAACCCTGGTTTGGTTGCTTTGTGCTTCTTTCCTGCCTCCCCACATCCTCTCTGTCGTGCTATTGAACTGGCTTAGTAGCCACAAAGGGCACAGTAATGCACAATTTGTCAATTTTGTGATTTTGTGAATTCCCACCACAGAACATCCCACAATTAGTACCCACCATGGTTAGCCTCCCATTTGCAATCCGGATTTGGCATCAACCCACCATCCCCAGGATTGTGGGGTTTTTTGTACAGTCCACATTCAGACATCACAATAAACCAGGGTTCGATCACGCTACAATTTTTAGTGATATCGGAATGCTGCCTGAGACGCGGAGTCCAGCTGGATCGGTCACATGCCACCCTGTTCTCATATAAACAAGAAGCATTTTTTAAAAAAACCTGTAAATTGCCTTGCTGGGTGGGTCATGCCACTAAATACCAATTATTTTTAGACAAGGCAACAGCGAAAGGGCTGTTACATTCACACCCTGCTTGCAGACTTTCTGAAAACAAAAACTGGATAGCTCCAGCTAGAAAATGAAGCCGGACAAGACTGATCCTTGGTCTGACCCACCAGGGCTCTGAAGCTAAAAAGCCACATATCCTAGGCACAGTGTAGCTGCTTACCCTTCATCTATATCAGGGGTTTGCAACCTATGGCTCTCCAGGTGTTCATGGACTACAATTCCCATCAGCCCCTGCCAGCATGGCCAATTGGGCTGATGGGGTTTGTAGTCCATGAATATTTGGAGAGCCGCAGGTTGCAGACCCCTGATCTATATCCAGCATTTGGCAAATATATGCATACTACCCATGGCTGAAGACTCCAGGCCTAACATGCTCTGATAAATTCACCCATAATGTTGTCATCTATTCTGTTTCTGACAGACAGAGAACATCCAAGCACAGACAAAACTGTTCACATTACGATTGGTGACCTCTGATTGATCACACCACTCCTTCAAACCACAAGAGGAAACGTCTTCACGGGTGCAGTGACTTCATGGTTTTTTTTAAAAAAGCGCGGTTCACAGGCACTACATGGTGAAGCCTAAACGGAGTTCCAAGCTCGCTCGTACAATCCCTTGCTAATACTAATGCAAATTTGCAGCGAACCACCAATTGCTGGCCCGCAAAGCGTGGTTCGGTTCCAGGTTGCAATCCTAGTTTGCTGGACAAACACAAACTGTTATTTGGTAGTTCTTGTGGAACACCCTATGAGTTGCTGCAAGACCGGGCAATTAGCTCACAACATACAAGAGGAAAGAAGGGGAGAAGCGATCAGGTAAATTCAATACTTGAGACCCAGCGTGGTGTAGTGGTTAAGAGCAGGTGGATTCTAATCTGGGTTTGATTTCCCACTCCTTCACCTGAGTGGCAGAGGCTTATATGGGAACCAGATGTATTTCCGCACTCCAACATTCCTGTTGGGTGACCTTGGGCCAATCACAGTTCTCTCGGAACTCTCTCAGCCCCACCTACCTCACAAGGTGTCTGTTGTGGGGAGAGGAAGGGAAAGGCGCTTTTAAGCCACCTTGAGTCTCCTTTCAGGAGAGAAAGGTGGGGTATAAATCCAAACTCTTCTTTTTCTTCTACTAAAACATGGTTTGGCATTATATCTGAAAGAAGCCATAGCTTGCAATGAATGATCCAATTGACATTCCCAATTTTTTTTATTTATCAGAGGTTTGCAATCAATTCTGCCTCAGTCAACTACATCTAAAAGTAACCCTTGTCTAAAACCCTTGTCTAAAATTCACTGTCTCGGTTTCCAGCAGAATTGTTTTGCAAATACCTCATCAACAGAACCCTGTACAATTTATTGGTCCTATGGATGCAGGCAAGCTTTCCGATTCTACAGTTTTTGAGGTCAAGCTGTTTGGAGCACTGAGGTTCAGAGGCTGACTATTCTTCATTGCCACAATAGGAGCCTCCTTCTACCAATTTATAGCTCCGAGCATCAGATTCAAACTGCCTTATGCCGTTGGACCACACAATATCATAAGCTATTCTCCCCTAGGGGCTGAATCACAAATGAGATTTTTCAGGGGTACAACCAAGATGTTTTCAATTTATACCTGAAAGCGCAATGTGAAAAGGCAAATGACATGTTTGTAAACACATGTGCTCCTTCATACAGATAAAGCTGGCTTGATATAATAGGACTGAGTGCAGTTTCCTGTCAAGGAGCAAATCAGATGAGATACTAAAAGACCTGCAAATGGATCTTCCGCATGGCTTCCGTTGCTAAATAGACTCTCGGAGGCCCTGATTACGATTGAAGCCATGGGGTCAAGGAAGAAACGGCACGGTGTTTCTCCTCATCTTAAGGTTCCCAACCTCCAGGTGGGGCCTGGAGCTTTCCAGGAATTATAACCGATCTCCAGACTGGATAAAATGACGTCATCAGAGATCAAACTCTATGGCAGTGATCCCCAACCAGGGTTCCGTGGTACCTTGGGGTACCATGAGCACATCCCAGGAGTACCATGACAATGCTACCGCCTGCCCCCCCCCCCGGAATCAAATGGATTTTGAAGTGGGGGGGGGGGGTTGGAAGCCTCATGGGCTCCCTTTAAACAACATTGAAAAACAGCATTTGTTTTATTTGCCTAAATTCGGCGTGGATTGGGTGGGGTAGATTTAAAGGGACCTCTCTCTTTAAATCCCCCCCAATCCGTGCCGAATTTAGACAAACAACATGGCTGTCAACGCTGCTTCCCTTCCCCTCCCCTCCCCCTGCTTGCCACTCCCCCACACCTACAGGTCAAAAACGGAAAAAACCCTAAAAAATGCAAAAACAAATCAAACGAACCTCAAGGGTACCCTGAGATATGAAGAGCGAGGTCAAGGGTTGGGAAATACTGCTCTATGGTATACCAAAGATTCAAAGTGAAATCCCTCTCCAAACTCTCTCCCACACACACACACACAGAGGCACCACTCCTACATCTCAAAAAAACTTCCCCAGCTGGAGTTGGCAACCCTACTCAGTGCTGTTGCTGCCCAGCTGATTAAATATGCATAACTAAGGACTATGTTTCCCCCAGTGGGACAAATGACCCTGCAGCTTCAGAAATTCCAAAGCATAGAAAAAGATGAAAAGGTTAATCTGTCTTTCCCCAAACCACTGCTGCACAATTGTCTAATATTTAGCAATAAACACATGCCGACGAGAGTCATGACCATGCTTCTTTCATTATTTTACCTTTCCTTGGCAAACTGGGTTTCCGTGCTATGCAATACAAACAACCACCCTTCAGGCACACATCCTCTCCCAATACCCATGATCCTTTCCACCCAGAGATACGTCCCTGCGCTCCAGCCACAATCCCAGGCTGCCACCACTCTTAGGATTGCATTTATTGATTTACATCCCGCTTTTCTCTCAAGTAGGGATTGAAAGCAGCTTGGAACATTTGTTCTCCCCTCCTCCATTTTCTCACATCAACCCGGTGAGGTAGGCCGTGCTGAGAGAAAAGTGATGGGCCTGAGGCTGACCAGCCAGCCAGTTTCCATGGTAGAAGTGGGAATTCGATCCTGGGTCACGTAGGGTCCTAAGCCACCACTATGTCCGCTATATCACACTGACCTCTTGGCATCAACCACAGCCCAGGCCTTTTCTGCTGCAGCTCCCAGCTTGTGGAGTTGGCTCCCTGAGAAGGTCAGCATGGAAGCGTGGCTGTAAGGTCAGTCGATTTTAAGGAGGAGGGGGGATTATTCGGCATTTTATTTCATTCTGCAGATTTCAAATTTCTGGTTTGTAGGCTGAATGCAGCAAGGTTCCACAGCTCCTCCTAGCAGCAACTCCCCGTTTCTTTAGGTCACCTGCCAGCTCCTCGGCCAAAAGGCTACAACCTGCCTGCCGAGAGCCATTTGCATCCATCAAAGGTTTGAATGGGAGCAGCAGAAGCAGAGATGCCTGAGAGGTCATCAAGTTGAGGGGGGAGGGGAAATCAGTCCAGGCCCACATTCTCAGCCAGGGATTGCCAAAAGCTGCAGGAAGCCCAAAAGAGATGGCATGAAAGCAACATTTTTTCCTGTTCACTGTACTCCAGCAACCAGTAAGTAGAGGTGTACTGCCTCTGTACAAGGGAGTTCAAGCGGGGTGTCGTGGTTAAGAGCAGGGGAACTCTAATCTGGAGAACTAGGTTTGATTCCCCGCTCTGCAACTTGAGCTGTGGAGCAGTGGAGGCTTACCTGGTAAACCAGATTAGCTTGTGCACTCCAACACATGCCAGCTGGGTGACCTTGGGCTAGTCACAGTTCTTCGGAGCTCTGTTACAGCTTTTACAGGTACATGGCAGTTTATATGCGCATGCCACTGGTGTCTGCCTGATTTCAAGATGCTGCTGTTGCTGCAATGCTCTCCATCTTCCTTAAATGAGACCTTCATCCACTATACAGGCACTATTGGTATGCCAGAGATCCGAAACCCAAGCAGGAGGTGGCTCTGGTGCGTTAGCATTATAAACGCAGAGGTCTAGTTTAACAATACGATATTGGTGCATGCAGCATCACACAAATGCTGCCTGCTCCACATTGAAACCAGGCCATACATGCAAAACGGGGGAAAGGAGAAAATAGCCAGTGAGCATTCATCAGGAGAATGCTGCCCTAGGGGACATACGGGGTCAAATGTCCCCGGGCTGCACCCATTTAGTCATGGGGGGTGGAAAATTCCCCCCTTCCTTCCCCCAGGGTCCATACAATGACTTAAAGACCTGGTTCAAAAAAAAGTTGTTTGGTCATGGTGGGGGAGGGCGGGCACCCATATGGGGGAGGGGTGTGTGGAAAACTCAGATTTTGCACAGCGCTACATTTTCCCTAGATACGCCTCTGGCATTCACAGAGCCAGGCCAGAAAGCCTGAGAGAAGCTGATAGGTGTCAAACTCACGGCCCTCCAGATGTTATGGACCACAGTTCCCATCATCCCCTGCCAGCATGATTTCTCCTCTTTGCTTTTTTACTGCTATAGGAACTGCCCATGGCTCAGTGGCCAAGCGCCTGACTGGCTGGTGGAAGGTCCCTACCTGTTGAACAACTGCGGATCACAGGTGCTAAATGGAGCATTCATTTCTTCCAGAAAGCCAGACGATTGGATGGACCATCCAGCCAACTCCGTGGCTTTACAGGTATAGTGAAGTGGTTAGAATGTTGAGGTAGGACCTTGGTGGCGAACCTATGGCACTCCAGATGTTCATGGACTACAATTGCCATCAGCCCCCGCCAGCCTTGGCCGTGCTGGCAGGGGCTGATGGGAATTGTAGTCCATGAACATCTGGAGTGCCACAGGTTCACCACCACGGGGGTAGGAGACCTGGGAGAGGTTTGCCAACAAAAGCCTGCTTGATGACCATGGGTCCGTCATTCTGCCTCAGCCAAAACTTCCTCGCTGGGCTGCTGTTAGGATAAAAGGAGCACCAGCTCTCTGCAGCAAAATGCAACAGATGGGTTTATGTGCAACACCCGCTCTGTGGCCCAGAAGGAAGAACTTTGCTGGGCGCCGCTTCCCCTGATGCACAGGCGCTGAGGACGGAGAAGCCGCATCCAGGAACACACAGTTCCCTTCTGTGAACTCGGAAAGGTACCATGTCCGTAATGCCCAGATTGCTTGGGGTGCAGGAAGACAAGCGTGTGTGGTCGTTCAGTACCAGAGAAGCGAAGCTCAAGAGGCCCACAGGTGGGCAGGCGGACGGGTGGCAGCCTGGCTGCTTAGGGAAAAACAATAGTTTGTGAATCCCCGCACAGAGACCCGGGGAGGCCCATCCAAAGGAGAAGCCTGTTGGGATGGGTGGTGGGGAGAGTAAAAATTCAGCCCTTGCAAAAAAAAAAAAAAAACAGCATCGCGTGGCACCCAGCTCCTTCACAGCAGACACCTGTTCTCCCCCAGCAAGCGTGGCAATTGGCAAATCCCATGCCCAGCTTTCTCTCTTTCCCAACAGGGTTGCTATTACCAGTGGCAAACATGCCCCCCCCCCCGCATCCAATTAGTTACTCCAGAAGCCCTTCGGGGTTCCCTCCTCCTCCTCTCTGATGGCCCCCCCCCCTTCCTCGAGTCCCCGGCGACGGGTTTATTTTTAACTCCCCCTGCAAAGGCGGCCTTTAGGAATCACCACCACGGAGGATCTCCGCGTTTGGCCTCCTCCTCGCTACCGTAGGAGCGCGCAGCAGGGAACGGGGATGGGGGGGCGGGAAGGAGGGACAACCAGCCAAGTTGGGGGGGGGGCAGCCAAGAGAGAAAACCCCTCCCCCAATCAGGAGGAGACCATCCGCACCTTAGAACACCTGCAGGGCGCGCAGCCTCGCTGGCACTCCACTCCTAGCCTGCCCGGGGGGTCCCTGGCAGGCCCCCTTGCCCGTGCCGCAGCCGTCGAGGGCCCGGCTGCTGGAAAGACCCCCCCCTCCCCGGTTAAAACGCCCCCCTCCGCAGCGCCTCCGCCTTCCTACCTCCAAGGTGCGGATCTCCTTCTGCGTGAGGTCGTTGGACGTGGCGCATTTGGTGCGCAGCCCCTCCAGGTTGGAGATGCTGATGTCGATCATGTTCTGCACCAGCTCGCACTGCTGCAGCGCTTTCTGCAGGCTCAGCGGCGGCGGCAGGAGCGGGAGCAGCGGCGGCGGCGGCGGCGGCGGGGGAGGCAGCTGCCCCTCGTGGGCCGGCCCGGCGGCCTCGTCCATCGCTCGCCCCACGGCCGCCGCCGCCGCCTCCTCTTCCTCCGCCGCCTCGTCCTCGTCCTCCTCCCGGATCAGGGGGATGCCGCCGCCGGCGGCCCGCTCCCCCCAGGCGCCGCCGCGGCCGCCCCCACCGCGCCGCCCCCACCGCGCCAGACCTCACCGGAGCCCCGCGGGGGGAGCCAGCGGCATCCTCCCTCCGCCGCCGCCGCCGCCGCCGCTAGCCGCCCTCCACCTCCGCCGCCGCCGCTCGCTCTCGCCCGCCCGCCTGTCAAGCCGCCTCCATGCGCTCGCCCGCCCCGCGCCGAGCACCAGCACCGCCTCCCGGGGAGGGACCGGGGCGGGGCGCGCTGGAGCCGCGGGCTGCGTTCACACGGCGTCTCCGACGGCTGGTCCGCTTCGCCGGGAGGAGGTGGGCGCGCTCGGGGTGCTTCTGCTTCCGACGGTTCGGCTGTCAATCAGCGAGGGGCTCCAAGGCACCGGTGTGTGTGTGTGTGTGTGTGGGGGGGGGTCTGCCCTCCTCCTCCCCCCTTCAAGAAACCGGGCTGGCCTGGACGGAGAGAGCGCAGCCCCGAACTGAGGTTCGATGCTGGCGAGGAGGATTGGATGGATCCGATGGCCAGGCTGGGTGGCTTCGGACCCAGGTTGTCCTCTGGGTCCTGCACCTTTAAGAAAGGGTTGATTGAGCTTCCCAAATCAGCAGGTGCAAGTCTTGGTCCTGTGCCTTTAAGAGAGGGTTGATCTTCGCAAGTCGCCAGGTGCAAGCCTCCCGCCCCCCCCCCCCCCTTCCAGGGCATGGAGTTAAAACGCGATCACCTGCTAATTGCTGCGGATCAAGCGCCTGTTAAAGGGCCAGGTTCAAAAGTTGGGCATCTTAGGGGGGGGGGGAGATTTGGGCGCCTGCGCCGGGGAGGGAGGGGGGTTGGTTGGTTACAAACGAGAGAATTTAGGCGCATGCCTCACACCTCTAGTCTTTCTAGCTGTCACCATCACCGCTGCTAGTACACGTGAGATCCTGGGCCTGGTGCAGAACCTAGGAGGAGCCATGCTGGGTTTGACCCAGAATCCATCTGCTCTGGCATCCTTTCTACACGGGTCAGCCAGAAGCCCACAGTTTTACTGACTTCACTTGTATATAGCCTGCCTTTCTCTCAGCTACTCATAGCAGGCGAGGAAATCTAAGAACAGTACAACATAAAACAGTACGATATATACAAGGACTTGTACATTACATTAGAGCTGCCGGGCTGGGGGCAGGGGAGGGGAAATGCTCCCTCCCTATAGTAGTGGCTCAGTGGGATGTTATTTACCTGCCTGGAATAAAAAGCTTCTGCTGGCCGCTTTTCACGTGCTCGAAGGTGGGTGTCAAACATGTGGCCGGGGATGGGGGGGGTCTAGATCTGGCCCCTTGACAGGACTTATCGGGCCTGTGAGCCAGCTGAGATGACCCCCTCCCCCTTCCCAATTTAGCTGGGGAGCCCAATTCAGCTAAAGCAGCCACCACCCACCCCCAACCAAGGTCCACCCTGACCAAGTCCCATTTATGTCATATCATGTCATATCCTGCCCTGGTAACAAATGAGTTCGGCGCCCCTGCTCTAAACCTCTGTGAAAAGGCATAGCATTTTTCCTGCAGTCAACCCTAGAGGAACATTGCATAAAATTTCAGACAATAACCTGCTTCCATTTATAAACATGCCCTCTCAAACAATTGCTTTTACAAGCAGACTTTATTTATTTAGCACATTCCTGTGCTACTGTTCTTACGTCATGAAGCTTGAGGTAACATCCCCAGAAATTCTTCCCTCTGGCTACTGATGGCATGCCACAAACCTTCCAGTTATATCCTGCAACCTACACCCCACCAAGTGATAACTGGAGGTATATTGCTTCAGAACAGGGACATTTCATTCTAAACTCTGTTTCATGTAAAGATGTTAGTTCAGCTACTTGAGGTGCAGCGATAGAGAAAATCGTATGCTTCCGCATTAGAATATAGTCCTGAAGGAATATGAGGATTATCATTCATTTTTACGCACTGCCTTTGTCAAAACCATTATTTTGTGCATTATTGGTACCTTGATGCAAGAGCATTTATGCCAAAATGTATTTTTACTTTCAGACTTCCAAACGGATGAGGGGAGCAGGGCTAGGTAGACACTAGGTCCCAGGGGGAGCATTCTACAACAAAGAAAGTCCCACATGCTTTGTTCTGTGCCAGAGGAATATACAATCTACTAACATCTTTATGTGAAACAGGGTATAACCATTATGACTTAGAGCCACAGACAGACCTGCCTTCCTTAAATTACTCTGTTCTCCTTTAAGATCGTCTACGCTAGCGACCCTTGCTACATCTTGTGGCTGTGAGTTCCACAAGCCCATCATAGCTTTGTGCAAAGAACTGCTTCCCTTTTTTCTGTCTCGAATCTCTTGCCCAGTGGCAATGCTGTTTTCATCACAGAATTGCTTTCCCCTGTAAGCATGTGAGAATTACTTCACGTGTTACAGACGTGGCATGTAACCCAGAGTTTCCCTTCACAGCTCCCATTTTACAATGAGAGAAACATGAGATAAGGACAGTATAATACATCCAGTAAACAATGCAGTAGAAAGGGGCCGGAAAGAGAGCTTTGTAAAAGGTTCACAGGCAATTAAAATTCAAATATTAAAGTTCAGGCACCTTTACGCAAAATGCCCTGTAAGTATTTTAAGATGACTTTCACAACAGCTTAAATACACATTCTCAGATGTTCTGCTGACTTCAGTGGGACCTGTTTGCCAATACATGTTTTCCCGCATACAGTTTTTTAAACGGGAACCGGGTTGTAGTTGAAGCCTGGGAAATTTAGGCAGTTTTCATAGCATTGTTTCTTGTATATACTGTACTGTTTTTATTGTCTTGTTCTTCCGTCTTCTAATCCAGCTTTATCATCTGCATTAAATTGTGTTTTGAGCATACTGTTCTCTAACTTTGTGATCACCTTTATTGCATTATTTATTGGGTGCATTATATGGTTCATATTGCATTGTTCTGAATGTTGTAACTCACCTTAAGTCTCATCAAGAAAGGCAGACTTTAAAAACAAAGTAAACCAGTCAACAAAGAAAGGAATGCATGCATCACAAAGGCATCGTCCATCTGAAACCAGGCTGGCCCTTTAAGGACTGAGGCACTGCAGTGAGGATATTCGCATCTAATGTATGGCTAGAATAGAAAGATAGGATGCTCATATACTTTACTAGTTCAAAATGGACAAAATAATTTGTCAACGCATTTATGGGACCTTGGTGAGAGCATGTTGTCAGTCTAGGACCAAACACCTGAAATATTTTGTGTACAGTTCTGGGCACCACAATTCAAAAAGGATATTGATAGGCTGGAATGGGTCCAGAGGAGGGCAACCAAAATGGTCAAAGGTCTGGAATCCATGCCCTACGAGGAGAGACTAAGGGAGCTTGGGAAAAAGAAGGTTAAGATAGCCATGTTCAGATATTTGAAGGGATGTCATGTTGGTGAGGGAGCAAGCTTGTTTTCTGCTGCTCCAGAGACTAGGACCCGGAGTAATGGGTTCAAGGTGAAGGAAAAGAGATTCCACCTAAACATCAGGAAAAATTTCATGACAGTAAGGGCTGTTCGACAGTGGAATGCATTACCTTGGAGTGTGGCGGAGTCTCCTTCTTTGGAGGTTTTTAAAGGGAGGTTGGATGGCCATCTGTCAGGAATGCTTTGATTGTGTGTTCCTGCATGGCAGGGGGTTGGACTGGATGGCCCTTGGGGTCTTTTCCAACTCTATGATTCTATGTTGCAGAACAGGAGCTGTGGATGTGTAATTTGTTACCTAGCAGCCAAAACATCCATAGAGACGAGGGAGAAGACATGGGGATTTGGGCTATGGGGGCAGACAAAGTTTGTATTTTGTTACATTCCCCCCCTGAGTACTCTTTCCCCAAATGCACTCCCCGGCTGCATTATACACTGATTGTGTCAAAGGGAGGACTGTGTGTGAGCAAAGTGCTATAAAGTCGCAACCGACTTACGGTGACCCTTGTGGGGTTTTCAAGGCAAATGATTCAGCAGAGGTAGGTGGTTTGCCATTGCCTTCCTCTGCAGAGCCTTCCTTGGTGGTCTCCCTTACAAATACTGATCCTGCTTAGCTTCTGAGATCTGACAAGATTGGGTTATACCATGATGTCTTCCTTCCCAGGGAGGACTATGTACTGATATTACATTTGCCTCCCCTCTTCCCCATGGGGCATAAAGCAGTGGTAGGGCTCAATTCCAATCAGAGAAATAGTGCAAGGAGAAAGTTACCCCCCCCCCCTTTTTCCACAGTCCCAATCCAAGATGTTCCTGTCTTGGAAGTCCAGTTTCAGAGGTAGTTTGACTTTAGGGGTATAATCTTGTTCACTCTCATCTGTCTTTAATGCATATTAGAGGAGTTTAAACGTAACGGTGGGTAGGGTTTCCCAACCATCATTAATTCCAGATATTCTGAGAACTCCCAGAATGTACTGGGAACTGAAGAATAAAGATGGTGTTAAACTAGACAGAATGGGGCAAAGAGATAAGCTGCAATACTGCAGTCAAAGCTCTGCTTGTGATCTGAGTTTGATCCCCACAGAAGTCAGTTTCAGGTAGCCAGCTCAAGGTTGACACAGCCTTCCACGGTTGCCAAATGAGAATCTGGATTGGTAGGTTGTGGGCCCAAATAAACAGCTTCACTCCATTACATTTGTTTCAGTGAGTCTCACTAACTGATCAAGGGTGCAGCTTTAACCACAGTGGGAAATTCCTGTAGATTAGGGGGTGGTGGTCAAGATTGGTGACGTCTCTTAACAGGGAAGTCCCTCAAACCACATGACGTCAGAAGGTGAAGCTTTACACTGTATAGAGATTTGCAAGTGATAATGCTCATCTAGCAGCAGAGGTGTATCTGGGGGGGGGGAACAGAGGGAGCCAATGCCAACATCCCAGGTGCCCCTTAATTTCTCATGCAGAGAGTGTGTATTCAGCCATCCCTCCCTCCCAAGAGCAAGGGCCAGTCTGAGCCTCTGCCACCTGCAGCTCCATGCTTCTGCCACCCTGCCGAGGGTGCACAGGTGGACGGCAGGCTCAGAGGTGACCTGCAACGCAGTTGCTGAAGTCTACAGCCGCAGGAAGGTTTGCTACTGTGCCCTGCCACCTGCACTTGGAGAAGCACAAATTTGGGGGGCGCAAATTCAGCCCTTGTCCTGGGCATGTTTCCTGCAGGTTCGCCACTGTCTCGCAGCCATTTAAAAGGGCACAGGAGCAAACAATAGCATCTCCTGAAACGCAAATTTGCTCCCCCCAAACAGGGGCAGATGACCAAATAAGAGAGGCGTTGTTTTTTTAATGAGGTAATAAGCAACCTTGTCATAGTAACCAGGAGTCAAGAAAGCTGATACTCGATTTCTCCTAACCGCGTATCTTTAATCTGCTGCTCTGCCGGGTAGCCTAAAACCACACATACACGGTTCTCAAAGCTGATAGCAGCATATTGTGGTAGCTTGTGGAAAATATCTCAAGACTATGAAACTTTAGTCAAATAGAGACCTCTTTGCGTAGGCGTGTCAGGTTGTTGAGCTGTGGTTGTGGGAAGTTGGGGAAGAACTGCTGATCAGAGAGATTGCAAAACTCCGTTCGTTGGAAACTACTGCAGTTCTGGAGAAAAAGAACCCCTTTCAGGCTACAGGATGCAGAAACAGGATGTGCTAAAATCCAAAAAGTTTCAGAATTGTTCCCTCTATATTCTTTCAGGATTTCAAGAAGGCCTTGCAGACAGAGGTGTAGAAAGGGGGGGAAGTGCCTGGTGCAATGGTGCGCCCTCCACCCCATCCTGCCTCGGAATGCCCCCGCCCCAGGAATACCCTCACCACACCCCCACAGGGGCACGTGCCCGGTGCATTGTGCACCCCCGTCCCCTTGGAGCTACGCCTCTGCTTGCAGAGAGCAAGTGAGCAACAGAAAATGCTTGTACATGAATGATGCAGGATTAACATCATTGGATCTATGGGAAAAATTCTAAGTGGAATGGTTTTGCTGAATTTGGGCAGAATGAAGAAGAGAATGACAAGAATTTGGGCAGAATGAAGAGAAATCTCAGTTTAATAACACATTAGTGAATGGTGAGCCCGTGCAGGGATGTCGTTAGAGCTAACAAGAAAGCTTCACACGCTAGAAAAATGTAGAAATGTTAAATATTGTTCTTTTGAAGCTTTTATAGATAGAAGTTCTACTACTATAAGCCTTATATAACTGAATATCGTATCAATTTAACGTGTATAAATTGCAACATTACAGGGTTAACAGGTCAGAGAATTATATTGATTGTATTTAATCAGTTAAAAGTTGATTAAAAATATTTGTGTATTACTAAAACTTCAGTGAGTATCCAGTTTGGTGGAGGTGAAGCGTAGATGACTGAGGAAGGCAATGGCAAACCATCCCATAAAAATATTCTGCCTAGTAAATGTTGTGATGTGACTTTGCTCCATGGGTGCTTGCACAGGGGACTACTATACGCTTTTCAGATCATCATACACCTAACTTGTTGAAAGAATGAAAGAAGAGTAAGATTTTTTTAAACGCTCTTCATTTGGAACTGCTGTTTTTAAATATGTTCTTTTCATTCCCTGTTAACCGTAATACAGGATAACTAAAATAGCATAAAAATTCAAAAGGCATGTTAATGAAAACACAATTATTGACATTTGTTCTTCCTAAGACTGTTCTGAAACTA
Organism: Sphaerodactylus townsendi; assembly: GCF_021028975.2. Taxonomy (NCBI): domain Eukaryota; kingdom Metazoa; phylum Chordata; class Lepidosauria; order Squamata; family Sphaerodactylidae; genus Sphaerodactylus; species Sphaerodactylus townsendi. The sequence goes on from NC_059437.1 coordinate 42,653,041, forward strand.
AAATTAAGCACATGAGTTTGGCAATTAATTAAGATTAAATTTCATAAATTTACATATAAGAAAAACCGTCATTCTAAAAGAACAAATCCTATTGTTTTTCAATGATGCGTATGTCTCCCATCACTCTCACACAGGAGGTAATACTTTTTCTAAGATGCATACTGCCTGGAGGGAAAAAAATAATTCCTACCCTTTAACAGCGGCTTAATAGGCTGTTATTTGTTATTTACCTTCATGCCAAAAAAGCTTCCTCTACCCATTTCCGCACATTAAACCTCTGTTAAAAGGACAGTACATATTTTTCTCCAGACCCTATACTTCCCTTAAAAATAATTCAAGATTTTTTTTCAAAAAATCATCTAGTCAATTAGTTAATAGCAATGTCTTAGAAAATCACAATGTTTTTTTTTAATTTGCAAGTCCTAATTCTTGCTGTTAGTTTCCACACCCGGTTATTGGGGAAAAGAACTTTTGAGGATGAAATCTTATACACGCTTAAACCTGTAAGTTTCTTACTTGTGTGTGTAAAGGGCTGTCAAGTCATAGCCAGCTTGTAGTGACCCTGTAGGATTTTCAAAGCAAGAGATGTTCAGAGATGGTTTGCCATCACCTGCCTGTGTGTAGTGACCCTGGTATTCCCTGGTGATCTCCCATCTAAGTACTAGACAGGCCTTACTCAGTTCCCAAAATCTAAAGAGACTGAGCTAGCTTGGCCTATCCACATTATGGCAGTTCCTTACATACACTGGGATAATTCCCATAACAAAGGTGTAAGGACTTAGCACAACTTACATTCTTAATAAGAGCAGTTTCAGACATAATTTGCCCTCATTGGCTAAAATCCCATTATTTGAGGCTGCAGCTTTATCCACCCTCACCCTGGGGTGATACCAAGTCACCACACAGAAAAAAAGATTACCCTGCAGCTCTCTTATTATTAAGCACGTTCAGCATTACCAAAGCAGTTTGATCCTGCGTGTATTTATTCAGAAATAAAATCTCTTTGCAAGACTTACACTGAATTCTGGGATACGTGCTCTTATTTGCTTCACTCTGCATATGATTCTTACGCAGGCATGCTTTTAGAGTTCTCTCTGACTGGGAAATGAATCCCACTGGGGGCCATTTCAAATTGGGAGAAGGGGTTATAAATATTTCACGCTTATCCCTACGAACGTCCCCTTAGCACCTGTTTAGTTTTCAGCAATTAGTAAGAGCTCATGTTTATGACGAAAAAAGTTTCACCTGCTGGTTTTGCTGCTCAAACATCTGTTTTGCTTCCATTCTCATTGGCTTCCCTATGGAGAGGGGTGGGGGGAAGCAGCAACATGGTATAGCCCCATCTTGTCAGATCCTGGTAGCTTAAAAAAGTAGGTACCTGGATGGAAGGCCAGTGCTGGATTTACCTATAGGCTTGGCGGACTGAAGCCTGAGGCTTCCAAATCTTGGCGGCCTCCAGTCAAGGGGTATATATATTTTGACACTGTCACAGGTCTTTCTTACACATGCTGTCTTAACTCACTGTAGTTTTGTAATTTTCCTTCAGTAATTTTCCTTACACTCCCTTTCAGAATAATACTGTCTTAAGTCGATAAACCCGTTAGAATTTATTTCTGTATTGATTTTGTCCTTCCAGGGCTTAACTGAAATAAGACCCCATTTTGTGAGAACACCGCTTCATGTTTTCCTTTCTAACATATGTTGAAGATTAATTGTACTTTTTATTTTCAGGTTCTAACCTAAGTATGAGCCAAAGATTTGAAAGCGGTGCTAGGAGGAGTTATGAATTGCGGACTTTTAAAGACCTGTCATCACCCTCTGCTTTACTCAGTTTAGTTTAAAACACTCTTTTATCTTCCTGTAGCCATGGGGGGGGGGAGGGGGGGTTGGGAGGGCCTCACAAGTGGAATAGCCTAGGGCTTCTCTTCATCTAAATCTGGCACTGACCAAGGGGGACTCTGCCAGAGAATGTGATGGAAAACCACCTCTGCTTCTCTCTCTCTCTTTCACACACGCACACAAACACACACAGAGCAAGATAATTAAAAGTACAACTTTTGAGGGATCAGTGAGATACAATCTGAATTACAGGGCGACCAGCCCCCATAGCTTTCTTCTTAAGACCAGCTGGATCTGCAACAATTGGCTGAGATGAGGATGGTTTGCTGTATGCCAGGGCAGGGGGGTGGGGTGGGGGGCTGTACCTGTGTTGCAGAACACAAAGAAACAGGGCAGGCTTTTTTCCCTTTAATCAGTCAGTAACCCGGCCTGGGGAGTGACAAAGGTTGTCAACTGGTCTGCAGAAAAATGGCCTGTCTCTTTTATAGAGTCCTGCTGGGCTGTTGTTTACCAGGTGATGCTATTTGTCACTCTGCCTTGAAAAGGCTTAACTTGTCAAATTTTCACGCATTAATCCTCTATTAAAGAGATGGGAGTGGGACACTTTTTTCCTAGGCCAGGTGGAAACTCTAGGAGTAATATTCATAGCCAGGTTCATGGTATAACTGTGTAGTTAATCAAAATTCAGTGACCCCCCCTTCCAAAAGGTATTGTATTTTAATAGTATTTGGTGAATTTGGTTGAGAGATATACATGCTATGATATAGACTAAACTAACAAACAGGTTGCATGTATCTATCAATATCCATCATGGGAAGGGTGATAATATATGGTTTGTTTGGAAAATAAGCCACATATGGTCTGAATTACAGGCCAATCATCCTCCTTATCTGTCCTTTTAACAGCAACTATAGCTGGATCAACTGACAGGTGCAATCATGATGGTTCACTTCACATTGTGGGAGGGGGAACCTACACCGGCTGGCTCGATTTAAACTAAAGAGGCAGACTGGGTGTGTTTCTTCCTTTTAGGGCGGTTTGGAGGGGGCAACATTCAAAAACAAAGTTCAAAGGCCCATATTTTGACTGATTACCTAAAACTCACAATGGTACATTTGTTAGCATTGGATGTGTACATGTACCCATAAATTATTATTATTAAGAGGCAGGTTGGCCATTCAACGGGGGGGGGGGGGGGGGAATCCCAGGAAGGCTTTGCCCTGGAGGATCTGACAAGCCAAGCACCAGTAGAGCCTTGCCAGCACTGCAGGGGGGCACTCAACTCAGACCAGGCCAAGGTGCCAAGTATGGGTGCAGACTTGCCCAGAGGTGGCAGTGGGGCTCACTCACCTGGGCCCTTGCAAAGCTAGGTTGTAGCCCCACACAGCAGCTCATCCTATGTGGCAATGTGTATGTTCTGATACTATGTATGTATATTATTGATAATATATGTATGCTTTTATGTCTACAGTCACATGCACTTTTAAAGACAATATTTAGCCCTCTCCCCGAGGACGGAGATGCAAAGGAGGCGCTTTGGACGAATACACCCATGCGGCCTGAATCCCAGGCCGAGGGGGAGGCTGCTCGCATCTACGTAATATTGCCCGAAAAGCACCTGCCTTCTCCACCAAGGTTGCAGCAAGCCCCGCCCCCTGGTTACCAGAGGCCTTAGCAACGCAGCGGGACCGAGAGAACCAGGAGGGGGCGGAGACGCGGCCGCGCAAGTCTCGCGAGAGGCGGGAGTCGAGTCCTTTCGCGCGGGAGAGGCGGCTGCGTTCCTTTTGAAGTGAAGCCGGGATCGTAATGGAGCGCGCGGCGACTTCGGGAACGACGGTGGCCGCGAGGGCCCCGAACTTGCCTTGGTAATAGGGGAAGGAGGGTGGGTTGATAGAACGCTGGGGTGGCTTAGTGAGTTGCTGATTTCCCCAGCCATTTATTTTGTTTTCTACCCGTGCATCGTTTTTCCTGTTATCTCCCTCCCCTTTATTCGCATTGCGAGCTCTGGAGTGGTTCCACCTATGCCAGGGCTCCCTTTGCACTGCAGTGCGTTCCCTAAGGAGTACCAGTCTCTCGTGCATGTGTAGGGTGCTGGTTTCCTCTCCACCTAGGGTTGCCAACCTCCAGGTGGGGTCTGGAGATCTCTTAGAATTACAGCTGGTCTCCATGCGGCAGAAATAAGTTGATCTGGAGAAATGCTGCTTTGTAGAGTGATCTGTGTGTGTATATGTATAGATACACACACACGACAGACAGACAGACACTGTATATATACATACACTATATATACATACACACTCTACTGAGATCCCTCCCCCTCTGAGTCCCCAGGAATTTGTCAGGCTGGAGTTGGCAAGCCTGCCGCCACCTCAGCCTTTGTCCTTGTTTGGTAGGAAGGTTTCTTGGGAATTTTGTGTAAATTGCTTAGGATTCTGTGATAGTGGAAGAGCAGGGAGTGAGTGTAATAGATACCTTCCTCACATTAGGGATTAGGGTAGTATCAGAGGTGGGGATCTTAGCTGTTTAAGTGCTGTTGAAGGGGAATAAATCTCAGGATCTAAAGATTATGTTAATAAATAAATAATAAAGGTTAATAAACATTTATTATTTAAAAAAATAAAGATTATGTTGTAGACCGTACAAATCTAGAGAGAGGAAAGGAAAGGTTATGAGTGCAAGAATAAAGAAAGAACTAACCATGTATTCCAGTGGGAGAGAGAAAAATATACTAGGTCGGTTTTAAATAAGATCATATCCCCCCCCCCCCCCCCGCCAACTTCAGCCTGTTCTGTAATATTTAGAAAAGGTATGTGCAAGGAATAGATTGCTTTTTTTTTAAAATTCCAAAGCAAAGCAAGGATGGTCTTTTTAAGGATCATGTAGATCATGTGACAAGACAAATAATGTGTAGACGTATTAAAGAAATAGGATGTATCATTCAGCTTAGGTGGTGAGTGAAATTCTCCTGAAATTATAACTGATCTACAGACTGCAGGGATCAGTTCTGGAGGACATGTCAGCTTTGGAACTCCTCCCCATCCACGGACTGCTTTCTTCCCAGGCAATGCCCCCAGTTCTACAGGAACTTTCCAAGCTGGAGTTGGTGACCCTATGTATAACACAGTATTTTGTATGAGTGAAATTTGTAAGTGAAAACCAGACTACAGCAGAAGGCTATGATAGGAATCAAGCATAGCTGTTTAGAAGAAATTAAGCAACAATGGGGCTCCACAGATTGAGAATACCACAACCCATACCGTGTATGGGTTGGCAATAATATCAATGTAAATATCTATCTTTTATTATTCAAAGATATATTTCATTTAATTTACATTTGCCCTTTTAAGAAACCTACTGATAGGAATACTCTCCTACATTACAATTCGTACCATCCAAAGCACCTATGCAGTAATTTACTTTATGGCCAATTCCTATGCATTAAAAAGAAATATATTGTACCTTTGAATAATAGAAGAGAGATGTGTGCGTTGTTATTATTGCCAACCCATACATAGTTTATGTTGTGGTATAAAAGAAATTAAGCATGGAAGATTGACCTCTATCCTTAGCCACTGTTTGCAGAAGAAGAAGAAGAGTTTGGATTTATTTTCCCCCTTTCTCTCCTGTAGGAGACTCAAAGGGGCTTACAATCTCCTTTCCCTTCTCCCATCACAACAAACACCCTGTGAGGTGGGTGGGGCTGAGAGAGCTCAGAAGAACTGAGAGTAGCCCAAGGTTACCTAGATGACGGATGTGGGAGTGCACAGGCTAATCTGAATTCCCCAGATAAGCCTCCACAGCTCAGAGCGGGGAATCAAACCCGGCTCCTCCAGATTAGAATGCACCTGCTCTTAACCACTACGCCACTGCTGCTCCTGAAGGAATGAAAGATGACTTAGTAGCCATGTGCAAAGCTGGGTATTTGTAGAGGGGGCTGCTTAGGGTGGTCTGTGCAAATCAGATCTTTCTGGAGATGTGAAATAGTAGGAACGAGGCTGCCCCTTGTCACTTAGAACCTCTGCAAGAGAATAAAACCGCACCAACTTGGAAGGCAAAAGTCCCATGATGTTTCAGATAATGAACTGAAATACATAAAGGCCAAATGTACGTAAAGCTGTATTTGTTTCAGTGTTCAGGTGTGTTTGATTATGTAACAGGAGCCCTAGCGATTGTGTTAAATAAGTGTCCTACAGAGTCTGGTGCGACAGTCATTGCATTATGACAATTTCAAATCTAGCTCTTTGAAGCGAATCTGTAGATTGCAGTGGCACGCTTATTGATGAGTTCAATAAAATGCAACAAGACAGATGTAAATTATTACACAATCCCCCAAAAGCAACGTGGTAGTCCAAATGTTACTTATGATATGGCTCAACTGTCAGCTAATCTGTTTCATAACCACTGAATCATGAGCCAGACACACATAATGCCCGGAAAAAAACCTACAATCAATACTAGGTAATGAAGAAGATTATTTTCCTGCTGAGGTATTACAGTTTCTTCAAGCAGTTTTTCCAGGAGATAGAAACAATTCAAGTCTGGCCAGTCTTCAAAAGTTGTGGAAGACCTCAAGTAGTTGAAGGTATATTTAAGAAAATAAGCTTGAGGACAAACATCCCCCAGTTTAAATTTATAAACGTTAGTAACAGAAAGCTCTCACACCAATAGTATTTCTGAATGCTGCGAGGTTTGAAACAGATAAGATGATGCGAGACTGTCAGCACATATCTTTATAAGCTTAATCACTGCCGTGATTGGGACCTAACGGCCATCTTGCAAATTTAAACTTGTACTGATGTGGTATTTTAAAGGGAAGAAAAGATTATTGTCGCCCCCCCCCCCCCCAAGACTAATAACAGGGCAAGGGGCTCAATTACTGAAACACCAAACTCTCTGATAATGAATCATTAAATGCGTTATAGCATATTAATTATTGCCAAAATTAACTCTTTTGGGGGGTGTTCTGGGAATGCTGATGTTTAAGCATTTGAAATTTCCCCAGTGTTCCATGAGAAGGATGGCCAACAAGCTGTTCTCATGAATTGATCTGCTTTGTTAGTTCTGATAAAGCAATTATAACTATTAAGATGACACCAAATATAGGAATTTGAGAGTTCAGATCTCAGTTATGAATGCTGTAATCTGGAGAACCGGGTTTGATTCCCCGCTCTGCCACTTGAGCTGTGGAGGCTTATCTGGTGAATCAGATTAGCTTGTGCACTCCAACACACGCCAGCTGGGTGACCTTGGGCTAGTCACAGTTCTTCAAAGCGCTCTGAGCCCCACCTACCTCACAGGGTGTTTGTTGTGGGTGGGGGAAAGGGAAAGGAGCTTGTAACCCACCTTGAGTCTCCTTGCAGGAGAGAAAGAGAGGATATAAATCCAAACTCTTCTTAATTTTTTTTATTTTTAGGGTGGAAAAATACCGACCTCAGACTCTGGGAGATCTGATTTCTCATCAGGATATTCTGAGTACCAGTAAGTACTGAATGTTTTGCAGTTTTATTTTGGAATGGTTCCCCCCAATGCACGTAGCAGACATGCCATTTTTGCCCCTCGGTTGGAGTTTCTGCCTAGTGAGATCCCCCAAATGAAGTCAAGAGACACAGACCCTTATGTAAGAGGGCTGGTGTTTTGTGATTCTGAGCCGTCATTTTACATTGTAAATAGCTTCAAATGTATCAGCAGCAATAAGTAAGACACTTATAATGTTAAATGGGGGTATTCTTTTTCAATTCTTCCTCCAGTTCAGAAATTCATCAGTGAAGACCGGTTGCCTCATCTTCTTCTCTATGGGCCTCCAGGGACAGGAAAGACCTCTACTATTTTGGCCTGTGCGAAACAACTTTACAAAGGCAAAGAATTCGGGTCGATGGTTCTGGAAGTAAGAGAATAGGGAACTTCTTGTGCTCCCCCTAAACTGAGCTGCCCAGAAGACCTTCCCCTACCAGGTGGCCCCTTATCTGCATGACACCTGTGGAGAACGTTGATGCCTACTGTTTGCTTGGCTATCTTTTGATGCTAGGGGTTGTCAACCAATTAATCTATTTAAAACTCAATGGATAGGCTGATATTTCCTTCTGTGATTAAAGCTGCATAGTTTTGCATATGAACAAAACAGTAGCTTAGAAAAAGGGTATTTTCCTTTGGGGTTGTGCTTTTTAAAGATATTGCATGTGTAGGTCACACCGAATGATATCTTAGAAAAGGCATTCCCTCTTAAATGTGAAACGAGGAGAAATACTTCTTCTACAGTGGGATCATTGCCTGTAGTTGTTTTTTAAAAAATCAGTGTGTGTGTGAAAATATTAAATCTTGGGTGCTGTGTGGTTTCCGGGCTGTATGGCCGTGTTCTAGCAGCATTCTCTCCTGACGTTTCGCCTGCATCTGTGGCTGGCATCTTCAGAGGATCTGAATGTGGAGTTTTGAAAGTCCTTTTGGCTGCAAGAAATGATGGGATAGTACCTGTGTCTCTGCAGCGTAGAAGAAAGGTTAGAAAACACAGTAGGTGTGCTTTCCTGAGCCGTAGTTTTTCCAATTTCCGTGTGTCTTGGAACAATTTCTCCCCATAGAGATGTTCAGTGTATTGTCGAAGGCTTTCACAGCTGGAATCACTGGGGTGCTGTGTGGTTTCCGGGCTGTATGGCTGTGCTAGCAAGCATTCTCTCCTGACATTTCGCCTGCATCTGTGGCTGGCATCTGAAGATCCTCTGAAGATGCCAGCCACAGATGCAGGCGAAACATCAGGAGAGAATGCTGCTAGAACACGGCCATACAGCCCGGAAACCACACAGCACTCCAGTGATTCTGTGCGTGAAAACCTTTGACAATACAATGTTTTAAATCTATCGCCCACGCCAATAGGCATACTTTTTTGATGGGCCAGAAGGTTTTTCATCAGTTTTATCTAACAGTTTGGTGTAAGGTTCCCGTCCTGATTTAACATTCTGCCCCTCTCCTGGCAGCTGAATGCTTCAGACGACCGGGGTATTGATATTGTCAGAGGACCTATCCTGAATTTTGCCAGCACAAGGACTATCTTTAAGTAAGTGCCAGGTGTCTTCCTAAGAGGTGGCTTTGCTTCACATACCGAGTGGCTTTCTTTTGCTGTTTGTTTTTGCAACATCTTCACCTTGACTTTAGACATCTGGGCTTGTCCGTTAGTCAGATGAATATCTGGGGGAAAGCCATTGACCTGTGTGCATGTGTGCAACTGACTTATTGCTGTTGCCTCTTGCTTGAGCCAGGAAGAACCAGTACCAGCATCAACTGCTATAGATACAATGGAAGGTGTTATGAGTAGAATTTTCCCCACCCCACCAGTGGCCTGCGTAGTGTTTTAGAGAGCAGTCCAAGACAACACCCTGATTACCTTTTAAAGATTTTTTTTGGTCAAATTAAAGAAAAGGAGGCGTTTGGATTTATACCCCATTTTCCCAACTGTAAGGAGTCTGAAATTGGCTTACAAACTCCTCCCTTTCCTCTCCACACAGCTGGCACTTTGTGAGGTAGGTTGGGCTGAGAGAGCTGTGCCTAGCCCAAGATCACCTGGCAGGCTTCATGTGGAGAAACAGGGAATCAAACCTGGTTCACCAAATTAGAGTTCATTGCTCATGTGGAGGAGCGGGGAATCAAACCTGGTCCTCCAGATTAGAGTCCACTGCTCTTAACCACTACGCCACACTGGCTGTCAGGGTTCTGTGTGTGATTCTCGTTATTTGTTTACTTCATTTGTACCCTGCCTTTCTCCACAATGGGGAACCAAAGTGGCTCACGTTGTTCATGTATCCTCCATTTATCCTTCCAACAGTCCTGAGAGGCAGATTAGGAGAGAGAGGGGCTGGCCCAAGCTCACCTCACTACCTTCATCTGTGTGACTAGCTTTTTTCCTTGCAGCGGGATCAGTGTGGGAGATTTTCTGCGTCGCTCCTTGCAGCAGGCTCTTGTCGTAAAGCTGTGGGTGAACGTATAACCCTCCACTGCCCTGACTCCCATCTTTTCCATTAGGAAAGGCTTTAAGCTGGTGATTTTGGATGAAGCCGATGCCATGACACAGGATGCTCAGAATGCCTTGAGGCGTGGTAAGTTCATCTTGGGTGAGCAGCAGGGCTTGGCATGTGACGGTGTAAAGATTCATCAGCAAAGGGGGCACCAGTTGACTGAACTGTTCCTTGTTTTTCAATTGCTTGTATTTGGAATCTGAGATATGGCTGCTATTCTGTGTTCCTGGTCATTGTTTCAGGCACAGGCCTTTTACAGGCTCGGTGAGAACTCAGCCAGAATCACTCAATAAAGCGTAACATTCCAAAGCCTGCTGATCCTAAGTGCTGAATTTCAACAAGCTGAAATTCCTCTGGGTACAGGTCTCATGCAATCAGTCTTTTTTGATTTAGATTTTCTGTCATTAATAACAAATACGGGGAAAAAAACCAGTATGAGACAATATGAAACGAGAATAAGGACAAAGAACGGATCCAAACTTGATTACCATTTTGGAAACTTAAAAAGCCGACATGATTATATAAATGATATTGTGTCAGAACATAAGGTGATCTGCAGGAAGATAATAATTTTAAAACATTACTATATAATTACTGTTATTATTTTCTAGATATATTCTCGTTTGACATGCCGTATATGCTCGCGTATAAGCCAAGGCACCCAATTCTACCTCAAAAAACTGGGAAATTTTATTGACTCGCGTATAAGCCGAGGGTGGGAAAGATCCATCAGGAGGCAGGGTGCTGAGCCGGCGAAGGATCCACAGCTGGAGGAAAGGAGCGCCCCAGAAGCCTTTGGGAGGCTTTTTAAGGAGGGGTGAGGCGGCGTGCACGGGTCTGAGGAGAGGGAAAGTGGCTGAAAGCAGGAGAAAGTGAAGCAGAGAATGCTCTAAGTCTACAGGGAAGCTGCTGCTCGAGGCAGCCTGTCTATGGTTTCCTTTTAAGAAAACCATAGACAGGCTGCCTCGAGAGGCAGCTTCCCTGTAGACTTAGAGCTTGCAAGAAAGAAAGCCGGCAGCTTCCCTGAAACAACGCCTTAAACTTTGAGCCTGCAAGAAAGAAAGCGTGAGTTAGTGGGGGGGGTGAGGCTTCGCCACTCATAAGTAAGCGCTGTGGCTCTGCGTGGGGGGAGGGGGTAACTCGCATATAAGCCGAGGGGGGCATTTTTCAGCCTAAAAAAAGGCTGAAAAATTCAGCTTATACGCGAGTTTATACGGTAATTTTCCATTCTGTTTTTAAATCGTGTGATCGGCCTTGTTGGTAGTAGAGAACAGGGAAGTTATTCGCCTGTGTGTGTCTGTATAGTGGGAGGGGAATTGAAGATAGAGTGGATATTCTCTTGTCTGTGGATACTGTTGTCCGATTTCTTGTTTTCAGTAAATCTGTGGGCTGACTGGCCCAGAACAGGCTCAACTCTTCCTCTCTCCCTTCTTTGTGCTGTTTTTCTAGTGATTGAAAAATTCACGGAGAACACACGGTTTTGCCTGATCTGCAACTACCTCTCCAAGGTAATCCCAGCTTTGCAATCCAGATGCACAAGATTCCGCTTTGGGCCCCTGACGCCGGACCTGATGGTTCCCCGCCTGCAGCATGTTACAGAGGAGGAAAAGTGAGTCAGAAGCCCTGCGCTGTTGTATCAGGGTCGCAGTATCCTCTTCTTTCTCCTGTTGTTTGTATCAGTGGGATCTTGCCATCCTGCATATTGTACAAAGAGCTCTTGATCTCTGCCACTGCCTCCGCCATATGTTACTGGGGTGCTCTGCTATTTAGGAAGCTGAAATGGAAAGGGATGAGCAAGTTGGGTTCCCAAAGCATAAGAACATAAGAACGAGCCTGCTGGATCAGACCAGAGTCCATCCAGTCCAGCACTTCCTTCCTTCCTTCCTTCCTTCCTTCCTTCCTTCCTTCCTTCCTTCCTTCCTTCCTTCCTTCCTTCCTTCCTTCCTTCCTTCCTTCCTTCCTTCCTTCCTTCCTTCCTTCCTTCCTTCCTTCCTTCCTTCCTTCCTTCCTTCCTTCCTTCCTTCCTTCCTTCCTTCCTTCCTTCCTTCCTTCCTTCCTTCCTTCCTTCCTCCCTCCCTCCCTCCCTCCCTCCCTCCCTCCCTCCCTCCCTCCCTCCCTCTGCCACCAGGTCTCTCCCCCAGCCTGAACTGTGCATAGTGGAGATGTAGCCAGGAACTGGAAGTGGGGGGAGAGGAGGGTTAAGGTTTTCCTCTCCCTTGTAACATTGCCTTACTCCATCTGTCCCCTTTAAGAACATAAGAACTAGCCTGCTGGATCAGACCGGAGTCCATCTAGTCCAGCACTCTGCTACTCGCAGTGGCCACCAGATGCCTTTGGGAGCTCACATGCACAATGTGAAAGCAATGGCCTGCTGCTGCTGCTGCTCCCGAGCACCTGGTGTGCTGAGGCATTTGCAATCTCAGATCAAGGAGGATCAAGATTGGTAGCCATAGATCTCCTCCATAAATCTGTCCAAGCCCCTTTTAAAGCTAATTTTGCTGCCTTGGGAGTGGTTGCTAAAGGTAAGTAGGCTGATTCAAGCAGTTCCATCTTTTGACTGTTTCTGTGAGGCTATTCCTATGGCTAACGTAGCCCCAGACGATCAACTGAAGCCCTCCTTGCCTTTCAGAGTTGACATAAGCGATGATGGAATGAAGGCCCTGGTGACACTGTCTAACGGGGATATGCGCAGGGCTCTGAACATCTTACAGGTATGCCAGCCTGCATGCCGATCTCATCTTTCCAGCCGACGACTAGATCAGTTTCTGCCCTCTTGTCACACCAGAGAAGGGCCCAGGGAGACACCGTGGGACCAAATCAAAGACTTGTACAGTACTGTTGTCTCTTCCCAACAGTGGTCAGTCAAATGGTTCCGGGGACGGCTAAATTGGTTTGTTTAACATCAGGCTGCCAAATTAATGCGACTCAGTGCTGATCCCGGGGAGGGGGTTTGTTGTTGGTGAGGGATACATTTAGTTTGTTTGACCCAAGGAGGACAGAGAACGACTTTATTCCCTCTTGAGACTGAACTGGCTCCACCTTCCAGGCTGCAACTTAGGTGAACCAACCATCTTCTTTTTCTCCTTGTCTCCTGTCAGAGCACTAACATGGCCTTCGGGAAAGTAACTGAGGAGACTGTCTACACCTGCACGGGGCAGCCTCTCAAGACTGACATTGCCAACATCTTGGACTGGATGCTGAACCAAGATTTCACCACCGCCTATCGCAGTATCCTCTAGGGCATTGATTCTCAACCAGGGTTCCATGGTACCCTGGGGTACCATGAGCATGTCCCAGGGGTACCATGACAATGCTACCGCCTGCCCCCCCAACCGGAATCAAATGGATTTTGATGGGGGGGGGGGGGGAGTTGGACGCTTCCCTTTAAACAACACTGAAAAACAGCATTGTTTATTTGCCTAAATTCGGTGTGGATTGGGGGGGTAGATTTAAACGGAGCACTCCCTTTAAATCCCCCCAATCCATGTCGAATTCAGGCAAACAAACAACGCGGCTGTCAATGCTGCTTTCCCTCCCCTCCCCCCACCTACAGGCCAAAAACGGAAAAAAACCTAAAACGCTGCATTTTAATGGGGTTGGTTTTAACATATATAGAGCCACTATTTAATGATTTATTTAAATCTTGATATTATTGATTTTATTTGTGCTCTATCTATTTGTTTTGTTCATCGCCCTGAGCCCTCCGGGGAGGGTGGTTTATAAATATAAATAATAATAATTATTATTATTAAAAAAATGCAAAAAGAAAAAATCAAATGAACCTCAGGGGTACCCTGAGATATGAGGAGCGAGGTCAAGGGTACCACGATGTTGAAAAGGTTGGGAAACACTGCTCTAGGGTGCCCTCTCTGAGCCCTGTCGGGGTTGGCACCAGCAGCTGGCCCGTGCTTCTGAGTCTGCTGTATTTATGCTTGCCATTCCTGCTGCCATCGCTGAGAAGCCTTCGAGTAGCAAGTTGAGGAGAGAATACTTTTATTTTTATTAATTTATTTTCAGATTCATATATTGCCCTATCCCTGCAGGACTCAGGGCGGGTCACAACAAATCAGTACAGTTCATTAAAACGTTTAAAAATAGAACATACAAAAATTAGAACGGCAGTGCTGCAAACGGCCAATAACAATTATACATTGCAAAAAAAAAGATGGCAGAACATAATCTCTTCCATATCATCCTGTTCCCCTCCCCGCCCACCCCCCTCCCTGGAAGCCGAAAGAAGATGGCTATATTCTCTTCAACCCAGCTGGCTAGGTGGGAAAGGCCAGGTCTTGCAGGTCCTGCGGAACTGCGAAAGTCCTCGCAGGGCTCTGACATCCTCCGGCACCTTGTTCCACCAGGTCGGAGCCAGGGCCAAAAAAACCCTGGCTCTGGTCGAAGTCAACTGGATATCTCTCAGGCCGGGGATCGACAAAAGGTTCACCGGAGGGGTCTTTGAGGGAGATGCAGTCTCGGAGATTTGTGCGTCCAAAACCTCAAGGCTTTAAAGATCAGTAGCAGTGGCGTAGGAGGCTAAGAGCTCGTGTACCTAATCTGGAGGAACCGGGTTTGATTCCTAGCTCTGCCACCTGAGCTGTGGAGGCTTATCTGGGGAATTCAGATTAGCCTGTACACTCCCACACACGCCAGCTGGGTGACCTTGGGCTAGTCACAGCTTCTCGGAGCTCTCTCAGCCCCACCTACCTCACAGGGTGTTTGTTGTGAGGGGGGAAGGGCAAGGAGATTGTAAGCCCCTTTGAGTCTCCTGCAGGAGAGAAAGGGGGGATATAAATCCAAACTCTTCTTCTTCTTCAATACCAATGCTTTGAAAATGTTCCAGAACTTGACTGGCAGGCCTGATCAGGCCAAGAGGACAAGTGAAGTGAAAGTAGCTGGTCAATGTGCCTCTTCCTTTTTTCACAGTCTAGCCATGTTCGGATCATATCCAGATTATGGGCGTTGGTTCAAAGACAAAGGTAGAGGACAGCAGAGGTCTTCCTGCAGGGAGAAGCCACCATACCCACTCCCATGTCTGTGTACCGTTCCTCTTCAGATATAAAAGCAGGAACCTGCTCGCCCCACAGAAGTGGTGGGATGCCTCAGATTTGATACTTGCCTCTGATTTCTGCATCCTACAGAGTAGCCTATGGTGGGACTTTGGGCAGCGCGATCTGGGTTCATATCTTCCCTCGGCCGGGGATTTCCAAGGGCTGGTTGCTCTCTTTCTTCTGGCCTAACTTTCACTGCAGGGTGCCAATAATGAGAGGAGTACACTATGAAAACTACCTTACAGACTTCAGAGGAGTGCGGGGTGCGATTGCTGTTCTCTGTCCTCATTCTACTGGCAAGAATAAATGCATGCATAGAAATGCTCAGGGGGACATTTCTCTTGCCTGGTTTGAATTTGGGTGATCCTAAAATGACAGCTGAAAACCTGAGTGTTATTGTTTCCCCCCAGTGTAATCACTTCCTGCCCTTCTAGCTTTCAGAAGCTGTCCTCTTTTTAGTAGTGATGAAAGCTTGTGCCCCTGGGCATTCTTAATTCAATCAGCAAGGAAAGGCATTTTATTAGCAGCTTCCAGAAGCGCTGGAAAACCCC
This sequence comes from Sphaerodactylus townsendi, assembly GCF_021028975.2. Classification (NCBI taxonomy): domain Eukaryota; kingdom Metazoa; phylum Chordata; class Lepidosauria; order Squamata; family Sphaerodactylidae; genus Sphaerodactylus; species Sphaerodactylus townsendi. The sequence goes on from NC_059437.1 coordinate 42,668,476, forward strand.
TAATCGGTTTTCTTACCTTGACGTCCCGTTCAGATATCATGGAGCTGAAAACGCTGAAAGGCCTGGCTCTTCAAGACATCCTGACTGAGATTCACTTGTTCGTGCATCGAGGTAAAAGTTCTTCGAAGCACAGTTACAGCCATTCTCTCTGGCTGATCACGTTGGCTGTTTTCTGTCACCTTGTGCAATGCTGATCTCAGAGGTCATGCAGAAGAGGAAAATCTTGGCTCGAGGGCAGAAAAGATAACTATTGATGTACTGCTGTTGCAGTTTCTAACCTTTTGGGTTTGCAAAATGTTAAGAGGGAAGTGGGCAGGTAATACAGGTACAGGGAAGTGAAGGAATTGGGTGCAAAATCTAAATGCCGCTGTTACAGAAGCATTCATGTTCCATTACTCTAGATTTAAAGCTTACCATTTCACTACATGAATGGAAAAAACAGATTTGTTTTTCTCTGTAACATGTTCCTGATGGACTCTGTGATTTCCAGTTGACTTCCCATCATCTGTACGGATCCAACTCCTGATCAAGATGGCGGATGTCGAGTGAGTGTCTTGGGGTGGGGTGGGGTGGGGTGGGGGGCAGAGCTACTGTTCAAAGGGTTTTCTTTAAGTTCCAACTCATCTCTTTCCCTCACCCCCTCATTGCCAGTTAAAAACTACTTATGGATCTGGTGGTGAATGTCTGGCCTGTGCAGCCTTGCATTTATTCCAGGATTTCAATGAATGAATTGGATCATTGCCCTGCCCTTCCTGATGATGCAAGAAGGCACAGCATCTATCCCAGTGGTGGGATTCAGCCGGTTCGCACCACTTCGGCAGAACCAGTCGTTAAAATGGTGCTTGTAAACAACCAGTTGTTAAATTATTTGAATCCCACCCCCGGAACCGGTTGTTCAATTATCTGGATCCCATCACTGATCCATCACCAGTTTGTGCGCTGTGTTGGGAAAACTGAAATATGAAATGTTGGGTGTTTCTTTTACCTGGTCCAAGACTTACATAAAAGCAAACTCCGAGTGATGTTCAGTTTTTAACATTCGTCCTTTCCTCAAGAGGCCTAGAACATTCAGTGTTGGCTGCATACAAAAATTGTGTCAGTAGTTCAGAGTTCTTTTGTACATCCAAGAGTGACTTTGTGCGTTCTCATTTCTGCCCCTCCCTCTTCTTCAGGCATCGTCTGGCTGCAGGGACAAGTGAGAAGATTCAGCTGGGAGCCCTGGTTGCTGCCTTCCAAGTCACCAGAGATCTGATCGTAGCTGAGGCCTAGGCCCAGGGAGGACTAGGTCCTTGCTTGGTTTTCCACCAACCATCTCCTATTGAATTCTGGGTAGCTCCCCGAGGCTGGAGATTTTTGGGGCGATTGAAGATGGCAGTTCAAAGCTGCGAGCACCTGCTCACAGGGTTCAGCCCATATCCTGTTTCACGAAGGCTTAGTTTATCTGGACTTGGACCAGCTTCTAGCTATCGGTACTGTTTTCCTACCAGTTTCACAATTGGGTAAAGGCCTTCAGGCGTCTGTCGTCAGCCAAACTGTACTCTCGGCAAGAGAGAAGACTCAAAACCTATTTGAGTTGGGGAGGGATGTGTGCACTTGCTGCTTTATAACACTGAGAGATGCTTCTGTTTAAGCTTGTGGACTTTCAGCCACAATTCCTCTAAAAATCATAAGGTTTTACTAGCCCGTATTAAAACTCAAATAATGGAAGGGCAATGATTGACTTCTTTTTGTTAAGGACTCCCTACCTCTGAGGCCTGCAAAAAGAGGCAGCAGGGCAGAGATTATACTTTGCATCTTTCCCCAGTATTAGTAAATCCGTGTAAGTGTGTAACTAGCACTACAGGAGAAGGGCACTCCATGTGCTTGCTTTCTGCTTGCAAGGAAACTGTAAGCAAACATTAAAAGTGTAACGATGCAGCTTATTCATCCCCGTGAGGCTGCATGTAGAGACCAGGTTTAAGTATTTTGCTGTCAGGGAGCATCTTGAGCTTATTCTGTAGTGGAGGAATCTGGAAGGGAGTCAGTGGATCCAGCCCACAGGTCATGTGTACTAATCAGGGGCTTTATTACTTCCTTTTGAAACAAGTTATAAGGGTGATGATCCCTGAGGGGTGGAAGGGGGAAAATTGCCTGGTGAACTCTCCTGGACAGCCCTTTGCTCTAGATAAAATGAAGCGTGATCTAGCAATAGCAGGTGGGCAGCAATAATAAACTGGCCTATGAAGACTCCAGGTTTCCTTAAAGGCAGGAACCAGAATTTTGTTTTGCCTTTCATGTAAGAACCTAACTCCATAGTTGAAAACTGTTTCTTTCTCCTGATGGTAGACTTGGTCACTGTGTGACAACTGCCAAGTCAAAAGCACAGAAAGACCACCACCTCAGTGACATTACCCATTGCCAAAAATAGTTCGTTTGGTTAACCTACGATGCTAGAGTTAATGGGCCGCAGTGACTCCGGGAAATATGAGCAAGCATTAGACTTGCCCAGATCTGTTGCGAATAAAAATATTTTGTCATTATCTTGGGTTCTTTGTCCTTGATCTGGTGTCTGCCACTTTCGGAAAAATATATTTCACTTTAAAAAGCTCTGAGCCCATCCTTTGTGCCACCAGCGACCGTCTACCACTCATCCCGTTTGCCACAGACGCTCATACAACAGCAAAGGTGTGAGTAAACCCAGCGACCGACCCTATTTGTTCATGTGAGGGATCCGAATGGTCCCCAGGTCTTTAGCTCATTTTACAAGCGAAAGGGACTCTTCCCTTTATAATATTGCAAGCAACATCTGTAGGTAATTTTTTCCATTTATTCGCCCTTTTCCCCCTTGCAAGTGCATCAGTTTTTAGCACCTTGATTTGTCCCATGATCTAGCTCCAGTAGTGTAAAAATAACATCTCCAGCACAAAAAAGTTGCATATCACATTGAAAGCACTGCGGAACAGATGAACCCGGGTTATGCCCGTGATTCTTAAACTTCAGCAAGCAATACTCCCATCACTATTGCTAGAAATTCAAGCTTCCTTCATTAATTCTCATTCACAAGCTGTGTGGGCATACAGAAAGGGGAATTCCGTGGTGTCATATTGAAGCTAAAGCTTTTGCCTCATTACACAGTCTGGGGGTAGAGGAGGGGGTTACGGCTAGACTTTCCCCTTTAGTAAACCTTGAATTCATAGCTGAATGTTCCCTGTTGAAACAAAACTAGATTGTGACAGAAGTCTTAACCCCGTATTTTAGCCTCCGCTCCGCAACCCCAAAGGAGAAAGCTGCCTCAGAATGATATGTCAAGCTCTTGGGATCACATAAATATTTCTGGACAGGATAGTGGCTGCTCTTGTTTTCACCCCAACACCCATGGCTCCAAGGTATGGATTGCTATCAAGGCCACTAAAATTCAGAATGTTTTCAAGTAGGAAAAATCCTCTCCATCTCATTTCCAGCCTTCACTGTGCACAGGAAAGAAAACAGAAACGGCACTTTGTGCACTGTTGATTAACACCTGTCAGCAACTGTCGTTCCCACCTGCAGCCAAAGAAGAGTCCCAAAATGTCTGCGGGTTTCTTTTTTTCAAATCCGTGTAGACAAACTTTAGGCCTGCTCACAGGGTGAGAGCGTCCCAAGTCAAACACGCTGCAAGACAGCTAGTTCTCCTCAGGTGCAAAGGCAACGTAGCCCATAGTAACTGGCACTGCCACAGCTTTTGTCCAGCATTGTCATCCATCAACCCCACACAGGGAAAAATAAAACCGTTGTCCTCTTCGGTCTCACCGAGCCTAGAGTCTCGGGGCTGCAGCTGCCTCTTGCTGGCCAAAGGGAAGTCGACAAGCAGCAGGCTGCAGCTCGAAATAGCAGCTTCACAATGTCCGGTAAGTGAGGAATTCTTTCACCTTTTTGGGGATGGGCAGCGCCAGAACCTGGTAAGTCGTAAGGAAGCGGCGGATGGATTTACGACACAGATGCTTGAGGGAGGACAGGGCTTGCGGGGTGGTCCAAAATTGGACATAGCCATCTCTTGTCCTGTAAGAGAGCAGATGAGGTACAGAATAAGTGAGCTAGTATTGGTTTAGAGACCACCTTTCCACATACCCTTCCAGTTAGACACAGCCTCGAAAGTTGTCACTGATGCAGAAATATGTGTCTAGTTCCATCAGTCAGATTTTGCCAAGAGGGTGTTGTAGTTTTTTACTGATCCCCAAACGGGTTGGTTAGTGACTGCGACCAAACATCTGCATGTTCCACAGACAGAACTATGGAAATAATTTTTGCCCAGCTACCAGATGCCCCATCCAAGCCCCTCACAGTTTCTTTAGAAGAGGAGTTTGGAGTTATACCCGGCTTTTCTCAGTCATAAGAGGGAGTTACAAACTCCTTCCCTTTCCTGCCTCACAAAAGACACCTTGTGAGGTGGACGGGACTGAGAGTGTTCTGAGAGAACTGACTAGCCCAAGGTCACCCTGCAGGCTTCATCTGGAGGAGCAGGGAAACAAACCTAGTTCACCAGATAAGAGCTGCTCATGTGGACGAGTGGGGAATCAAACCTGGCTCTCCAAGTTAGAGTCCTCCATTCTTAACCACTACACCACAATGGCTCTCCAAGTTAAAGATTTAACAGTCAGCTGTTAAGGCCTCTTTCCCCCCTCTGCTTTTGAGAACTGCTCTTGGGGCCTGTCAGTTCAGTTTTAACCACAAAGCAGCCAAATGGGTACACCTTGGCTACGAGCTTCCTCGTGTTGTGGGAGGAGCTTTGTGGCGGCTTGTCCAGAACGTACCCTGTAGCAATAATTCCACCATGGGGGAAGTAGGTGCAACAAAGTCCATTCTTCACCGGGGCAAAGGAAACAGGGCTCCCCAGCTCCAAGGCCCAAATCCTCAGCAACCTAGAAGAGATAGGAGAGGATACAGAAGAGCCATTTTAAAAAACCTGGCTAGCAAAATACTTGAATTTCAGAGAACACTCAGCCGTCCAACCTTGAGTTCTAACGCAAAAAACAAAACAAAACCCAAATAATATTCTCTGTATTTAGCCTCAGGCCAAACAAGGACGCAGACCATTCTTATTTCCATTTTACAATGGGGACAGTGAGTCATTGCAGCTGCTAGCGAGTCCAAGGGAAGAGGTAGCATTGTAGCCTAGCTCTCTCAAATCAAACCCATTCTGCCCCCACCCCAGAGTTTGCTGGATAATCTGGGGACAGTCACCTTAAACTCACATCACAAGGTTCTTGCAATGAAGGAGAAGGGGCTGGAAAAATGGAGCTGCTGATCTGGAATTGCTTCCGTTTTAAATCTGAGCAGTGCTGCTTTAAGGCAAAGGACTTTCACCGACTGATCTTAGCTGGAGCAAAGGCATCTTGGCAGAACACCAACTAAGTCTCCGAGCATCTGCCCTGGGAGTAGAAAAGTTGTGAACTTTACAGCACAAGCCCTTTGCTCTTCCTCCAAAGATCTCACCTGTCATCCGCCACCGTTGCAAGATAAAGTCCTTCAGGGGAGAAGCAGACGGACCGCAAGGAGCTGGCAGGATAGTCACTGCTGTGGTCCAACGATGGCTGCAATGGAATGTGGCTGTGGAGAAAGAAAAGTGGTGGGGGAGGGGAGTTGAGTCTCTTCACGTCCATAGGGACCACCTCTCTGGATTAGGCCAAAAGTCCACCTGGTCCCGCATCATGATGTTTCTGCAGAAGCCTAAAGGTGAGGCCTGAAAATAACACTCATCTCCTGTTCAAGGAGAGGCAAGGGTGTGGTATAGTGGAAGAACATCTGCCTTGCATGCAGGAGGTCCCAGGTTCAAACCCTGCCATTTCCAGCAGAATGAACAGATAGAAGAACATGAGAAAGAGACACTGGAAAATGGCTGCTACTCGGGGTGGACAATATTGATTAAAACAGAACAATAGTTTGACTCCATCTAAGAGTGCTTCAGGTGTTTGAGGGCCTTCCGGCAACTAGAATTCAGAAACTGTCTCTGAGCAGTTGCCAATAGCCAATCACAAACCAGTCCTCCATAAATTTGTCTTATTTCCTTTAAAAGTCAGCAGCCGCCACAACATTCTGGGGCAGCAAATTTCACACATTCACTTACACGTTGGGTGACAAGGTCCTTTCAATTTCTCCTCTGTCCATTTCTTGAAAACCCTCTGGGGTCCCGTCCCCCCCAAGTCAGCTGCAAGTTGACAGAACTTGACCTACTTGACACACATGCATCTTGAATCTACAGCTAACCAGTTCATTCTTTGGTTCTTGTGTGGAGAGGAAGAAGGATTTCTCCGTCTACTTTATTCACACCGTTTATGATTTTAGAAACTTCTTCCCAGTCTCTCTCCTTAAAGCACTGCTTGTTAAGAAATAGTCTTTAAAACGTGGAATTATAAGTAAGCCTCTGTGATTATGTTGATTGTCTTCTTTTCCCCTTAGGCCGGGACTACACAATTACAATTTTCCATGTCAGGATGGGATCTTCTCCCAACGTGACTCATTTTTCCTGCAGTTACACAACAGCTGTGGGAAACTTGCTTCCCCCAAAAAGGACCTCAGTGAAAGGGGCTTAATTCTCTTCCCCAACATTTTCCCAACTTGAAATGGCCTTGGAGAGCGTTATTTGCCCCTTGCCAGGGCTGCAAGTCCTGTGACTAAACCTTGAGCTGATTCCCAGAGAAGGGTAGCATGTAATTCAGAAGACATTCTTTTTGAGATGGAGGACCCAAGGCCCCACCTAGTGACAGATCAGCAAACTACAGCTAGGTTAGGGGTAACAATCAAAGCACCTTAAACTTCTCAACTCATTGAGCCAACAGGGACACCCGGGGTTAACTTCTGGAACTAAGAATATCAGGGATCCTGCTCCCATGAAGACTGCTGCCTGAAATCTATGGCCCCTTCCGCACACACAAAATAATGTGTTTTCAAACCACTTTCACAATTGTTTGCAAGTGGATTTTGCTATTCCGCACAGCTTCAAAGTGCACTGAAAGCAGTTTGAAAGTGCATTATTCTACATGTGTGGAATGAGCCTATGAGAGAAGTAACAGAGCTACTGTCCTGCTTTACAACCTCTGGGGCTCAGCTGACGCCATTCAAGCCAGCATGATGCAGTGGTTAGGAGCAGGTGGATTCTAATCTGGATAACTGGGTTTGATTCCCCACTCCCCCACCTGAGTGGCAGAGGCTTATCTGGTGACTCAGATGTTTTTTCTGCACTCCTAAGTTCCTTGGGCTGGTCACAGTTCTCTCTGAACTCTCTCAGCCCCACCTACCTAACCACGTGTCTGTTGTGGGGAGAGGAAGGGGAAGGAGCTTGTAAGCCACCTTGAGTCTCCTTACAGGAAAGAAAGGTGGGGTATAAATCCAAACTCTTCTCTTCTTCTTTTAAAAGTGAAGCTTTCTCCTTAAAGTAAGGTGGGTTTAAATAACACAGCTGAGACTGGGAAATATGTTGTTCCAGTCAAAAATTGGAGCCAACCTGCAGTACGTGTAAATTCAAGTTGGGAGATCCAATCCCAGCCCTTAGGTCAAAACTGGAAAAAGGCACCCCAAATGCAACCAGATGGGCACTCTTGAAACACACACACACTCCTTCAGAGCCTAGAGGTCTGTCACCTCGCTTACCAGAGGGATCTCAATTGCTCCCCCGTACAGGGGTCCCAGAGGATCACAGTGGCATCATAGGAGGCAGTTGCAAGGACAGCAGAGTCTGGCGAGAACTCACATGATACGACACAGCCCTGGTGGCCTTCCAGCTTCCTCAGAAGGCTGTAGGAGCGCATACTCCACAGGAGGGCCTGCAAATGAGAAAGAGGAAGGGAATCAACCAGAGGTGGGATCCAGCAGGTTCTCACAGGTTCCCAAGAGTAGGTTACTAATTTTTTGTGTGTGCTGAGAGGGGGTTACTAATTGGTGATTTTGCCACGGGATTTTTGCCTTAGTTACGCCCCTCCTCTCAGCAGTAGTGCGCAGAACTTGAAGCAGTCTAGCAGGAGGTGCACCGGCGTGCATGGCAACCTGCGCCTGCATACATTCGTTTCCCACCCAGGGACTGGCGCAGTGGCTGCGTCCTTGCCACAGCCCCGCCCAGCAATGCCTTGCACCCCGGAATGTCCGGCCATGCCCCCATTGTGCCCCGCCCAACCCCATTGGTGCTACGCCACAGTTTGAATCCCACCACTATGGGAACCTGTTACTAAAATTTTTGGATCCCACCACTGGAATCAACCCTGTGAATTGGGGGTGGAGATGGTTAGAAGGACCTGGCCTGGATGGCCCAGGTTAGTCTAATCTCAGAAGCTGAGCAGGGTTGGCCCTGACGAGTAACTGGATAGGAGACCACCAAGGAATATCAGAGTCTCAATGTAGAGGGAGGCAACAGCAAACCAACTCTGAACATCTCTCGCCATATGTGTATCATAAGGTGACACTTTATACACACACACAGTTAGAAGGCAGAATCAGCACACCAATGTATACCAGGCAGGCAAAACTCCTTTCTTAAAATCTGCTACTGGAGTTTATTTCAGAGATGCCCGGGATTGAACCTGTATCGTTCTGCATTCAAAGCAGGTACTCTGCCACTAAGCCACAGCCTGTCTTGCTCCTTGGCAAACCTAGCAAGCTGCCATATGTAGAGAATCAAGGTTCTAGTCTAGTTAGCTTCGAAGAAGAGTTTGGATTTATATCCCCCCTTTCTCTCCTGTAGGAGACTCAAAGGGGCTTACAATCTCCTTGCCCTTCCCCCTTCACAACAAACACCCTGTGAGGTGGGTGGGGCTGAGAGAGCTCTGAAGAACTGTGACTAGCCCAAGGTCACCCAGCTGGTGTATGTGGGAGTGCACAAGCTAATCTGAATTCCCCAGATAAGCCTCCACAGCTCAGGTGGCAGAGCGGGGAATCAAACCCGGTTCCTCCAGATAAGAGTGCACCTGCTCTTAGCCACTACGCCACTGCTGCTCCTTAGCAGCATCTCCAGTGACTGGCAATGGCCCTCCAGGTCCTCCAATACAGAAAGGTTCTTCCCCTGTTAGCTTTTGTCAATGCTGAGGAATGAACTTGGGACCTTCTATATGCAGAATTATGCCCTCTATAACCCAGCCAAAGCCAGGCCAGCCGCTGCTGCTCCACCACCTTCCCGTGGCAGACAAGGCTCACCGACTTCTCTCCAGCTGCTGAACACAACATGTTGCCGTCGGGGGAGATGCAGCAGCAGTAAACCCACTGCACATGGCCGGATAGCACCTGCAGTTGCTTTCCTGCAGAAAAATGGGAAACAATGCAGTATTGGAACAGCTTTGCCTTTTGATCATGCAGGAAAACGCATCTCGTTATTCCCAAACCACGCTCTTTTCCCTGCGATAATAAGGATCAATTAAAAACCTGTATTAACTGGTCAAGTCCTTCCCTAATAAAAAGAGCTGTGTCTTCTTTTCAAAAGTCATTAAGAAGAAAAGCTTGGATTTATACCCCGCTTTTCTCAACCCTAAGGACGCTCAAAAGTGTCTTATAAACTCCTTCCATTCCTTCCCCCGCAACAAGCTTGTAAGGTAAGTTCCTGCCCAATAAAAAAGAATGTCATCTTCTTCTGAAAAGCCTTTGCCTTTGGAAAGTTTGCTGCTTGTTCTGCCAGTTAAGAATCAAATACCTAGACCAGTGATGGCGAACCTTTTTGAGACTGAGTGCCCAAATTGCAACCCAAACCCCACTTATTTATCGCAAAGTGCCAATCCAGCAATTTAACCTGAATGCTGAAGTTTTAGTTTAGAAAAAAACGGTTGGCTCCCCCTTCCTCTGCCCCACCCGCTGAGCAGGGGCCAGTCTGCTCTAGCCTCCAGCAAGTCCCACGCACACCACTCTGTGCCTCTCTAGCATCTCTCTGCCTCCCTCTGCTCCCCCCGAAGAAGTCTCTGAGAGGTATCTTATATAGGTGCAGTAAGGTTTCTTCTGCAGGGCAGCTAATGAGGAAAATTCTCGTAGGGCTGAATAGTAAAGATTCCTATATTTAGTACAAATTACATAACTCACCACAGGCCAACTGTTTCCTTTTTAGGATTCATATACTGTCAAAGAGGGTCACTTTAGGTTGAAGGTGAATTTTAAGAAAAGAGTAGAAGAGGAGGAGTTTGGATTTATATCTCGCCTTTCTCTCCTGTAAGGAGACTCAAGGTGTCTTACAAGCTCCTTTCCCTTCCTCTCCTCCCAACAGACACCTTGTAAGGTAGGTGGGGCTGAGAGAGTTCAGAGAGAACGGCGACTAGCCCAAGGTCACCCCAGCAGGCTTCATGTGAAGGAGCAGGAAAATCTGGTTCACCAGATAAGAATCTGTGTGGAAGAGTGGGGAATCAAACCTGTTCTCTAGATCAGAGTCCACCAGCTCTTAACCCCTTCGCCACGCTGGAACATAACCCAGTTCCATCTCACAAGGCCGTACCATTCCGGTCCAGGTCCCAGACACGCAGGGTCTTATCTCGGGAAGCAGAGACAAGGATGGAGCAGCTCTCGCTGGGCGCAAAGCTTAGGTCCCTCACAACATCCTGGTGTCCCAAAAGGCTGAACAACAAACATCCTGCAAACGATAGGACATGGGGTAAGCCCAAAAGGCGGAAGAGGCAGCAGGGTTTGGAGAAGCAGGACAATCTATGAAATTAATGTGCTACGTCCAAAACAATATAAGATTCACAAACACGGGTGGCACATAGGAGATATAATAGTTTGATAAGTCTTATTATGGAGATATAATAGTTTGATAAGTCTAATAGCCAACAATTTGGCATACTTTACAAGAAACTAACAGGTAATATAAATTGCTTGAGCCAGCGCCTATGTGCCATGCATGTTTGGAGAAGCAGGACAAAGAACAGGTGGGAAGGCAGGGGCTGATTTGCGTCCACAAAAAAGACTGGAGGGGTCTTTTTATAGCAAGCTAAATGGGTTGCAGATCTATCAGACACAGGAGGAGAAAGGGGAAAGTTTATTCAGCCGCACACACAACAGACCGGAGCAACAACAAAACAGCTGACAATGGGGCCTTCCGTCAAGCCACTCTGTGTAAAATCTCCTACAGCCCAAACTCAAGCATCTTCAGTTCTGCTCCACTGTATTGTGGAAAAACCTGCAAAGCCGTACGCTCAGAGTAAGGCACAATTTCACGAGAGGGCTCTTGGTTAGACGCGGTCGTGGATTCTGGCGGTGGTTGGCAAGGCACTCATTTCTAAATTGGTGCAAATTGGTCTTTTTCCCATCAACAATGTTAAAAGCCTTGAATCCTCCACAGGCTTCAAAATGTGTCATAACTAAACAAATTTGGAGTATTTTTTTAACCTGGCCTTTCCTCCAAGAATCGTGGGCAGTGGTTTCCTCCCTCCTTTTAGTCTATCCCCACAACAACCCTGTGAGGTGGATTGAGCTGAGAATGTGCGACTGGCCCAGAGGCACCTATAAGCTTCGTGGCAGAGAGAGGATTTGAACCTGGGTCTCTCTGGTCCTGCCCCCAAATCCTAGCGGCCATTTTCGCTAGGCTACCGCAGCATTCAGTGGAAGAGAAAACCATTCATCTTCTTCCCGATGAGTATCGCTATGCCACCTGTATGACGTCACTGGCGCCGAGAAGATTGGTGCCAAATTCTCGACCCGTTGCGATCTATGTCATGCCCTGGTTCTGACAATTTTAAAAACTGTTTTCAACTGAATCATCTTCAAGGTGTGGGTATTGACCTTTAAGGCCTTACGCGGCCTGGGACCCTCGTACCTTCGGGACTGCATTACCCCATATGTCCCAGGTCGACCTCTGCGTTCAGCAGAGGCCAATTTACTGGAGATCCCTGGCCCCTCAATGACGCGGCTGGCCCCCACTTGGGCCAGGGCCTTTACAGCTCTGGCGCCGGCCTGGTGGAACACTCTCCCTCCAGCTGTCCGGGCCCCTGCGGAACCTTGGAGAGTTCCGCAGGGCCTGTAAGACCGAGTTGTTCCCCCGGGCCTTTGGAGAGACCAGCCGCTGAGGGTGCCCTGCCCCCCCCCCCCCCCGCTCTACAGGGGTCCCTAACATCATTGGGACCCATAATTCTTTTTCTGGGAGGGTTGCATACGGGTTTCGTGGGACACTGTTTTAGAACGTGATTGTTTTTAACTTATATGTGTGTTTTTATATATGATATTATATTGTTCACCGCCCTGAGCCCTTCAGGGATAGGGTGGTATATTAAATCAAACAAACAAACAAACAAACAAACAAACAAACAAACCTTGCTATATTTTATTTTATTTTATTTATTACTGCTGGGGTAGTTGTTTTTGTTATATTGTTTTGGCCTTATACAATAAATTATACCTACCTACCTACCAAAACTCTAACCATCACACCACACTGGCCTCCCTTAAATATATACCTGTCTCCACCTGCCAGACTTTAATCTGTCCATCGTTCAGTCCCGTAGCAAGAACCAAGCAGGGGACATGTCTTCTGGAGCCAGGAGGGAGCCATGGGCTAAATGCCAGGCCCCAGACAATCTGACCACACTCCAATATCTTCTCCTTTGTCCCTCCTCGGCCCCTGCCTTCACCTTTGCCACAGTGGCTCTTGCGCTCCCGTGCTGTGCAATTCCTGCGGAAACAGAAAGGGGGAGGCCTGTCAAGGATCTGGAAAGACCACACTGCTTCACATCTAGCTCCTTCTCCTGTATAAAGACAAGAGAACACCCTCTTCCCTGATCCACTGGCAAAGAACCCAGACTGTGTCAAGCAATCACAAGCCACATGTTAGAAATACAAACCTCTAAATAAATGGGCAACCCAGTCAATCTTCAGCCTCAGTTCCCTATCCGGATGTGAGGGCGATCTGGCTGCGACATCTGTCACCCCATTGATCGCCAGGGTTGATTCGGCTGATCTGGCTGGCTAGGCGGGTGTCCCCTACCTCCCTCACCGCTCCATGTGCGCCCCTCCCGAAGCTGCACGCTCGGTGGAAGAGGACGACCATCCCAGATAGAAGGAGTGTACCGTTCTTCGGTCAAGGGCATACAATAGCTGCGCTCCCCTGCTAGAACCTCCAAACAAGCTCAAGGTCCAAGTTCCCTATCCATACAATGGGAACAATCATAACCAACTACATTGGCTGATTGCCAGGATAAAGAAGAGAAGAGGAAGAGTTTGGATTTATACCATACCTTTCTCTCCTGTAAGAAGACTCAAGGTGGCCTACAAGCTCATTTCCCTTCCTCTCCCCACAACAGACACCTGGTGAGGTAGGTGGGGCTGAGAGAGTTCCAAAGAACTGTGACTAGCCCAAGGTCACCCAGCAGGAACGTAGGAGTGCAGAAACACATCTGGTTCACCAGATAAGCCTCTGCCACTCAGGTGGAAGCGTGGGGAATCAAACCTGGTTCTCCGGACTAAGAACACCTGCTCTTAACTACTATATCAAGCTGGCTCTCTAAAGAAGAATCATTACTAGGTGCATGCACCATCTTTTCCTATTCTTTCTTGGGTTTGAGTTTAATGCTCCTGGAAATTTTTGAAAACCCCCCCCAAAAGCCAAATCGGCATATCAGCCGAAGGGACACGCATGGGTATACTCACGGCTCAGACTCCTCCAAAGGCCAAGGGAGCAGCTTGACCATACAGTGTCCTTGAGACCAAGCAAACCAAGCGCCATCTGGGGAGAAGGCCACACTCCATGTCTCGCAAGTGGATTTCCAAAAGAATGGCGGGGGCTGCCCGGGCTTCAGTTCAGCCACTAGGAGAGTCTCGCCTAGAAAAGGAGACACGAGGTTTTCAAAGCTGGACACGGCCTTATTCAAGTTGGAACCATAAACAGCAAAACTCACCTGCAAAACAGGTTAACTATCATTTAGGCTAACTTGAACTGGTTTGCCTGCAGCCTTTAGACACGAGGCTGAAAACCAGCTTGCAGGTCAACCGGGAAGGATACCGACAGCCATTACTCGCTTTTGGATTATGCAAACAAATAATATTTTTGTCCTCATCTTCTTCCAACAAGCTCACTGCAGCTTACATGGAAGTTCCCCTTCTCCACTGTATCTCCACCCAGGGGCATACTGCCCAGGGGGACATATGGGGCCAAATGTCCCTGCATTGCAGCCATTTAGTCACCTGGGGAGGGGATCACCCCCATACCCCTCCTCCTTTTCCCCTGGGTTCATACATTGACCTGGTGCAAAAAAAAACACTGTTTGGTCATGGTGGGGGAGGCGGCTGCCCATACCGAGGGTGGAAAGTGGAGCAGAAAACTCAGATTTTTGTTGGCCAACAATATTTATACCAAAATGGGTCCTCAAATCTGTCCACAGCGGAGCAAAGAGAGTTTGCACGACTCAAATGTATAAACATTACGGGCCACTTGGAATTCTGCATTCAGTAACCAAAATATCTACGCTGCAAGCTTAGAACAGCCACCAAAACCATCTCAGCAGCTCAGTAGTTTTTCAAATCAAAATGTACAAAAAGACATTCATCACTCCTCTCCATTATATTTTTAGCTACGTTAATTTAGTACCTGTGGTGCGAAAGATGCCCACAGTCCCAATTAAACCCAATCAGAATAGAATTCAATTTAAACAGTGTGAACTTTTCCTATCATTGCTCAACCTCAGCACAAAGACAGAGAGTGAGAGACAGAAAAAGATAGGATCCCCAGTATAATATCTGAAAGCTGAATGTTAAAGAAACTGGATTTCTGAAGAAGAAGAAGAGGAGGAGGAGGAGTTTGGATTTATATCCCCCCTTTCTCTCCTGTAGGAGACTCAAAGGGGCTTACAATCTCTTTGCCCTTCCCCCCTCACAACAAACACCCTGTGAGGTAGGTGGACTGAAAGAGCTCCGAAGAACTGTGACTAGCCCAAAGTCACCCAGCTGGCATGTGTGGGAGTGTACAGGCTAATCTGAATTCCCCAGATAAGCCTCCACAGCTCAGGTGGCAGAGCGGGGAATCAAACCCAGTTCCTCCAGATTAGATACACGAGCTCTTAACCTCCTATGCCACTTTCAATATAATTTTTGAACTCTGAAGGCTGAATGTTACAGAAACCAGAAAAGTGGCAAAAGCCCTAACATCTAGGGGTGTCAACAGAGATCACTTCACCTGGAGAAATGGCCACTTAGGAAGTTGGACCTCATTGAAATTCCTTCAGTTTCCAAGCCCTGCCTTGCTCAGGCTCTACCCCCAAAACTTCCAGGTATTTATCAACCTAGAACTAGCAATTTTACCAACGCCTTTTGCAAACAGAGGCCCTTCCCATCTCTAGAACTCATTTCACTGGACTCTGTTAAACGGTAACGTTAAGCAGCAATAGGGGAAAACCAACAGGAGTCTAGCAGCACTGGAGAAGTGAAGGTTGAGGCGGGACACAATAGCTACCGGTATGTTTAAATATTTGAAGGGATGTCATGTCAAAAAGAGAGCAAGC
Source organism: Sphaerodactylus townsendi (assembly GCF_021028975.2). Taxonomy (NCBI): domain Eukaryota; kingdom Metazoa; phylum Chordata; class Lepidosauria; order Squamata; family Sphaerodactylidae; genus Sphaerodactylus; species Sphaerodactylus townsendi. The sequence goes on from NC_059437.1 coordinate 42,683,880, forward strand.
TTGTTTTCTGCTGCCTCAGAGACTTGGACACAGAGTAAAACTTGGACACAGATTCAAGGTGCAGGAAAAGAGAGCCCACCTAAATATTGGGAAGAACTTTCTGTCAGGGCTGATCAATAATGGTGTCTCCTTCTTTGGAGGTTTTTAAAGAGAGGCTGGACAGCCATTGGTCAAGAGTGCTTTGATTGTGTGTTCCTGCATGGCAGGGGGTTGGACTTGATGGCCCTTGGGGTCTCTTCCAACTCTATGATTCTAATAAAATATTTTTTAAAAAACAGGAGAAATCTGGAGGTTGGGCACCGCCAGCATTTCACAGAGAGGCTCCATGGTGCAACATTCAAATCTAACTTGGAAAACGCACAGCTGGTTGAGCAAAGATGCTGGACTGATGAATATAAGTAAAGGAGTTGATAATAAAACTGCAAGGATTGTCATGCCCTTATATAAAGCAGTGGTGCGACCGCACTTGGAGTACTGTGTCCAGTTCTGGTCGCCACATCTCAAAAAGGATATTGAAGAGACAGAAAAAGTGCAGAGAAGGGCAATGAGGATGATTGCGGGATTGGAGCACCTTCCTTATGAGGAGAGGCTGCAGCGTTTGGGACTCTTTAGTTTGGAGAGGAGACATCTGAGGGGGGATACGATTGAAGTCTATAAAATTATGCATGGGGTAGAAAATGTTGACAGAGAGACATTTTTTTCTCTCTTTCTCACAATACTAGAACCAGGGGGCATTCATTGAAAATGCTGGGGGGGAATAATTAGGACTAATAAAAGGAAACATTTTTTCACGCAACATATGATTGGTGTTTGGAATATGCTGCCACAGGAGGTGGTGATGGCCACTAACCTGGATAGCTTTAAAAGGGGCTTGGCCAGATTTATGGAGGAGAAGTCGATCTATGGCTACCAATCTTGACCCAATCTTGATCTGAGATTGCAGACCAGGTGCTCGGGAGCAGCAGCAGCAGCAGGCCATTGCTTTCACCTCCTATATGTGAGCTCCCAAAGGCACCTGGTGGCCACTGCGAGTGGCAGAGTGCTGGACTAGATGGACTCCGGTCTGATCCAGCAGGCTTGTTTCTTATGTTCTTATGTTCTTAAAGGGGACGGATGGAGTAAGGCAATGTTAAAAGGGAGAGGAAAACCGCAACCCCACTCTCCCCCACACTTCCAGTTCCTGGCTACATCTCCACTACGCACAGTTCAGGCTGGGGGAGAGACCTGGTGGCAGAGGAAGGAAGGAAGGAAGGAAGGAAGGAAGGAAGGAAGAAGGAAGGAAGGAAGGAAGGAAGCCAAGCCAGTCGCTCACCCTCCACTGGCGTCTCCTCCTTCCCCACGAGCGCGCAGTGCCGGCGAGGGTCCCCCGGAGGCGTCTCCATGCGGCTGGCATCAGGACGCGTTTGCGGCTTGCGGTGCGCCCAACAGCCCCGCTTCCTCTTCCCGTTCCTGACCTCAAGCGGTCACATGACAAGGCTATTGCGGGAGGGGGCGAAGGGGGCGGGATGCGGGGCTGGGCTGGAGGCGGGGAGGAGAGCGCCGCTGGGCGCACAGCTGGGGCTGGCAAGCCTGTTCCTGACCAACGCACTGTTGTTTGTGCGGATCATGGCGCAGAGAGGTAAATAGCACTACTGCAGCCCGGGCTCTGCTACCAGCCTGGGTTTGATTGATCCCAACGCAAGTGGGTGCCAGGTGTGCTCTCTGTTCCACAGAAAGGTGACAGTAGGCGTGTGTATTCCTCCGCCACAGAACAAAGCAAACCTTACCTTCTTTGTTGTAGAACGCTCCACCTGGGTGACGGTGTCTGCCTAACCCTGCTCCCCCCTATCCGTGTGAAAGTAAAATACGTTTTGGCGTAAATGCTCTTGTATCAAAGGGCCCTGTTCAGTAAATGTATTTGGGTGCTTAAGTGCCACCCTGTCACTTCCAACTTACTATGAATTTCCAGCTGCTTTCATCTTTCCCTAAAGTTATTTTCTTTTCCAGTGACTTTTTTGTTATTTAATTATTAGTCATTTATTGGTAAATTTGTATCCGTCCATTTCCCATTTAGTAAATTTGTTTTCATCCCAAGGTCCTCATGGTGGTTCTCGTCTTTTTGATTTTACCTTCACAGCCCAGCAAGATGAGTTAGGCTAAAAAGGAGTGTTTCATGGCTGAGTGGGGATTTGAGCCAAGGACTCCAGTGCTCCCAATCCAACACGCTAACCACTACACAGAACTGCCCACGTGGGGCTCTTCTCAGTGCTGTCTTTGCAGCCTAGGCACATCACAACTACATGAGCAAAAACTCAGATGCTTTCTTTTCTTATCATGATCCAATCACCTTTACTTAGCCTAACCTACCTGAAGGGGGTGTTGTAAGGGAAGCATGGGGAGGGGGAGAGAAAACCCCAAGTTCCTTGGCAGAAAGGTGGGGAAGAGTGGCTGCATATTTACACCAGTAAGGTAAACACCTATATAGGAAGACCCCCCCCCCCCCACACCCACTAATCCCTGGCGAGTAAACTCGAGAGAGGAGCTCCAGCCCAGAACTAGAGGCCAGCCTTTGCATGCAAATCATTCCAATGTCAGTCTCTCACTTCTCTAGCAAAGAGATTTCAGGGACCAAAGCTGAGAAATCTCTCTGGCTGGCAAATTGGGACAAGGAACATTCTGATGCACGTGTTATTCTGTGTGTTCACATCTTCTGCTGTGTAGTCTTGTTGTGAAGGACGCATTATGTAATGGATATTTTTGGAACATTTTGACACTATACAAAATGGCAGGTTGCATTTCTAATTACTTTTGCAAGTGTGTTAATTGGAGTAAGCATTTACATGTTTGGTTCATCCCAGCTGAAGATTTAACGTTCTTCTGACGTTTCAGCATATGATCCATGGTACATGATCCAAACAGGATAAGGATTCCCTGATACGGTCCTCACTGGTATTAATAAGGATAGCGGAACTGAAGAAGCATCCCTGAGGCTCAAAAATCAGGATCCTGCCCTTGAGACCTAACTGATGAGTCAAAGGATCAGACAATTCCAAAAGGCAACATAAAATTATTGCAAAGAGGGTGCCTGCCCATTGTGTTGCAATCCATCTCCAAACTGAATCAATTCATGCAATCTTTTACTTGTCAAAGCACTTGAAGTATACTATTTTGCTGGTAGCCTTACAACAGCCCTATACAGTAGGCCAGAATTATTATCCCTGTATTGAGACAAGGGAACCTGAAGCAGAGAGGAAGACGCTTAAAGTGCCATACTGATCTTTCTGATCCCACTGATGGTGCTGCCGGACTGTACAGTTGGATGTAATCTTCTCAGCCACGCAGTCCAAACCTCTGCTCAGTGCAAAAGATCCTAACTAAAGCATTCTCATTAGAGGTCTCCCATGGTTTTGCTCAAAGATCCCCACATAGAAGTGCCAACCTCCAGATAGCAACTGAGGATCATCGCCTGAGATTTCAACCGATTTCCAGGCAAGAGAGGACGACAAGAGAGGACGACCAATTCTTGCATACATACAGCTCACCTTCAGTCACATAGTAAAGATTTCTGTGGTGGCGGCGGCTGCTGTTCCGGAAGCAATTTTTTTAAAAATCAGCCCAGCTAACCAGACCTCTAACAATCAATCAGAAGCCCTGCCAGGCAAAAGTCCCAAATGGCTCTGCCCAGCTTTTTTCTTAAAAAATAATTATTGGGTGCTAGGAAAGGTGTCCGTGAACCATGCTGGGGTTCCCTGGAATAAGCTATACTGAAAAACACACTTGTGAGTGGAAAGTCTGATAACTACTATTCATGTCCCATATTACCACAAGGCCTGACATACTACACACGTACACAAAGCAGCCTCAAAGGCAAAAATACAAATTTTATTTCTTAAGCAAAAGATCACCTCCGCTGACAAATTGACATGAGTTTCTGTTACTTAATAGCTCTTTGGGAATCATGCTTGTAAAACCGGCTGAAAGGAAGTAACCGCCTTTTCTGAGTGAATGGCTTGCCGGGCCCAAGCCAGTCTGAGGCACAAAGGCACATGCAATGGAGTGGGTAGGCTAGAAAACAGGCTTCCTTACGTGGGCCTCTTGGAAACGAATGGGAGCTGATACTGATCCTTGCCTGGTTTCCATACATTGCAATGCAACTTGAGCAAAATATCCTGAAGGACTCTATTCATTGACAGCTGATAAAATTGTAGGGGTTTAATGTATTATTGAAAGTTTTCATGGCCAGAATCAACTGGCTGTTGTGGGTTTTCTAACTGTGTGGCTGTGGTCTGGAATGGAACACCCAGTTTAAAAAGTCATAATTTCTGGTTTTTCTTTTGCCCTGCTTCTTTAGTGTTTTATTTCCTATGCAGTCCCATTTTTCTGTCTGTTGGGGCCGCCCTTATCAACTGCCTGGGGTTAAGAACATAAGAAAGAGCCTGCTGGATCAGACCAGAGTCCATCTAGTCCAGCACTCTGCTACTCGCAGTGGCCCACCAGGTGCCTTTGAGAGCTCACATGCAGGATGTGAAAGCAATGGCTTTCTGCTGCTGCTGCTGCTCCCGAGCACCTGTTCTGCTAAGGCATTTGCAATCTCAGATCAAGGCGGATCAAGATTGGTAGCCAGAGATCAACTTCTCCTCCATAAATCTGTCCAAGCCCCTTTTCAAGCTATCCAGACCTTTAGCAGTTATTTGCAACATTTTAATCTCACCTTGCCTCCTAGGGGCTGAGGGCAACATATGTGGCTCTGCCCTCCTCTATATCATAGTCCCAGCTGAAGAAGCAGAGTTGAATTTATACCCCACTTTTCTCTACTGCAAGGAGCCTCAAAGCGGCTTCCAACCCTTTCCCTTCCCCTCCTCACAACCGACACCTTGTGAGGTAGGAGGGGCTAGGAGAGGTTGTGAACCATGACTGGCCCAAGATCATCCAGCTGGCTTTACATGTATGAGTGGAGAAACGCATCCAGTTCACCACATTAAGAGTCCCCCGCTCATGTGGAGGAGTGGGGAATCAAACCCTTTTCTCCAGGTTAGAGTCCACCTCCCTTAACCACTACACCACGCTGGTCATTGAGGTAGGTTAGGCTGAAAGAAGATAACTGGCTTCAAGTCATCCAGCAAACTTCCTAGCAAGAAGGGATTTGAACATATGTCTTCCCAGACCTGTACCCCCTAACCACATCTCTCTGTCTGTCTCACAGTTTGGAATTCTTGGCTCTAAAGTAAGCTCTTCTTGACTGAGTTTGAACTCTAACTCAGCCTAAGCAGGGCCTATTGCCGTGGTGGCGAACCTTTGGCACTCCAGATGTTATGGACTACAATTCCCATCAGCCCCTGCCAGCATGGCCAATTGGCTCGCCTCCACTGGCCTATTGCTTTCCTGAGTTGTGTCTAGACAAGGATGCCACGTGGTGTTCTAGCTAAGAATGCCCAGAAGGGCACGAATAGTTCTACTTTAGAAAATATAAAAAACACAACTCCTATTCCAAACAGGTTGTGAGATATTGTGGAGAGAGGGGGGCAGACACGGATATGGGAAGGCCAATTGATAACAGTTGTAAGAAAAGGAACAGAACACAGGCCAAAAAGAAGTGAAGCAAAAGGATGACAGTAGAAAGCACAGAACATCTGAAAGCACAGAACACAGAGTGAAGAAAACTTGCTGTTACAAAGGCGGATTCCGCATGGGCCAAAAACAAGCGGTGTGAAAATGGTGTGAAAGGGTTTAAAACAGGGTAAAAGGATTTAAAACAGTGTAAAAGGATTTAAAACAGTGTAAAAGGATTTACACAGTTTTCACACCGCTGTTTTTGGCCATGTGGAATCCACCGAAGTCTGAATGCAATCCACCTAGGAGGGAACAATTGATACCACTGCTGTGAAGCGGTCAAGAGCATTTCAAGGTTAGCAGCAGCAGTGGGATTCAGCAGGTTTGCACCACTTCGGCAGAACCAGTTGTTAAAATGATGCTTGTAAACAACCAGTTGTTAAATTATTTGAATCCCACCACTGGAACTTAGTGGTATTGGTGTTGTTGTTGCTACTTTAGAGGCAAACATTGTCCCACCTGTAACTGATAAAAAAGAAACAGACTGAAACAATAAGTGCTTTGTAAAACACAAGAAGACTGAAACATAATTAAAACAAACAAAACCCCTTCCCTGACCAGCCACCGATCTACAAATCAGAATAAGCTCATTTAAAAACGCTCTTCTGCTTCTCACGGAGGCAGCCAGTGCATTTGAAGCTGCCTTACCTCAAGAGGCACACGTGAATTTGGTCACAGCATTCAAGCATCCATCATTCTAGAGATGGCAGCTTGCTTCTCACCTGCAACCAAGGCCTGTGTTCCTTGCACAAAGGAAGGGGAAAGGGCTGTTTTTGACTCCCGCCATTTTTCTTCAGCCACCCCATCAGTCCTGAGCGGCACGGCATATGTACAGGCCTACGAAGCTGTTAATCTTGAAATTAACGTACTACTCGCAATCAGAGGCGATGTGGGCATATTTTGGTTTGCTGGAAGCCACAAGGGGGGGAAAGTCCTTCCAACTGGTCCTGCTAATTCATAATTTGACCCTGGGGACCAACTGAACAAGCCTCAAGCTCTTGTAGGTTAACTCTGAGAACCGTGAACATTAATTCAGCTTCAGCCAACAGTGCCAAGACTGACACATGGAGAACGGCTTCTAGCTCTCCATCCGCTCTCCATCCTCTCTTCCTGCTGTCCTGGGCTTCTTTGGCCTCCGGAAGCTCAGTTCCAAACATGGTCTTTATCTCGCTTCAGGAACACCGGACTTTGGGTCTTCTGTATGAAGGCACATTTCCTCTCTGATAGGTTTTTGTTTCCATCCCAATATTCCCACAGGGATTTGGCGGAAAGAAACAGCACCAGAGAGAGCAACAGCAAGTGGGAAAGACGAGCAATAAATGGACGAAGACAGACAAGAAGATTACAAGGTGGTTGCCGAAAGCGGTCCTCCTCCCCCATGGTCCAAGTGCAGCCACGCCATGATGCTGTTTTGGCTTCTGGCATGTAAGAGGGGGGAAATGGAGAGGTCTTCTATGTTGTGGGTCCGGTTTCTTTTTCCTCCTGAGTGATTTCACCGGGCATCTCTGCATGGAAGCCTGAAATAAGACATAACAGATAACATTCTTATCCAGCCTTCTCATTCATGCTAAATAATCCCCTTTGCCTTTAGGCCTTTGTCCTTGACTATTTGATAGATCTATTTACTGTGCAATCCTATGCATGTTTACATGGAAGTATGTCCTGTTTTATCCAGTGGGGCTTACTCCTAGATACGAAGAAGAAGAGTTTGGATTTATATCCCCCCTTTCTCTCTTGTAGGAGACTCAAAGTGGTTTACAAACTCCTTTCCCTTCCATCCCTCACAGCAAACACCCTGTGAGGTAGGTGGGGCTCAGAGAGCTCTGAAAAGCTGTGACTAGCCCAAGGTCACCCAGCTGGCCTGTGTGGGAGTGCACAGGCTAATCTGAATTCCCCAGATAAGCCTCCACAGCTCAAGTGGCAGAGCAGGGGAATCAAACCCGGTTCCTCCAGATTAGAATGCACCTGCTTTTAACCACTATGCCACTGCTGCTCCTTATAAGTGCAGTCTTACAGCCCAATCCAGATCGGGCTGGCAGGGGTGGATGGTGCCGTCTGCCCTCTCCAAAGAAAAACAAAAAACTGCTCTCAAGAATCCCCCATAGAGGATAACAGAGATATTCCACGAAAAACATAGAATATATCTAAAACTGTCGTATGGGGGGGGGGGGGCTGGGGGGGGGCAGTGGAAGCAGACTAAGGTCAGCTCCGCCCTCTGGCCCACCCCTGTAATGGCGTGGATGAGCCTAGACAGCACCTTTTGGGTCAGGCACAATGGAGTCATGCAGCGCCTGCCTGGGTGAGTTGGCTCTCTGCCGGTGCATTTGCCCCTTATGCTGGTGGGACACGCACCCATGCAGGACTGCCTTAGCTCCAGCAATGGGTCTGCTCTGCCCCTGGATTGGGCTGCCCGTCAAACAACAGTTAACCTGGTACAGTAGCCCATCAGAAATCACGAGGAGCAACATTCTGATTCATGCCACTGTAATCTCTAGATTAGACTACTGTTAAGACGTTCTTGGTGGGGCTGCCTCTGAAGGTGACTCAGAAGCTGCAGGTGATACAAACAGCATTTGTCACTGCATTATGTGGGAGAAGCTGCATACTCCTGATACCTCTGGTATTTCACAGAAGCTGCACTGGTTACCTATCTATTTCTGCACCCAATTCAAAGTGCTGTTTGTTACTTTGGATGGACTGAAAAGGCAAAGAGCAGCAGTGGCATAGGAGGTTAACCGGGTTTGATTCCCAGCTCTGCTGCCTGAGCTGTGGAGGCTTATCTGGGGAATTCAGATTAGCCCGTACACTCCCACACACGCCAGCTGGGTGACCTTGGGCTAGTCACAGCTTCTCGGAGCTCTCTCAGCCCCACCTACCTCACAGGATGTTGTTTGTTGTGAGGGGGGAAGGGCAAGGAGATTGTAAGTCCCTTTGAGTCTCCTGCAGGAGAGAAAGGGGGGGATATAAATCCAAACTCTTCTTCTTCAAACTATCCTCTCAAGCATTGCAGCCTTTTTTGTTTTGCATTCCCTCAGAGGTCCCTCTTTCCTGCCCAGTATTTTAATTGTTGGCTGTTGTGTGTTTTCTGGGCTGTGTTGTTGTGGTCTGGTAGTTTTTGCCCCTAATGCTTTGCCCACATCAATGGCTGGCATCTTTGGAGGCATGTCACGGAAGATGTGCCATCACAAGAAACACAGCTGACCATGACATGCCCCAGAAGATGCCAGCCATAGATGAAGGCGAAACGGTAGGAGCAAAAACTACCAGACCACAACCACACAGCCCGCAACAGCCACTTGATTCTGGCTGCGAAAGCCTTTGCCTACACGTTTTAATGGTGGTTTTTACGTCTTTAGCTCCGGTTTTTAACAATGTGTTAAGATGTGGTTTTATTATATATGTTTTTAATTTGTTAGCTGCCTCGGTGGCCCTGTTAGGGCAGAAAGACAGAGTATAAATTTTGTAAAATAAAAATTAAATACATAATACACTGGAGAGCCAATGAAGTGTAGTATACTTAGCGGTTAGACTATTATACTAAGACCTTGGCAATCCACATTCAAATACCTACGTGACCTCGAACCACTCACCATCTGTGTCACTTTTACAGAGCTCAAGGTGGCATAACTCATTCTCCCCCCCCCTTCATTTTATCTACAACAACCCTGTAAAGTAGGTTAGGCTAACCAATCTAGCCAGTGGTGAGATTCAGCAGGTTTGCACCACTTCGGTTGCTAAAATGGTGCTTGTAAACAACCAGTTGTTAAATTATTTGAATCCTGCCACTGAATCTAGCCTGATGTTCAGTTAGCAAGCTTCATGGCTGAATGGGGACATGTACCAGGGATACCCTGAGTTCGAGCCCAACACTTTCACTGAAAAAAACAGAGAACAAAAATACACATGCCCAGGTCCGCCAAAGCACAGCGCTTACTTCGGGCGTCTTAGTTGATAGTTCCATGGGAATGTCAACTCAATGCATGGCAGCTGTGAAAAAGGCAAACTCTATGCTGGGGATAATTAGGAAAGGAGTTGATAATAAAACTGCAAGGATTGTCATGCCCTTATATAAAGCCGTGGTGCGACCGCACTTGGAGTACTGTGTTCAGTTCTGGTCGCCACATCTCAAAAAAAGGATATCGAAGAGATAGAAAAAGTGCAGAGAAGGGCAACGAGGATGATTGAAGGATTGGAGCACCTTCCTTATGAGGAGAGGCTGCAGCATTTGGGACTCTTTAGTTTGGAGAGGAGACGTCTGAGGGGGGATATGATTGAAGTCTACAAAATTATGCATGGGGTAGAAAGTATGTTGACAGAGAGACATTTTCTCTCATCTTTCTCCACAATACTAGAACCAGGGGGCATTCCATTGAAAATGCTGGGGAAGAATTAAGGACTAATAAAAGGAAACACTTCTTCACACAACGTGTGATTGGTGTTTGGAATATGCTGCCACAGGAGGTGGTGATGGCCACTAACCTGGATAGCTTTAAAAGGGGCTTGGACAGATTTATGGAGGAGAAGTCAATGTATGGCTACCAATCTTGATCCTCCTTGTTCTGAGGTTGCAAATGCCTTAGCAGACCAGGTGCTCAGGAGCAGCAGCAGCAGCAGCAGGCCATTGCTTTCACATCCTGCCTGTGAGCTCCCAAAGGCACCTGGTGGGCCACTGCGAGTAGCAGAATGCTGGACTAGATGGACTCTGGTCTGATCCAGCAGGCTAGTTCTTATGTTCTTACTTTCCGTAGGCCAGGTGGCATGCCCGTTTGCCCGCACCATCGCTTTGTGCCAAGCAGGGTCTCCAGCACCTTCCGTCAAAACATCTTCATCCTCGGAATCCATCAGCACAAGGATGTCGCTTGAATCTCGAGTCCTGCAGTTGGGAAGCCAGGAAAGGAGGTCAAGGAAGGGTCTGAGGGTGCTTTCCCTGCCTCGCTTGCTTGCAGGCATTCCCCGGCACTGGGCAAAGAACTGTCTGCTTTCTGGCTTGCTCGAATTAAAATGCGAGGCACCTGGAAGTTCTTTCATGTTTCACAAACATCAGTTAAAGCTAAAACCCTGAGGAAGATTGGCCATGCAAGCCCCCAAAAGAAGCTTAGAGTAGAAACAGTAGAAAGCCTCCAAAAGCTTAGCTTAGATCCATCCATGGAATCACAGGATTTGGTTCCTGCTGGATTGCCCTACCAGTGGCTGCAAACTGGGAGAAACAGCATTTGTGAATTGCAAGTTGCCCTGTATGCACACGAGACCCTGTTCACAAATTCCAGTAAATGTACACATATCCTACCAGTAGGTGTGCACAACTGTTTGTAAGAAAGAACCACTGCAGGTTCACTTTGCAATCAAAACCAGGGACTGGAACCTGGATAACTGTGGGGTTTGCACTGCACATTCAACTGTACATGCATGGACACAATATGAGAATTGCTCAAAGCACATGTTGTTGTTTTTTCTAAATCAAAGACACACTGTACACAGATTGCACATGTGTTCACTGTCAACTGTAAACAGGACTAAAGTGAGAACTGGGATATAGGGCAGAGAAGGCCTTGGAATTTAGCCTCCTCCCAAGAAGCTTTTGCGGTGACATTTTAACAAAAACCAGTAGCAAAAAACATCCAAATGTGTGCAAAACAGCTGCCACAGGCTAGTAACCATGGAGTGGTTTTCTTGCAGTTCTCTCCTAAACAGAGTAATGTTTTTCTAAGATTGCTGAAATCAATGGACTTAGAAGGGCTTTACGTTGCTTAGGATGACATTCTTACTTACACTCAAAGTACCCAGTTGAGTCCACCTTACCATTAAACAGGACATTTCAACAACTGTCGATCTGTTCCCTCATCTTAGGGTGGTGTACAGGAACTGTGCATGGAATGAGGCCCCTGGTTGAAACCAAGGTCCTCAGCGGAGATGCCTTGGGGGGGTCAGGGAATCTGAGTGGGTTTCTCCCACTGAAGGAGAACAGACACTCACCTGAGCAGCGTGCCTAGAAGAAAGGGAGGAGAGAGCGAGAGAGAAGTTAGTCAACATCCATACTTGTGTTTTCCTCAGACTACACAAAAGCCATTTGAGGAGATGTCATAAGGCTCCTGCCCTTAGCCCACATTCCACTGAATTCAGTGTACCTTATTTTCGGTGTCTTTAGAATTTAGAACTGCCCTACAGTTGACTTAAGAATACCCATCTTTTGGTACTACCAGAGGTGTAGCAAGGAGGGAAAGCGCCCAGTGCTGCGTCCTCCACCCTGTCCCGCCTCGGAATGCCCGTCCCACCCCGGAACGCCCCACCATGCCCCAGGAATGCCCTCGACACACCCCCACAGGGGCGTGCGCCCAGTGCGCTGCGAGCCCCCCCGGCCCCCTTGGAGTTACGCCTCTGGGTACTGCATTAGTTTTTGCCCTGTATGGGCCTCTCCTTGAAGGTGGTTTGGAAGCTTCTGTTAGTGTAAAGGTAGACTTCAAGATTATTAGTGGATATAAAGCTGGTACACACACATTTGCCAGTGCTAAAAAATTACCAGTTTATTTGGAGTCCACTCGGTGACGGTTTTAACCTCATATTGAAATGAAGTTGTGAAATCCCCTTCTCACCTTCAAATTCTGTATTTTATTTTATTTTTTTCGCCCTCCCCACAAGGACTCAGAGCAGCTTACAATAGTGAAAGACGTATAAATGTGATCAAATAAACAATAAAACACGTAAAACAATTAAAACAGTTTAAAAGTTATAGTAGTTAAAAAAAACCCAATCTAATTAAAACAATTTAAAATGGTTATAGTAGTTAAAATCCAATCTACTCTAGTTTAAATACATTTAAATTAAAATCAATTAAAAGCTCAATTTCAAATCAAAGTTAAAATAAGGCGGGCGACAGATGCCATTTAAAGCAACAGGGATTCAAGATTTGGGCCGGCACAAGTCCAATTAAGTTTTAGGAATTACTGGTGGACATCTACCCAGTGGTGGGATCCAAACATTTTAGTAACAGGTTCCCATGGTGGTGGGATTCAAACTGTGGCATAGCGCCAATGGGGCTGGGTGGGGCACGACGGGGGCCTGGCTGGGCATTCCGGGGGTGGGGCATTCCTGGGCAGGGCTGTGGCAAAGACGCAGCCACTGCACCGGTCCTTGGGCGGGAAATGAATGCATGCAGGCACAGGCTGCCATGCACGCCGGTGCACCTCCTGCTAGACTGCTTCAAGATCTGCGCGCTACTGCTGAGAGGAGGGGCGTAACTAAGGCAAAAATCACGTGGCAAAATCACCAATTAGTAACCTACTCTCGGGAACCTGTGAGAACCTGCTGGATCCCACCTCTGCATCTACCAGAAACTAGGCCTTTTCTGGGTAGCCACCCCCACCTGCATCAGGAAATGGCTTTTCCCAGGAATCTTGTTTGCTTCCTCCTCTTGCTTCATTTAGAAAAATGCCAAATTGTAGCACACCAACTAATGGTAACTAATAACATTAAAGTTCGCTCACTGGGCAGCCAGAGGGAATTATCTACAAGTCTCTCCAGGGACAGATTTCTGAGTAGTTCTTACCTTTTGGGCAGAAACGGTGACCAGCATACAAGAAAACTCCAAAGAAGACCAGAATTCCCAGAAGTAAAATGACCACAATAGTTCCCACAATGCCACCAATGTTAACAGGTTCTGGAGGTTAGGAGAAGAAAGCATTAATTAAGCTTGTGCATCGGTGTATTTTTGAAGGCTTTCATAGCCGGACTTTTGCGGAAAAGGTTTGATCCGCCAGGGTTTGCTCTGATGTTTATTCAGAGAAATGCATCATTTGTCTCATCTCCTTACTGCCAAAGGAAATTCTGAATGTAATTCAACGTAGCGTTTGAAAATCCTTTGAGCTGCCAAAAATTGAATTTCATTAGAAGTATTATACACACTTCAATCAAAATCCTCCTAAGCAGCTATTAGAGAAGACAATTCCCCCTCCAAGGTGACCTGTGTTGTAGTTTAATCCTTACCAGTTACAGTAAGATGGATGTACATTTCTCTCAACCCCACGGAGTTCTCCGCCTTGCAGACGTAGTAACCCTCATCTGTCTTGCGGGAGCAGTTCTGGATAATGAGGGTAGAGGTGTTGCCTTCTTGGCTGACGTGGAACCTCCCACTAGATCGGATCTCCGTCTCTGGCTGGGAAATGTTCCGCAGCCAGGTGATTCTGGAGGGTGGATTGCCAGCTGTCAAATAGCAGGTCAGAACCACGGCCCTCCCAACAAAACAGCTCCTCACAGGGTCAGACATGATCGAAGGATCCACTAAACCAAAAGGAAGAGATGGAAAAGTTAGGAAAGGCCTGCACGATTGACCTTATACAGACTACTGTGATGCTAGTCTGGTTTGATGGTCAGAGTGCCAGACTGCTAGCAAGAAGAACTGGATCCGAGTGCCAGTCTTGACAACCTAATCACCAACTCTCTGCTTGAGGTAACTCAAAGATTTACAAAAGGCTTTCTCACCTCTGCCCAGGAAATCCCAACAAAGCTTATTCAAGATAAAGAAAACAAATACTTGTGCAAGCTCCCGAATTTGGCTTACCTTGCAGCAAGGGTCCCCAACCTTTCTGAGACTGCGGGCACATTTGGAATTGTGACACAACACAGTGGACAAAGTAACAAAATGGCTGCCACAAAATGGCTACTGCAGGAGGCGGAGCCAGTCATAAATGGCTGCCAAAGATTAACTTCAGGCACACAGTTCAGCTCCTTGTGCTGTGATGGCAGATGCTGCTGTAGCAACATTTTTAAAAATCTGCACAGCCAATCAAATCTTCAATAGTCAATCAAATCTTCAATAGTCAAAAATCTGCACAGCCAATCAAATCTTCAATAGTCTTGCTGGATAAAAACCCTATCTGATTCCACCCACTTTCTAAAAACCCTTGGTGGGTGTCAGAAAATATATCAGTGGGTGCCATGGGTAGGCTGTGGACCCTACCGCACAGCGAGTGCAAGAAGGAATCAACCACTGCTTTCTAAAAGTTCCCTCTCTCATGGAAATGACACTCTGAACTGCTAAGAATCCCTATCTGTTATGCTTAGGGCTGCAGAGACAAGTTTTATTTATGGGTTCAGGGTGAAAAAAACATTCTGCACATGCTTAGGGTTATTTGTGAACAATTTCACAATGCCTTAAAATGTAATAATGATAATAGTTAATGTTAGCCAGCAATTCCTATTGAATATTATTTGTTATTGATTCAATAGAATGATATTATTTATTTATTATTTTTATTCATTAACACCCTTAATCTATAGTACTTCTGAACGTTAAAAGTGTTCCATATAAGTTATCTTGCATTTATAACGGTCCTGTAGGGCAGTCTCAATGTTATACTATCACCATTTAACAGATGGAAGAGCAGATGGATTTGAAAGAGAATGGCTTGTATAAGGTTATCTAGAGTTTGCTTTCTTTAACTCTTTAAAACCCTCTGCAAACGAGGAACAAAAATTGCTTTGTGACTAAGACAGGGGGCTAACCAATCAGTACTATACAATGGTCAAACAATCAGTGCTCCTCACTGACCTATTAAGCAAATAGATTATGCAAATAGAGTTCAATCTCACTGGTCTATTAAGCAAGTAGGGTGAAGCAGGGACCAGCCCCAAAGACCCTCAAGCTTGATCACAGGGCGGTGGGGCAGGACTGTACACACATTAAAAATGCTTCCTTCTACAGCAGGTATCTGCAACCTGCGGCTCTGCAGATGTTCATGAACTACAATTCCCATCAGCCCCAGCCAGCATGGCCAATTGGCTACGCTGGCAGGGGCTGATGGGAATCGTAGTTCATGAACATCTGGAAAGCCGCAGGTTGCAGATTCTACAGGCTTATTGTTCAATATTAAATATATGTATATCCACCTCTACTTGATTGACTCATCTGATGCTACTAATCCAGAAACATCTCTTGCAACGTGGCCATCTCTGGCTTCCAAAAGTTAGCCTGTGGAAGACTGACGGGCAAGCTGTCGTGCTTGGGGCTGACAGGTTGGACTGCAAAGTCCTCACCAGCTTTATAATTTTGCTACTTACCCAACTGCACTCTGCAGGTTGCCTTTGCTTCCTGTTGTAAGATGTGGCTTCCGTGGCAGGTGAACTCCTTCTCGTGAAACAGCTGCGAGCTGTTCAGAGTTGCCACAAGGGTGTCTGCCAGACTTGTAGCATTGATTTCCCTGCCGCTCAGGTCCTCTCTGTCTCTCCAGCGGAGAGTTGGGTGTGGGTAAGCGCCAGTCCATTGGCAGAACAACTGCACCCCTCTGGAGTTATCGGTGGAGGTCTGAACCCAACACTGGGGTAAGGATGGTGGAGGATCTACAAGCAGAAGGTCTTGATGTTAGCAGGAAGACAATGAGATGTTCTACCGCTGGAAAGGTCCTAGGCAGAAATAGCCAGTTAAGTATGTAAGAAGAGCTCCCATTGGTTCAGTCCACCTAGACAGGAGCCTACCAGATGTAGGAAGAATGTAAGAAGAGCTCCCATTGGTTCAGTCCACCCAGACAGTAGCCTACCAGATGCCTCCAGGAAGTCCATATACAAGGCAGAGGCCTTTCTCCTCTGCTGCCCCCTGGCATTCAGAGGTCTTTTAACATGGAGGCTTCTTTTAAGTTCTTGTGATGGATCCAATCAGTTTTTCTGCTGATGGAAAAGAGACAAAAGGTCCCCCTTGACCACCCAATAAGGTTAGGCTGAGGAGACCAGCATAAGAAAATAATATAAATGGGAATTTCAATGACATAACTATTTAATAACATAAATGAACTACACAATTTTTTCCCCTTAAAATTAAATTTGTAGTAAAAGAACTGTGGTTCAAAGCATGTTTGTGGCAATCTCTCACATGACATCTTGCAGTAATCTTGCAAGTTCTTACTAGCACTGCTAATGCTGTGGGGTCTTGGCTTGCTCCCCGTCATCATGGCATCCCTTGGTTGAAGTAGTAGCCTTACTTATACCAACCCTACCTGAGGGTTTGGGCTTCAACTAGCCCACAGGTGTCAAACTCGTGGTCCTCCAGATGTTACGGACTACAGTTCCCATCATCCCATGATGGGAACTGTAGTCCATAACATCTGGAGGGGCGCGAATTTGACACCTCTGCACTAGCCTATGGGCTCCAGACTGGGATTTCTCAAAAAAAACCCTCCAGTGGTGTAGGCTTTAATTACGGTTCTACTGGCTACTTTGGCCACTTCTATTCCCTGCTTTAATCCACCCACTTGAGTGGCCTGCAGCTTACCCTTCTGCGCCCCAGGGCTCAGTCCAACAAAGGAAAACAATTTACTAATTGTTAAGAAACTCAGGGCCCCGACGAGCCCATTCTCATCCGATCTCAGAAGTAAAGCAGGAATACCAGGATCCCTGTGCACAGGGGCAATGGCAAACCACCTCTGTTAATCTCTGGCCTTGAAAACCCTACGGCAGTGGTGGCGAACCTATGGCACGGGTGCCAAAGGTGGCACTCGGAGCCCTCTCTGTGGGCACGCACACATAGAGTTTGTCGTGTGGGGGTGGAAAATCATCCCCCCCCCACACACACACCCATCTAGGCTGCCTGGGCCACTGAGCATGACATATGTGCACCGCAGTGAGCAGGGAGGACTCGGCTGGCGTGCCTGGTGCCTGTGCTCCGGATGGCTGCTGCCCGGGGGGGGGGGGGGGCAGAGATGCTAGAGAGGCACAGAGCGGTGCGCGTGGGACTTGCTGGATCTTACAGCAGCTTGAGCGGGTGGGGTGGAGGAAGAGAGAGCCAACCGTTTTTTTCTAAACTAAAACCTCAGCATTCAGGTTAAATTGCCGGGTTGGCACTTTGCAATAAATAAGTGGGGTTTGGGTTTCAATTTGGGCACTCATTCTGAAAAAGGTTTGCCATCACTGCCCTACGGGGTTGCCAGAAGCCAGCTGAAACTTGACAGCATTTAACACACCAAATAGGTTCAGGATAGACACAAAGAATTACTTCCTCCCCCAATGTGTTATTAGCTTGTGGAATTTGCGTGTCACACGTGGCGGCAGTCTTTGGCTTAGATAGCGTAAAAGAGGATTAGACAAATTTTTGGAGGCAAGTTTCATCAGTGTCTATTAGAGTTATTGGAGGTGGTTGCAACCAGATTTTTTTCTGCTCAATCTTCCCAGTGTCCTTCCTAACTTCAGCCCCTGACTCTTTTATCTGACTCTATAGCAGAGCAAAAATCCCCACGAGTGCCCACTATTACCCTCTGCCAGCATCCCTTAATGTACATACAGTAGACCAGGAGTTCTTGGGTCACGGTCGCTTGGACGCCACTGAAGGGGTTCTTTGCTGAACAGGTATAGTTCCCTTGGTACCTGGGGGACATGTTGTGCAGGATGTAGGAATTCTGGGAGCTGTTAACTTCTGTGAATAGCTCATGTGGAGAACCGGAAGGACAGAAATCCCACTTGATTGTGGGTACAGGCCGGGAGACTGCAGTGCAGGTGAAGTTGAGGATGTCGTGTTTCTTGACATAGAGAGTGCCATTCGGAAGTGGTGTGGCGGGATGGATCTGGAAACCGATCCTGTCAGGGCCACCTGGAAAGTAGCAGAAAAGTCATTATTCTTCAGTAGGCAATATAAAATCCACCCATCAATTAAGGACTCAGTTGGCTACCCTAGCCTCTAGAACAGTGTTTCCCAACCTTTTCAAGGTCAGGGTACCCCTGCCATCACCACCCACCTTCCCCTCCCATTGCCCCTGCTTGCCACACACCCCACCTTCCCCTCCCAGGGTGAAGGGAAGCACTGGAGGGGGGGTGGCTGCTGACCTTGTGGCAGGCCCTGCCCCATGGGCCAGCTCCATGTCCTTGCTGGCGCAGGTGGGAGACACCACAAAAATGAGGGGGGACGGTAGTATTGCCACGGTACCCCTGGGACATGCTCATGGCACCCCAAGGTACCACGGAACCCTGGTTGAGAATGGCTGCTCTAGAAGCTTGGTAGACAGATGTCAAACAAAGGGCCTTTTTTGTGGTGGTGCCCCACTATGGGATTCTCTCCACAGATAAGTTTGCCAGCTGTCACTATGCTGTCTTTTAAAAGTGTGATTGTACGCAGAGCTACTCCAGATTAAACCTATGGAAATCAATCTCTTAGAGTGGAGAATAAGCCAAGGATTGCACCTTTAAATCACAGAAAGTTGCTTGCAGGTCAGCCTACCCTCGCAGTGTTTGACGTTAAAATAAGAACGTGCGTATGACACCCCGGTTCTTGGACCAAAGATCACTGCCCAGGCTGCCCCTCTCTCCCACGACACATCGCTGAAAGCACTGCTCCATCTGCTTTTCAAAAAAGTGTTTGCTCTTTGGGTTGAATATTTGTTAGAATTGCATCACTCACACACAATCTGTTATCAGCAAAATGTGACTCACCAGCATATGAAACGGCAGGCTGTGCTCTGCAGCGGGGACCACAGAACTAGATCGGCCGTGACACCAGGAATTCTGCAAACAGCGTTTGCAGTGTGTGTGTGTGTGTGTGCGGGGTGGGTGGGTCATAGAATCATAGAGTTTGGAAGAGACCCCAGGGGCCATCAAGTCCAACCCCCTACCATGCAGGAACACACAATCAAAGCTCTCCCGACATATGCTCATCCAGCCTCTGTTAAAAAACCTCCAAAGAAGGAGACTCCACCACTCTCCATGGTAGTGAATTCCACTGTCGAACAGCCCTGACAGTCAGAAAGTCCTTCCAAATGTTTAAGTGGAATCTCTTTTCCTGCACCTTGAATCCATTACTCCGTGTCCTAGTCTCTGAGGCAGCAGAAAACAAGCTTGATCCCTCTTCAACATGACATCCCTTCAAATATTTAAACATAGCTATCAAGTCCCCCCTTAACCTTCGCTTCTCCAGACTAAACATCCTGTCTCTCTTTGTAGGGTTTCTCTTATTTACTCCATTTATCTGTCTATCATGTTGAAACGCAATAGATCTACAGTATGCCAAACTCGCAGTTACATTAAGGACACGTCCGAGCTAATCAATAAGATTGAAGGTATGAATGTCCTCCCAATTCCGTACTGCTAACCTCAGATGTAGAGGCGTTGTACACCAATATCCCCCATGACCTCAGGTGGTTGTAGAAATGAACTATACCTATTCAGCAAGGGAGGTGGTTGTAGAAAAGCTAAAAATGAGATCTTATAACCCCCCCCCCCACCTATTTTCTCATGGAGTTGATGGACTTAATACTAGAAAAAGTATATTTCCACTTTGATAAAGATTACTACTCACAAGTAACAGTATGGGATATGGCCTTGCTCCCTCCATTGCCAATCTGGTAATGGACAAACTTGAACGTGACGTGATTTGTATTTCTCGCTCTAATCCTTATTGGACTGATATTTTACTCTACAAACAATACATTGACGACATACTGATAATATACCATCGTGAGGACACTTTAAATGTATTTCGACAATGGAGCGATACCATAATCCTTCCATCAAATTCACTGCTAATGGTGACAAAAAGTTCAATTTTTTAGATATCACCATTTTCTTACACGAGGCTATTCCCAGCTCTGTCCCGCTGATCCTCCTGGACCCACCAAGTTTCTTAGGAAAAAAAAATCAAAGCAAGACTTGCTCTGCAAAGCCCTACCTGAAATACCTCCCCTGTCTCATTCAACTCCATGACAAAGCCAGCCCCGACTGGCTTAGTTGTCATGAAACAAAGGTTACACAAAGTCATGGAAGAGAAGTCAATCAATGACTATATGCTGTGCTTGGTGAACAGAACCTCCAGGTTCAGTAGCAGTCTATCCCTGAATACCAGTTGCTGCAGGAACCACAGGAGCAGGCTACTCATACTCTGCTCATGTGCCTTCCAGAAACATCTGCACAGAGAAAACTGACTACTAGACTGAGACTTTTTCTATATTCCAGTAGAGATTCCCACAAACTGACAATGTCTGAATGGCTTTGCAGAGGTTTTGCACCCTAGGCAAGTCAGGTACAGCCCAAGCTTGGGATAGGCACATTGCAGAAGTTGCTGCCGACCACACCTTGAAAACAAATTCAGAGCTATGCAGGGCACTCGGCCAGAACAGTCGGTACTGTAAGTGAGGGAGGCCTGCCTAGGCAGAAAGGAAAACAGCTGATTCCCCCACTGAGAGGAACGCTAGTCAGTTCGTAGGGAGGAGATGGGGGCGGGTGACTGTGATGGAGAGAAGGGAGGTTGATTGGTTGAAGGGTAGATGCCCGGGGCAGGCAAAGTCCTTCCTGACTGGTTCAGAAGCCCAACTTTAAAAGCGACACCAGTGTGGCAAAGGGCTTTGTGGTTCAGCCCTGCGCAGGCTGAGCACCTTGTTTACACTGTGCTGCGGGCCATGCAAAGTAGCTATGCGTGCTTATTTTCACCACTTATTTTGTGGGCACAATGCCCACAAAAGCTGCAAATCTCTGGCACACTAAGTCAGCAAACATTGCCGCTTTGCACAAGTTAAAATTGTACTCTTTTTTCCACAAACACATTCGCCAGTGTCTTCCTTTACCCTTCCATACCCCATTCATTCTTTAACTCTCTCAATTTCTGCTCTCTTCTCCTTCTATTCTAGTTTGTTTTCTGTTTTGGTTCACTGGCTTTTTGAAGCCAGATAGTTCAGAGTACAACTTACGGGTGCACCACCCACCCACCCTCCTCCTGCAGAGAGCCAGCATGGTGTAGTGGTTAAAAGTAGGTGGATTCTAATCTGGAGAACTGGGTTTGATTCCCCCTTTCTCCACCTGAGTGGCAGAGGTTTATCTGGTGAATCAGATGTGTTTCCGCACTCCTCCTTCATTCCTGCTGGGTGACTTCGGGCTAGTCACAGTTCTCTCAGCGCTCTCTCGGGTGTCTGTTGTGGGGAGAGGAAGGGAAAGGAGCTTGAAGGCCACCTTGAGTCTCCTTACAGCAGAGAAAGGTGGGATATAAATCCAAACTCTTCTTCTCTTCTTCTACTAGCAGCTGGTTCTAGAGCACATGCAGCAAGCAAGCTGCCTTCATGCTCTGCCGACCCCCAAGGAAAACGGGATGTGTGAGCTAACTTACTGGCCACGAGCAACTGGATCCTGTGCAAATGATCCGTTTCGTTCAGCACCTCCTTGCAGGTGTAGTTGCTTTCATCCTGCAGACGCAGCCCTGAGATGTGCAAAGAAGCGTTCCCAATGAGCGAGAAGCGAGTGTCGTCTGGGAGCGTGCCGTCAGAGGAGAAAAGAATGGGGGTCGTGTCGGGGTCCCCCCGAAACCACTCCACCACGAGGGCCCTCTGTGATGCATTCTGGCACGACAATGTCACGTCCCCGCCTGCTGTTCCAATCACAACGGTTTCCGTCCCTGCAAAAGAAAAGGAGAAAGTCACCCCCGGCACTAATTGTCACATTCGTTCAGGCAAATTCATCTGCAGCCTTTCCTCGCTGGCACATCAGCAGAAAAGCAGAAGATGGATTATCCAGATTCCAAAAGAGAATGGTGTCTGAGCTAATGGCAAATATGGGGCTGCTTGCGGTGTTACGGGTCCAACCAAACCAGGATTAAAGCACTTGAAGACAGACAAGACCACACAGATCTCTTGTTCAGGAATAAAAAACGTAAGCCCAGAATCACAACTACTGCCGTGACTGGGGTCTGCCTTTATGCCGAATTAGGGATGAGGCCAACCAGATTCATACAGCCAAAAACAAAACCCCGGGGGAGTCTAGAAAGGGACCTCTGTGGGGTGGACATAAACTCAAATGTTTCTTTTTCCATCGAGCAGATCGTACAATCTGGAACTGAGCCACAGCCTCAAAAGTCAACTAACCAAGCCTTTATTGGCATTTAGGACGACACAGGTAGGTTACAAAAAACAAATTTAAAACAACCCCCAGATAGAACAATCATAGGGAATCTCTTGATAACTGGGTAACCTTGTATAAAGCAGTGGTGCGACCGCACTTGGAGTACTGTGTTCAGTTCTGGTCGCCACATCTCAAAAAGGATATTGAGGAGATAGAAAAAGTGCAGAGAAGGGCAACAAGGATGATTGAGGGACTGGAGCACCTTCCCTATGAGGAGAGACTGCAGCGTTTGGGACTCTTTAGTTTGGAGAGGAGCCAGCTGAGGGGGGATATGATTGAAGTCTACAAAATTATGCATGGGGTAGAAAATGTTGACAGAGAGAAATTTTTCTCTCTTTCTCACAATACTAGAACCAAGGGGCATACATTGAAAATGCTGGGGGGAAGAATTAGAACTAATAAAAGGAAACACTTCTTCACGCAACGTGTGATTGGTGTTTGGAATATGCTGCCACAGGAGGTGGTGATGGCCACTAACCTGGATAGCTTTAAAAGGGGCTTGGACAGATTTATGGAGGAGAAGTCGATTTATGGCTACCAATCTTGATCTGCCTTGATATCAGATTGCAAATGCCTTAACAGACCAGGTGATCGGGAGCAACAGCCGCAGAAGGCCATTGCGTTCACAACCTACATGTGAGCTCCCAAAGGCACCTGGTGGGCCACTGCAAGTAGCAGAGAGCTGGACTAGATGGACTTTGGTCTGATCCAGCTGGCTTGTTCTTATGTTCTTATGGGTGACACAACAAAATTAAAAAGAATAGAACTATCTTTTACGGTATATAATTTCTAGTAAAAACTTGGCCATCGGTTCACAAACTACAGGATCAGAATTATTTAGCAAGTATAAGATCTTTTGAGCATCTGGAATCCTGTCACAGTTTAAGAGAAGAGCATTTGCATGTTTTCCCCTAATTCCCTCATATTTAGTGCAATGAAAGAGGGAGTGGGCTAAAGTTTCCCGTTGATTTAAGTTACAGGAGCAGAATCTCTTCACTCCCTCTATTTTTAAAATCTACCATATAGCAGCGGTGAGGGCAGAACACTAAACCTAGCCATTGATGTGGCTCTCCTAAGGCTAGCCTCAAAAGTCAGCAAAGAAGCTTGTGCTCTGGTTAGTGCTGGCTCAGATTAAACCTGTCTTGGTTCAGAGGAAAATTAAGTCTATCTTGGTTCAAGGGAAACTTAGCAAAACCCTGGGTAATTCTCGTTCACTCTCAGTACATCTGCCCATGCATAAACCTCTACATCTCCCCTCCTCTTTTGTTTATTGACAAACCAATGGCTTCAGGGGCTTTTTGGGGGGGTACTCGGCAAAAAGGGTTTGTTATCCCAATTCAGTCTTCTGCTCTTCCCCATTCCCCAGTGTTGACACAGAATTACCCCCCCCCAATCACAAATTGACAAAGCGTTCCTGTCATCATTCTAGCAATAGACTCGTTTCCGATACTTAAGGCTGAAACAGATGCGATGACAGAGATCCATAATTGGATCTGTCTTTTAAAATTCGAAACAGACATGGAAAGCCGGACCTGCTGCCTCAGACCAGCTGTCCATCAGCTTCATACGGTGCCCGACCAGATGTCCTGGAGAGTCAAAATGGTGGGCCTAGAAGCCAAGGCCTCCCAGCACTGTAAATCAGACTCTAATCTGGAGAACTGGGTTTGATTCCCTGCTCTGCCACTTGAGCTGTGGAGGCTTATCTTGTGAACCAGATTAGCTTGTTCACTCCAACACACACCAGCTGGGTGACCTTGGGCTAGTCAGTTCTTCGGAGCTCTCTCAGCCCCACCCACCTCACAGGGTATTTGTTATGGGGGAGGGAAAGGAGATTGTAAGCCCCTTTGAGTCTCCTTACAGGAGAGAAAGGGGGGATATAAATCCAAACTCTTCTTCTTCTCTTCTTTAGATATGAAGTTTTCCTTTAGTTATTGTGCATAGTGGCCCCTGAGAGACTTTTCCTCCATGAACCAGTAGAGGAACAATGTTAACATGCTTTTTCTTAATTTACAAGAAGACAACAGTGCCAGATGCGAAAGACAAACAGGTATATAGAGACCAGTTTCTTGATTCTCCTGCTCCGTAAGTTTTCCCCATCAATCAATGTTAGAGGCAGCATGCAGTTCTAGATGGACTCTTAGACGCCGCAGGGCTATCTTGATGTTCTTAGCTACGGTAGTAAAATGGAACCTCCATATTGGAAGGCAGTATGCCTCTCTACCAGCAAATGCAAGACAAACAACAGGGATAATGTTGCTTTTGTGGCTCACTTTTTGTGACTCCGCAAAAGCATCTGGGTGCTCCCTGATGAAAACAGGACGCAGGCCCTTTAGCAGGGTTTATTCTTACCGAAAGGAGCCTGAGAAAGTGACTTTGTACATTAGCATCTCCAGCGCACTACTTTGGTACATCCATTTATTTATTCATTAAACTCCTATCTGCCTTTCTCCAAACACAAATGGAGCCGTCGCTGCTCAATGCCAAGAAGTACATTTGCTCTCCCCCTAATTCCGCCGTCTCACCACACCGCCTTCCATTTGGAAACCAACCATGTTTACTCCAAAGTCAGCCCTATAGACTCCAGCGGGAATTCAGGCCTATAATTGTTGCCTCGGTCTCTGGATCGTCCATTCAAACAAGCATATTCCAAAACCAACTAATAGATGCTGTACAAATTGTTCACCTGCCCCAGATTTACAGAGTTAAATGTCTCAAGCTTGAAATCCAGCGCTGTCTTACTTGGGAAGAAGACACACTGAAGAAGACACACCGAACACTGCTGCGTAATTGTGCAAAGGATTCTCCCAACTCCCCTTTGCATTCAGAACCGCACCAAACCAGTGTAGTCCCAGTGAAGCCCAGTCCAAGGCCATGTCAATCAATACTGTCTAGGAAACAAACTCCCACTAAACAGAGTTGTTTCCTTGTGTGAGTAAAGCCCGCAAAGGAATTCCACTGCATTGCACATGTACACCACAGATACAGTCCCACTACCATGAAACACGTTTCAAGGCGGCGTTAATTTCTGGGAAGCAACCCCCCTGGAACAGTGGGACTTACTTCTGAGTAAGTCCCTAGAGAGACCAGCTGTGGGTTGTATCCACGGCAAGGACAGCGTCCGAACACGTGCTGCAGAAAGCAGTGGGGTTGTAAAGTGCTTCCTTTCGACAGGATTGGGCCCCGGAGAGGGATCTTTTGAAAGGGGGGGGGGGCCGGGTGCAGAGTCAGGGGCATTTACCGAGGAGCGCGCCCGGGAAGCGGGTGCATTGCAAGTTTGCAAATTTCTCTCCCCCCCACCCCCAAGCAATGCGATCACTTTGCAGACCAGCTCCCTTTGCAAACGCTTCGGAGGGTCCCCGTTGTCGGCGCGACGGGAGCTGTCAGCGGAGGGGGGGGGTTCCCCACCTTTGCTTCGCCCCTCCCCGTAACTAGAGATTGGGGATTGGCGGGAGACTCCCAGCCCGGAGACACCCGCCTTTTACGCCGCCACCCACCCACCCCAACCCGGGGACAGGCTGGCCCCTTCCCCGCGTGCCCCCCCCCCCCCCCGGTACCTGCGGCGCCCTTGAAGCAGCAAAGGGCGAGGAGGGCCACGCCGAGTGCCGCGAAGGGCCGCCTCGCCATGGCAGGCAGCCTCGACTGGCGGCGCCCCCGCGGGCTATGGTTGGGGAGGGCAGGCGGGCCAGGTCTCCGCCCCGCCGGAGGAAGGGCAGCTGGAAGTGCCGCCCTCCGCGCCGCCCTCCCTAGCCGCAGCCTCCCTCCTCCTAGCGTCAGGTTGAGGAAGAGAAACCAGATCTTGCAAGGCTCCGGTCTCAGTCCCTTCGCTTGTTTTCCTTCCAGGGTCCTCCTGGGCCTATCCCAGCGGCAGAAACTGGGCAACAGCCCCCCCCCCTTTTGCAGCACGGTGTGCAGTGCTTAAGAGCAGGTGGACCGGGTTTGATTCCCCACTCCTCCACCTGAGGGAGGAAGGCTTATCTGGTGGACCAGATGTGTTTCCGCACTCCTGCATTCCTGCTGGGTGACCTTGGCCTAGTCCAGGGGTAGGGAACCTGCGGCTCTCCAGATGTTCAGGAAATGCAATTCCCATCAGCCCCTGCCAGCATGACCAATTGGCATTGGGGAGCAGCAGTGGCGTAGTGGCTAAGAGCAGGTGCACTCTGATCTGGAGGAACCGGGTTTGATTCCCAGCTCTGCCACTTGAGTTGTGGAGGCTTATCTGGGGAATTCAGATTAGCCTATGCACTCCCACACATGCCAGCTGGGTGACCTTGGGCTAGTCACAGCTTTTCGGAGCTCTCTCAGCCCCACCCACCTCACAGGGTGTTTGTAGTGAGGGGGGAAGGGCAAGGAGATTGTAAGCCCCTTTGAGTCTCCTAAAGGAGAGAAAGGGGGATATAAATCCAAACTCTTCTTCTTCTCTTCTTCTTCTAGTCACAGTTATCTCGGAACTTGCTCAGCCCTACCTACTTCACAAGGTGTCTGTTGTGGGGAGAGGAAGGGAAATGAGCTTGTAGGCCACCTTGAGTCTCCTTACAGGAGAGAAAGGTGGGGTATAAATCCAAGCTCTTCTTCTTTCCTTCTTGCATGTCTTGCCCAATTTCTCCACCTGGATAACTGTTCTCCTCTTGGAGTCAGTTTGGGGCACAGAGATCAGATCGATCACTGCTAGCATGTTCCTCTTCCAAGGCTCTGGCCTCGGTCTGTTAACTTATTTTCCCCCCTTAATACTCCCCACCAGTGTCGTGGGCCTTTCCCAGTGGCAGAAACTGGGCAAAAGACCCCTGCTCTTTTGCACATCTTGCTCAAGGCCCTCCCTGGCTGGGTGTGGGGAAGCCGGCTTCCTACTTAGCTGAATGAATCTGTTTTTTTCTCAAGGCTTTGATATCCTGCGGCCTGTTTACTGAGAAGTTAAGTTTCACTGGCAACCCTCCTGGCAGCTGTAGGCCGGTGCTTGTAGGAGAATATGGTGTAATGTTTCATCAGCAGTTGCAATTTTTCTAGCGCTTTTGAAAAACCCACCTGCCCTCCAAGTTTGGAATGGCATATGCATCTCTTTCTGACTGCAGTTCATCCTCACAGCAACCCTGTGAGGTAGATTAAAGCTGAGCAAAAGTGACTGGCCCAAGATCATGCAGGAGACTTACAAGCCAAAGTGGAGATTTGAATGAGGGTCTCTCAGAACTTAGCTGGGTACGCCACAATGACAATGAACTAAGTCTCCGTTAAAGGAGGAGAAGGAAAAAACAGGATGAGAAGGGAAATCGGCTAGTGATGTACCATTTGAAAACCATCACGGATCCACTGTTGGACCCCTTGCAATTTGCATACCGAGCAAACAGATCGACAGACGATGCTGTTAATATGGCTTTGCACTATATCCTACAGCATCTTGAATCGCCAAAGACCTATGCAAGGGTCCTCTTTGTTGACTTTAGTTCAGCATTCAATACTATCAGGACCGGACATTCTTCTAACCAAACTAAATCAGCTAGCAGTACCTGAGCATATTTGTAAGTGGATCACAAGCTTCCTAACAGATAGGAAACAGCAGGTGAAGCTAGGAAAAAATTACATCAGACACCTGTAAAATGAGCACAGGGGCCCCCCAAGGCTGTGTACTTTCACCACTTCTCTTCTCTCTGTATACCAATAACTGCATCTCAAATCCATCCATCTGTTAAAATACTGGAAATTTGCAGATGATGATACAACAGTGATTGGTCTCTTTATCTCGAGACAACGATGGGGAAACCGCGATACAAGGACGGGAGGTTGAACAACTAGCCCTCGTGGGTGCCACTGGAACAATCTAGAACTGAACACACTTTAAAACTTCGTAGAAATGGTGGTAGATTTCCCAGGAGAAACCCTCCCATCCTACCTCCTCTCACAATACTAGACAACACAGTATCAACAGTAGAGACCTTTTAAATTCTCTCTATGGGTTCCATCATATCTCACTGACCTAAAAAATGGTCACCTAATATCAAAAAATGTCATCAAAAAAAGCACAACAAAGAATGTTCTTTCTGCGCCAACTCAGGAAGCTCCAAACTGCCCAAGGAGCTGCTGGATACAGTTCTACAGAGGGAACTCATTTGAGTTCATGCCATCTCTGCACCTCCTCTATAACTGTGTGTGGTTTGGTCTCTGGCAACCCAACAAGATCGGCATTAACAGACTTCCAGAGAATAATCAGAACTGCAGAAAAACAATTGCTGCTAACCTGCCTTCCATTGAGGACCTGTATACCTGCACGGGTCAAAAAAAAAGGGTACCTGTGAAAAAATATTTACTGACCCCCGTGATCCTGGACATAAACTGGTTCTCCAACTCTTACTACCCACTCTAAACGATCGCTTACAGAGCATTGCACACCAAAAGACAACTATAGACATAAGAACAGTTTTTTTCCCCGGAATGCCCAATCACTCTGTTAAAACAAATAATTCCCTCGATAATGTTAAACTATTTATTATATACTTATTATATAATTACTGCACTACTTTTTTCATCATTCCTATTACCCATCTCCTCCCACTTATGACTGTATGACTATAGCCTGTGCTGACATTTCATTTCATTTTATTTTATTTTATGATTTTACATTTTATGTTTTCATTACTACTGATTGTTTCCTGATTGCTTACTAGCCCTATATGACAATCATTAAGTGCTGTACCTTATGATTCTTGACAAATGTATTTTTCTTTTATGTACACTGAGAGCATATGCACCGGAGACAAATTCCTTGTGTGTCCAATCACACTTGGCCAATAAAGATTCTATTCTATTCTATTCTATTCTATTCTATTCTATTCTATTCTATTCTATTCTATTGAACCCCTGAGGCCCCTTCTTGATCCTCTGAAGATGCTAGCCACAGACGCAGGCGAAACGTCAGGAGAAAATGCTACTGGAACAAGGCCATATAACCTGGAAAACCCACAACGCCCCAGTGATTCTGGCTGTGAAAGCCTTTGAGAATACATTCTCATAGAAGTTCAGCACTGTTTTCTAATAGCATACAGTTTTCTCAACCACTGCACCTCACCTGACCAAACTAACATATTTTTCTGAGATGGAGAATAGCTCCCTCAATTCCTCACGTGCTCCCAAACTTGTAATTTATTATTATTATTATTATTATTATTATTATTATTATTATTATTATTATTATTATTATTATTATTATTATTATTAATTAGTAATAATAATGACTGCATCCTCATTCATTCACTGGGCAATCTGGCTAACATCCCTGTAAACGAAAGCATGTGTGGGAGAAGGGCTGAAGATGGGAGCGACGGTTTTCCTAACATTGCAGTCCTAAACCCAATGATATCCTCTGAAACTTAGGCCCCTTCCGCACACGCAAAATAATGCATTTTCAAACTACTCTCACAACTGTTTGCAAGTGGATTTTGCTATTCTGCACAGCTTCAAAGAGCACTGAAAGCAGTTTGAAAGTGCATTATTCTGCATGTGCGGAATGAGCCTGATGTCAATTGGCTTAAAAGGGTTTAACTCTGTGTAGGATTGCACAAGAAGCGACTTCTGCATTTCCACACCTGTCTAGTAACACTGCCACCTGCCACAGCTGCCCTGCCCCATGTGCCTAAGACAAAGAGAGGAGAGTGTGTTCCAGTTACTTCTGAAATGGAAAATATTGCAAAATGCAAAAGGTGCACAGAGAGCGTCGAATACAATTTAACAATAGGAATGACCACATTCAAGATTCTTTGCGCACCTTTCCGCATTTTGCAATTGTTTCCATTTCTGCTGGCGTGGCCAGTACATCCGGTTACTTCTGAGCCTGTGATTCTACAGTGTTTGTTCCTCCTACAGGTGTGTATTTGGAAAGGCTTCCTAGCAACAGTCTCCTCACCATCCTGAGGGAAAGATTATATTCCTCAGAAACCCAAAGCGGAGTACATCTCAGCAAATATGTTAGTAACATACACACATCGTCAGGGCTGTGGCATAATCTTGAGCAAACATCATCAGAGACATCCCCAGGGAACGTAAGCCGACTGAGGCCAAGAGCAGAAAACACAATTATGTTGCCTGCGTGCTGAAAAGTGCCCGGAATAACCTGCCCCGTTAGCTGGAGAAGAAAACAATAGAAATAGTTTGCAACAAAAGGGAGTTGCCTCTCCAACAGATCCAGGGTAGCTGAGTATTTCTGGATGCTTTCCAAATCTGCAGCCATCTTTTTATCCCTGTAGGGCTTGCTAAAATAGCAAGGTCCTCCTTCCGATTTGCTAGGAAAACCGAATGGATTGCAGGCAAAATGGAGCAGGCAAGAAAGGTGACAAGATAAGGAATCAGCATCCACAGGACTATGAAGAGGAAGTGTTTGGAGAAGAATAAAGAGTCATGGAAAATAGGGAAGCGGAGAGTCCAGAAAAGACATGGGGCAATTTTGCAAATCATCACATGGAGGTATTCCAGACATGCAAGGTATAAACGTTAGTCTTGTGTTTTTGAGATTTCTTGTTCTATAAGTGTTGTGGTATCTTCCAGAGCTCCTTGCCCTACGAGGAGAGTCTTAAGAGAGCTGGGGATGTTTAGTTTGGTGAAGAGAAGGTTTAGAGGTGGCATGATAGCCATGTTTAGATGTTTGAAGGGATTTCATGTTGGTGAGGGAGCAAGCTGGTTTTCTGCTGCTCCAGAGACTAAGACACTTGGGCTCATTCCGCACATGCAAAATAATGCACTTTCAAGCTGCTTTCACAACTGTTTTTGCCATTCCGCACAGCTTCAAAGAGCCCTGAAAGCAGCTTGAAAGTGAATTATTCTGCGTGTGCGGAATGAGCCAGAGTAATGGGTTCAAGGTGCAAAAAAAGAGATTCCATCTAAACATCAGGAAAAACTTCCTGACGGTAAGGGCTGTTCAACAGTGGAATGCACTACCTCGGAGTGTGGTGGAGTCTCCTTCTTTGGAGGTTTTTAAAGAGAGGCTCAATGGCCATCTGTCAGGTGTGCTTTGATAGTGTGTTCCTGCATTGCAGGGGGTTGGACTTGTGGCCCTTGGGGTCTCTTCCAACTCTATGATTCCTTAACAATCACTTGTTCGATATCAGAAAAAATGGAAATAAGAGATCTGGCTGGGGATCCTGTATATGTGCTGAGAGAACAGATACATGGTCTCTCCTGCTGCATGCACAAGGCAATATGTACTGTGGGCAATGCATTTGAAGATGTCTTCATTGCACATGCCTGATCAGCAGGGGCTCCCTTCTGCTTTTGAGGGGGAAGGACTGTATACATTTTGAGACTTAAATGCACAAGGACTTGTACTGGCATGTAAGAGTCGTTAGGAAAACCAGGGAAATTTATTTGTAAATATAGTCCAAATTGCCACAACTGTTGTATGTCGAGAACAGTTTCTTTCAGGACACAACAAAATCATGAAATTTGGCTCCAACTCTTTCCTACTGGCTGTAGCTACCCATTGTTTTCTCCAAGTGCTTGCTGCAGAGGCGTAGCTCCAAGGGGATGGGGTGGGCGTTCCAGGGGTGTGGCGGGTGCTTTTCCCCCTTGCTACACTTCTGGCCTGCTGCCACAGCCTTTTTGCGTGGCACCTTGGGCACCTGCAGCAAGACAATATGCTGCTCAACCATGTGAAGGTGTCACTGTTCTGCGCATAAACAGATAATACTGTAGTTTTGGAGAGGGGGGTAGGTTACTTCCATTAAAAAAACCCTTTGCCTGTACCTCTGATGTGCAAACATTTTGATCTGCACAAAGTGACAATGCATGTCTCTTTGTCATATAGACAAGGACAAGACAGAGCTAGTGACTCACCAGATAAGTACTGGAAACCAGCGACTGACTCTGATAAATGGAAGCATATGAAGCGTATGATATGCATGCAGTCAGCAGCTGAGCTTGCGGGAGCACATGGCACCCATGTCCCGGGCTCTTCATTTTGTTTTTTGTTTTTTAAATAATTTTTTATTGATATTTTGGATCGTTACATGCTTATGCTATACATCATTATATTCCATCCATATCCTTTTACCCCTCTTTCCCCCACCCCCCTCTTCTTCTCCTCTTCTTTAAATGTGCAGCAGCAGGTCCATTCTTTCTAGTCTTCTTTTCCAGTTTTCTTTTGTAATTCCAATTTCATTTAACCAGTCTTTGAATTCAGTCCAGATCCACAACATATCCTTTTGTTTTTCTTGCCATATTTGATTTCTTGACATTCTGTCAAAAATTTCTAATTGTATTTGTTCCCATATATATTCCATCCACTTCTGTATAGTCCAGGTTCTTTTATCTTTCCAACCCAATGCTATTAATGCATGAGCCGCTCTGATCATAAATTTAAATAACATTCTCTTTGTATTGTCGAAGGCTTTCACGGCCGGAATCACTGGGGTGCTGTGTGGTTTCCGGGCTGTATGGCCGTGTTCTATCAGCATTCTCTCCTGATGTTTCGCCTGCATCTGTGGCTGGCATCTTCAGAGGATCTGATAGTAGGAATGGAAAGCAAGTGGAGTATATATACTGTGAGGTCAAAAGGTGAGGCCCTCTGAATAGAGTAGCCTGGTATGTGAGTCACAAAGAAGTCTGTAGCCTGGGAGTAACAATGAAGATGCCAGCCACAGATGCCAGCCACAGATGCAGACGAAACGTCAGGAGAGAATGCTGCTAGTACACAGCCATACAGCCCAGAAACTACACAGCACCCCAACATTCTCTTTCTTTGTTCTATTATTGTTTACTCCATTATACCTATGAATAATAGATCTATATTTATCTTTATTTTTACTTTCACGTTTTGTTTTGACATACTGGTGTCCTTCGTTAGCATTCTAGCTTTTATTGGCATTCATATCCATGGTGTTCCATGCAGCAAGGCTGATAATATCCCGATGCGAATTATTAAATAGCTGCAGGGAGAAAGGATGTACAAATGAGGAGAAATTTATTCTTCAACACCGAACGGTCCTGGACAAACTGTTGCAGAAATTCCAGACCTTTAACTCAGACTGCCACCAGATGGCACACCTCCAAGCAATTATACCAAAGAATATCTGCAGTTTTTAAAGTTGTAGAAGGTCTTAACTGGGGGATGCTTATGAGTCTTTTAATATTTAAGCATCTTAGAGGTCCTCAATTAAGGCCTGCTGCCTCTTTAAAAAAATGGTGTTGTGCATTAGTATAATTCTTTGGAATTTTTATATTTTTTAATTTTATTTTTATATTTTGTTATTTCTACCTCGCCAAATGCACCAACTACATGGGCATCTTTGTGCAAAAGTCATAGAGTTTCATTGCGTCTCAGGCATATATTTTGCAACAAATTCACTCTAGGGACAATGAATGACTTAGCTCTCCATATGATACTTTCACGAACAAAGACGCTGAGTACAATAGAAGTATCAGGTAAGTTAATCCCACACAGGGTATGACTGCAGCAACAGCCAGGCACAGTCAGAGAGGAAATGGAGAAGGCTTTGCTTGGAAAGGGCTTCAGGCCTCTGCAAATGAACAGCCTCCAGTTGTTGAACCTAAACTATTTTTAATTGTTGTATCTCCATGCTTGGAGAAACTGTGTTTGATTCATTTCTGCCTGCAATGCTACTGTTAAAAGCATTAGGCCCATTAAGGAGAAAAAGGGCGGGGGATTTTACTTTAAACAAGATAATAACAGAGTGATTAAAGATAAATCTTTCCCCCCCTTATTCATTCATTCATTCATTCATTCATTCATTCATTCATTCATTCATTCCACTTTTATACCGCCCTCCCCCAAAGGGCTCAGGGCGGTTTACAACATAATTACAGGCAAGTGGATAAACAGGATAAAATGCTAAAAATTAATACCAGTTAAAATGCAGCGCTCCAAATCCATAAATATTTAAAACAGATGGCGTTCAACCATTAACTCCTCTAACTCTGAGAGGGGAACAGCGGATCTCAGTTGTTAATGGGCACCTATCAGCAGCCGGCCTCCCCAAAAGCCCGGCGGAATAACTCAGTCTTACAGGCCCTGCGGAATTCATTTAGGTCCCGCAGGGCCCGGACAGCTGGAGGAAGAGCATTCCACCAGGCAGGGGCCAGGGCCGTAAAAGCCCTGGCCCTAGTGGAGGCCAGCCGCATCATAGAGGGGGCGGGGATCTCCAGTAGATTGGCCTCTGCCGAGCGCAGAGACCGACGTGGGACATGTGGGGCCAGACGGTTTGTATTCAGTTCTCCTTTTCTAGGGCTAAGACCCACTTATATAGGATGTGTGAATGTGTCATGTTATCCTCACGACAACCTTTGTAAAATCATAGAGTTGGAAGAGACCACAAGGGTCATCAAGTCCAACCCCCTGCCATGCACACAATCAAAGCACTTCCGACATATGTTAATCCAGCCTCTGTTTAAAAACCTCTCAGAGCTGTAGTGAGGGGGAACTGTGCCCGGGGCATGTGTGTGGCCCGCGCCCCTGCCACATCCCCGCCCGCCCCAGAATGCCCCCACCCTGGCATGTACCAGGGCAAGACACACACAGCCTGGCCCCCTGGGTGCTACAACACCGAGGCAGTGAATTCCACTGTCGAACAGCCCTGACAGTCAGAAAGTTCTTCCTAATGTTTAGGTGGAATCTCTTTTCCTGCACCATTACTCCATGTCCTAATCTTTGAGGCAGCAGAAAACAAGCTTGCTCCCTCTTCAACATGACATCCCTTCAAATATTTAAACATAGTTATCATGTCCTCCTTTAACCTTAGATTCTTCAGACTAAACATCCCCAGCTCCCCAAGTCTCTCTTTGTAGGGCATGGATTCCAGACTGCATGAGAAATGCCCCATAATAGGGGCTCATCATGTCAAAGGCAGGCAGTCTGAGAAATACCCCATCATGGGGGCTCAAGCATTGTCCTTTGGAAGTGACTTCTGGGGCATTAGATCACCTCCCTATTTTTTCAACTGGAATTAATAGTAATTTAGGGGACTGAAAGGAAGATTATGGTTATGCAACGATCAGAGACACACAAGAGTGGTGATAGACAACACAGGCAGCTCGCAGACTTCAGCCTCTCTCCAAACTTGGAACAATTTTACAGCTGATCCTCCCCACCAAGCCAATAAGAACAGAGACCGAGGAGCTCACGTGTTCGGGGCTGCTGTCACTCAGCAGCAGACCGAGTCTGCGCATGTTGCTGGGGGGATCGGTGGGCGTGTGCGCTGTTCGAGGGGGGTTAGCAGCGAGGGGAGCGGCGCATCGGTGCTGTGCAAGGATGTCGGTGGATCTTGGCGCATGGGGCGGCCCGCTGAGCCTCACAGAGGTGGAGGAGAAGCCGGCGAAACCGCTGCGGGTCTGTTATGGAGGGATAGAGGTCGATGAGCTGGGCAAAGTGCTCACCCCCACCCAGGTAATCGAGGCATACATGCCTTCTTGCACGTTTGCAAAGGCCTTCTCGTGGCGCGCGGTCTCTCGCTCCGTTTTGCAAAACGCCATCCCGCCAGCAAGCACCGTGCAAGCGTCTTGCAGATTTTGCTTTGTGTGCACCCCTTTTTGAGGCAATAGGAAAATATATTCCCCTGGCTTTGTGTGCACCCTTCTTTAATGCAATAGGAAGAGATATTCCCCAGGCTTTCAATTTAAACGCTCCCCGGCGTAATTCTGTTCCAAATGCAGCTTTATTAGTACTTTTGGAGACACCTTCCCTTGCAAGAGGAGGGAGCAGAGGAGGCCCGTTAGATGCCAGGCCTTTTCCTGGATCCCTGTTGTTTTAACTCTCGATAGATGTAAGTGCCTTGGCGTGTGCGCAGGGTGCTTCTTATTTCGTAATGGCAGCGTGCGCGGTTGCGAGGAGTGAAAAGGGTTTGTGGTTTTAAAACACGACTTGTGCCTCGAGATCGCTCTCTTCTGCAAGCCCCTGAGTCGTTTCTGATGGCTCCCGGGGACCTTTCTTCTTAAGAAAGATCCCTTCGCGTGCTCCGAGAGGGTCCGTTTGCAAAACTAATCGGTCGCCTTGTCCCGTTGCAAAGCATCTGCTGTGAAACAGAATAATCAAAAAGAGAGGCCGGAGTTTGCAGAGAAGAGGCTCCAAGTAGGCCCGCCTCCTTTGATGCCAGACCGCAGTTGCGCGCCCCCGTCCCTGCAGCGCGTGCCCGGCGGGTGCCCTCGATGGAGGCGGGGGGTGGCAGCGGCGGCAGCACGCCCCGGCGGTGTTTGGGCTTGCAGGCGCGCGCCGTGGGCAGACCAGGGGCGGAATCAAGCGGCAGCGCTTCTTCCATAGGTCAGATGATCCGAAGTCAAGCAAAAGACAAGCGACCCATAGAAATGAGTAGGAAATACGTTTTCTTATTCGACAAAACATACTGTGATGTACATCTTTAGTTTGCACGCGGTTGCAACCGTTTGCAAGATAACTGTGGGTTAGGATTCTTGCTGATCATCTAATCCAGGGCCGGCTCCAAGTTTTGGGGGGTCCGGGATTAGAAACAGAGAGCTGGAACGGATCTCAGAGGTCATTTAGTCCAACCCCTTGCACAACGTAGGAAATTCACTACTCCTCTTCTCCCCAGTGACCCCGGTCTATGCTGAGAGGTTGGTTTATACTGTCCAAGGCCCCAGCTCATGGCTTCCTTCCAGCTTATCCACATTCTCACCGGTCAGTGTTTGCTGTGTCAATTTAATAGCCATACTATTGACCTACGTCCTTTCTCCACGGGGTTGGTAGTGTGCACAGATAGGAATGCTATCGTTGTGCCAGTCATTAATTGCCACCATGCCTTCCCTGGTAGCATGTGGTTTGGGGTGTGGGTGGGGTGGGGGTCAGTGTCCGCTGGCAGAAACCTTGGGCCTTAGCAGCCACCGTACCTCAGGCCTCATTCAACATCCTGGAGGGGAAAAAAACACATGGCCTGCATAAGATATGGAAATAGGCAATTGAAGCTGTTTCCTGACCTGGAACATCAGCTGGTAAATGACATTCTGTTAAGACTCTTAAAGGAGCAGACTATATTTTTTTCCCCTTCAGGTTGTTGTCCTGACAGCATGGCTCTGGTTATTCCCTAGTGAGGAAAGGAAAGCACCCATCAGAGACTCTTCCCTGCCTGTGAAGGACCAAGTGGCTGCTAATTGAGTAAATGGGCAGTAGGGATAGCTGTGATTATTCACTTAGAAGAAGCAGCAGGGGTGTGTTTAAAAAGCATCCAGGAGAATCCTCAGGTGTGCCCTAGCGATGTTCAGATAAAAGGTAAACACTTAATATTTGTGGATCGCCATTGTATTGGAGCCCTGGCCGGAATGGCCCAGGCTAGCCTGAGTTTGTTCGGTTTCAGAAGCTGAACGAAAACATTTTGAAATATGTAGAACAGTTAGTAAAAGTAAAAATCGATGTAAACAATGATTTATTAATAGTGGGGATAATAGATGATATAAGAGTAAATAGAACTTTGGAACCAATGTATAAAATAATGATCAGAGCAGCACATGCAGTGTTAGCGTTGGGCTGGAAAGATAACAACAACAGTCTCAAAATGGTTGGAATATACCTGGGAACAAATACAGCTAGAAATTTTTGAGAGACTGGCAAAAATACACTATGGCAAGAGAAATTAGAAGATATTATGAAATTATGGACATTGTATGAGAAATGGATGGAAAAAGCCGGATTTAACGAAGAACTATGGAACAAGAGAATAAGAAGAATGAACCTTCTGTTGCTTGCTTGAATAACCAATGAAAAGAAGGGGGGAGGGGGGAGAAAAAGGAAAAACGTATAGTTTGAATAAACATATTGAATGTAACAAATATAACAATATTCTATACAATAAAAAATTATTTTAAAAATTATATAAAAAAAGAAGCTGAGCAGGGTCAGCCTAAAGAGGCTTTGCCCCTGCAGCCCAGGGCAGCTGGATTCCATTGCGCACATTCTCCTCCACTGCCCACTTTACCAGAAACCAAGATCCAGCTTATTAGTACCAATCATTGACTCTATGAAAACCCTGACAGAGCTTGATAAAGTAAATATGCTGTTAAACTGCAATGACCTTGACTGTTGTCTCGCAGTGGCAAAGTTTCTGGCTGAGGTTTGCGAGCTGAACTTGTGATCCAGTGTGAAGTTTTATCTAGTAATTTTAACTGTATTTATATTGTATGTTCTGTATGCCAATAAAGGCTTATTGAAATTGAAATTGAGGGACAGCCTGGTTAGTACTTGAATGGGAGACCACCTGGGAATACCAGGATCACTTTGCAGAGGAAGGCAATGGTAAACCACCTCTGTGGATGAACCACCTCTGTGGATGAAACCACCTCTGTGGATGAACAGAATTTCTGGGGATGGAATGGGGCATGATGGTGATGATGGCCACTAACCTGGATACCTGATGATGGCCACTAACCTGATGATGGCCACTAACCTGATGATGGCCACTAACCTGGATAGAATTTCTGGGGATGGAATGGGGCATGATGGTGGTGATGGCCACTAACCTGGATAGCTTTAAAAGGGGCTTGGACAGATTTATGGAGGAGAAGTTGATTTATGGCTACCAATCTTGATCCTCTTTGATCTGAGATTGCAAATGCCTTAGCAGACCAGGTGATCGGGAGCAACAGCCGCAGAAGGCCATTGCGTTCACATCCTACATGTGAGCTCCCAAAGGCACCTGGTGGGCCACTGCGAGTAGCAGAGAGCTGGACTAGATGGACTTTGGTCTGATCCAGCTGGCTTGTTCTTATGTTCTTATGTTCTTATGGGGCAGTACTGTAAATACGCCCCTGCAGACAAGTAAAATGTAACCCTCATATCCCTTGGGTGAGTATTACCAACAGAGCTGGATCCAAACGTTGGTGAAGAGATGCTTAACTGCTTCATGCTTTCCTCCTTTGGCACTGATACAGGCGAAGGGATAATGGGAAACTTTACTTGCTACAGTTCTGCTGCTAAAGGCACAGATGCCCTTTTGGGGGATAAAACTGGCAACCCACTTCCAACCCTATGCGGTGATAATGACTTCCTGCTGAGGAAGGCAGCTTTCTTTTGTTGTGGGTTATGGATATCTTTCGACTTTTCCTTGGCAGGTTAAGAATCGCCCTACAGAACTCGAGTGGGATGACTGCAGCCCAGAAAAACTTTACACCTTGGTTCTTACGGATCCTGATGCCCCCAGCAGGAAAAACCCGAAGTTCAGGTAAAGGACAGGATTCATTCAGAATGGGTTGGCTCAAAACCATGGGACAATGTAGTGTACAAATGAGTTTTGGGAAAGTGCCTGTTGAGTAATCAAAGAAATATAAAATGTAGTTGCTATGGTAATTAACTTAGTCCAAAGGGACTCTGTCCCAGTGTCAAGAAGAAACCCATATGCATCCTGAGTTTCTTTGTGGAAGGAAAGAATGAAGGAAGGAAGGGAAGGATTCTTCGTGGAAGGGAAGGATAAAAATGTGATGCATATAACTTTTATGGTACCTTCTAGTTCTTGAGGTTGCTGCAAAATTTAATCTTGGGAAACTTAACCAGAGTATACTCTTTTTTAAAGGGAATGGCACCATTTCCTGGTGACCAACATGAAGGGCAACGATATCAGCAGCGGGTGTGTCCTGTCTGACTACGTTGGCTCCGGGCCTCCCAAAGGAACAGGTAGATGACCAATAACTGCCTTTTCTCTTGGCTTTTTATTCGCACATGTAAACGTTTGCCCCACTACAATCGGTTAGTTGATTCTCTGACTCAGTTTGGTCTCTGGGAAAATTCAAGCCTGTCAATCAAGGCCCTTGACAGGAAGAACTGTTCTTTTTTCATCAATGGAGGATGAACCTTGGATCACAGGCAGATCGTGCGGAAGGTCCCTTTTTCAGGTCTGGCATTGCCTGTTGAAGGTGATCTTGGAGATGCTCCTAGAAAGACCTCTGGTTGCAATTTTTGAGTCTACCTTGTACTGTCTTGCTATTGGTCCATCTAGCTGACTATTGACAGCAGCTTTAGAGAGCCTTGGACAGATGATATTCTCTCCCAGCATTTGCTACCTGAGATCCTTCAACTAGACATGTCAGGGGTTGAAGCTGTGACTATCTCTCAGTGATTAAACATCTGCTTCAGATGCAGAAGATCCCAAATTCATTCCCTAGAGTAAAGGAGAAAAACTGAAATGTATGCAACCTTAGCTTCTTTTACTGACTAAATACTGTAAAAGGCATCTTTTATAACATAGCATGTAAAATTGTATTATTAGGGATACTTAAGGAATTTAAATATACAAATATTTTCATTTTCTGTAAAAATATTTGCAACAGTTCAGAAAGAGGAGAAGATTGCTGTACCCTATGTTACTGTAGCATATGTGTTTTTAATTTTTGCTACCGGAATAGTAGGCAAAAATAAATGTTGACGGTATTTAAAAAATCTATAGTAAACAAGTTAAAGTATATTATTTGGACAGAAACTGTCATTCAGTCACAATAGATACATCCATGTACCAGGCACCTGGTTAGTGCGCCACAGCTGTGCCCAGTCGCGGCCCTCAAAGAGGCTTCCTCTTTGTAGAATACAATGTAAGAGTTTTTTAAATGGTTACCCAAAATTTCCCAATGCTTAGCTTGAGGTTGTTGTTGCTTTTTAAAAAATTGCAGTGCTAGGCAGATGCATCTTGATTCCCTGCATTTTCATGTGTATTTGTTTCTCTCTCTCGGCATGCAGGGCTGCACCGCTATGTTTGGCTGGTCTACGAGCAGCCGCAGCAGCTGAACTGCAACGAACCCGTCCTCAGCAACCGCTCTGGAGATAAACGCGGCAATTTCCAAGTGGCGGCGTTTCGCAAGAAGTACAAGCTGGGTCCCCCTTTGGCTGGCACGTGCTACCAGGCCGAATGGGACGACTATGTGCCAAAGCTCTACGAGCAGCTCTCTGGGAAGTAGAGCAGCCCTGTTTTCCTGCCGTCGTCCCCCCGTCCTGTAGTGTTAAATGAGTTGCACAAAACACCAGTAATGGTACTGAGGCCCCTTCTGGTGCGGCTGACTTGGTAAACACTTGTGCTGACTAGTTGTTAGTGGGGGCAGCAATGGAATCAGTTTTGTAATAGTGGGCTCACTCAAAGAGTGAGCTTGTTTCTGTTATTATTCAGATTCAACTTGCTGTTCAATTTGTTTCTGTTCAAATGCATAGTTGACTGTGAAATGGCTATTTGGAGGTAGAAAATTTGGCTAAACAGTCACTTTCCCAAAATCATTTGCAAAGCCTGATGGAGGAACCTGGGCGTTCTACAGTGAGCTTGTAACAAAAAAAAGTTTTTGCTACTTTTCCTTCCTTTTAACGATTTGCTACTACAACTGTGTACCCAGTTTGCTGGGGGTAAAATGTAGCTAACTTGGAATGCAATGAGCAAACCACCTCATCTGCCTTGTAAAAGTCATGTGATGTCACCCCATGGTTCACCCAGTGGTTTCACAGGGGGCTCCGTTAACCTTTACCGTACTACACCTGGGCACTAACAAGTGACATCCATCCCAGCAGAGTTACACCCTTCTAAGTCCATGACACAGACAGGTGTAATTGTGCTTAGGAAGGTAGTCTAAGTATCCTTATTTGGAAGGGATTTCCTTCAGTGGTGGTGGGACTCCAAGCCAGCTCACAAACGGCATCAGCAATGGCTCTGCTGCGGCAAAGCTGCTCCTCCGTGGCTACCGCAGATATCATGTGGATATTGCAAGGGTCTTTGCTACAACCAGGCTACCACTGTTAGTATGAAAAGTACCGGTATGATTTAGCTACTCGTGACAGAATTATCCCTGCATTATCATAAAGATGTCCCTGCATTATCATAATTATCCCTGTATTAGCATAAAGAGCACTTTTGTGACTGTAGCCACAGTTATCAAATATGAATTGGTCTATAGTTCTGAGTGAATATCTCTTAAGATTGCACATTAAGTTTAGAAATCCCTTATCTGTCTTTTGCTTGTATCGTTTGGATCTCCCAGTAGAGCCAATGTAAATGTAGAATTGTCTAGTTCATGATTTAAAGATAAACTGTCCCTGCCTTTGGAGGACATCCTTGTTAATGGGGCCATGACTGGAAAATGCTGACTACTGGTTCTCTGTTTAGGGCATTGTTATCTCCTCTGCCCCCACCCCCTTTTTTCTTTACACATTTCACCAGGATCGTAACATTCTTATGGCTGGGTAGACATATTCTGTTGCTTCTCTTCTGTCTCGTTTTGCCAGAATTAACACACTAAGCAGGGACTGCACATACTTTTTATACACCCCAGGAGGTCTTCTGATTTAGTACCCAAACAGTCATCCGCATGATAAACCTTGCTGGTGGTTTATGCAATTTTCCTGTTTGTTATTTCAAATAAAAGCTTAGAATCAAGAGCGGCGTTGGGTTTTCTTTTTTCTTTTTTTTCCATTCCTCTACAGAAGCCAGCCTGATGAATGAAAAGCGGCTGCCGGAACTTCAGGCCTTAATTGGAGATAGCCTGTCCTCTTCAGAGGGTGAATCTGGTAATGAGAATTACAGCCAGAATTCAAGCTCTCTTACCTGAGTGCCCTTTTGCATAGTAGAGAAAGTGTGGAAAAGGTAATTTCCCTGCGGGCCCGTAGCGGGAGATCTCTTTTGGACAAACAAATTGTAACAGCCTGATCGATGACCCAGAAAATGTTGCCAGTCTGTGTCGAAACAGAACTGTTAGAGAGGTCAGAACTTTGACCAGTTGAGTTGGGTCTGTTGAGATCTCTGCTAGCTTTCAGAGGCAAGTTTGCAAATTTATATGAGTCTGGAAATGGTAATTAGGCAGGTTTCTATGGGCAGAGGTAGCATATCTCCAATGAATAGATACCCAGAGCCCGTGAAAGTGAGCTGTGGTAGTCTTATTCCTCATGTTATTCAACCTCTGTGGAAATAATTTAGAGAACTCATTCATAGTTTTGGGATTGGATGTCATCAATATGCGGATGACACCCAGCTCTTCATCTCTGTATCCAAATCCTCTGGCAATATGGTACAGGTATGAAGCCACTATCTGCTGTGGTTAAGTGGCTGGAAGTGAACGATTGAAAGAACCCATACATGACATTATAGGAAAGGCTGAAGGTTGCAAGAAAAGAGGAAGACCCAAAATGAAATGGATTCATAGAATCAGAACCATCAAGTCCAACCCCCTGCAATGCAGGCAAACACAAGCAAAGCAAGATTGACTGTATAAAGGAAGCCACAGCCCTTAGTTTGTAAGACCAGAGCAAGGCTGAACGAGAGGACGTTCTTGGATTACATTTGATTCCAGGACAGTTTCGATGGCTCCATGTTTTAATTGCTCCTGTTTTATTTTATTCTAACTGCTAATTGATTTGAAGGTAATTATTTTAAATATTTAATATGCATGTATGCCATTCTTTATTAAAATCAGTGATTTAAGTGAACCAGAAAGGCACAGTCAAAAATACACATGTGTACATACTTTAAAACTTGGATTGGAGAAACCCAGGGCAATTTCCCACTGGCGATTAATCCTGGGATAGTTGCCTGAAATAGCCAGGTTTCCTCGTGATCTCCCCACTGCCAAACCACAGAACGCAGATCAGTCCTGTTTCTGGTTCTTCCCCCCCCCCCGCCCCTTATCATGGGATTTTCCTGGACCTGCTTGTATATGCACCTTTTTGAAAAAACACTCCAATGTGAGCTAATAGGAGATGGGGGCTACACAGTTGAGGGCCCATAACTTTGGCCCCCATGAACCAAAGTTCACAAAACCTGGGTGGTATCATCAGGAGGGTCTCCTAAAGATACTCTGAAATTTTGGTGCTGCTAGCTTAACAATTGCACCCCTGACAGCAGACCCCCCCCCCCCCCCCGGGGCAGGCCTAGAAGTCTTCACTAGAAACATGCTGCAGTGAGGATGTTGGAACCTGGATGAAAAGGTGCTGATTCTTTTGAAACTTGGTTGTATCTAGATTAAATTTTAAGTGGAAATTCGGCCAGTATGTAATATGTCCTTTCTCTCAAGGCATTTCTTTTAAAATGCTAAAAGCCTCACCTTTCCCGTTATCCCAAGGAGAAATGAAAACTCCTAAATGTTGGTCTTTTGCATCCATGGGAGCATACAGTGATCTCCTACAGCTACCACTCAAGGCAGCACTCAGCTAAGTCTACCATCCTAAGGGTGCTTTCCTGAAAGTAACCCCCAATGAATCACATGAGGTTTGCTTAGGAATACACCTACTTAAGACAGCTCTCTAAAGAGGGTT
This sequence comes from Sphaerodactylus townsendi, assembly GCF_021028975.2. Lineage (NCBI taxonomy): Eukaryota > Metazoa > Chordata > Lepidosauria > Squamata > Sphaerodactylidae > Sphaerodactylus > Sphaerodactylus townsendi. The sequence continues at coordinate 42,728,524 of NC_059437.1, forward strand.
TCGCACAGCATATTTATAACGAGTTACAAATGTTATAAATGATCTCGTTTTCCCTTCCGCACATGCAGAATAATGCACATTCAATCCACTTTCACAATTGTTTGCATGTGGATTTTGCTATTCTGCGCAGTAAAGTCCAGCTGCAAAGTGGATTGAAAGTGCATTATTCTGCATGTGCAGAAGGTGTCTATGAGAGGTTTTTTTTGTAATGATTACAACTCGTTATAAACGTATTATGCAGAATCCACTTTAGAGACCTAGCCTAAGCAGGTGTATTCATAAACTGGGTGGAATCACTGCCAAGTTTTACAACATAACCCGGAAATCTCATCTGCAGACAACGCAACTATTCAATTCGTACTTTAGTTCCTGTCTGACAGCCTTCCAGTTTCTGGAAATCTCTGGAAGGACAAAGTGAAGCACGACAGAATTCAGAGTCAGCCGCGCCTGCGTACTTGTAAATCGGGTGGCCAATCTATGTATGGGCAAGGGCTTCATTTGCCTCTACTGCGCCTGCTCAGAAGCAACGTTATAGCATACTGGGATACTTAACCTTTGCGGCACGTGGGTGCCATTCCTGGAACCGGCTGAGCAAGCAGGGAGTTCAAGGAGACTGGGACGCACTTTGCAAAGGAATCGCTGGGGCGCAGCGAGTGCGTAAAATCCAAGGATCAAGATGCCCCGGGGAAGCAGGAGTGTGGGGTCTCGGTCGGCTGCGGCCAGGTAGGCTCAAAACATAAACAAATAGCCAAACTAGCAAGAGAGCTCCCTTCCCTCCCCCGCCCCCTTTTCTAAAGTGCGTTGCTGTAAGAGAGGTCAAGGACGCAAATCTTCCCAACTCTTCCCATTCCAGGGGCTTTGGAAATCGTAACTATTTTGCTCTTGCCAGAGATTACTTTCCTTTCTAGAGGTTCTGGTCAAGCATTCGAGGGGGGAGACGGCCGTCTGTGCATGGTCAGGAACGCAGTCTTTTTATTTCCCATATCAGAATACCAAATTGTGGCATCGGCAAAGGCTGAAACGGGGGGATTCTTTACGGCTAAGATTTTGTGTCTTTTCTTCTGCCTCGAGGAAGAGATGCTACCAGGAAAGGCATGGTGGAAGGCTCCTGGAATTATTTCATTGATTAAATTACTTCACTGATATTCCAAATAGCAACACCTTCCCTCCGTTCTATCTAGTTTAAAAAGTCAGGTTTTGTTTTTGACCTTTTGGCACCGCGATCTCCCTTGGAAGGCTTAATGTGTTACCTTCTGTGGCAGTTTTAACAAATTTTTTTTTTTGAAGTGTAAATGGGCTTGCTTTGTGTTATACAATTGATTGATTGGATTTGTATCCTGCCCTATCCCAGCAGGATTCAGGGCCAGTCACAATATAAAATCAGTTATACAATTGCTCAAATCATTACCATAAAATACCAACCCTGTATTAAACAATTAAACAATACAAGTACGACCATTAAAATGTCATCCAGTATAAATAGTCAATGTATGTCAAAAAACCGATGGCAAGGCTAATTCATAATAAATAATTATCACCATCACCTACCCTCCCTCCCCCCCAATTTAATTGATTCTTACAGCAATCTGAAAGTTTGGGGGCTCCCCTGTCCTGTTTTCATGGGTCTCCCCTCACTAGGTAGCCATGATAGCAATTGTTGTTACGTTTTTTGTGGAAAGGCAGGGTACAGAGCCCAGTTGGATAGCATCTTTGTCAAAGCATGGGGAAGTTTCCTGGGAAAACTGGAAAGAACTGTCACCCGCCAACTGTAGGGGACCACATCCGGATTAGTCAGCGTTTTGATATGCCTGTGGTGTAGGACCTGTGCACGAACTCTTCCAGGATGGCACCAAACTCATCTGATACTTTCAGGGTTTTTGCAGGGGTTTATCTCTGTGCTAAAAATATTTTTTAAAAAAACCCTTAAAATGTGGTATCTCCTTATTTGGGATTGAAAGCTGAACATTATGCAGGAATGGGGCAGGCTGTTCAATGAACTATAAATGCTCTTGCATCAAATTACCATGTTTAGTAATGCATCAAATGATGGATTTGACAAAGGCATCACATAAAAATGAGTGATAATTCTCACATTTGTTCAGGACTATATTCTAATGCAGAGAAAGGTGGGGTATAAATCCAAACTCCTCCTCCTCCTCCCAGCTGTCAATTAGCTTTCACAAGGAGAGTTCACATGAGCTGTTTATTCTGTATATAGCGGGAGTGCAAAGCAAAAACCGGCTTCCGGAGAGCCAGTCACTGGGAGCCCTACAGTTGTGGAAACCGAGCCCAGTCAGTTGCTGGTGGCTTAGAGAAAAGAGAAGAGTTTGGATTTATATCTCCCCCTTTCTCTGAGTAATGGTTCATATCGGCTTGAAGGTGAATCCTTTCTTGTTAATTTTGTACCTGTTCTCTTGCTTTCTGCAGCCCAGCACCATCTCATGCCCACCCCCCGGCTCACCCTCCTGCTTCGGCTGTGGCAGCCCCAGCTCAGCCCCAGCAGCCCGGCTTGATGGCCCAGATGGCCACCACTGTGGCTGGGGTAGCCGTTGGTTCCGCCGTCGGCCATGTGATTGGTGGTGCTCTGACTGGGGCGTTCAGTGGAGGTGGGAGCTCTGAACCGGCAAAGCCAGCCAGTACCGCTCAGGTAAAACTGGAATCCTTGGCCAGTTGTAAATGACTGGATGGGTGGGTGGTGAGGCTAATAGAAATACTTGCTCAGCTTTGGAGTGCATCTAGGGTGAGTCTCTGCTGTTGAATCTGGTTCCTACGATTGGAAGCAATAGGTGGGGGTCGCCCTTTTATCTCTCCTCCCTCTCCCACACAGAGCAGCTCCTTGCACTTAATAAGTCATTTGCAGAGAGCAGGAGTTTGACTTTCCCAGCCTGTTGACAGCCAAATTCTGCAATGAGCTCTGCCCATTACATCACGTAAAAGCAAAAATTGATGCAGTATTATTTGGCAGTGGCTTTAAGCCAAGTCTGTTCTGAAGGTTATCCTGTAGAGTGATGGCTATTAAGAGCTTCTGGAATCCTTGCTGCTAGTTGTTTACCTTCAAAGTTCTGTGCTCTTGATTTTGGTGGCATGGCGTGTCATTGGTACTAATCAGAAAGGAGGTTTGTGGCATTTTAAGGACTCACATTTTATTGTTCCATAAGTTTCTGCGGACTACATAATTGTGCATCTGGTGATCTGAGTTCTAATCCATAAAAACTTACACTGCAACAAATCTGTTAATCTTTTAACGGAGCATTCCTTAGCAGAGTTACACCTTGGCTTGTTAGCAAACTTAGAAGCGGCTGTTGACCTGTTGTGGGTTTTATGGGCTGTATGGCCACAGCCTGGTAGTTTTTGCTCCTAATATTTCGCTCGCATCTGTGGCCGGCACCTTCAGAGGTATTTCATGGCAAAGATGCCAGCCATAGATGCGGGCGAAATGCTAGGGGCAAAAACTACCAGACCATGGCCTCACAGCCAAGAAAATCGGCAGCAGCCAGTTCATTCTGACTGTGAAAGCGTTCAACAATACATTGGATTGCACTGTTTAAGACTGCGCTATAACAATCTTCTCTTTGTTTTGCTGCACCAGCCAAAGACTTTATTATCAAGTCTGATGCTCATGTCACCTGGCTGTGTGACTGTGGGCTGAAAATACTAATGGAAGTTCTTCTCTCTTGCTGGACTTAGTATTTTGCCAGTAGCTTTTTGCATGTCATAATTGGATGTAGCTATTTGATAGTTCCAGAAACACACTTATGTATACACAGGAAACAGTACCTGTATTCAGCTAGCTAAGCAGAGCACAGAGTTGGAAATGACTGAGAAGTTTCCACAGCTGAAAAGAGAAACTGTCTAATGGGCTGCTGTGGCAGAAATATGATGTGGCCAAATCACCCAGTTTGGGGTCCTTCTTGTTCGAAGAGAGTAGAAGAAGAGTTTGGATTTATATCCCCCCCTTTCTCTCCTGTAAGGAGACTCAAAGGGGCTTACAATCTCCTTTCCCTCCCCCCCACAACAAACATCTTGTGAGGTGGGTGCGGCTGAGAGAGCTCTGAAGAACTGTGACTAGCTCAAGGTCACCCAGCTGGCATGTGTTGGAGTGCACAAGCCAATCTGGTTCACTGGATAAGCCTCCACAGCTCAAGTGGCAGAGCGGGGAATCAAACCCGGTTCTCCAGATTAGAATGCATCTGCTCTTAACCACTACACCATGCTGGTGTAGTGAGGATCACGGGATGTGCATGAATAACAGTCAGGTGGCTCAGGGATTATGGTAAGGAGGAAAATTAGAAAAGCTGGTCAGATCTGGCCACTTGATGTACAAATATATTCTGAACGGAGGTATATATCTAATGTACAAATATATTCTGAACTGATCTTCTATTGTGTGCCTCTAGGAGCCCAGGCAGCAGCCGGCCTATCAGCAATCCCAGTATGGACCATGCCAATATGAGATGAAACAATTCCTGGATTGTTCTACCAACCAGAGTGACCTGACCTTGTGCGAGGGCTTTAATGAGGCCCTGAAGCAGTGCAAGTATAACAACGGTGAGGTTTGCCTCAGGGAGGCGAGAGGAAGCAGCTTGTAAGCTGTCTCAACTGTGGTTTGAGAGGTGATGCATCGTGTCGGATGCGCAGGGAATGCATTCTGAGCAACGCCTGTTGAAATTAGCAGCAGTTGCGTTCAAGAGCGCACTTGTGGAGATGGATAATTCTGCATGGGCCACGTGGAACAGATTGAGGCCCTTTTGGGGTTGGGGGAGTTCACACAGAACCTGCCCCCCCCCCAATGCTTCTAACCCATTTTATTGGCCAGAACCTGACTTAAATGAAAATCGCTAAATTAGCAACTTTTTTGCTTTAACCTGGGTAGCAAATGCTTCTTGCTTGCTTGTGCGAACTACTGTCCGAGAGCTACTGTTTGTGAGAGTTACCCATCACTGCCGAGTAACCATCCTCCCAACCCTGCCCTGTAATGTTAAATTGGACACATAATTCTGAAACAGTTGGGAAGGGCATCTGGGGGTGGACGTTTAGCTTTGGGATGGAGCCATGGCTTGGTGGTGCAAGATCTGCTTTGCATGCTGCAAATCCCAGAGTCAGCCTGTAAAATCTCCAGGTAGCAGGTGAGATTGACCTGAGACTCTGGAGGACTGTTGCCAATTCAGAGAAGGTCATATTCAACTAGATGGCACAACTGGATATGTGTGGTCATTTCCCTGCATAAAAGCAGCAGACAACCTTTCTTCCTACCCCTCTGCAAGAATTTAGACAGGAAAAACTCCAAAGTGCTAAAGATAATTTTCATATCTGTAAATATATGTAAATAAATATAAATAAATAAACACTAGCTCTTAGCTACTGATCTATTCTCTGCTGCAACTGAATGTCTTGTTATTTTCCCCTTCTTTTCAGGGGTTGCTTCCCTCTTGTGAAGAGAATTCCTACACTAATGCATTGAAATGAGACTGTGGAGTAGAGCCACTGAAACCCAGTAGAGCCACTGAAACCCAAGAGGACTGGAAGAGCCAGTGAGCAGCAGACGACAAGGGCAGAGGATCCAGCCAGATCTTTAAACCTTCTTAGTGCAGTTCTGAGCTGTAAATTAACAAGCCAAGAGAATTCTGGTTGGATTTTAAGACATGGCTAGAGAACTGTGGAATAAAAACGATGGATTATTTTAATGTACAACTTGATTTTGTGTTTCCCTTTTTTTTAAAAAAATCTCCTGGATGTTTAAAAAGTGGAAGATGTAACCGCTAGACCAAAAGGTGTGCCCACTGGCCTGTGAATGAAGGAGCAAGCCGATAATTACAGTTTTGCCGCCTGGCTGATTCAAAGAAGCAGTGAAGTGGACAGCCAAACTCCCCTGAAAACTATTGTTTTATTCTCTCCTCTAACATTTACCCCTGCATTTCTCTTTTCATGACCTCTCTCCTGGGATGTACATATAGATCATTGTTATTCAAAGTGGGGGGTAAGAGCAGACATGGACCATTGCTCAATTCCTAAGCAAGGGCGTAGCCTCCTAAACGGGCACCTGGGACAAGCACTGAAATTGTGCCCCCCTTCCCAGACTCGACTGCACTAGCACCGTCTCCTCAGCCCTTCCAGTGGGAGTTAATTAAAAGTACTAGGCTTAAAAGTACTGGGATTCCTCAGGAGCCAAGCCAAGTTCTTTTAGTTAAGTTTGGGTGGGGTGGAGGGCAAGCAGAGGCAGAATTCTAGTACACATACAACATACAAGATTGGGGCTAGCCCACAGTTAGAGCTTCCAGTTACTCTGGCATCAGTTCGAATACTCTGCTGGAGACAGGATACTGGGCTAAATGGGTCTGGGTTCTGATTCAGCAGTCCTAGACGTAGGGCTAGAAACTAACTTCATTGAGCTTGCCAAAGTGACTCAGCAAAAAAAGAAGAAGTCAGAGTCAGTGCTTTATTTTTCAGAATGTATCTTCAGAGCCTTCCATTCTTTCTGATAGCAAAATTATTGCTAACTTCAGTTAAGAACAATTATTCAGTAACAAGGACACTTTTAAATCCTCAATATCCTATTGACACAGAAGGCAGACAGGAGAAGGAAATGTGATCTTGCATGACTCAGGTGGCCTGCTGGTCTTATTTTAGATCTTAGCAGGTTATGTAATATGCTGAAGGTCATCAGCATCATGTTAAGTTCATGGTTGTTCCCAAGGATCTCAGTGATTAAATTAGTTACTGACTGGTTTGCACTGTAGATACAGCTAGCCAGTTGCTGATATTATTTACACAGGTACATTGGGGCAAACTGCCAACAAAAAGGACAAACCAAAGAGAAAGACCACTCTCCCATCTGCACACAATGACCATAGTCTGTTGGCAGTTCTGAGATGGATTGGCCTATGTGAATCTTTTGGACCTGCCATAGGTCTTGTGGCTAAGGATAGCCCGTGGTGTGAATGAGTGTCACTGTGATGTTTGTCTATGTGCCAGTTCTTATAATGGCGGTTGTACTGGGGGGGGGGGGGGGGGGGGCAAAGAAGCAAATTGCCAGAAGCAGTGATTGAAAGAGGTATTCCATCGATAGTTCTATTTACCGAAGTACGTAAAATGACCCTGTCCAACCTGTTTAGAATACTGCATGCTTTTCATTAAACGTTAACTAAAACGTTAACTAAAACATGCCTGAGCACATCTTTGGGCCTCTAAATTTTATTTTAAAAGGTCTGTGATTTGTGGTAAATAGTTGCCAGAATCAAGAAAGGCCACCTCCAGATAGTCAGAATGAGAAACACCAAGTGGAATGGACCAGTGGGTAGATCTCTAGACAACAGAGAAAATGTCTTCTCTGGGCTCCATAGTAGTGTACCCCTCTGAGTAGTTACTCAGTAAAGTAAGTAGTTACTCTTAAAGTAAGTAGTTACTCTAACAGTGGCTCCATTAACAATATGACATCTGTTGACTTGTCTAAATCCTAAGTAACTTCAGGACTAACAGTGGTATGATTTTTTTTGCCACAGTTAGATGGTTAAAGTGCTGACTTAAGTGGGTAGGTACATATGCCCTAACTTCAAAATGGTATGTGAGTATGTACGCATACTTTATATAATAACAAGAGGCTAAAAAGTCAGGCAATACAAGAGACGGCAGTAGGTTTGAATAGGGAACTCCAGCAAAGGCTGATTGTGAGCCTGATTGTATGGTGTGATAACCTCAGTGGCCAATAGGTGTTGCTGTTGCCTCACACTTGATGTTTTACCTCAGAAAAGAGGCAGAAATAATTGTGAACAGTCACTTTCCTACATGTCGAAGGAAATGGTGGACGGGAATCCTGTCATTATGTTCTCGGCTACACATGATCTGATACACACGGTCACAATTTTGTGTGACTAGAGTAATTTCCATCCACATCCACAGTACATATAAATAGTTATCCTGAAAAATCTGGGTTTCCAATAATGTAAGAAGCATGGACTGTATATATAGCAACACAAGGCAATGAACTAATTGGTATATGCCATTAATTTTAGTATAAAGTCAATAGATAAGTCATACACCATTCATAAAGATATATTGTAATTATATTATAAGTAATATGCAACTGGATATAAATGTAATAAAACTTACATTCTTTATGAATGGTGTATGACTTATCTATTGACTTTATACTCAAATTAATTGCATATACCAATTAGTTCATTGCCTTGTGTTACTATATATACAGTCCATGCTTCTTAGGCTTGGCTGCCCTCAGATTTTCTAGTATTGGTTTGACTATATATATTTGCTGATCTGTTTAATATTTCCAATAATGTATGCAGAAACTGGAAAGCATGTCCTTTCTTGATTCTGTGGGTGTTGGTGATTAGTCACTCTTATATGGTAGAGCAAATTTCTGAATTAATTCCCATAACAAACAAGTGGTCAGGATTAGGTTACCAACTTCCAGGTATGGCCAGGAGTTCTTGCAGAATTACAGCATCTCCAGACTAGAGATCAGTTCCCCCTAAAGCAGAGGTAGGGAACCTTTAACACTCAAAGAGCCATTTGGACCCGTTTTCCATGGGAAAAGAAAACACTTGGAGTCTCAAATAATTTTTGACATTTAAAATAAAGATAGCACTGTATATATTGGGTTTTTTTACCTTTTACTCCGCTCATTCTGAGAAGCGCATGGATGCATCCACCCTGCTGCCTGCAGGGTGGGCAAGGATAGGGCCAGCGGCTTGGCCTTGCCGGCCGCTGGGAAAGCGCTCGCCCCGCTCCAACGGGGCAGGCGAGAGGGGAAGCCCGTGGGGCGGCCCAGCTGGCTGCGGGCAGTTGGTGTGCCCGCCCTGCTGCCTGCAGGGCGGGCAAGGATGGGGCCAGCGGCTCGGCTCGTGGAGCCGCAGTGCAAGGGCAGAAGAGCCGCATGCGGCTCTCGAGCCGCAGGTTCCCTACCCCTGCCCTAAAGGAAATAGTAGCTTCTTAAGTCACTGTTAAAAGTCTTACATAAGCACACAGCCTGTTCACCTTAGTGCTCTGAGATCAAGAAAGGGAGAGGAAATGGAAATTTGCATAAGGACAGCATTTCTTCAGCCCCATGAGAGTTTAAAGGACAAGAATAGATCTTGCTCTAAATCCTCCACCATGGCCTTCAGTGCACTTCTCCTCCTGTTGGCATCTTGCACAGGTGAGAATTTGAGATAGATTTTATTGGCCCGAGTGCCTAATGAGACAATCGACTTGGAGTTTTAGTTAAATTTCCATAATTTCTATTTTAGCTGCCTCAGTTTCACAGTGAATGGGATAGTTTAGATTCCTATGCCTTCAACAGATGTGAGAAAAGGATTTTAATAGGAGCAGCAGTTTTCCTTTGCAAAAGAAGAACCCCTTTCTGAAATTGTTTCAACCAGTAAGGCACGAAGCCCTCTTTCGTACTGGAAATGGCAACCGCTGGATTGTGATGTGACATTGATTTCTTTCCAATTCATTCTAGGCTCCAGTTCTGAGGCAATGCCACTGACCCAGTCGGACAACTATTTATCGGTGGCTATGGGGGAGACCACAAGTATCTCTTGCACTTTGCAAGGTGTGGAGTTTATCAGTGGCAGTCACCCATCCTGGTATCGACAAAGACCAGGGAATCCTCCTCAACTACTAATATATGAGGCCAGACAAAGGGCCTCAGGGATCCCTGACCGAATCTCTGGAGATAGTTCTGACAACAGGGCAATATTAACCATCTCAAAGGCCCAGGCAGACGATGAGGGAGATTATTACTGCATGGTGTGGCATGCCAGTGCATAACACACTGATCTCGTCCAGGGCTGAAGTGAAACAAAAACTGTGTGCATCCAAGAACGTCATGCAAGCAAGTGAAAGCAAGAAATGCACCAGACTTCTGTGAAGTGCACAGGAGTAGGAGCAGTAAAGATGTTGGCGACTCTAGCAAAAAGTCAGTCTTATGGTTGCCAACAAGTTGGTACATTCTGGGAGATTTTCTGGGGAGAGCGGGTTTGCAGAGGGAGACTTCTGTGGGGTATAATGTCATAGACTCTACCTTCCAGGGGTGGATGCAGTCAGGAGATCAGTTGTAATTTTGGGAGGTCTCCAGGCCTCACCTGGAGATTGGGAAGCCTAGCCCATATTTACATATTGTCTCAACTAGCATAATGTAGTAGTGATGAAGGGTGGACTCTAAGGAGCAGCAGTGGTGTAGGAGGTTAAGAGCTCGTGTATCTAATCTGGAGGAACCGGGTTTGATTCCCAGCTCTGCCGCCTGAGCTGTGGAGGCTTATCTGGGGAATTCAGATTAGCCTGTACACTCCCACACACGCCAGCTGGGTGACCTTGGGCTAGTCACAGCTTTTCGGAGCTCTCTCAGCCCCACCCACCTCACAGGGTGTTTGTTGTGAGGGGGGAAGGGCAAGGAGATTGTAAGCCCCTTTGAGTCTCCTGCAGGAGAGAGGGGGGATATAAATCCAACTCTTCTTCTTCTTCCTTTGTGTTCCATATGCTCTACATTTATGTTCATGCGGGAAAGAAACACCAGATTCCACATTCACATACTTTTCAGTTGCTATCACTGTAGGGATCCGCAGGAGAAATTAATTGATCCTGCAGCCCATCTCAGTATGGCCTTAAAAATAACATGGTTCAAAAGAAACAACTCTCTTTTCTTTTATCTGATAAAGAGCCAAAGATCGCCAGTTTGGCAGTTAACAGTTTTTACATGAATACTAAAAATGAAGTCCACCTAAATGGAGATGTTTCTTTGCAATTTATTCCTTGTATAAATTATTAATCTTAGCTCAGATTTTAATCTTTGTGTTTATACCTTTTTTAATCGGTATCTGTTATGGATATGAGTTTGTATAGTATGCCAATAAAAATATTTCAAGTTCAAATTCATAGATGGCTAGTCAAGTTCAGGACTGCGTGCACCTGCTCCGGCCCTGCTTCCTGTGCGTGCTTGGCCAAATTTCAGCAAGAGCGTACAAACTGTTGTTCTCCTCCACACACCTTGAAACCAGCATGCCTTCTTTCTGCAGCACCTGCTGTTTCCTCCCAAGGGAACTTGTGTCCTTGAAATAAGTCTGAAAGAAGTTACCGGCAATTAGAGGAGTTAACTGGAGGAGACATGCCCAACTCACCTCACAAGATGGCAGTATTGTGTTTGAATGGGAACTCTGGTCCCAAACCATGGTGTCCATACAGCGGGGGTCCCCAAACTTTTTAAACAGGGGGCCAGTACACTGTCCCTCAGACTGTTGGAGGGCCAGACTAAAAAAAACTATGAACAAATTCCTATGCACAAATGATTGTAAAATGTTTGATTTCACCTTTCAGCCTTTCTGTCGTGGTCTATTTTTAGAACAGTGACCAAAGTATGTCAAGTACAGGGTGGGCTCCAAATATTGTTGGGGAGGCTGTGGAATACCTTCCCCTGTAAAAAAAAGCAGAACTTTCCCAATGAAGCAATCCATCTAACCCAGGATTAGGTATCTTCCTGGGTTCTTCCTCCCTAGCAGCCAGCGAGCGATTCGCCAGCCTGGCTGATGCCAATGGGAGTGAGGCGGAACAGAAAGCCTGAGAGCAACACATGGAGTAGCCAAGAGGGAAGGGCGGAGCAGGAGTTGCCACGTGTAAGGTTTCCAACTCTGGGTCAGAAAATTCATGGAGATTTGGGGGTGCCATCATGTAATTGCAATCAACAGCCGTTGGGGCCGGTTCCTCCTTTCCCTCGTGCCCCCACTGCACATGAATGGAGCCATTGCCGCCATGCCTGGCGGGCCGGATAAATGCCTTCAGGGGGCCACATTTGGCCCCCGGGCCGCAGTTTGGGGACCCCTGCCATACAGTGTTATGCTGGCCAAAATGTTGACCATCACCCTTTTTGCTTTGGCCGGCTCCTGAGGCTTGAACAATAGAACTCTAGACTGGGCAGGAATTCAACAGGAAAACCTCTTCTTTCACTATCTCTCCCAAACCAGAAGATGCGCTGTTTGTTGAATGTACACTTCCCTTGTAGAGGTTAACGCGGGAGCTCTGCCAGAAAAAAATGTGGCAATCTTTGTGAGAATGAAATACATTCTGCACATGTTCATAGGCATGTAATTACTGGCCATACGGTCTATACTGTAGTAATAAAGAAGCACCTCTGAGCATAGCCGACACAGAATACCCCCTCCAGCGCCAATAATTATCCCTCTGTTTTGTTGCCTCCAGAACTGATGATGTTGAGGAAGATTTTGAACCATAGTGCCTCATCTTAAACACTGGTATCCATAGACCAGTGGTGGCGAACCTATGGCACGGGTGCCAGAGGTGGCACTCAGAGCCCTCTCTGTGGGCATGCGCAAACAGAGCCCCCCCCCCCCACATCTAGGCTGGCCTGGGCCGCATTAAACCTAAGACCTAGTTTTGGGGAAGCAGTGTAGGTAACCCTGTTAAGCACTGTTAAACCCCACTGATTTTCATGCAAAGGACTAAAGCGCAATCCTTTATCTGGGAGTAAGCTCGGTTGCTGGCAATGGGGCTTGCTTCTGAGTAAACCCTCCTAGGGTCGTGATTCACCTGTTGGAAGAGTTGTACGATTGCTTCAAAGCAAAGCCACCGACCACCACCAAGCTTACTCCTGAGTAACGCACGCCTCGGAGCCAACCGTTTTTTCTAAACTAAAACCTCAGTATTCGGGTTAAATTGCCATGTTGGCACTTTGCGATACATAAGTGGGTTTTGGGTTGTAATTTGGGCACTCTGTCTCGAAAAGGTTCACTATCACTGCCATAGACTGTTTCTGCAACTGATATCAACCTATGATATCATACAAAGAACCCTGTCATGGAGAACCAACAGGAGCAGGTCATATTTGCTTTAAGAAGAGGGGGATTGCCCCAGGCTCCTGGAAACATCAGTTCCTGCTTGTACTAAGCCATGTTATTACAGTTCCCTCTGTGTGGGCAGGGTGGTCTGGGTGTCACAAGAACACCCATAGCTCCATAGTTAGCTTTGATGATTTGCATGTAGAAGGTGCCGGCCAATTCCTGTCATGTGACACTGACGGTATGTAACTCTGGTGTTACGTTACTACCCTTCATGAGCTTACAGTTATTCCTAGCTTGTTTCCTGAGGGTTAAAGATGGTTTGAAAGGTTAAACACCATTCGGAGAAATGAACCTGTGAACTGGTTCTGTATAACGGAAATTTCTTTTTGAGGGGAAAAAAATTGAAGTCTCTATTGGTCAGCTCCCGTAGCATCAATGTATTCCACGCCAGTTTGGAATTGCCCATCCCTTGAAAATGTGCTCATGCTTACTTTCTCCCGTCATTTCTCTTACATTCTATGTGCATTTACTGCTAGGGTGCATGCTTAGTATAATTTTCTTATAAGATTTTCCTCATGAGGCGAAGATATTTCTAACGAGATGTCTAGCATTGATCCCTTCCATTTTCTGTTCCAATTGGCCAGCATTCATTCATTCATTCATTCATTCATTCATTCATTCATTCATTCATTCATCCATCCATCCATCCATCCATCCATCCATCCATCCATCCATCCATCCATCCATCCATCCATCCATCCATCCATCCATCCATCCATCCATCCATCCATCCATCCATCCATCCATCCATCCATCCATCCATCCATCCATCCATCCATCCATCCATCCATCCATCCATCCATCCATCCATCCATCCATCCATCCATCCATCCATCCATTCATTCATTTATAGGTCGCCTCATCCCACTGGGAGAAAAAGCCATCTTCCTGCCAGAGAAGAGGCAGGTGGGAGTGTGAGGGGCGACCTGGAAAGAATTGCTTTCTCTTTAGCTCTCTCACTGTGGTATGTGTGGCGAGAGATAGCCAGGGCTTCTCTTGCCTGTTTTCCCAACCTATCTTGTCACTCACCCCTCTGCAGAGCATGCCAGGAGAGGTGGGTAACTGGAGTATGGAGAAAAGGGAGGGGAGAAGTCAGAGTTATCTCCGAATTCTGTAACAGATTTCACAGTAAAAGAGGGATCTTGGGGTGGAGACCTGGCAACTCAAGACATCGAAAGGAGGCTTTGCATTGGACCTGTAAAATACAGCCCCTTTCCCACTGATTGTACTTTAACTTGACCTCTGCCAAGGAACCATAATTAATGAGCGTCTCATTTGCATGGAGGGGAAGCTCTCTTGACCAGAGGGGTTTAAGAGAGAATGGGAGGATCCTCCTCACCAGAGATCTCCTTGACTGGTTGGCTCATCAGTTTCCACTACAATGGCTCTGAGCCTGCTTCTTCTTAGCATCCTGGTCTGTATCGGTAAGAAGAATGAAACAAAAGATACTTGAAGGACATATGGAAGTTCTTCATATTCTTAACTGCCAGCCATGCCAAAGTTTTACATTGGTAACTTGTTAAATTAATGGATCGCCCTTTGCTTTCTTTCAGGTCCAAGTTTCCAGCAACTGCAGCCTTTGAAACCTTCAGAGACGGTGTCTCTAGGGGGGTCCATCACCCTGTCTTGCAGATCTAGCAGTGGAACCATCTCTAGTAGCAATTACCCCCTATGGGTCCAACAGAGCCCAGGGAAAACTCCAAGGACTCTTATATATGACACCAGTACCAGAGTAGCTGGCATCCCAGACCGTTTCAGTGGGTCAAGGTCTGGGAACACGATGTCCCTGGCAATCAATGGGGCCCAGGCAGAAGATGAAGCTGATTATTTCTGTGCTGTGTGGGCTGGGAGTGCGCGGCACAGCGATTCATTCAAATGAAGAAGTGAGACAAAAACCCTCCACTGCTCCCCCCTCCATGTGCATACAATAACCAAACTTCATTCTCCATGCCATGAAAAAGACCTTGAGTTAAGGGTGAGAGACAGTAGTGGCTGCAGTGGATACTCCAAGTTTAGAAAAGCTACCTCCTATTCTAATTTTTCACTGCAATTTTGAATGTGAAATTCTACTTTGGAATGAAAAACGTGACTACATTATATCTGCTGGGACCTCCTAATTAGACAGTTTAACTGGGGTTTTAAGGTCTTGGCCAATGTGGCATCAGGATTAGAGTTTGGGACTAGGATTTGGAAAACCTGGTTTCGAATCCCCATTCTGCCATGGAAGCTCACTGGGTGACCTTGGGCCAGTCCTCCGAGCCTACCTCACAAGGACCTTTTCCACACAAGTTATTGAAAACACTTCCAAAATGCTGACAACATGTTTTCACTTACTCCCCCTTTCCCGTTTTTCACACTCACCCCCTCAAAACGATTCCTGGCTGCCATTTTGTGATTCTCCCATTTTATTTGGGAAAGAAGAGAGAAAACAGTGGAACTTATTTGCATGCTATTATGAATGGACGGGGTGCGTGCTTTACAGGGATTAATATATTTGCTAAAAAGCTCTAGGGCTGTCCCTTTATTTCCTGAGACATCAACGAAGGGGGAAATGGAAATTGCACCCCTGTTTCTGGGTGACTGCTTTTTGTTTCTGCCCCTTTTGAAAGAGCTCAGCGCATTTTAATTTAGCCTCACTTCATATCTTCTACGGAAGTACAATGAACATGTTGGGAAGTCATGCCAAACAGAACACCCTGCAAGCAGCCATTTTCTCCAGGGGACCCATTCTCTGTAGCCTGGAGACCAGTTAGAATTCTGGGAGATTCCCCAGGCCTCACCAGGAGGTTGGCTATCCAGATGGTGCTACGAAGAGCAGAAACCTTCTTGGTGGTTTGCAGCCCCAGCACACCTCTTTCTAGAAATGAAGACAACCATGCAGCCATTTCTTGGCTCGATCTGATAGGCTGATGTCACCAAATCCTGTTGAAGGCAGCCAATGGTGGATGACCTTATTTGCATGTAGATGGTGGAAATGTCTTTCCAGGGTCCAAATTTAAGGGCGATCCAAGCAAAGGCATCCTAGAGAAACAGGGTGTGTGAATTCTCTTGAATTCTCCTCAGAATGATGTGGGTTCCTTTGGTTTTGTTCCTGGGGACGTTTTTCTCAGGTAAGGAAACACCCTCATCTGACAATGGAAGCATCAATGTTAATCCAGGCTGCCAGTAACATGGTCGATCATCTTGTTGCAGGTTCGAAGTCCCAGTTGGTGTTAACCCAACCACCTTCAGTGGCAGAATCTCTGGGATCAACCGTCAGGATCTCTTGTGCTTTGAATGGTGGCAGCAACTTCAACGATCAAAGGTTCCGCTGGTACCAACAGCAGTCTGGGGGTGTCCCACAGTTTATATATCATTATCGTCATGGCAACACCCAGGAAAGGGGCTCAGGGGTCCCCGAGAGATTCACAGTCTCTGCTGAAGCCTCCAACAAACTTTGGTATTTAGTGATCACAGGCGTCCAAGCTGAGGATGAGGCTAAGTATTATTGCTGTACCTGGGATAATGAGCTCAGCATGTATCACAGTGTTTTTCTATCATGGGGAACTGAAACAAAAACCTCTGTCGAGTCACACAGGATCACACGTCTGCTGATGGATTGACACCAAGTGGCAAAGCACCAGTGAAAGGGCAGAACATACAATTGGCTTTATTGCCGTGCATCTATAAAACACCAGCAATGCTGTTCATACTCGGCTGTACACAAAAGGCTATATCAATCACACATGTTATTATGAATGGATGGGATGCTTTACAGGTAATATCTTTGCTAAAAAGCTCCAGGGCTGTACCTGCATTTCCCGAGACTTCAGTGGAGGGGGGAATTGCACCCCTGTTTTTGGATGACCACTTTTTAAATTCTGCCCTATTTGGAAGAGCTAAGAGCATGTTAATGGCGTGAGGTAGCCTCATTTCATGTCTTCTAAGGAAGTACAGTGAACATGTTGGGAAGTCATGCCATACAGTTCACCCTCCAATGCAGCCATTTTCTCCAGGGGACCTGATCTCTGTAGCCAGGAGATCAGTTGTTATTCTGGAACTTCCCCAGGACTCACCACCTGGAGGATGGCAACTCAGATGATCTGCAGCTAGCTTCAGGAACAGAAAGTGCTTGACAGTTGTGGGGAGGGTGACCACAGTAACTCTACGTCAACATATAGATGTCAGATCATCTTCAGGTTTGCATGTACCTGCTCTGGCCCTCCTTCCTATGTGTGCTTGGTACAATTTCAGCAAGAAAACGCAAACTGTGCTTTCAGAAAAATAATTACTAAAATTAAGGATATATTTAAAATGTTTTAAGGCTGGAACTTTTTGGGCTAAAAACCACGAGGAACTCCTGGGAGGAAACATTTTATTTCCAGGCTCAGAATATTTTATTTTGATTGTGCAGAAAGGCCCAAGGGTGTCATTGTGAGGATAAAATGCAGGACAGGAAGTCAATGTTGCAAGTCCTTTTGGTCTCTGCTGGGGAGAACGGCAAGGTGTACATTGCATCATAAATAATAAAGATTATCATTGAACACTTGAAAACACCATTAATACTTGCGACAGCATTCATCAATAAATGGTTCACGGATGACCTGAGTCCAGACCAAATCCTTGCTCTTCTGTAAAGCTTAGTGGCTGACTTTGGGTCTGTCATACAGTCAGCCTAACCTTCCTCACAGGGTTGCTGTAAAGATAGAACAGAGAAAGAACTGTGGCTTGGCTCCCATGCATGCTTTCCATATGTGGCTCTCTCTAGCTGCAATGGATGCTTTCCTCTTTTTCAGACCATCTTCTGGCACTGATATCACTCACATCCACCTCTTTTCCTGTCCTGATGTACCCAAGAAACAAGGGAAAACATGCCGTCAAGTTGCAGCTGCTTAGTTTGAAGCTCTGAGTTGATCATGCTAGTCGGGGCTATTAGGGCCACAACCAAGGCAGACAGGTGTTCATTCCTTTCCTTTCATCAGAAGAATACGATGGTTCCATGATTCCCATTTCCTCATGCAGAAATGGGCCGCACAACCTGTTTGGTCTTCTAGGGAGATGAAAGCACTGGGGACTTAACTGTTTCCACCTGGAGTCAACGCTGTTGGAAAATCATTTTTTTTACATCCCTGTCCGCCAGAATTCACACACCTTGTGGGTTTCCCATTGTTTTCTCCAGGCTTTCTCAAACCTGTTTGCTGCAAAGTTTTGGAAAGATTGCGACAAAATCTGGATGGCAGTTCTCTGGATGGAAAAGTTTGGATTTTTGAACTCTCCAATTCAAAGTTGGAGTTGCATAGACCAACAACCCTCTTTGTCTTTCCATGAGTCCATGAAAACGTAACTAGCCAGAGGCCATCTCTAAACAGTCAGCCCCCCCCTGAGGAAATCCTGGGCACTGTTATGGACTACAATTCCCATCAGCCCCGGCCAGCATGGCCAATGGGCTGATGGGAATTGTAGTCCATAAGATCTGGAGTGCCAAAGGTTCGCCACTACGGACCTAGGCAAACTCATACTGGGAGTGAGTTTGCGTGTCCAGGAAGATGGCAGAAAGAGTTTGGATCTTTTCCTTAGAAGAGGGTTAGACAAATTCAGTGAATAGTAGCTATTAGTCACAATGGCTCAATAGAACCTCTGCATTCAGATGGAGCGTAGCTCTGAATAGCACTTGCTGAGGGACAGCACTAGGGGTGTGTGTGTGCTAGATTTTAGTTAAAATTATGGATCTGCCCAGTAGTGTGTGTGAGTGCAGTTTATAGAAACTTCCAAAGAGATAAATGTAAAAGATAAAATTTACATTTATTCAAGCATCTCCAGTTCACAGCTTTGTTCCAGGAAAAAGGTAGATAGAAAGAAACCCTAGTCTAAAGAATACTTTCCCTATGAACGAGTGGGCACTCTAACGCGCCATCACGTGTGTGCAAGTGAGAGAGTGCTACAGTGGGAAAGCCCCACTGTGGCAGGCTGCCATTGACCATGCGCTCAGGTTGCAGGCCAGCACGAGGGCAAACAAGAGAGGCAACATCACAGTTAGAGTGAGATATACAGCACCCCCCAGTGTCCAGGCATGCAGAAGTCGCTTATTCCAATAGGGCAGTGGTGGCGAACCTTTGGCATTCCAGATGTTATGGACTACAATTCCCATCAGCCCCTGCCAGCATGACAAATTGGCCATGCTGGCAGGGGTTGATGGGAATTGTAGTCCATAACATCTGGAGTGCCAAAGGTTCGCCACCACGGCAATAGGGGGTTGGCTGGAGCAGAGGTGTTTGCCTCATTGGTGAGTAGCCGTAGCCATCTCAACACACTGGTGCCATGAGCAAAAGCAGAAACCTTCTTGCTGGTTTGCAGCCCCAGCAATTCTCTTTTTAGAAATGAAGACAACCATGCAACCATTTCTTGGCTTGATCTGATACGCTGATGTCACCAAATCCTGTTGAAGGCAGCCAATGATAGATGGCCATATTTGCATATAACTCATGAGGGAAATGTCTTTCCAGGGTCCAAATTTAAGGGCGATCCAAGCAAAGGCATCCTAAATAAACAGGGTGTGTGAATTCTCTTGAACTCTCTTCAGAATGATGTGGGTTCCTTTGGTTTTGTTCCTGGGGACGTTTTTCTCAGGTAAGGAAACACTCGCATCTGACAATGGAAGCATCAATGTTAATCCCAGCTGCCAGTAACATGGTCGATCATCTTGTTTCAGGTTCTAAGTCCCAGTTGGTGTTAACCCAACCACCTTCAGTGGCAGAATCTCTGGGATCAACCGTCAGGATCTCTTGTGCTTTGAAAAGTGACAGCAACTACAATGATCAAAGGGTCCGCTGGTACCAACAGCAGAATGGGGGTGTCCCGCGGTTTATATATCATTATCGTCATGGCAACACCCAGGAAAGGGGCTCCGGGGTCCCCGAGAGATTCACAGTTTCCCCTGAAGCCACCAACAAACTCTGGTATTTAGTGATCACAGGCGTCCAGGCTGAGGATGATGCTGATTATTATTGCTGTACATGGGATGGTACACTCAGCAAGTATCACAGTGTTTTTCTGTCATGGGGAACTGAAACAAAAACCTCTGTCGAGTCAGACAGGATCACTGTCTGGATCCTGTCTTGATTGACACCAAGTGTCAAAACACCAGTGAAAGGGCAGAACATACAGCTGGCTTTACTGCTGTGCTTCTATAAAGCACCAGCGATGCTGTTCACACTTGGCTGTACACAAAAGGCTACACAAATTGCATGTGTTATGATGAATGGACGGGGTGCTTTACAAGGTAATATATTTGCTAAAAAGCTCTAGGGCTGTACCTGCATTTCCTGAGACTTCAATGGAGGGGGGAATTGCACCCTGTTTATGAATGACTGTTTTCTGTTTCTGCCTCTTCTGGAAGAGCTAAGAGCATGTTAATGGCATGAGGTAGCCTCATTTCATGTCTTCTAAGGAAGTACAATGAACATGTTGGGAAGTCATGCCATACAGTTCACCCTCCAATGCAGCCTCTATCTCCAGGGGACTTGATCTCTGTAGCTTGGAGATCCATTGTAATTCTGGAAGATCCTCAGGGCTCACCTGGAGGATGGCAACTCAGATGATCTGCAGCTAGCTTCAGTGACAGAAAGTGCTTGACAGTTGTGGGGAGGGTGAACACCATCAACAAATAGATATCAGATCAGCTTCAGGCCTGCATGTACGTGCTCTGGCCCTGCTTCCTATGGGTGCTTGGTACAATTTCTGCCAGATCATGCAAACTCTTCTATGTATTCACACATCTGGATACCAGCATACATTCTTTCTGCTCCACCTGTGGCTTTTTTCTCCCAAGGGAACCTCTGTTATGATTCAAAGACTTTGCATTCAGACTGAAAGAAACAAAATGACCCTCTGGACAACCTGCCGTAAATCAAAGGAAACAGGCTAAACTCTTGCCACAAGAGGGTGGCATTGTATTGTTGACACTTGATACTATTCTTTGTATTCACACACCTTGAAACCAGCATACATCCTCTGCACTCCACCTGCTGCTGCTTCCTCCCAAGGGAACCTGTGTTACACTTCAAGGATGTTGAACTTAAGCTAAAAAAGTAAAGAAACATTTCAATAATCTCCTGTTAAGTTGAGGAGATGTGCTTAACTATTGCTGCGAGATGACAGCAGGGTATCCTTCATATTGGAATAGAACTCTAGTCCCCAAAGCACAGCATCCATGAAGAGTGTTGGCCTAGAGTCTTTAAATTTAGACAGACACCCCTTTTTTCTATGGTAAAGCTTCCAGCCTTTAACTGCAGAACACTAGTCTACGGAAATGTAGTAGGAAAATTTACTTGGAAATGTAATAGGAAAATAGCCTGATTTCCCATATATCTGAGATCAGAAGTAGCATTGCTTATTGAACTATTGCCTACATTGTAGTGGTTCAAAGATGCAAGAGATGTAAGAAAAAATAGGTGGCGAAATATGTTGTGTTCAAGGTGTAGCTTGGAAAGATTTTCCTCATGAGGCAAAGATATTTCTAATGGCTTGTCTAGCATTGGTCCCTTCCATTTTCTGTTCCAATTGGCCTGCATTTACAAACCACTGGGAGAAAAAGCCACCTTCCTACCAGAGAATTGGCAGGTGGAATTGTGGAGGATGACCTGGAAGAATTGCTTTCTCTTTAGCTCTCTCACTGTGGTAGGTGTGGCGGGAGATAGCTTCTCTTTCCTGTTTTCCCAACCTATCTTGTCACTCACTCCTCTGCAGATTATGCCAGGAGAGGTGGGTAATCGGAGTATGGAGAAAGGGGATGGGAGAAGTCAGAGTTATCTCCCAGTTCTGTAACAGATTCCACAGATCTTGGGGTGGAGACCTGGCAACTCAAGACATCGAAAGGAGACTTTGCGTTGGACCTGTAAGATACAGCCCCTTTCCCACTGATTGTACTTTAACTTGACCTCTGCCAAGGAACCATAATTAATGAGCGTCTCATTTGCATCTAGGGGAAGCTCTCTTGACCTGAGGGGTTTAAGAGAGAATGGGAGGATCCTCCTCACCAGAGATCTCCTTGACTGGTTGGCTCATCCGTTTCCACTACAATGGCTCTGAGCCTGCTTCTTCTTAGCATCCTGATCTGTATCGGTAAGAAGAATGAAATAAGATATACTTGAAGGACACATGGAAGTTCTTCATATTCTTAATTTCCAGCTGTGCCAAAGTTTTACATTGGTAACTTGTTAAATTAATGGATCGCCCTTTGTTTTCTTTCAGGTCCAAGTTTCCAGCAATTGCAATCCCTGAAACCTTCAGAGACCCCCCCTCTAGGGGGGTCCATCACCATGTCTTGCAGATATAGCAGTGGAACCATCACTAGTGGCAATTACCCTCTATGGGTCCAACAGAGCCCAGGGAAAACTCCAAGACTTCTTATATACAGCACCAGTACCAGAGTATCTGGCATCCCAGATCGTTTCAGTGGGTCAAGCTCTGGAAACACGATGTCCCTGACCATCAGTGGGGCCCAGGCTGAAGATGAAGCTGATTATTACTGTGCTGTGTGGCATGGGGGTGGGTCGCACAGCAACTCATTCAAATGAAGAAGTGAGACAAAAACCCATGTGTATACAGTAACCAAACTTTGTTCTCCATGCAATGAAAAAGACCTTGAGTTAAGGGTGAGAGGCAGCTGTGGCTGCAGTGAGGCCCAGTGGATACTCCAAGGTTAGAAAAGCCACCCCACATTATAATTTTTCACTGTAATTTTGAATGTGAAATTTTACTTTGGAATGAAAAGCGTGACTACATTACATCTGTTGGGATCTCTTAAAAATTAGACAGTTTGAGTGTGGTTTTTAAGATAAGGTCTTGGCCAATGTGGCAACGTGATTAGAGTTTGGGACTAGGATTTGGAAAACCTGGTTTTGAATCCCCATTCTGCCATGGGAGCTCACTGTGTCACCTTGGACTTGTCAACCCAGACTCAACCTAGACTACCTCACACAGATCTTTTCCACATTTCCAAAATGCTGACAAAATGTTTTCACTTTCTCCCCTTTCCCGTTTTTCGCACTCACCCCCTCAAAACGATTCCTGGCCGCCATTTTGTGATTCTCCCATTTTATTTGGGAAAGACGAGAGAAAACAGTGGAACTTATTTGCATGTGTTATTATGGATGGACGGGGTGCTTTACAGGGTAATATATTTGCTAAAGAGCTCTAGGGCTGTCCCTTCATTTTGTGAGACCTCAATGAGAGGGAAATAACACCCCTATTTCTGGGTGACCGCTTTTTGTTTCTGCCCCTTTTGAAAGAGCTCAGAGCATTGTAATGGTGTGGTGTAGCCTCACTTCATATCTTCTACGGAAGTACAATGAACATGTTGGTAAGTCACGCCATACAGTTTACCCTACAAGCAGCCATTTTCTCCAGGGGACCCATTCTCTGTAGCCTGGAGATCAGTTGGAATTCTGGGAGATTCCCCAGGCCTCCCCAAGAGGTTGGCTACCCAGATGGTGCCACGAAGAGCAGAAACCTTCTTGGTGGTTTGCAGCCCCAGCACTTCTCTTTCTAGAAATGAAGACAACCATGCAGCCATTTCTTGGCTTGATCTGATAGGCTGATGTCACAAAATCCTATTACGGGCAGCCAATGGTGGATGGCCATATTTGCATAGAGATCATGAGGTAAATGTCTTTCCAGGGTTCAAATATAAGGGCGAACCAAGCAAAGGCATCCTAAATAAACAGGGTGTGTGAATTCTCTTGAACTCTCTTCAGAATGATGTGGGTTCCTTTGGTTTTGTTCCTGGGGATGTTTTTCTCAGGTAAGGAAACACTCGCATCTCACAATGGAAGCATCAATGTTGATCCAGGCTGCCAGTAACGTGGTCGATCATCTTGTTGCAGGTTCGAAGTCCCAGTTCTTCTTAACCCAGCCACCTTCAGTGGCAGAATCTCTGGGATCAACAGTTAGGATCTCTTGTGCTTTGAACGGTGGCAGCAACTTCAACACCCACAGGGGCAGCTGGTACCAACCGCAAAATGGGGGTACCCTACGGTTAATATATCATTATCGTCATGGCGACACCCAGGGCAGGGGCTCCGGGGTCCCCGAGAGATTCACTGTCTCCGCTGAAGCCTCCAAAAAACTCTGGTATTTAGTGATCACAGGGGTCCAAGCTGAGGATGAGGCTGATTATTATTGCAGTACATGGGATGGTACACTCAGCAAGTATCACAGTGTTTTTCTGTCATGGGGAACTGAAACAAAAACCTCTGTCAAGTCACACAGGATCACGCATCTGCCAATGGATTGACACCAAGTGGCAAAGCACCAGTGAAAGGGCAGAACATACAATTAGCTTTATTGCCGTGCTTCTATAAAGCACCAGCGATGCTGTTCACACTCGGCTGTACACAAAAGGCTATACAAATTGCATGTGTTATTGTGAATGGGCGGGGTGCTTTATGGGTAATATCTCTGCTAAAAAGCTCCAGAGCTATGCCTGCATTTCCTGAGACTTCCATGGAGGGGGAAATTGCACCCCTGTTTTTGGAGGACCGCTTTTTGTTTCTGCCTCTTTTGGATCAGGTAAGAGCGTTTTAATGGTGTGGGGTAGCCTCACTTCATGTCTTCTAAGGAAGTACAGTGCACATGTTGGGAAGTCACACCATACAGTTCACCCTCCAAAGCAGCCACTTTCTCCAGGAGACCTGATCTCTGTAGCCTGGACATCAGGGGCACCTCCAGGAGATCCCCAGCCTCACCACCTAGAGGTTGGCCACCCAGATGATCTGCAGCTAGATTCAGTGACAGTTGTGGGGAAGGTAACCACAGCCACTGTTACGTTGGGCAAGTATGGGAAAGTGAAGGGCGCTACACATGCTGATATAGTAGGGTTGGCAACTCTTGGTTTTGAAATACCTGGAGGTTTGGGAGGTGGAGCATGAGGAAAGCAGGGTTTGGGAAAGGGAGTGGTCTCTGCAGTGTACAAGGCCGTAGAATCCACCATTCAAAGCGTCCATTTTCTCCAGGGTAACTGATCTCTGTAGCCTGGAGATCTGGTGTCCCCTCAGGAGATCTTCAGCCACCACCTGGAAAATGGGAACCCTACTTATACTGACAATATATAGATGTCAGATCAGCTCCAGGCCTTCATGTACCTGCCCTTCTCCTGCTTCCTATGTGTGTTTGGTACAATTTCTGCCAGATCATGCAAACTCTTCTATGTATTCACACATCTGGATTCCAGCATACATTCTTTCTGCCCCACTTACGGCTTTTTTCTCTCAAGGGAACCTCTGTTATGATTCAAAGACTTTGCATTCAGACTGAAAGAAACCAAATGACCCTCTGGACAACCTGCCGTAAAGCAAAGGAAACAGGCTAAACTCTTGCCACAAGAGGGTGGCATTGTATTGTTGACACTTGATACTATTCTTTGTATTCACACACCTTGAAACCAGCATACATCCCCTGCACTCCTCCTGCTGCTGTTTCCTCCCAAGGGAACCTGTGTTACATTTCATGAATGCTGAACTTAAGCTAAAAAAGTAAAGAAACATTTCAACAATCTCCAGTTGAGTAGAGGAGATATGCTTAACTATTGGTGAGAGATGGCAGCAGGGAATCCTTGATATTGGAGTAGAACTCTAGTTCCCAAAGCACAGCATCCGTGAAGAGTGTTGGCCTAGAGTCTTTACATTTAGATAGTCACCCCTTTTTTCTATGGTAAGGCTTCCAGCCTTTAACTGCAGAACACTAGTCTACGGAAATGTAGTAGGAAAATTTACTAGGAAATGTAATAGGAAAATAGCCTGATTTCCCTTATATCTGAGATCAGAAGTAGCATTGCTTATTGAACTATTGCCTACATTGTAGTGGTTCAAAGATGCAAGAGATGTAAGAAAAAATAGGTGGCAAAATATGTTGTGTTCAAGGTGTAGCTTGGAAAGATTTTCTTCATGATGCAAAGATATTTCTAACGGCTTGTCTAGCATTGGTCCCTTCCATTTTCTGTTCCAATTGGCCAGCATTTACAAACCACTGGGAGAAAAAGCCACCTTCCTACCAGAGAATTGGCAGGTGGAATTGTGGAGGAT
Organism: Sphaerodactylus townsendi; assembly: GCF_021028975.2. Taxonomy (NCBI): domain Eukaryota; kingdom Metazoa; phylum Chordata; class Lepidosauria; order Squamata; family Sphaerodactylidae; genus Sphaerodactylus; species Sphaerodactylus townsendi. The sequence continues at coordinate 42,754,430 of NC_059437.1, forward strand.
GACCTGGAAGAATTGCTTTCTCTTTAGCTCTCTCACTGTGGTAGGTGTGGCGGGAGATAGCTTCTCTTTCCTGTTTTCCCAACCTATCTTGTCACTCACTCCTCTGCAGATTATGCCGGGAGAGGTGGGTAACCGGAGTATGGAGAAAGGGGAGGTGAGAAGTCAGAGTTATCTCCCAGTTCTGTAACAGATTTCACAGTAAAAGAGGGATCTTGGGGTGGAGACCCGGCAACCCAAGACACCGAAAGGAGACTTTGCGTTGAACCCGTACAATACAGCCCCTTTCCCACTGATTGTTCTTTAACTTGACCTCTGCCAAGGAAGCATAATTAATGAGCCTCTCATTTGCATGTAGGGTAAGCTCTCTTGACCTGAGGGGTTTAAGAGAGAATGGGAGGATCCTCCTCACCAGAGATCTCCTTGACTGGTTGGCTCATCCGTTTCCACTACAATGGCTCTGAGCCTGCTTCTTCTTAGCATCCTGATCTGTATCGGTAAGAAGAATGAAATAAGATATACTTGAAGGACATATGGAAGTACTTGATATTCTTAATTGCCAGCTGTGCCAAAGTTTTACATTGGTAACTTGTGAAATTAATGGATCGCCCTTTGCTTTCTTTCAGGTCCAAGTTTCCAGCAACTGCAGTCCGTGAAACCTTCAGAGACGGTGTCTCTAGGGGGGTCCATCACGCTGTCTTGCAGATTTAGCGGTGGAACCATCTCTAGTGGCAATTACCCTCGATGGGTCCAACAGAGCCCAGGGAAAACTCCAAGACTTCTTATATACAGCACCAGTACCAGAGTATCTGGCATCCCAGATCGTTTCAGTGGGTCAAGCTCTGGAAACACGATGTCCCTGGCAATCAGTGCGGCCCAGGCTGAAGATGAAGCTGATTATTACTGTGCTGTGTGGCATGGGGATGGGTCGCACAGCAACTCATTCAAATGAAGAAGTGAGACAAAAACCCATGTGTATACAGTAACCAAACTTTGTTCTCCATCCAATGAAAAAGACCTTGAGTTAAGGGTGAGAGGCAACTGTGGCTGCAGTGAGGCCCAGTGGATACTCCAAGGTTAGAAAAGCCACCCCACATTATAATTTTTCACTGCAATTTTGAATGTGAAATTTTACTTTGGAATGAAAAGCGTGACTACATTACATCTGTTGGGACCTCTTAAAAATTTGACAGTTTGAGTGAGGTTTTTAAGATAAGGTGGCAATGTGGCATCAGGATTAGAGTTTGGGACTAGGATTTGGAAAACCTGGTTTTGAATCCCCATTCTGCCATGGGAGCTCACTGTGGGCCTTTCCCCACTCTTTTCCATCCCCCCTAGGCCGCGCGCTGTTCTCCCAAGGGAACCTCTGTTATGATTCAAGGGCCTTTGGCCCTTTCCCCACTTTCCTTAAGCCCCGCGCTACTCTCCTAAAGTAGCGCGGGGTTCAGCTGCCCTCCCCACTTCAGGGGCGGCGAGAAGGCAGCCGCCCCGACGCTGCTTCTCTCGCACCCCCTCGACACGCGGAATTTCTGGCGCCTTTTCAAATGGCGCCTTTCGTGGGGATGCCGGGGCGCGCGCCAGGAATTGCGCGCACTGGGAATTGCCCGCAACAACCCTCGGGCAAAGGTGAGTGGGGAAAGGGCCAAAGACTTTGCATTCAGACTGAAAGAAACAAAATGACCCTCTGGACAATCTGCCGTAAAGCAAAGGAAACAGGCTAAATTCTTGCCACAAGATGGCGGCATTGTATTGTTGACACTTGATACTATTCTTTGTCTTCACACACCTTGAAACCAGCATACATCCTCTGTACTCCACCTGCTGCTGTTTCCTCCCAAGGGAACCTGTGTTACACTTCAAGGATGTTGAATTTAAGCTAAAAAAGTAAAGAAACATTTCACCAATCTCCAGTTGAGTAGAGGAGATATGCTTAACTATTGCTGCGAGATGACAGCAGGATATCCTTGATATTGGAGTAGAACTCTAGTCCCCAAAGCACAGCATCCGTGAAGGGTGTTGGCCTAGAGTCCTTAAATTTAGACAGTCACCCCTTTTTTCTATGGTAAGGCTTCCTAGACTTTAACTGCAAAACATTAGTCTACAGAAATGTAGTAGGAAAATTTACTAGGAAATGTAATAGGAATACAGCCTGTTTATCATATCTCTGAGGCCAGAAGAAGCATTGCTTATTGAACTATTGCCTGCATTGTTCTGGTTCAAAGATGCAAGAGATGCAAGAAAAAAATAGGTGGCAATCTATGTTGGGTTAAAGCTTGGAGAGATTTTCCCCATGAGGTGAAGATATTTTTAACATGATTTCTAGCATTGATCTCATCCATTTTCTGTTCCAATTGGCCAGCATTTGCAAACCACAGGGATAAAAAGCCATCTTCCTGCTGAAGAATAGGCAGGTGGGAGTGTGGAGGGCGACCTGGAAATAATTGCTTTCTCTTTAGCTCTCTCACTGTGGTGAGTGTGGCGTGAGATAGCCAGGGCTTCTCTTGCCTGTTTTCCCTCCCTATCTTGTCACTCACCCCTCTGCAGAGCATGCTGGGAGAAGTGGGTAACCAGAGCACAGAGAAAGGGGAGGGGAGAAGTCAGAGTTATCTCCCAATTCTGTAACAGATTTCACAGTAAAAGAAGGATCTCGGGGTGGTATTGCCATTTGCAAGTGTCTATCACAATCCTGACAAGAAGGGGTTAATTTTGTGCATCTTAATTAGTTACCGAGGTCAGAGTTTTACACCTACAGGTGGAGACCCAGCATGCCAAGACACCGAAGGAAACTTTGCGTTGCACCCGTACAATACAGCCCCTTTCCCACTGATTGCTCTTTAACTTGACCTGTGCCAGGGAACAACAGTTAATAAACCTCTCATTTGCATATAGGGGAAGCTCTCTTGACCTGAGGAGTTTAAGAGAGAATGGGAGGATCCTGCTCACCAGAGATCTCCTTGACTGGTTGGCTCATCCGTTTCCACTACAATGGCTTTGAGCCTGCTTCTTCTTAGTATCCTGGTCTGTATCGGTAAGAAGAATGAAACAAAAGACACTTGAAGGACACATGGAAGTTCTTCATATTCTTAACTGCCAGCCATGCCAAAGTTTTACGTTGGCAACTTGTTAAATTAATGGATCGCCCTTTGCTTTCTTTCAGGTCCAAGTTTCCAGCAACTGCAGCCTTTGAAACCTTCAGAGACGGTGTCTCTAGGGGGGTCCATCACCCTGTCTTGCAGATTTAGCAGTGGAACCATCACTAGTAGCAATTACCCTCTATGGGTCCAACAGAGCCCAGGGAAAGCTCCAAGAGGTCTCATATACAACACCAATACCAGAGTATCTGGCATCCCAGAACGTTTCAGTGGGTCAAGCTCTGGGAACACGATGTCCCTGGCAATCAATGGGGCCCAGGCAGAAGATGAAGCTGATTATTTCTGTGCTGTGTGGGCTGGGAATGCGCGGCACAGCGATTCATTCAAATGAAGAAGTGAGACAAAAACCCTCCACTGCTCTCCCCCCCCACAATGTGCATACAGAATGTAGTCGACCCACGCGGTCAGCGTAAGAACGAGACGAGACGCGGAGATAACATCTGGTGGAGATCGCCAGCAGCGGGAGACCGGAGGTCCGTGTTCCTAGCGAGTCTCCCGTCTGCCGGTTCCTGGCACCTTTTATTGTTACTCTATCGGGGGCGTGTAGGAGGGAGGACTGGGGGGAGTTCCGGAAGAGCGGGAGGTCGGGAGATCATCAGGTGATGCATGATCTCATCTGGCCACCCCCGATGCGACCGGCAAGGCCGCAGGTCCGTTGGCGTCCCAACGTTCTACTATGGCACTGCTGGGTCGGCAGTGCACTACTACACAGAAACCAAACTTCATTCTCCATGCCATGAAAAAGACCTTGAGTTAAGGGTGAGAGACAGTAATAGCTGCAGTGGATACTCCAAGGTTAGAAAAGCCTTCCCAAATTCCAATTCTTAGTCTAATTTTTCACTGCAGTATTGAATGTGAAATTTTACTTTGGAATGAAAAACGTGACTACATTACATCTGTTGCGACCTCCTAATTAGGCAGTTTGGCTGGGGTTTTTAAGAGGTCTTAGCCAATGTGGCATACAGATTAGAGTCTGGGACTAGGATTTGGAAAACGAGGAACTCCTGGGAGTAAACATTTTATTTCCAGGCTCAGAATATTTTATTTTGATTGTGCAGAAAGGGCCCAGGTAGTTGTTGTGAGGATAAAATGCAGGATAGGAAGTCAATGTTGCAAGTCCTTTTGGTCTCCACTGGGGAGGTGTACATTGCATAACAAATAATAAAAATTATTATTGAACACTTGAAAACAGCAGTAATACTAGCGATATACTAGGCCAATTTTAAAAGGACAAGAATCCAAGATCCTCCCTCCATAATCAGACAGCAGTTTATTAAAACAAAATGTCCATCTCCAGCTGAGGCAACCTAGGCAAACTCATACTGGAAGTGTGTTTGGGTGCCCAGGAAGATGGCGGAAAGAATTTGGATCTTTTCCTTGTAAGGGGGTTAGACAAATTCAGTGAATAGTAGCTATTAGTCACAATGGCTCAATAGAACCTGTGCTTTCAGATGGAGCGTAGCTCTGAATAGCACTTGCTGGGGGACAGCACTATTGGGGGTGGCGGCGGCTGGAGCAGAGGTGAGTAGCCGTAGCCATCTCAACACACTGCTGCCACGAACAAGAGCAGAAACCTTCTTGCTGGTTTGCAGTCCCAGCAATTCTCTTTTTAGAAATGAAAACAGCCATGATGTCACCAAATGCTGTTATGGGCAGCCAATGGTAGGTGGTCATATTTGCATATAGATGGGGGAAATGTCTTTCCAGGGTCCAAATTTAAGGGCGATCCAAGCAAAGGCATCCTAGAGAAACAGGGTGTGTGAATTCTCTTGAACTCTCTTCAGAATGATGTGGGTTCCTTTGGTTTTCTTGTTCTCATTGTTCTCAGGTAAGGAAACACTCGCAACTGAAAATGGAAGCATCAATGTTAATACCAGGTTGCCAGTAACATGATCAATCATCTTGTTGCAGGTTCTGAGTCCCAGCTGGTGGTAACCCAACCAACCTCAGTGTCAGAATCTCTGGGATCAACAGTTAGGATCTCTTGTGCTTTCAACGGTGGCAGCAGCTTCAATGATCAAAGGGTTCACTGGCACCAACAGCAGTCTGGGGGTGCCCCACGGTTCATATATCATTATCGTCATGGCAGCACCCAGGGCAGGGGCTCAGGGGTCCCCGAGAGATTCACTGTCTCCCCTGAACCCTCCAACAACCTCTGGTATTTGGTGATCACAGGGGTCCAAGCTGAGGATGAGGCTGATTATTATTGCTGTTCCTGGGATAATAAGCTCAGCAAGTACCACAGTGTTTTTCTCTCATGGGGAACTGAAACAAAAACCTCTGTTCAGTCACACAGGATCACGTGTCTGCAGCATTGCTTATTGAACTATTGCCTGCACTGTTATGGTTCAAAGATGCAAGACAGAGATGCAAGAAAAAAATAGGTGGCAAAATATGTTGTGTTCAAGGTGTAGCTTGGAAAGATTTCTAAGGAGATGTCTAGCATCCATTTTCTGTTCCAATTGGCCAGCATTTACAATCCACTGGGAGAAAAAGCTATCTTACTGCCAGAGAAGAGGCAGGTGGGACTGTGCAGGGCAACCTGGAAATAATTGCTTCCTCTTTAGCCTTCTCACTGTGGTGAGTGTGGTGGGAGATAGCCAGGGCTTCTCTTGCCTGTTTTCCCAGCCTACCTTGTCACTTACCTCTCTGCAGAGCATGCTGGGATGGGTGGGTAACCGGAGTATGGGGAAAGGGGATGGGAGAAGTCATAGTTATCTCCCAGTTCTGTAACAGATTTCAAAGTAAAAGAGAGATATCGGGATGGAGACATGGCAACACCAGACACTGAATGGAGGCTTTGCGTTGCACCCGTACAATACAGGCCCTTTCCCACTGTTTGCTCTTTCACTTAACCTGTGCCAGAGAACAATAGTTAATGAGCCTCTCATTTGCATGTAGGGGATGCTCTCTTGATCTGAGGGGTTTAAGAGAGAATGGGAGGATCCTCCTCACCAGAGATCTCCTTGACTAGTTGGCTCATCAGTTTCCACTACAATGGCTCTGAGCCTGCTTCTTCTTAGCATCCTGATCTGTATCGGTAAGAAGAATGAAATAAGATATACTTGAAGGACATATGGAAGTTCTTCATATTCTTAATTGCCAGCTGTGCCAAAGTTTTACATTGGTAACTTGTGAAATTAATGGATCGCCCTTTGCTTTCTTTCAGGTCCAAGTTTCCAGCAATTGCAGTCCCTGAAACCTTCAGAGACGGTGTCTCTAGGGGGGTCTATCACGCTTTCTTGCAGATATAGCAGTGGAACCATCACTAGTGGCAATTACCCTCGATGGGTCCAACAGAACCCAGGGAAAACTCCAAGACATCTTATATACCAAACCAGTAGAGTATCTGGCATCCCAGACCGTTTCAGTGGGTCAATGTCTGGGAACACAATGTCCCTGGCAATCAGTGGGGCTCAGGCAGAAGATGAAGCTGATTATTACTGTTGGTTGTGGATTGGGAGTGAGCAGCACAGTGATTCATTCAAATGAAGAAGTGAGACAAAAACCCTCCACTGCTCTCCCCCCCCTCCATGTGCATACAGTAACCAAACTTCATTCTCCATGCCATGAAAAAGACCTTGAGTTAAGAAGAAGAAGAAGAAGAATTTGGATTTATATCCCCCCTTTCTCTCCTGCAGGAGACTCAAATGGGCTTACAATCTCCTTGCCCTTCCCCCCTCACAACAAACACCTTGTGAGGTAGGTGGGGCTGAGAGAGCTCCGAGAAGCTGTGACTAGCCCAAGGTCACCCAGCTGGCGTGTGTGGGAGTGCACAGGCTAATCTGAATTCCCCAGATAAGCCTTCACAGCTTAGGTGGCAGAGCTGGGAATCAAACCGGTTCCTCCAGATTAGATACACGAGCTCTTAACCTCCTTCGCCATTGCTGCTCCTAAGGGTGAGAGACAGTATTGGCTGCAGTGGATACTCCAAAGTTAGAAAAGCTACCTCATATTCTAATTTTTCACTGCAATTTTGAATGTGAAATTCTACTTTGGAATGAAAAACGTGACTACATTATATCTGCTGGGATCCCCTAATTAGACAGTTTAACTGGGGTTTTTAAGGTCTTGGCTAATGTGGCATCAGGATTAGAGTTTGGGACTAGAATTTGGAAAACCTAGTTTTGAATCCCCATTCTGCCATGGAAGCTCACTCGGTCAGATCAGCTCCAGGCCTGCATGTCCCTGCCCTTCGCCTGCTTCCTATGTGTGCTTGGTACAATTTCTGCCAGAACATGCAAACTGTTCTTCGTATTCACACATCTGGATACCAGCATACATTCTTTCTGCTCCACCTGTGGCTTTTTTCTGCCAAGGGAACCTCTGTTATGATTCAAAGACCTTGCATTCAGACTGAAAGAAACGAAATGACCCTCTGGACAACCTGCCGTAAAGCAAAGGAAACAGGCTATACTCTTGCCACAAGATGGCGGCATTGTATTGTTGATATTTGAATGGCACTCTCATTCCTTAACCAGTGTAATTGGTCATCACCACCTTTTCCTTAGCAAGTTTCCTGAGACTTGACCTGCTGAATACCAGGTAAAAAGCTATTAGGAAAGCGGACACCTGCATTGTATATCCCAAGCCACGAAATGTGTATTGAATTTCCATTTGTTTTGTAGTGGTTTAATAATGAAGATGCTCTGCTAGAAAAAAAAAGTGGCAAACCTTGCGGGAATAAAGCTGTGGCTTGGAAAAGGGAAATACATTCTGCACATGTTCAGAAGCACTGGACGACTGACTGTGAAATCTATACCACAACAATAAAGAAGTTAGACATCTCAGAGGGCCTTTCCCCACTTACCTTAAGCCCTGCGCTACTTGAGGAGAGTAGCGCGGGGTCCCCCGGCACTCCCCACGAGAGGGGCGGCGACAGCGCAGCCACCCCGACGCTGCCGCTGTCGTGCCCCCTTAGCGCAAGGCATCCCTGGCGCTCTTGCAAAGGGCGCCTTTTGATGACCCCTTGCAGAGCGCGGGGTTGTGGGGATGCCTGGGCGCGCGCCAGGGATGCCGCGCGCTGGGAATTGCGCGCAGTGACGGCGGCCGAGGGAAAAGTGGGGAAAGGCCCTGAGCTAACCAGATTGTCTCTCCTATATCAAGTATTCCCCACACATTTTGAGCACAAGGCTGATGTCTTGGAAGACTTTGATCCACAGCACCTCACCTTTCTGAAGCTAAACACTGTCCACCCATAAGCTGTTTCTAGCACCGATGTCATCCTATTAAGTGATACAGACAACCCTCCCCAGTGCTAATCCGGGCTGCCGAGCCTGCTGTGAGCTCGCCAATTGAGGCAGCCACTCCACCCAGTGCCAATCACCAACAGTAGATGGTCATGTTTGCATAAAGGTGGAGGGAAATTTGGTTCCCTCTGCGGTAGATTTAAAAGAGGATCCAAGCAAAGACACGGCAGTCTAAAAAGGCGGGGGGGAATTCTCTTAACATGATGTGGATTCCTTTGGTTTTCTTCCTGGGGACCTTTGTCTCAGGTGAAAGAACATCAGTGGTTGCTAGTTTGGTTTTTTTAAAAGAAGGAAACATAAATGTCGATCCAGGTTGATAGTAACATTGGCTGTTATCTTATTTTAGGTTCCAGGTCCCAACTGGTAGTGACTCAACCACCGTCCATGGCAAAAGCTCTAGGCTCAACCGTCATGATCCCTTGTGCTTTAAGCAGTGGCTACCGGGTCAGTGAAAAGAGGGGCTCCTGGTACCAGCAGAAATCAGGGGGTGATCCAGTGTTTCTATCCTCTTACGGCAGCAGTGACCAAGTCAGGGGCTCAGGGGTCCCCGAGAGATTCACCATCTCCCCTGATGCCTCCAGCAATCTCTGGAATCTAGTCATCACAGGAGTCCAAGCTGAGGACGATGCTGATTATTACTGCAAGGCCTGGGACAACAAGCTGAACTGTTATCACTGTGGTTCAATTTCATGGGGAACTGAGACAGAAACCTTTCACTTCTGAGCAACCTGATGTGAAGAGGCAGGAAAGTTGCACCTGAGGGAATCCACACTCAGATGGCCCTGTAATGTGTCAGGCAGGGTCCTGCCATATTTCATTCAGGATCACTCTTAGAGGGCCGCCTTGGGGATTGTTTGCCCTGAGTCCAGGTTGTACCAGCCTGACTCTTGTCTCACTTTGTCATGGCTTCTGCAACTGGGAGCAGGGGGGTGGGAGGTAGGCTTTGGATGTCTGTTTCTCACAGTTTCTCACTGGCCGAAAAATGTGGGTGACTTTGCCTTCCCGTCCAAAGGGGTGCGAATGACGTTTCTTCTGCAAGGGATATAAGGCTCTGGCTGTTCTAATGTATTCAGTTCTGACAGTAAAAGGTCATCAGCATTTCCCATGGTGGTTTCTGCACAGCACACTTATAACGCATGTAACACATTATTAATGAATCCGTTTCCACTGTTTGCCTTCACATTGGAGATTTCACCCTCCCAGGAAGCGACGGGTTGCAGTTTGACTGTATGCACCTGTAACCCCCATGCCCAGAAAGGGGTGGAGACTCAAAGCTGCAGAGCTCATGTAGTTTGGAGGAGACAAGGCTACCAGACTCGGACCTTGATTTGTATAAGCCCTTAACACCTTGTTCAGGTAACTGCAATGTTTTTGGGAACTAGTGGAAAGGTAGTTGTTTATTTTTGCTATATTATAAATGTTGGAGTTTATTGTTTCAGGGTTTTTTGTGTTTGTAATGGGTGAGAGTTCTCCTGGAAACCTTCATCATGTTGAATCCTGTTCACCAAGCCCTTGGAGTCTTCAGGAGCCAACCCACTTGCAAAGAAGAATTGGACTTGGCAATATCAGAAGACTGCAAATATAAGGAATTGAAAATGCAACCTGAACAGGATCTTGAAGTGTGATGTAAATGTTGATGTTATATGTTAAGAAAGTAAACCATTTTGTTTTTAAAATTTGTTGTTGCAAACTCATTCCAAGTTCTGCCCCACAGAACCCACAGATAGAGGTTACACACCCTCCCTCCATGTGCATACAGAAACCAAACTTTGTTCTCTATGCAATGAATAAGTCCTCAAGTTAAGGGTGAGAGACAGTTATGGCTGTAGTGAGGCCCAGTGGATACTCCAAGGTTAGAAAAGCCATCCCAAATTCTAATTCTTCACTGGAATTTTGAATGTGAAATTCTACTTTGGAATGAAAAGCATGACTACAATTACATCTATTGACACCTTCTAATTAGACAGTTTGACTGGGGTTTTAAGGTCTTGGCCAATGTGGCATAGATATTAGAATTTGGGAATAGGATTTGGAAAACCTGGTTTTGAATCCCCATTCTGCCACGGAAGCTCACTTCCTTGGGCCGGTCCCCCTAGCCTACTTCACACGGACCTTTTCCACACAAGTTATTGAAAACATTTCCGAAATGCTGGCAAAATGTTTTCACTCCCCCCTCCCTGGTTTTTCGTGCTCACCTCCTCGAAACGATTCCTGGCCGCCATTTTGTGCAACTCATTCCCCTCTGTCTATCTTCAAGGTCGTTTCCTTAACATCCCACAAAATGAGCTTTGTTGTCAGTACTGTCCCAACGCTATGGACTTAATCCCTCATATCCTGCTTTACAGTTCGAGGTATAATGATATTAGAACCGATCTGGGAGCTTTACTACCACTAGAATTTATGTTTCTCTCAGACAAACTAAAAATGTCTAAGCTATTGAACAGCCCTAAAGTAGAAATTTCTGAAGCAGTTGCTACATTTTTAATCCATGTTCTACATGATATACAACAGTGATCCTGTTTTTGTACTTGGAATGTTGGTACTTCTGCCTAATAAAGGTTTTTGGATTGGATTGGATTGGATTCTCCTATTTTATTTTTGACTTCTTCATCGATCCAGTGTTTGATGCCTCAAAGCCTTGTGCTGACATTCTTCATAGGTGCTTCAAAGGAAATAACCCCCCCCCCCCAATTAAAAAAAACTGATTAAAATAAACAGGTGAGATGAAGGAGTGAGTTCAGTAAACAGTACTGAGGAGGACCTGGGGACTGCAGAGGGGCTTGGAGAACTTTTTGAAGAGATCCGCACATGAGTCAAAATGTTTTGAAAACATTTTCAGAAAAATAATCACTAAGATTGAGGAAGCATTAAAAACATTTTGAGGCTGGAAGTAAAACCTTTTAGCTTTAAAACCATGAGGAACTCCTGGTTTAAGTATGTAATTATGTAATTTTTTATTGCAAATTCTCCAGCGTTTATTTGACCAAACTAACTCTTGAATGTAGCCCTGGTTAACAGCTTTTCAAAATGTCCGGATGTGCAAGACGCCCTTAGACGAAGTATTTTTTTCTTTGCAGTGGTTCCAGAGGAAAGATGTGAAATGTCCGCTCAGCCCTCCCACTGAAATAAAGGCGAATGAAAAATGTATCCCAACTTTTAAAGGTTATATCAGAGTCATTAGTTAAATCAGGCACAGAATGCCTAACCTTTGCAGCCTCTCTGGTATTTCCTCTAGAGTAGTATTGTTCCCATAACTATCGTCCAATACTGCAAAGCGATTTGTAATTGGGACGTCATACTTTATCGTATCCTTGGGTTCCCACCCTGCTGTAAAATAGTCAGATATTTTTGTCTGTTTATCAGCTGATGAACAAACAGCATCGTTTCTTTCCTTCTTTCTTTCCTTTCTTTTCTTATTATTATCGTCATCATCCGTTCTCCTTCTTTTACAGCCACCCATTGCAGTAAATACGAGGGCTAAAAATGTTTCGAGTTATATTTCTTTCGTTTACGATATAATTGCCTTCCTTATCCTTGGCTTGTTAGCTAGACTGATAGTGTATCAGGCACCGGCAACAACACTCAGTCAAAACAGCTTCTACAAAGCCCTTCTCACAATTAAAAATCCTTTGTATCAACTGTGCTTAATAAAATCCGAGGTTAAAAAAATATTTAGACATTAAAAGATAAAAGCATGTAGGAGTAAAAGAGCATACGGGCTTACGCTCATCACCGGAACCGGAACCCTAAAGGTTATATCTATTTTATATGATGCTGACAGTTCTAGATCTAACCTTTTGGGGGAGCTGTTGATCCTTTCCCCCCACCTGTGGCAGACACAGATGGCTTCTAACACCTGTGGTGTGAAGTGAAGCAGGAGAAAGTTTAACATACTTGGGTCCTCTCTGTGGTTTTTCAGCTTACTCTTGCATAAAGAGTTGTGGTGTAAACATCTTCTCTGACTTAGACCATAGCCTGACTTATACACATATGCATTGCAACCTGGGTGTAGCAGATGACTAGCACATCTTGGTTTGCAAAAACAAACACACACAAAACACACACACACAAACTGGGACAGAGGTGTATATCCTTTTCAGGTTTGTAGTTTAAATAGGTTCAAATGTAATTTTCATAATAATTAAAGCTTCCCAAGTCTAGGGAGGAAAAATACTCCATTAGTAGTGATAACAGTGCTATCCTAAGCTTAGTTATGCCCTTGATGGCAAAGGGTATAACTCTTTTTAGAATGGCACTCTAAATAGATTTGGTGTTTCTTTTCCGATTAGCTGAGCTCAAAGCCAGCATATCTAGCCCATTTGGTTTCAAAATATCTTTCCTCCTGTCTAGCTAGATATTCAGAAAAGGCACCTCCAAGACTTTAAAAACAAAGAGTTTGTGAATTTACACCTTAAATGAGAAAACATGGCTCCTACTTCCCTTTCCTGCCTTATTCTAATATGCATTTTTATCCTAGTTAAGGGTTTGTTGATTTCTTTCTTACACACCTTCTTTATGCAAATATGCCCTATAGTTAACATTGTACATTTTGAGTGAAGAAGTGAAATTCTAGCATAGCCAGCGACCATAAAACATATTTGCATGTGGATTCACTTGCTGTGGAAAAAGGAGACGAAGGTCTTAGCTTATCTGCTTGCTTCAGAAGCAAAGTCTCCTTTTTGAGGGTTCACTATGGATCGGGCCCTGTTTTCCCTTGCAGTTCTCAGCTGCTGCTCAGGTAAGCTGCTTATTTGACCACAACAGGCCTAAGATCATCAACTCTGGATTAGGAAATTCCTGGAATTTCCTGGGTAGGGGAGTGTGAGTGGCAGGGATTCAGCAGGGATGTGATGTCATCAAGTTTACCCTCTGAAGTGGCCATTTCCTGCTGGAGGAAATGGCCACTTCAGAGGGTAAAGTTGATGACGTCACATCCCTGTTGTCTCACCAGTTGTAATTAGGGTTGCCAGCTCTAGGTTGGGAAATTCCTGGAGATTAGGGGGTGGAGCCTGGCGAGGCTCGGGTTTGAGAAGGGGAGAGGCTTCAGAGGGGTACAGTGCCATACAATCTACTTTCCTAGGGTAGCCATTTTTTCCCCAAGGGAACAGATCTCTGTTGTCGGGAGACTAGTTAAAATGGCGGGAAAACTCCAGGCCCCACCTGGGGGGACTGGCATCTCTGGGACAACAAACCTATCAGAAAATACTTTTATATTGTGTGTGTTTTAATAGAAACGCAACATTTTTTTGGTGATATTGTTTATTGTGGATTTATCTGGTAAGGTTTTATTATGTATTGTTTTATTGACTGTTGGCACCTGCCTTGAGCCTGAATAAGGGAAGGGTGTTTTTTTTTAAATCACATAAATTAAACAAACAAACAAACAAACAGTAAATGTATTGTCGAAGGCTTCCATGGCCGGAATCACTAGGGCCGTGGTGACGAACCTTTGGCACTCCAGATGTTATGGACTACAATTCCCATCAACCCCTGCCAGCATGGGCAATTGGCCATGCTGGCAGGGGCTGATGGGAATTGTAGTCCATAACATCTGGAGTGCCAAAGGTTCGCCAGCACTGCACTAGGGTGTTGTGGCTTTTCCGGGTTGTATGGCCGTGTTCCAGTAGCATTTTCTCCTGACATTTCGCCTGCATCTGTGGCTGGCATCTTCAGAGGATAAAGAAATACATATTTGAGAGTCCAGAACAGAATCAAAATAATTTGTTTCCTCCTTGTTCCCTTTCTTTTTTTTTTGCAAAGGTGTCAATTTCCAGGCAACATTGACTCAGCCTGCCTCGGTGTCTGTATCCCTGGGAGAAATGGCTATACTCTCCTGCTTGATCAGTGGAAGCTCCGGCACCGTTTCTTGGTATCAGCAGAGACCTGGTCAGGCCCCTCGGTTTGTCCTCTCTGGTACCAGCACCCGGGGAGACGGGATCCCGGACCGGTTCGCTGGTTTCACTTGCGGGAACATCAGCTTTTTAACTATCGCTGACCTCCAGGCTGAAGACGAAGCTGACTATTACTGTGGCGCAGTGGCCCACTCTGATGTCACCAGGATAAATTGTGATGGAGAACTGACACAAAATTCTTCATTCCTAGAAGCGGGGGTTTGCCGACCTTGATCTGATCTGTGCTTAAGGTTCTTTGGATCTTAGAGCTGGAAGGAACTGATCCAGTCCCGATCTCTTTCCCCCAAGGCAGGTCTGCTCACCTGTCCAACCACATTATGCAATCCACAGGAGAACTCACAGTAGGGTCACCTTGTAGAGAAAAAAAGTTCCTCATGATTTGGTGAACCGAGACATTGGGTTTTTATAACTGACTCAATAAAGCCGTTTCTAGGAAATGCTGGACTTGGACAGAGATGTGAAATTTCCAGAACATTTGAAGTCAGATTTTCATAAAATTTGAGGGGGAATTTCATATTTAGAGGCAGTGAAGCTCTGAACATCAGTGCCAGGAGGCGACATCAGAGGAAGGCCTCAGTGTCGTCCTTTATGCCTTGTGGTGGGCCTTCTTTAGTAACTGATTGGCCACTGTGTGAGGCAGGATGCTGGACTAGATGGATCCCTGTTTCGAACCTGCAGGGCTCGTCTCATGTTCTTAAGCCATTGCATGAAAATGTTTTCAGGGGGAGGGCGGGGGGAACTGAAATTTTGGGGGAAATGGAAATATATGCAATACTTCCTCACTGAAATTTAAATTCGGTTTACTGCTTCAGCAACATAAAGCACAGCTTTTATAACTTAGCGTATAACATCATGTCATTTGTCATTGTTGTACTTATGTCTTTTGAAATTATAAATGCCAAATAGCCCGATCCTGTCGAGGTGGGGGTAGGGGTGGAGGAAGAGCCAGGGATGCTGCCGCCACACTGCCTCCAAAGAGTGAATAGGCGGCATGGGTGCGAAGGGAGGAGAAAACCTTTACTCCCGCCCACCCCACCCAGGAAAGCTCATTGCACAAAGTGATGTGCGCTACACTTTCCAGTGATGTGAGTCTGTGTTGCTGGGAGGGGATGTTCCCAACCTGAAAGAACACTGGAAGCTGACTAATGTTAGCTCGTTCTTTGCAAACGCCCCTGGAAACCCCACAGACGCTGGGGCTTCTGGGATTGGCCACCGTGCAGCTGTGTGGCGGTCCAATGCCGAGGTGAGTGGTCCAATGCCAGCATTTGTGCCACTTTGTATGACTCAGGGGTCACAGACATTGCCGAAGGACTCCCACTGCTTCCAATGCTGCCTCCTAATTGTACTCTGAAGGCGCAGTTCTAAGCAGGTCTGCTCAGCAGTAAGTCGCATCTTATTCCCTGTAGCTTACTTCCAGGAAAACGTTCTTAGGATTCCATCCTTAGTTTTCTCCAAGTCAAATTAAGATTAAATCTAATAGGTCACAGGGAGACCTGCAAACTTTAATTTAATTTATATTTTCTTACAAATTTTTGAATAACTTATAACTGAATACGTTAAATAAAAATAGTAAGTTAGGGTTAGGGTTCAGGCAAGAGCAGAGGCTCAGGCTTGCCTTAGTGTTACGTGGAGTTCTAGGGCGCAGTCCGAGAATAGGGCTATGGTCAGTTTTAGGTTTCAGGGTTTTGTTACAATTTTGGGAACAATTTATGACTAAACAAATCAAATAAAAATAATAAGTTAGGGTTAAGGTTAAGGCAAGGGCAGGAGCTCAGGACTGCCTTAGTGTTACATTGAGTTCTAGGGCACATTCCGAGAATAGGGCTATGGTCTTTTTCAGGTTTCGGGTTTTTGTAACAATTTTGGGAACAATTTATGACTGAATACGTTAAATAAAAATAGTAAGTTAGGGTTAGGGTTCAGGCAAGCGCAGAGGTTCAGGCTTGCCTTAGTGTTACGTGAAGTTCTAGGGTGCAGTCCATGAACAGGGCAAGATCAATTTCTGGTTTAGCGGTTTTGCCTTAACCCTTGCCCTTGCTTGAACCACAACCCTAACCCCTCACGTTTACAGAGCACCAGTTTATAATCAGCTGCTATCTACTGTTTGACTCTCTGGAAACAGTCAGTTGTTGTTTTTTTTTAAATCCAATAGTTCCTCCGTCATCAGTAGGGGTCAGCAGAGACCATAATGTTAGTAATAGTCAAGCGTAGCATCCTCTGAAGATGCCAGCCACAAATGCAGGCGAAACATCAGAAGAAAATACTACTGGAACATGGCCATACAATCCAGAAAACCCACAACATCCTAGTGATTCTGACTATGAAAGCTTTCAACAATACACTAGCTGGGTATATTTCTATCTTGATTTTTTAAAAGCATAATTTAAACTTTCTAGTTCCTGTACAGAAAAAAAAAATGTATCCTAACATATATTTCCATCTTTACAGTTTACTTGAACAAATGGTCACTTTTCCATGAACTCAGCTAATATTTGAAATATTTACGTTCCAGATAGTCAGTCATGTAAGAGATTAATACAAGTGACTATATTGTAAATCAAGACCGGAACTTTTTAAGGGACTTTTCCCAAAGTACGTGGAAATAAATCTATCAAAGGTCTACTAACCAAGGACTTGCAGCAAATTTTGGCACTCTGACAAGCATACCGGCACAAAACACTCGAATCCAAAAATGAGGGTTGTTTAGAGTTGTCATTCTCCAGGTAAGGTCTGGAAATCTCCCACTTTTACAATTGATCTTCAGACGACAGAGATCAGTCCCTGGAAAAAATGGCCATTTTGGATTTTACGACATTGTACCACCTTGAGGTTCCTCCCCTCTCCTCCCCGCCCCTTCACAAATCCCCCCCCCCCCCAAATCTCCAGGGATTCCTCCACACAGATCTGGCACCCCTACACGTTACCTTTGAAAACTACATTTAAAAAATGGAAAACATCTTTAAAAAGTAGACGAATAAGTCCTTCGAGGAACATTTTCTTGGGCTATTTTTAAACGAGGAGGGTTTTTCTCCCTGGGGCCCAACTTTGAATTGGTGTGTAAAGAGCGATGACATTCATTTCAAGTTCCAGATTGCCTTGGCCAGGTTATACTGTATTGCTGACACAGCTCTTGGAAGAGTTTGATTCCTGTGATTACACTGAATGCATTCACACAACTATTTGATGCATTATACAGTATTCCCAGGAGAATCACCCATGGATAAGTGCTAAGAGATCCCAAGGAAAGCAACGGATCGCCCTTGCTACTGTGACCTGCTTTTTCATAGGAAAGCAAAGCCATGAAGCCCAATCATCAAAAGTCTTGCTTGAGAATACGTCCTACTGAGTTTGAAAGAATTATTTACCATGCAAGGATTCTGGCTATGCAGTTGGGGAGCCTATGTGCTCTTATTTGGGAAGAAGTCCTGCTCTCATTAGGATTTATTCAGAGATAAGCATGCAGTAGGATTTCATCTCCAGTTTTGTCTATTTCTCTTGAGGAAATTGTTTCACCGATCTTATTATTAGTCAAGGAAAAAATCATCAGCTTGTTTCCTTCCTACATTATTATTTATTTCCTGCGGTCACTTTCCCCCCTTTGATCCTTCAGGAAGGGATGCTCAGGAGCTATTAAATCACCCTATCAAGAGACTCCTGAAAGAAAAGAAGAGTTATGATTGGCCAAGAAAACTGCTTAGCTGTGATTGGTGCAGGGAGCACATGCTGCCTCTTTAAAAGAATGAATGAAAGAGTCCCAAGTAGAGAGCACTCGGGATGCAGAAGATGCCCAGATTCTTTCTCCCCATGGCCTGGACCCTGGTGTTCCTCTTGGTCCTCAGTTACCCCTCAGGTAGCTGAAGGAATCAAGCCCTTGCGGCACTGAGAAACTGATCTAAGCAGAATGTTTTCCTGTAGCTCCTCTATAGGCTTGAATCAATATTTCTTTCTCTTTGTCTCCCTTGTAGGTTCCTCCTCTCAGCCTGCGCTGACCCAAAGCCCCTTGGCATCCTTTTCCCCGGGGGAGACTGTGCATCTTTCTTGTTCCATGTCCTCTGGGGCCAGCATTGGCAATTACAGAGTCCACTGGTACCAACAGAAATCAGGGGGTGCTCCACTGTTTCTATACCAGTATTACACCAGCAGTAACCAAGACAGGGGTTCAGGGATCCCGGAGCGATTCACCGTCTCTCCTGATACTTCCAACAACCGCTGGAATTTAGTCATTACAGGAGTTCAAGCCGAAGATGACGCTGATTATTTCTGTTCCACGTTTGATGGCAAAAGCAACTCGTTCCACAGTCATACACCTCATGCACAGTCATGCACCTTCATGGGGAACTGAGACAAAAATACCTTCATGGGGAACTGAGACAAAAATAATCTCAAGAGTCACAACCAGTGGCGTACCTAGGGAAACTGGAGCCCTGGGCAAAACCTGAGTTTGATGCCCCCCCCCCCCCAAGGGCGGCCACCCTCCCCCACCGTGACCAAACAATGATTTTTTCCACCAGGTCGTTTCAAAGTCACCATCACATTATAGAACATACCCCAACTCACAAATCTGAACACAGCAATGGGCCATGCCACACAGCAGAAATATTTTAAAAAAAACATTTTCAAAATGCTTTCAAAATGTTTTATTACTGCTATGAAAACATTTTATGGTGTTGTATCCAGTCCCCCCAATTGGGGGAGACAGCATCACTTTTAATGGTGTTTAAACTAGGGAGCGCAGATTCTCCTTTTAAATGCACCTTAAAGGGAGAATCTTGAGTCCTCAGTTTAAACAACATTGAAAGTGATGCTATTTTGGGGTGGATTCTCCCCCACCCTGAAACAGCATCACTTTCAATGTTTAAACTGGGGACCTCAGATTCTCCCTTTAAAACCATGCTGAAGGGGGTGGATATAATAATAATAATAATAATAATAATAATAACAACAACAACAACAACAACAACAACAACAACAACAGTAGTAGTAGTAATAATAATAATAAAATACAACCGTTATTAGGCATTGAAAGAAAGACAGACAGACAGACAGACAGACAGAAAGAAAGAAAGAAAGACAGAAAGAAAGAAAGAAAGACAGACAGACAGACAGACAGACAGAAAGAAAGAAAACAAGCATTGGCAGGAAGGGGGTGGATTTAAAAGGAGAATCTGGGGAAAATTAGGGTGTGCCTGCTGTCAGGGGTGCAATTATTAAAATAGAAGCACTAAAATTTCAGAGTATCTTCATGAGCCCCTACTGATGATACCACCCAGGTTTGGTGAAGTTTGGTTTAGGGGGTCCAAAGTTATGGACCCTCAAATGTGTAGCCCACATCTCCTATTAGCTCCCATTGGAAACAATTGGGGATGGGGACACTCCCTTTGGGAGTCCATAACTTTGGACTCCCTAAACCAAACTTCACCAAACCAGGGTGATACCATCAGAATAGTCTCCTGAAAAATCCCTGAAATTTTGGTGCTGCTATCTTAAAAACTGCACCCCCTGCAGGCCAAAAACGGAAAAAACACTGAAAATTCAAAAAAATCCCACCTGCATTTTTGGCGCCCCCCACAAGGTGGTGCCCTGGGCAACTGCCCACTTTGCCCAATGGGAGGAACGCCTCTGGTCACAACGGGTCCAGCCTCTGAAAATGAATGCATGGGGAGGATATTGCAAACCTAACTGCGTTCCCAATTGTATTATCATCCATGCTTATAGAACCATGGATGCTTTTAGCACTTTGATTTCTCTCAAGAAATCACTAGTACCTCTCTCTATGCTCACGGCATCAGGGAGGGTTGCCATCTCCAGACTGGGGAATACCTGGATATTTGGGGGGCTGAGGGGTAGAGTCCAGAAGGGCAGAACTTTGGCAGAGGAAGGACTTCAACAAAGTATAATGCCATAGAGTCACTCTCCGATGCAGTAATTTCCTCCAGGGATTGGATCTCTGTCCTAACATCAGCGGAGCACTCTTTGCTGGATTTTTTTTTAAAAAAATAGTACTTGCTATATTGCTGTAGTGTTAAAATGCTATACCAGTTGCTGCCAGTTTTCAAAAATCGGGCCAAAGCTTGTTGGGAGAATTGTAGAGATGAGTAGTTACCAGAGGTGGGATCCAGCAGGTTCTCACAAGTTCCCGAGAGTAGGTTACTAATTATTTGTGCGTGCCAAGAGGGGGTTACTAATTGGTGATTTTGCCATGTGATTTTTGCCTCAGTTACGCCCCTCCTCTCAGCAGTAGCGCGCAGAACTTGAAGCAGTCTAGCAGGAGGTGCACCGGCGTGCGTGGCAGCCTGCGCCTGCGTGCATTCGTTTCCCACCCAAGGTCCGGCGCAGCGGCTGTGCCCTTGCTACAGCCCTGCCCAGGAAATGCCCTGCCCTCAAATGCCCGGACACTGTCAGTGTCCCCACCCATCCCCATTGGCGCTTAATCAGCCACAGCTTTGAATTCCAAGCACCACCAATGGGAACTCTCAAGTTACTAAATTTTTTGGGTCCCACCACTGGTAGTTACTGAAGAAAAATAGTTCCAGTGTGGATTGGGATGTTCAAGAATCTGAACTTGTCCACATCCTGTTGGAGTAGGCAATGTTTGGTATACAAAGGCCGATTACGGACAGGGGTGCTTACCTCCTCTTTGCCCTGCCCTGGCATCAAGTGCCACAACTGAAGAGCTCTTGCTTTCTGCGGGGAAAGCTGAGAGCAAGAGCAGTAGGCACGCTGCAACTTCCTTGTGCGTTGGTACAAGGAAGCTTGTCACGCTGGGGTTCAGTTGCCAGCATGCAGTGGGGGCCTCCTGCATAATCAGCCTATGAAGAAGAGAAGACCTTGAAGGGGGCAGCTAAAGGCAAATAGGCAGTACAGTGAAGTCAACATCTTCTTTCCCGTTGTCTTTGCTTGTCTGTCTCCAGATTCCTACTCTTAGGGCAATAGCCTCTTTCTTCTTGGAAGTCTCTTGCTCTCTCAGCTAGTCACGTAGATAGCAACCCCCTGCACCCCCATCTCCTCTTTACTATCAAGGGCGTTCATTCCTGAACTAACCTTTATCTACCCTTGAATCAGGTTGAACGCCTGTGTTCGTTACTCTGCCAACAGTCATCATCCAAAAAGGAACGAAGTCTTCTGAGAAAGGTTCTGCCAAAGATTCCACCACATTTGGCAGAAGAAAACATGGGAGGTGACTGATTGCAGGACAATGTGGAGCAGAAGCTCAGCAGTAAAAACACACTCCAGTTTGGGCAGTGGAATTAAATGTCTGTGCAGAAAGAACCATTATCTAACAGCAGAGGAAGGGCAACAGAAGAAGAAGAAGAAGAAGAAGAAGAAGAAGAAGAAGAAGAAGAAGAAGAAGAAGAAGAAGAAGAAGAAGAAGAAGAAGAAGAAGAAGAAGAAGAAGAAGAAGAAGAAGAAGAGGAGGAGGAGGAGGAGTTTGGATTTATATCCCCCCCTTTCTCTCCTGCAGGAGACTCAAAGGGGCTTACAATTTCCTTGCCCTTCCCCCCCTTACAATAAGAGGCCAGGAAAGGACTCCAGATATGCCACAGAGCAGGTGAGGGAATAGGGCAGATAACAGGAGCTGAAAAGCAGCTGTCTGACTTATTTCCTCAACTAAACAGGAGAATTGCAATGAACAGACTCTCCTAAGGAAACTGCCCAAGCAAATAGGAGTGCGTAGCTCCCCCAATTCTTTCCGCCAATACAGATTTGGATCCTTTATAAACTGCATATCCCTTCCATCCCACCACCTCTTCAATTCAGGAAAAACCCCAGTTCTTAACATTCCTTTAATAATTCAGGACATTTAATATTATAGACCCACCCACCCCATCATGAAATTTGGCTTTCTTTGTTCCAGAACCTACATGCCTCCATTCTAGCAGTTGTGGTTGACAGATTATCAATCTCTATCGTATCAGAAGAAGAAAGATTTCCTGCAGGCCTTTAGTGCCTCTGCAGGGAAATGAGTTATCTGGAGGCAGCCAGTGGGCATTGCCAGTATTTGCATACAGGGAGACTTCTTAAACAAACTGAAATGGAACTCAGTGGATGAATTGTATTTGGGATTCTTTTCTTCAGCAACCTGCCCAAGGAAGCGAGGAATCTCTCACCATGGCCAAGGGCTCGATGCTTGTCCTAATTCTCACTTATTATTGGGGTAGGATGGAGATTTAACTAAAATACCTGACTTATATAACTTTCTGTTTATCCCACTTAGGGTGACACTGATGATCCTCACACTGTGACCCCCGCCCTTCCGCTTAATTTGTGCCTCTGATTTTGTTTCCAGGTTGCAATGCCCAATTCACAATGACTCAGCCGCCCTCTGTGTCGGCTTCCATCGGAGAGACCATTAAGATCTCCTGTAGGAGAAGCAGTGGGGGCATAAGTAGCTACTATAATTCCTGGTACCAACAGAAGCCCAGCAGTTCTCCAGTATTACTCATATATGAACATAGCAGAGGAGCCTCTGGAATCTCGGACCGATTCTCAGGTTCTCTTGACAAATCTGCCAATGCCGCCGTCTTAACCATCTCCAGTGTTCAAACAGAAGATGAGGCTGATTATTACTGTTTATCTTATGATGGCAGCAACCAGCGCACGATAATACAACCACATGGGGAAGTGAGACAAAAACCTCTGTGCAGCTGATATGCTTTGCCTCGGTTGTGCTTGGCTGACGCACCGGCTGAGTCTCCTGTGGTTAATGATATGCAAGAGGTGACGGTGCCACCCATGAACTTGTGTCAGGTTGCACATCATGCTGAATGCATGTGAAATGGAGTGGGGGACTCAAAACAGAAGAGTGGTGGGGGTGTTTGTGAGCTGAGCACACCTTCCACCTGCAGCCTTGTCCTTTGCAGCCTTGCCCCCAGTGGCTTTCATTCCAGGAGGACTCATATGCATCTCAACACCCTCTTGAAGTGCTGCGAGGAGTATTCAGCATCCTCCACGGACTCCACGGATTTAAAAACGCCGGTTCCCTTTATCCCTATTCAGCCCTAATCTAAACCATAGGTATGCTGTTCTGACTAGAGAGGCTCGTAGGAATTTTGGGGAACTCCAGAATTGATCTAGCCCAGCTGAGTCTGTGGTTCAGATCAAACTTCAGACATAAAACCATGAATAGGGCTGAGTGGCTCCCCAGTTTATTTCCCCCAATACATTTATGGTCAGTATGGCCATATACATATACATACATCCCGGAAACCACACAACACCGAAGGTATTCTGTCCTTGAAAGCCTTCGATAATATATATATATATATATGGACAATCAGGCTCACACATATTTTCAACAATACCATCTCTTGAGAGTGAAATTTTTCCCCAGTTTTCATCATTCTTGAAATACCGGTAATTTGGGGGATGAAATGATTCAGAAAATGGGATAGGAGTTAAAATAATTCAGAGATTGGCATAGGCATCCTGCTGCCCATCCGAAAAAATTGGGCTTCTTTGCTGCAGAATAAATGTTTTCATTCTGGCACCCATTACTGGTAGATTTCCAAATTCCCTCTTATCTGAAGGATGCAAAGTTACCTTTCTAAGGCCGTTTCTGCACAGCCACGCTGGGGGGTGCGTCGGCGTATACAATGCCGACATCCCCCGCCCCCCGGGGACTGTTCACACGAACGGTCCCGGTAAGAGCAGGGAAGATGGCGCAGCGCTGCACCGTCGCCTGATCGACGTACCTACCCTGCGACCTTCTGGCGTGTCGCCCAGGCCAGGGCACATGCCCCCTGCTCTGCATGACAGCTCTGGAGTCGCAGGGCGGGGGGGCGTGTCCCCAGGCCTAGGCGACACGCCGGAAGGTCGCAGGGAAGGTTCCTTGATCGGGAAGGGGGTGGGAATGGCGCCTTCCAGACACTGGGGTTATCATTCGTGACGGGTAGCGGTTGGAAGCTGTTGTTTGTAGAAAACTCCTCACTCTGGGGAGCGTAGGTTTGGAAACAGGGAGGCTTCTGTGTTGTTGGGAGGAGAGCAAGAAGGCGGCGTAGCTGCCATGGCCAGCTGCCTCCCCATGCAAACATTTCCTAGGGCCACATGCTTACGGTCATTCCTAGGGCCTCATATATGTGGAAAGGGCCTCAGAATCGTGTTCAGAGCTGTGGGAGGAGTTTTGCTACAGGCCCTGAATTCCCCTGGAGGGAAATAGGTCACTTGGAGGCAGCCAGTGAGCTCTGACCTGTTTTATTGCAAGAAAGTTTTCCTGCAGGCCTTCAGTGCCTCTCGAGGGAAATGAGTTATCTGGTGGCAGCCAGTGAGCATTGCCTGTATTTGCATACGGGGAGTCTTCTTAAACTCCAGGGAATTGAAATGGAACTCAACGGATGAGTTGTATTTGGGATTCTTCTCTTCAGCAACCTGTCCATGGAAGCGAGGAATCTCTCACCATGGCCAAGGGCTCGATGCTTGTCCTAATTCTCACTTATTATTGGGGTAGGATGGAGATTTAACTAAAATACCTGACTTATATAACTTTCTGTTTATCCCACTTAGGGTGACACTGATGATCCTCACACTGTGACCCCCGCCCTTCCGCTTAATTTGTGCCTCTGATTTTGTTTCCAGGTTGCAATGCCCAATTCACAATGACTCAGCCGCCCTCTGTGTCGGCTTCCATCGGAGAGACCATTAAGATCTCCTGTAGGAGAAGCAGTGGGGGCATAAGTGACTACTATAATTCCTGGTACCAACAGAAGCCCGGCAGTTCTCCAGTATTACTCATATATGATCATAGCAGCAGAGCCTCTGGAATCTCGGACCGATTCTCAGGTTCTCTTGACAAATCTGCCAATGCCGCCGTCTTAACCATCTCCAGTGTTCAAACAGAAGATGAGGCTGATTATTACTGTTTATCTTATGATGGCAGCGGGCAGCACACAATGATACAACTACATGGGGAAGTGAGAGAAAAACCTCTGTGCAGCTGATATGCCTTGCCTCGGTTGTGCTTGGCTGACGCACCGGCTGAGTCTCCTGTGTCCAGTCTGGTTAATGAGATGCTAGAGGTGACGGTGCTACCCATGAACTTGTGTCAGGTTGCGCATCATGCTGAATGCATGTGAAATGGAGTGGGGGACTCAAAACGGAAGAGTGGTGGGGGTGTTTGTGAGCTGAGCCCACCTTCCACCTGCAGCCTTGTCCTTTCCAGCCTTGCCCCCAATGGCTTTCATTCCAGGAGGACTCATAGGCATCTCACAACCCTCTTGAAGTGCTGTGAGGAGTATTCAGCATCCTCCACGGACCCCAGTTTCTGGATTTAAAAACGCCGGTTCCCTTTTGCTTATTCAGCCCTAATCTAAACCATAGGTATGCTGTTCTGACCAGAGAGGCTCGTAGGAATTTTGGGGAACTCCAGAATTGATCTAGCCCAGCTGAGTCTGTGGTTCAGATCAAACTTCAGACATAAAACCATAAATAGGGCTGAGTGGCTCCCCAGTTTATTTCCCCCAATACATTTACGGTCAGTATGGCCATATACATATACATACATCCTGGAAACCACACAACACCAAAGTTATTCTGTCCTTGATGGCCTTCGATAATCAATCAATCAATCAATCAATCAATCAATCAATCAATCAATCAATCAATCTATCTATCTATCTATCTATCTATCTATCTATCTATCTATCTATCTATCTATCTATCTATCTATCTGTCTGTCTGTCTGTCTGTCTGTCTGTCTGTCTGTCTGTCTGTCTGTCTGTCTGTCTGTCTGTCTGTCTGTCTGTCTGTCTGTCTGTCTGTCTGTCTGTCTGTCTGTCTGTCTGTCTGTCTGTCTATATCTATCTATATCTATATCTATATCTATATCTATATCTGTATCTCTCTCTCTCTCTCTCTCTCTCTCTCTATCTATCTATCTATCTATCTATCTATCTATCTATCTATCTATCTATCTATCTATCTATCTATCTATCTATCTATCTATCTATCTATATCCATATATATATATATGGATATAGATATATAGATATATAGATATATATATGGACAGTCAGGCTCACACATCTCTTCCACAATACCATCTCTTGAGAGTGAGAAATTTCCCAGTTTTCATCATTCTTGAAATACCGGTAATTCGGGGGATGAAATGATTCAGAAAATGGGATAGGAGTTAAAATAATTCAGAGATTGGCATAGGCATCCTGCTGCCCATCCGAAAAAAAGTGGGCTTCTTTGCTGCAGAATAAACGTTTTAATTCTAGCACCCATTACTGGTAGATTTCCAAATTCGCTCTTATGTGAAGGATGCAAAGTTACCTTTCTAAGGCCGTTTCCGCACAGCCATGCTGGGGGGTGCGTCGGCGTATACAATGCGGACATCCCTACCCCCGGGGACTGTTCACATGAACGATCCCGGTAAGGGCAGGGAAGATGGCGCAGCGCTGCACCCGTGTCAAGCCCGATCGAGATCCATTGACCTTCCCTCACTACCTTCCGAGCATGGCCCAGGCCAGGACACTCTGCCCTGCCCTGCGTGACAGCTCTGGAGTCGCAGGGCAGGGGGGCATGTCCCCAGGCCTGGGCGACATGCCGGTATGTCGCAGGGAATGTACGTTGATTGGGGGGGGGGGATGGCGCCTTCCAGACGCTGCTGTTCGCACGGCAGCAGCTGGAAGCCGCTGTTTCTAGAAAACCTCACTCGGGGAGCGAGGTTTGGAAATAGAGGCTTCACACTGCTGGGGGGGAGCAAGGGTTAGGGTTCCCTAGGGATGGCATTTTTGCGCTGTAAATGGCCCGTGCGGAAAGGGCCTCAGAATCACGTTCAGAGCTGTGGGAGGAGATTTGCAACAGGCCCTGAATTCCCCTGGAGGGAAATAGGTCACTTGGAGGCAGCCAGTGAGCTCTGACCTCATTTGCATAGAAGGAGACTTCTTAAAGTTTAGGGAACTGACAGGGAACTCTGGTGACCAATTGCCCTTGGGGTAACTCTCATCAGTTACCCCTTTGTCCAAGGAAGCCGGGAACTTCTCACCATGGACAAGGCCCTGATGCTCTTCCTGTTTGTGACATTTTTCGGGGGTAGGATGGAGACATCACTGAAATTCCTAATTAGCCAAGAGTCCTCACTCTATTTTCCTCCTTTTAATGGCAACACTGATGATCCTCACACTGTGACCCCCACCCTTCCGCTTAACTTGTGCTTTTGATTTTGTTCCCAGGTTGCGATGCCCAAGTCACCATGACTCAGCCGCCCTCTATGTCGGCTTCCATTGGAGAGACTGTTAAGATCGCCTGTAGGAGAAGCAGTGGGGGCATAAGCGACTACTATAATTCCTGGTACCAACAGAAGCCCGGCAGTGCTCCAATATTACTGATATTTGAACAGAGCAGCAGAGCCTCCGGAATCTCGGACCGATTCTCAGGTTCTCTGGACAGCTCTGCCAATGCCGCCGTCTTAACCATCTCCAATGTTCAAATAGATGACGAGGCCGATTATTATTGTTCAGTTTATGTGGGCAGCGGCCAGCACACGATGATACAAGCACATGGGGTAGTGAGACAAAAACCTCCGTTCTGCAGATGTGACCATCCGTTCTGACCATAGCCCTATTCTCGGACTGCGCCCTAGAACTCCACGTAACACTAAGGCAAGCCAAAATCCCTGCCCTTGCCTTAACCCTAACCCTAACATATTATTTTTATTTACATTATTTTTTGTTACAATTTTGGGAACAATTTATGACCGAAAAAACTTGTGTCAGGCTGCGCATCATGCTGAATGCATGTGAAATGGAGTGGGGGACTCAAAACGGAAGAGTGGGGAGGATGTTTGTGAGCTGAGCCCACCTTCCACCTGCACCCCTGCCCCCACTGGCTTTTATTCCAGGAGGACTCATATGCATCTCAAAACCCTCTTGAAGTGATGTGAAGAGCATCCAGCACCCTCTACAGGCTCCAGTGTCTCGATTTAAAATCACCTCTACCCTTTATGCTTATTCACCTCTAACATAAATCACATGGCTGCTGCAATTGTGACCAAAGAAACACCTGGGAATTTTTGGGAATTTGAATATTGATCTAGCTCAGCTGAGTCTGTGTTGAGATCTATCTTAATAAACAAAACCATAAATCCACCCAACACCCTTTATCAGGATTGATGACAAATACCACAAACGTTGGGGATGCACTTGCATGTTCTGAAGCTGAAATACACCTACCCTGCCAGATTCTGACACAAATGGTTGATTGTGAATTTCAAGACAATCATGTGTAGTGTGCTGTTTTGTTTCATGTGGGAAAAATGCCTGAAATTTGAGGGCGAATATGAGCCATTGTCTATACATTTGTTAAAACATGGTGCAGTGTTTAAGAGCAGTGGACTCTAGTCTGGAGAACCGGGTTTGATTCCCCGCTCCTCCCCAAGAGCAGTGGATTCTATTGTGGTGAACCAGTTTCCCCCCCAGTCTTACACATGAAGCCTGCTGGGTGATCTTGAGTCAGTCACAGTTCTCTCTTAGCCTCACCTGCCTCACAAGGTATCTGTTATGGGAAGGGAAAGGAGCGTGTAAGCCTCTTTGAGGATCCCTGCTGAGATCCCTTTGAGGATCCCTGCTGAGTTGAGAAAAGCAGGGCATAAAAACCAACTTTCCTCCTCCTCCTCCTCCTCCTCCGCCTCCTCCTTGTCTTCTATAAAAACAGAGACATATCCACAAGAGGGAGTACATTCTTGGCCAGAAGATGTCACTGTTACTCACAGTCATAGCTTTTAAGAAAAGCCATCATTTGTTCCTTTGAATTCTGAGTCTGATCTAGCGTGGTTTAGAAAGGCAAGTTATGAGAAGTGCTATGAGCAGACTTCAGGTGTCTCTTGAAGTGGATGAGAGGGGGTTTAGAGGAAAGGATTGGGATGGAAGGGAAGCAGGCAGAAGACGCCATTTCTATCCCTTCTTCCAAGCAGGAGAACAGGAGCTGCCAGAATTATTACCTCAATTGGGCAGGACAGCTGCCATGAAAAGAGTCCACTAAAGAAACTGCCCCAGCAAAAAAAGTTGAGTGGCTCCCTAGTTTATTTCCCCCAATACATATATGGACAATCGGGCCCACACATCTCTTCAACAACAACACCTCTTGAGATAGGGAAGAATCCTAGTTTTCAGTGTTCTTGAAATGATTCAGGGAATGAAATGATTCAGATAATGGGATAGGCAATAAAATAGTCCAGAGATTGGGATAGACGTCCTGCTGTCAATCATAAAAATCTGGGCTTCTTTGTTGCGGAATGAATGCATTCATTCTAGCACCCATTACTGGTAGATTTCCAAATTCTCTCTCATCTAAAGGATGCAAGAGAAACCTTTTAAAGTATCATGTTCAGAGCTGTGGGAGGAGATTTGCAAGAGGCCTTGAATGCCCATTGAGGGAAATGGGTCACCTGGTGGCAGCCAGTGAGCTCTGACCTTATTTGCATAGAGGAAGACTTTTTAAATATTAGGGAATTGACAGGGAACTCTGCTGATCAATTGCCCTTGGGATACCTCCCACCAGCAACTCTTTTGTCCAAAGAAGCGGGGAATCTCTAACCATGGCCAAGGCCCTAATGCTCTTCCTGTTTCTGACCTTTTTTGGGGGTAGGATGGAGACATCACTAAAATCCCTAATTAGCCAAGTGTCCTTATTTTCTTTCTCCCATTTTAATGGCAACACTGATGATCCTCACACTGTGACTTCTACCCTTCTGCTTAACTTGTGCCTCTGATTTTGTTTCCAGGTTGCGATGCCCAAGTCACAATGACTCAGCCGCCCTCTGTGTCGGCTTCCATCGGAGAGACTGTTAGGATCTCCTGTAGCAGAAGCAGTGGGGGCATAAGTGGCTACTATAATTCCTGCTACCAACAGAAGCCTGGCAGTGCTCCGATGCTGCTCATATATACAGATGACGACAGAGCCTCGGGAATCTCGGACCGATTCTCAGGTTCTCTTGACAAATCTGCCAATGCTGCCATCTTAACCATCTCCAACGTCCAAGTACATGACGAGGCCGATTATTACTGTTTAACTTATTATGGCAGCATGCAGTACACGATGATACAACCACATGGGGAAGTGAGACAAAAACCTTGTTGCAGTAGATGTGCTTTGCCTTGGTTGTGCTTGGCTGAAGCACCGGTTGAGTCTCCTGTGACCAGTCTGGTTAGTGAGATGCAAAAGGTGATGATGACACCCAAGAACTTGTGTCTAGCTGTGCATCATGCTGAATGGATGCGAAACAGAGTGAGGGTATAAAAGCGAAAGAGTGGTGGGGTTTTTTGGGGAGCTTAGTTCACCCTCACCTTCAGCCTTGTACTTTGCACCCTTGCCCTGATTGGCTTTGATTCCAAGAGGACTCATATGCATCTCCAAGCCCTCTTGAAATGGTGCGAGGAGCATCCAGCATCCTCCAAGGGCCCCCAGCTTCTCGATTTAAAACCTCCTCTTCCCTTTATGTCTATTCAGCTCTAACCTAAATCACAGGCCTGCTGGCTTTGTGAGCAGAGAGGCTTCTGGGAATTTCTGGAAACTTCAGTATTGATCTAGCCCAGTTGCATCCGTGGCTCAGATCGGACTTCACACATAAAACCATAAATCCACCTAACACCCTTTATTAGGACTGGTGAGAATTGACACAAAAGGTGGGAATGCACTTGCAGGCTCTGAAGCTGAAATACACCCACA
The DNA here is from genome assembly GCF_021028975.2 of Sphaerodactylus townsendi. Lineage (NCBI taxonomy): Eukaryota > Metazoa > Chordata > Lepidosauria > Squamata > Sphaerodactylidae > Sphaerodactylus > Sphaerodactylus townsendi. The sequence continues at coordinate 42,785,405 of NC_059437.1, forward strand.
CTACCAGATTCTGACAACAATGATTGATTGTGAATTTCAAGACAATCATGTGTAGTGTGCTGTGTTGTTGTATGTGGGAAAAGTGCCAGAAATGTGATGGTGAAAATGAGCCATTATCTATACAGTTGTTACGAAATGGTTTAGTGTTTAAGAGCAGTGGATTCTAATTGTAAGGACCGGGTTTGATTCCCCACTCCTCCATTTGAGCAACGGACTCTAATCTGGTGAACCAGGTTCCCCTCCCCCTCTCACACATGAAGCCTGCTGGGTGATCTTGGGTCACTCACAAGTTCTTTCAGAGCTCTCCTAGCCCCACTTGCCTCACAAGGTATCTGTTGTGGGAAGTGGAAGGGAAAAGAGTTTGTAAGCTGCGTTGACAATCCTTGCAATTGAGAAAAGTGGGGTATAAAAACCATCTCCTCCTCCTCCTCCTCCTCCTCCTCCTCCTCCTCCTCCTCGTCTTGTGTAAAAACAGAGACTTATTCACAAGAGGGACTACATTCTTGGCCAGAAGATGTCACTATTACCCACAGCTGTAGCTTGTAAGAAAAACCAGCAGTGGCGTAGGAGGTTAAGAGCTCGTGTATCTAATCTGGAGGAACCGGGTTTGATTCCCAGCTCTGCCGCCTGAGCTGTGGAGGCTTATCTGGGGAATTCAGATTATCCTGTATACTCCCACACACACCAGCTGGGTGACCTTGGGCTAGTCACAGCTTCTCAGAGCTCTCTCAGCCCCACCTACCTCACAGGGTGTTTGTTGTGAGGGGGGAAGGGCAAGGAGATTGTAAGCCCCTTTGAGTCTCCTTACAGGAGAGAAAGGGGGGGGGGGGATATAAATCCAAACTCTTCTTCTTCTCTTCTCAATTGTTCCTTTGAATTTCGAGTCTGGTTCAGCGTGGTTTAGAAAGGCAGGTTATGAGAAGGGCCATGAGCAGACTTCAGGTGTCTTTTAGGGTGGATGAGAGGGGGGTGTAGAGGACAGGATTGGGGGGCGGGAAGGGGGACCAGGCAGAGAATGCCATTGCAGTTCCATCTTCCAAGCCAGGGAACAGCAGCTGCCAGAATTATTACCTCAATTAGGCAGGATAGTTGCCATGAAAAGAGTCCACTAAAGAAACTGTTCCCCAGCAAATAGGGCTGAGTGGCTCCCCAGTTTATTTCCCCCAATACATATATGGACAGTATCACTGTGTTCTATTAGAACACGGCCATACATCCCGGAAGCCACACAAAACCCCAATGATTCTGGTCTTGAAAGGCTTCGATAACATATATATGGACAATCAGGCTCATACATCTCTTCAACTACACCACCTCTTGAGAGTGAGAAATTTCCCAGTTCTCAGCATTCTTGAAATAATTCAGGGGATGAGATGATTCAGATAATGGGATAGGAGTTAAAATAATCCAGAGATTGGGATAGACGTCCTGCTACCAATCAAAAAAAATTTGGGCTTCTTTGTTGCAGAATAAATGCTTTCATTCTAGCACCAATTACTGGTAGATTTCCCAATTCTCTCTTATCTGAAGGATGCAAAATTCACCTTTCTATGTATCCTGTATCAGAGTTGTGGGAGGAGATTTGCTACAGGCCCTGAATTCCCCTGGAGGGAAATGGGTTACTTGGAGGCAGCCACTGAGCTCTGACCTCATTTGCATAGAGGGAGACTTCTTCAAGTTTAGGGAACTGACAGGGAACTCTGCTGAGCAATTGCCCGTGGGATACCTCTCATCAGCTACCCCTTTGTCCAAGGAAGCCGGGAATCTCTAACCATGGCCAAGGCCCTGATGCTCTTCCTGTTTCTGACCTTTTCTGGGGGTAGGATGGAGACATCACTAAAATCCCTAATTAGCCAAGTGACTTTCTTTCTCCCCTTTTAATGGCAACCCTGATGATGCTCACACTGTGACCACCACTTCTGCTTAACTTGAGCCTCTGATTTTGTTCCCAGGTTGCGATGCCCAAGTCACAATGACTCAGCCGCCCTCTGTGTCGGCTGCCATTGGAGAGACTGTTAAGATCGCCTGTAGGAGAAGCAGTGGGAGCATAGGTGACTACCTTAATTCCTGGTACCAACAGAAGCCCGGCAGTGCTCCAATATTACTGATATATGAACAGAGCAGCAGAGCCTCCGGAATCTCGGACCGATTCTCAGGTTCTCTGGACAGCTCTGCCAATGCCGCCGTCTTAACCATCTCCAGTGTTCAAACAGAAGATGAGGCTGATTATTATTGTTTAAGTTATGCTGGTGGCAATGAGTACACGATGATACAACCGCATGGGGAAGTGAGACAAAAACCTCCGTGCAGCTGATATGCTTTGCCTTGGTTGTGCTTGGCTGATGCGCCGACTGAGTCTCCTGTGTCCAGTCTGATTAATGAGATGCAAGAGGTGACGGTGCCACCCATGAACTTGTGTCCAGCTGTGCATCATGCTGAATGGATGCGAAACAGAGTGAGGGTATAAAAGCGAAAGAGTGGTGGGGTTTTTTGAAGAGCTTAGTTCACCCTCACCTTCAGCCTTGTACTTTGCACCCCTTCCCCCACTGGCTTTGATTCCAAGAGGACTCATATGCATCTCAAAACCCTCTTGACATGGTGTGAGGAGCATCCAGCATCCTCCAAGGGCCCCCAGCTCTTCAATTTAAATCCACCTCTTCCCTTTATGCCTGTTCAGGTCCAACCTAAATCACAGGTCTGCCGCCATTGTGAGTGACAAGAGAGGCTCCTGGGAATTTCTAGGAACTTCAGTATTGATCTAGCCCAACTGACATTGTGGCTCAGATCGGACTTCACACATAAAACCATAAATCCATCTAACACCCTTTATCAGGACCGAGGAGAAATGCTACAAAAGGTGGGAATCCACTTGCAGGCTCTGAAGCTGAAATACACCCACGCTGCACGCAAATGGTTGATTGTGAATTTGAAGACAATCATGTGTAGTGTGCTGTGTTGTTGTATGAAGGAAAAGTGCCAGAAATGTGATGGTGAAAATGAGCCATTGTCTATATATTTGTTACGACATGGTGTAGGGTTCCACCACCTCCTCAATTCAGGAACAACCCCAGTTCTTAGCATTCTTAATTAAATAATTAAATAATATTATTGATCCCCTGCAAATCACCAAATTTGGCTTTCTCTGTTGCAGAACCTAAACGCCTCCATTCTAGCAGCTGTGGTTGACAAATTATCAAACTCTGTTTTATTGCAAGAAAGTTTTCCTGCAGGCCTTCAGTGCCTCTCGAAGGAAATGAGTTATCTGGTGGCAGCCAGTGAGCATTGCCTGTATTTGCATTCGGGGAGTCTTCTTAAACTCCAGGGAATTGAAATGGAGCTGAGCGGATGAGTTGTATTTGGGATTCTTCTCTTCAGCAACCTGTCCAAGGAAGCGAGGAATCTCTCACCATGGCCAAGGGCTCGATGCTTGTCCTAATTCTCACTTATTATTGGGGTAGGATGGAGATTTAACTAAAATACCTGACTTATATAACTTTCTGTTTATCCCACTTAGGGTGACACTGATGATCCTCACACTGTGACCCCTGCCCTTCCGCTGAATTTGTGCCTCTGATTTTGTTCCCAGGTTGCGATGCCCAAGTCACAATGACTCAGCCGCCCTCTGTGTCGGCTTCCATCGGAGAGACCATTAAGATCTCCTGTAGGAGAAGCAGCGGGGGCATAAGTGACTACTATAATTCCTGGTACCAACAGAAGCCCGGCAGTGCTCCGAAACTGCTCATATATGGAGATGATCTAACAGCCTCAGGAATCTCAGACCGATTCTCAGGTTCTCTGGACAGCTCTGCCAATGCCGCCGTCTTAACCATCTCCAATGTTCAAATAGATGACGAAGCTGATTATTATTGTTTAGCTTATGTGGGCAGCGGGCAGCACACGATGATACAACTGCATGGGGAAGTGAGACAAAAACCTCCGTTCTGCAGATGTGCTTTGCCTTGCTTGTGCTTGGCTGACACACCGGCTGAGTCTCCTGTGTCCAGTCTGGTTGATGAGATGCAAGAGGTGATGGGGCCACCTGCCAACTCAGAGCCAACTCAGAGCTAATTCATTTCCAACCTCTTTGTGGATTCTCAATGCCGTGGAGGAACAAGGACGACTCTCCTCAAAGGATGTGTACTTTTTGGGGGTTTTTTTTGTTTCTGTTACTTGAACGTAACACTCGCAGCCTGAGGATCAACAAGACCACGTCTCCTCTTTTCTTTTTGTTCGTGAAACTTCCTTGTCTTTTGAATGCTTGGAGCTTGAACTCTATTCTTTCTCGCTAGCCAAAGGGCAATAAAGCGGAAGGGCATCTGGTGAGCTGTCTATCCCCTAAGTGCAATAGTTCCAAATCAGAACAGGTTGAGTTCTCATTCCCATTCTAAGGAGCTTGAGCAAAGTGGGAGAAACGGCAACTAGGTGGAGAGTCTAAAAATGGTAGCACAGATCCAGAATGCCAACTGGACACATCTCTTTTAGACTTGTTTGTTACTACTCAGAGAATGGCCACCATGACTACTCAGTGAGTAGTTTGGTACCCCTTGGCAGGAAGGGAAATGGACAGAATTGCTGAGCGGAAACTTGGACAGCTGTGGGGATTTTCTGGTCTTGGGTGCTGTGTGGTTTCCGGGCTGTATGGCCGTGTTCTATAGTGAGCCTCTTCTTTCCTGACGTTTCGTTTTCCTGTGTGGCTGGTATCTTCTAGAGGATTCCTCTGAAGCATGCTGTGCCACAGATGGTATGTAAACATCAGGAGAGAATACAGCCCGGAAACCACACAGCACCCCAGTGATTCTGGCTGTGAAAGCCTTTGACAATACATTTTCTGGTATCTCCAGAAGAGGAGAGAACAGGGCTTGGGAGTTTCTGGTTTCAAGTGATGATCAAGCAACACCCGAGCATGAGCTTGGAGATCACCTGTGTTTCTTCTACCTCACCCGATGGATCCTTGTCTAGTGGAGGGAATCCATAAGGGGCGAAATAGCCTCCATGGAGGGTAGTTTGGGAGGCAGAGTTATCAGCAGTCTTCATATGGAGGAATGGAGGAACAAATGCAGTTCACAAGGAGAGGGTCCGTTGCTCACGTAGCGGAGAGTGGAATTAAACCCAGTTCTCCAGATCCACTCTTACACATGAAGCCGCTGGGTGATCTTGGGTCACTCACAGTTTTCTCGGAACTCTCCCAGCCCCACCTGCCTCACAAGGTGTCTCTTGGGGGGAGGAGAAGGGAAAGAAGTTTGAAAGTCGCTTTGAGAATCCTTGCGGTTGAGAAAAGTGGGGTATAAGAACCAACTCTTCTCCTTCTCCTTCCTCCTCCTCTTCTTCTTCTCCTCCTTCTCCTTCTCCTTCTCCTCCTCCTTCCTCTTCTTCTTCCTCCTCCTCTCCTCTTCCTCTCCTTCTCTTCCTCCTCCTCCTTCTCCTTCTCCTTCTCCTTCTCCCTTCTCCTTCTCCCTTCCTCCTCCTCCTCCCTTCTCTCTCTCTTCTCTCCCTCTCTCTCTCTCTCTTCTTCTTCTTCTTCTTCTTCTTCTTCTTCTTCTTCTTCTTCTTCTTCTTCTACAAAAACAGACACATATACACAAGAGGGACTACATTCTTGGCCAGAAGATGTCACTGTTGCCCACAGCTACAGCTTTTAAGAAAAGCCAGCATTTGTTCCTTTGAATGCAAGTTTGATCCAGCCTGGTTTAGAAAGGCAAGTTATGAGAAGGGCCATGAACAGACTTCAAGTGTCTCTTAAGGTGGATGAGAGAGGGTGTAGAGGACAGGATTGCGAGGGCGGGGGGAAGGGAAGCAGGCAGAAGATGCTATCGCTATCCCATCTTCCAAGCAGGGGAACAGAAGCTGCCACAATTATTCCTTCAATTGGGAAGGACAGTTGTCATGAAAAGAGTCCCCTGAGTAAACTGTGCCCCAGCAAATAGGGTTGAGTGGCTCCCCAGTTTATTTCCCCCAATACATATATGGCCAATGGGGCCCACAAACCTCTGCAACTCCCAGTTGTGGCCATTCTGGAAATAATTCAGGGGATGAAATGATTCAGATAATGGGAAAGACGTTGCAATAATGCAGAGATTGGGATAGACGTCCTGCTGCCAATAATTAAAAAAATGGGCTTCTAGCACCCATTACTGGTAGATTTCCCGATTCTCTCTTAACTAAAGGATGCAAAATTCAACTTTTTAAGCATCATGTTCAGAGCTGTGGGAGGAGATTTATGGATACAAGTGGAAGGAAATAATACCTAAGTGGCAAACCACTGTTTCCGACTCCTCATTTGCATGGTGGGGAGATTGCCTAAAGTTTAGGGAATTGACAGTCAACTCTGCTGATAAATTGCCCTTGGGATACCTCTCGTCAACCACCCCTTTGACCAAGGAAGCGGGGAATCTCTCAGCATGGCCAAGGCCCTGATGCTCTTCCTTTTTCTGACCTTTTTCCGGGGTAGGATGGAAACATCATTAAAATCCCTAATTAGCCAAGTGTCCTTCCTTTCTTCCCCCCTTTTAATTGCAATACGGATTATCCTCACACTGTGACCCTCACCCTTCTGCTTAACTTGTGCCTCTGATTTTATTTCCAGGTTGCGATGCCCAATTCACTATGACTCAGCCGCCCTCTGTGTCGGCTGCCATTGGAGAGACTGTTAAGATCTCCTGTAGGAGAAGCAGTGGGAGGATAGATGACTACGATAATTCCTGGTACCAACAGAAGCCCGGCAGTGCTCCGAAACTGCTCATAGATGCAGATGATCTAACAGCCTCAGGAATCTCAGACCGATTCTCAGGTTCTCTGGACAGCTCTGCCAATGCTGCCATCTTAACCATCTCCAGTGTTCAAATAGAGGATGAGGCTGATTATTACTGTTTATCTTATGATAGCAGCCTGCAATACACGATGATACAACCGCATGGGGAAGTGAGACAAAAACCTCCGTGCAGCAGATCTACTTTGCATCGATTGTACTTGGCTGGTACACCAGCTGAGCCTCCTGTGACTAGTCAGGTTAATGAGAGTCAAGAGGTGATGGCACCCCCCATGATCTTGTGTTAGGCTGCGCCTCATGTTGAATGCATGCGAAACAGAGTGAGGGTCTAAAAGCGGAAGAGTGGTTGGGTGTGTTTGTGAGTTGAACTCCCCTTCCACCTGCAGCCTTGTCCTTTGCCCCCTTTCTCCCACTGGCTGTTGTTCCAAGAGGACTCACATTCATCTCAAAGCCCTCTTGAAGTGGTGTGAGGAGCATCCAGCATCCTCTACTGGCTCCAGCATCTGGATTTAAAACCACCTCTTCCCTTTATGCCTATTCAGGTCTAACCTAAACTACAGGTCTGCTGCCATTGTGACCAGAGAGGCTCCTGGGAATTTCTGAGGATTTTGATATCGTCCAGCTGAGTCTGTGGCTCAGTTCAGACTTCACACATAAAATGACAAATCCATCTAACACCCTTCATCAGGGCCTATGTAAAATGCCATAAAAGGGGATAATACACCTGTACATCCTGAAGCCGAGTTGCACCGATGCTGCCAGATTCTGACACAAATGGTTCATTGTGCATGCCTAGAGAATCATGTGTAGTGTTCTGTTTTGGTAGACATGGGAAAGTATATGCGCCTGAAATGTAATGACGAAAATGAGCCATTGTCTATACATTTTTGACAACATGGTGTAGTGTTTACGAGCAGTGGACTGTAATCTGGAGAACTGGGCTTGATTCCCCACTCCTCCCTATGAGCAGCGGACTCTAATCTGGTGAACCAGCCCCCCTCCCCCACCATTCTTATACCTGTAGCCTGCTAGGTGATCTTGGGTCACTCACAGTTCTTTCAGAACTCCCTCAGCCCCACCTGCCTGACAAGGTATCTGTTGTGGGGTGGGGAAGGAGTTTGTAAGCCGCTTTGAGAATCCTTGCGGGTTGAGAAAAGAGGGGTAAAAAACCCACACTTCTATCTCCTCCTCTTCCTCCTTGTCTTCTATAAAAGTAGACACATTCTACTACATGTAGAGTAGGGGGACTACATTCTTGGCCAGAAGATGTCACTGTTACCCACAGCTGTAGCTTGTAAGCAAAGCCAGCATTTGTTCCTCTTGAATTTGAGTTTATCTCTGCTCTGGTTTAGAAAGTGCAAGTTACAGAAGGGCCAAAGGAATGGAGTTCAGGTAGTCTTGAAGTGGATGGCAGGAGGACAGAATTGCAAGGGGCAGGGGGAGGGGAAGCAGGTAGAAGACACCATTTCTATCCCATCTTCCAAGCAGGAGAACAGCAGCTGTCGGGCTTATTCCCTCAATTGGGCAGGACAGTTCCCATGAAAAGAGTCCACTAAGGAAACTGGGCCCCAGCAAATAAGGCTGAGTGGCACTCCGGTTTATTTCCCCCAATACATATATGGCCAATGGGGCCCACACACCTCTGCAACTCCCAGTTCTGGCCATTCTTGAAATAATTCAGGGGATGAAATGATTCAGATAATGGGAAAGACGTTGCAATAATGCAGAGATTGGGATAGACGTCCTGCTGCCAATCATTAAAAAAACGGGCTTCTTTGTTGCAGAATAATGTTTTTCATTCTAGCACCCATTACTGGTAGATTTCCCGATTCTCTCTTATCTAAAGGATGCAAAATTCAATTTTTTAAGCATCATGTTCAGAGCTGTGGGAGGAGATTTGCAACAGGACTGAAGGCGCATGGAGGGAAATGGGTCACTTGGTGGCAACCACTGAGCTCTGACCTCATTTGCATAGAGGGAGACGTCTTAAAGTTTAGGGAATTGACAGTCAACTCTGCTGATCAATTGCCCTTGGGATACCTCTCGTCAACCACCCCTTTGACCAAGGAAGCGGAGAATCTCTCACCATGACCAAGTCCCTGATGCTCTTCCTGTTTCTGGCTTTTTTCGGGGGTAGGATGGAGACATCATTAAAATCCCTAATTAGCCAAGCGTCCTTCCTTTCTTTCCCCCCTTTTAATCGCAATACTGATTATCCTTGCACTGTAACCATCACCCTTCTGCTTAACTTGTGCCTCTGATTTTGTTTCCAGGTTGCGATGCCCAATTCACAATGACTCAGCCGCCCTCTGTGTCGGCTGCCATTGGAGAGACTGTTAAGATCTCCTGTAGGAGAAGCAGTGAGAGCATAGATGACTACTGGAATTCCTGGTACCAACAGAAGCCCAGCAGTGCTCCAAAACTGCTCATTTATAGAAATGATGACAGAGAATCAGGAATCTCGGACCGATTCTCAGGTTCTCTGGACAGCTCTGCCAATGCTGCCATCTTAACCATCTCCAGTGTTCAAATAGATGACGAGGCTGATTATTACTGTTTATCTTATGATAGCAGCCTGCAATACACGATGATACAACTGCATGGGGAAGTGAGACAAAAACCTCCGTGCAGTGATCTAATTTCTTTTGTATCGATTGTAAATTCTTATTGGTACACCAGCTGAGCCTCCCAGACTAGTCAGGTTAATGAGAGCTGGGAGAGGTGATGGCACCCCCCATGATCTTGTGTTAGGCTGCGCCTCATGTTGAATGCATGCGAAACAGAGTGAGGGTCTAAAAGCGGAAGAGTGGTTGGGTGTGTTTGTGAGTTGAACTCCCCTTCCACCTGCAGCCTTGTACTTTGCCCCCTTGCCCCCACTGGCTGTTATTCCAAGAGGACTCACATTCATCTCAAAACCTTCTTGAAGTGGTGTGAGGAGCATTCAGCATCCTCCAGGGACCCCAGCTTCTGGATTGAAAACCACTCTTCCCTTTATGCCTATTCAGGTCTAACCTAAACCACAGGTCTGCTGCCATTGTGACCAGAGAGGCTCCTGGGAATTTCTGGGAATTTGAGTATTGATATCGTCCAGCTGAGTCTGTGGCTCAGTTCAGACTTCACACATAAAACCACAAATCTATCTAACACCCTTCATCAGGACCTATGTAAAATGCCACAAAAGGGGATAATACACCTGTACATCCTGAAGCCGAGATGCACCTATGCTGCCAGATTCTGACACAAATGGTTCATTGTGCATGTCTAGAGAATCATGTGTAGTGTTCTGTTTTGGTATAAATGGGAAAGTATATAAGCCTGAAATGTAATGACGAAAATGAGCCATTGTCTATACATTTTTTACAACATGGTGCAGTGTTTACGAGCAGTGGACTGTAATGTAGGAGAACCGGGCTTGATTCCCCACTCCTCCCTATGAGCAGCGGACTCTAATCTGGTGAACCAGCCCCTCCCCTGCCATTCTTACACCTGTAGCCTGCTAGGTGATCTTGGGTCACTCACAGTTCTTTCAGAACTCCCTCAGCCCCACCTGCCTGACAAGGTATCTGTTGTGGGGAGGGGAAGGAGTTTGTAAGCCGCTTTGGGAATCCTTGCGGGGTTGAGAAAAGAGGGGTAAAAAACCCACACTTCTTTCTCCTCCTCTTCCTCCTCGTCTTCTATAAAAGTAGACACATTCTACTACATGTAGAGTAGGGGGACTTCATTCTTGGCCAGAAGATGTCACTGTTACCCACAACTATAGCTTTTAAGAAAAGCCAGCATTTGTTCCTCTGAATTCCGAGTTTGGTCTTGCCTGGTTTAGAAAGGCAAGTTATGAGAAGGGCCATGAATGGAGTTCAGGTGTCTCTTGAAGTGGATGTATAGAGGACAGAATTGCGGGGGCAGGGGGAGGGGAAGCAGGTAGAAGACACCATTTCTATCCCATCTTCCAAGCAGGAGAACAGCAGCTGTTGGGCTTATTCCCTCAATTGGGCAGGACAGTTCCCATGAAAAGAGTCCACTAAGGAAACTGGGCCCCAGCAAATAAGGCTGAGTGGCACTCCGGTTTATTTCCCCCAATACATATATGGCCAATGGGGCCCACACACCTCTGCAACTCCCAGTTCTGACCATTCTTGAAATAATTCAGGGGATGAAATGATTCAGATCCAGTGAAAGCCACATTTTCCACTGCCACATTTTCATTCTGGATTAAATCAGTGCCGTTCTCAGCGCTTTTAACAATCTCCTCAGTGCAAATCTGTCCCCAAGTTGTGGCCTTTGCTGGAGTGTAGCACATTCCCTACACAGACATGAAACTATAATGTAGCTAATGATCACAGAACACATTTGCATGGGAGGAGGACCATTGCTCGGTTGTGGGGGATTTAATACAGGAGAGAGGGAGAAGGTGCCATCTAGTGATCTTTGTGCTCCGGAAAGTCCTTTAGAGAACTCAAGATGGGCTGGACTCTGCATTTCTTCACACTTTTCTATTACTTCTCCGGTAAGGTCAATTTACAGTCTAGATCAATCATAAAGCAGTTTGTATTGCATAGGAATACAGTGTATGATGTTTGAAAGAAGTCACAGGGGTGAATCCACCAGTTTTTTCATTCCATCCAACCTATTTCTCCTCATTACTGCATCTCAAATCTCATGGTCCTCAGCACAGCCTCTTTGGGGGTCAAAGGGGACCCCTCTCTCTTCCTTTCATCCCCGGAAAGGCAGTTTCAGTGTTTTCCTTGTTTTCTTTCTTTCTACAGGTATCAGGTCACAGCCAACTTTGACCCAGCCTCCTTTCCAGTCTGTATCCCCAGGACAGACGGTTCAACTTCCATGCACAGCCCGTGGCAGTGTAGGCCACACTCACTGGCTTCAGCAAAGACTTGGACAGGGCCCCCGTTTTGCACTCTATGGGGCCAGCACTCGGGGTGAAGGGATCCCAAACCGCTTTACTGGTTCTAAGTCTGGCGACGTTCACTATTTAGTCATTGCTAATGTCCAGGCTGAAGATGAGGCTGATTATTACTGTTGTTCATGGGATGGCAGCGGTAGCCAGTTCCACAGCAGTGAACTCTGATGGGGAACTGAGACAAAAACCTTCAGTCTTCCTCCCCACAGTGAAAAATACAGAATTATTACAGAATTTTGCCTGATCTGTGCCTCAAGTTGGTTGAACCAAAGGTGTCAAAGTTGTTTATTTACAGTCAGCGACCAGTAGTACAAGATCAAGGTACATCAGTTTCAAGATACCGTTACCATAGTATATATAGACAAAAGAGTACTAGAAGCACTATTCAGAATGTTACATAATCTATAATCTAAAAGAGGAGTACTAGAAGCAAATTTCATAATATTACATAATCTATGGTATTTACAAGAAGGAATAATTGCAACACTAATATAATTATTATTTTACCTAGACACAGTCAGTGACTATTTACTAAAAGGTCAACTTGTGAGAAAAGCAAGCAATAGATAGAATACCTTAACTATGACCAAAAATTAAAAATTTAGTATAGCTACACTTGTAAGTTGCCTGTGCAGTCTTGCTAAAACCTATAGTGACATTGCTAAAAACTCAGGTCTCCAACCATGTCTTCTAAGGATCACAATTAATTTAGTCTTCCCCTCCCTTAACTATTCAGCCGGCAGAAGTCTCTTATTGTGCTTACAGATTAAAGAACAAAAACGGGCCGTGGTTGAACCATATTTACTCAGTGGACTGGATCCAACCAGCTTTTCTGTGGATGAACAAGGGCGCGTATGTTTCTTTTGACCACCAAAAAGGTTATGCTGGGGATAGCAGGATCTGCACAGACCACAGCCATATGGGATGGGGACAAGAGACTGAGCTGAAAAGCAGGCTGGGGCCATGCCATTTCTATTAATTTAGGAGTGCTGTACAGCACAAACTCTGGAAGTGACATCTAATTAAAACGTGTAATAAATTACACAACAGTTATTAGCATCTACTAAGAATACTACTAAGCAATCGAAAGCCACAAAGGAAACAGAAAACGTACAGTTGAGCCATAAATCAATAAAAAAAGTGGGGTTACTGTTCTTGAAGGCACTAGAACAGTGGTGGCGAACCTATGGCACTCCAGATGTTCATGGACTACAATTCCCATCAGCCCCTGCACTAGAAACAAGAACATTGAATGAGATGTGGCACCTTAAAGAGCAATGGATATCTTGTAGCACAAAAAGCCTCTTATGCTAACAGCGTGTTTGTCCTTAAGATGCTGTGAGAGTTATGCTGCATTGGTATACAGACTTTGGCTGCTGTCCTAAGAACACTTTCCACAAGGTGTGGCCCATTGAATGAGACAGGACTTGCTTTGTAGTAGATGTGGTGGAAAAATGCCCTCTACCCTAGAATCCACTTTAATATTTTACTTATCGGGGCTACTCTATACATACGCTCTACAGGTTGCAATGCTGGTAGTAGATTGGCAAAAGAAAAACCACAGGAGATGAGTAAATTCAGACCCTCTCCCAGGCTCAGGCCCCTTCTGCAAGGGCCAATAAACACGGGTGAAGGATGCTAAATAACCCGTTTTTGGGGAGGGGATTTGCACAGATCCTGCTCCCGTGAGTCCACTCCATGATATTTCCCCCAATTTCCTTTTTATGTAAATGCCTCAAGCCACTTCTTTCTTCCTGCTTATATAAATGCCCAGAACCTATTGAGTTGTTATATATGGAGTCTCTTACATGGGAGGTCCAGTCTTATTCTGATTGGCTGAATTGTCTCTTACACGGAAGGTCCAGTCTTATTCTGATTGGCTGAATAGCCCATGGAGCTGTGATTGGTGTGGGAGGTGCCTTGTGCTCCTTTAAAGAGGGAACCAGAGAGTCCCAGGCAGAGAGCTCTTTGCTTCCCCAGGATACAGAGAATGTCTGGACTCCTCCCCATGGCCTGGGCCCTGGTTCTCCTCTTGGTCCTCAGTTACCCCTCAGGTAACCAAGGGAGCCAGAGCCCATGTGACTCTGAGAAGCTGATTTCAGTGCATATTCCCCTGTAGCTTCTCTATAAATGCAAGTCCATTTTTCTTTCTCTCATGGTTTCCGTTTCCCTTGCAGGTTCCACCTCTCAGCCTGTGCTGACTCAAACACCCTCCGCATCTTCCTCCCTGGGGGAGACTGTGCATCTTCCCTGTTCCATGCCCTTTGGGACCAGCATTGGTGATTACAGAGTCCACTGGCACCAGCAGAAATCAGGGGGTGTTCCCGTGTTTCTATACCACTATTACACCAGCAGCGACCAGGCCAGGGGTTCAGGGATCCCAGAGAGATTCACGGTCTCCCCTGATACTTCCAAGAACCGCTGGAATTTAGTCATCACTGGAGTCCACGTTGAAGACGATGCTGATTATTACTGCTCCACGTGGGATCTCATGAGCCTCTCGTACCACAGTGATGCAGGCAGATGTGGAAGAGCGACAAAAACTTAAGCTGTGGCATGACCCCCCTCTGTGAAAGGGCAGACATGAAGCAGCGAACCACCGGAGAGTGGCTCAGAATTAGCTGCACAATATTCCACACTCTGCTTTGCCCCCGTCACGATCCTTCGTTCAACGGCCGTTAGCAATTTCACAACATCCTCCCTGGTAATCCCATTCAAGGGAAACCTTGTTTGGGCCTTTTAACTATAATGTCTAGATTTCATTTTGAGCAACGTAATCTCTCATTTGACAGGCAGGTGCCATCCAGACACCAGGAAAACAACAGCAGCTATTTTGGCTGCCTGGGTTGGTTTCTTCCTAAGGGACACCGCTGAGCAGAAAAGGCCGGTCAACTGGAAACCACAGCCTCCACATTCCTTGTGGTAACAAAAGTGGGTCCCTGACCCACAAAGTGCAGGTGGTGGGCCCCAGGTACTCAAGCTTAAATCCTATTTCCCAAATGGTGTGGATTCTGAAGGACAGCTGCTGTTGATGCCATCAGGGCTCCTGCTGCCTTAAGAACATAAGAACATAAGAAACAAGACTGCTGGAACAGACCAGAGTCCATCTAGTCCAGCACTCTGCTACTTGCACTGGCCCACCAGGTGCCTTTGAAAGCTCACATGCAAGATGTGAAAGCAATGGCCTGCTGCTGCTGCTGCTGCTACTCCCTAGCACCTGGTCTGCTAAGGCATTTGCAATCTCAGATCAAGGAGGATCAAGATTGGTAGCCATAGATCGACTTCTCCTCCATAAATCTATCCAAGCCCCCTTTTAAAGCTTTTAAAGTTAAAGCCTTTAATGATGGCAACCATATGCAAACAATTATTATGGGGTAGGTGCATTATATAAGTGCAGTCAATCCACTTTTGCACCCAGAAGGCTAATTACTTGTCCCAAGACAATCGAATCATAGAATCACAGAGTTGGAAGAGACCACAAGGGCCATCAAGTCCAACCCCCTGCCATGCAGGAATACACAATCAAAGCACTCCCGATATATGTTCATCTAGCCTCTGTTTGAAAACCTCCAAAGAAGGATTTTTAAATAATTTTCAATAACTATTTTTTGATAGTTTAATAATTGTTAACAATTGAATAATTGTTTTTGAATCTTTATAATATAATGTACATGCAAAAATGCTTCTCTAATTGTTCACAAAAATAAATCATTCAAATCTATGACTACTATATTTACAATTCAGAGACATCTTTTTAAAGTTGTTTAAATAAAAAATCATTACAATTTACACATTTGCCAGTCATCAATCATCAGCCATATTCTGGCTTAGACAATCCTTTTTTGATTATTTGAACAATGAAACTTAACAACATACCCATTTGTCAATGCTCACTTAATAAATCATAATTTGGCTTATGCATATTTTGACTTGGGCTAGTCAAACTCCAGTAGGTTTGGTCTTGGAAATCCTTCAGTAGGCCCAATACCTAAGAGTTGGAAAAGCAAGTTAATACAAAAAAAGTATTTTAAAATTATTGTGCATGATATCCAGATCATATCAAACCACAAATTAGATTATTACTCACTTGTAGCTCAATTATAATGGTCCCAAAGAGGTTTGAACTAATAGTTTCTGACTTTTGCCCTTCCTGAAAAATGAAATATTCAAAATTGTATCAGTTTAACTACATTTCAAAATATAAAGAACAAGAAAGCTTGTTTGTTGAATGCCTGCCTGCCTTGCAGTTCTAAAGGCAGCAGAAGCCAAGCAAACTGACTCAAATAACATGCTGGTCAGAAGTTGCCTACCAAATCAGGTATCATTGGCTGTTCTTGAACATGTGAAACTGCCTTCCACCAAACCAGAGCATTGTCCCATTAAAGTCAGTACTGTCTACTCATACTGGCAGCAACTCTCCACGGTCTCAGGAAGGGGTCTTTCACATCACTTCCTACATGATCCTTTTAGCTGGAGATGCCAAGGATTGAACCAGGAATCTTCTCCACGTCAAGCGGACACTCTACCACTGAGCCAAGCCCCTCACTTTGTGGATTCTCGTCCTTCTCTCATGGCCAGGGATTAGGACCTCCAATAACGATGGTAAGTGAATTCCATCGACTTTGAGCAGGAAAGGAAAGGGCTTCTGTAAATTTTCTCTCAGAGGAGCAGTTCTTCATTCCTAAAACCAGACGTGACAGGACGACTCCATAATCTTGTTCCCTCAAACCCTTTCGCACATGCAGAATCATGCACTTTCAATTCACTTTCAATGCACTTTGCAGCTGCATTTTACTGTGCGGAATAGCAAAATCCACTTGCAAACAATTGTGAAACTGGATTGAAAGAACATTATTCTTGATAGGTATAAACAAAGAGAATGTAGGAAGACTGATAGAAACCATATTTTTTTTCTTTCAAAAATGCTGTATTTAATTATGCAAAGTTTTAACCAACTTTTCAATTACTGTATATTTTCTTTTTGTGTGTATGTGCGTGAGTACGTGTGCGTTTGTTTTGGTTTTTTGTAACTCTTTGTGGTCATTTAATAAACTATTTTTAAAAAGTACATTATTCTGCCCGTGCAGAAGGGGCCTCAGTCCAAACTCAGGATTTGCTGTGATTAGTCAGTGAGGAGGGAAATACACTCTGCAAAAGCTTGGAGGCACTCAGTGGCCACCCTGAACTCTTTGATAATAGTGCCTCTGAGCATATGTAGAATGCCTCTCCCTCATCACTGAGTAGCCGCAGCTCCCACAGTTCATTTGAACCCAGACAGAATAGATTGACGTCTCAGGCAGATTTTCAGCCTGTCACTGTGGAAATCAGGCTTCCCACAGATGCTATCCTGTGATGTCACACACAGCCACTGCCTGAAACTAATAATAGCTGGACACATTTGCATAACGGTTGTAGAAAGTTGCTTTTAAAGAACAGCTGAGCAGAGGCATCCCAGCGAAACAGAGGGTGGGAATGCCTTTGACCATCATGTGGGTCACCTTAGTTTCCTTGGTGGGTGTATTGAGCTCAGGTAAGGACACATCTGTAATCGAAGAAAGTTTAATCTGAGATGCAGAAGCATGATTTACAATGCGAGCTGGCAGTAACATTGTCCATGGTCTTATTCCAGGATGCATGTGCCAACTAGTGTTGACCCAACCGCCCTCGATGGCCCAGTCTCCAGGATCGACTGTCATGATCTCTTGTGCCATGAGCAGTGGCTACAGCATCAGCACGGAGAGGGTCTACTGGTTCCAGCAGAAACTTGGGGGTCCACCTCTGTATCTATATCATTATCACAAAAGCAGTGACCAAGCCAGGATTTCAGGGATCCCCGAGAGATTCAGCGTCTCCCCCAATCGCTCCAACAACCTCTGGAATTTAGTCATTGCAGGAGTCCAAGCTGACGACGATGCTGATTATTATTGCTACGCTTGGGACGACAAGCTCAAAACGTGTCACAGTGTCGCATCTGCAGGAGGAACCGAGACAAAAAGCTTTCGCTGGTTGCACACGCAGGGCCAAGTGTCTGCAGAGGAAACAGTGAAAAGATACCGGATGGGCAGAGAGATTTTTGTTGCCATTGTCCCTGTAATCTCTGCCGCTCAGTCTGAATATTGTGCTGTTCCTGGTCTAAATGCTTTGAAAGTGTTAGGTCCCTGGATCGTAACCCAATAAATGAGCTCTGGAAGTTTACTCAGCAGCTTTTATCGAGGAGTTAATTCAAGCACATTAACTTGGCAAAGCCAGTTCTAACTGAACTGGCATCTTAGGACCCATAGATCCCCCTTGAGTAACCACTCCCAGATCCCCAAAGAAAGCATCTGGTGCCTAGGATACAGGTGTGCCCAGTCCCAAGGTCAGCATCAAATAGCATTGGAGCCACCGGGCTTCCTGCCCATGACAAGGTAACAGTCCTCATTCTTTTCTCACCGGACAGGCATGTCAGGGGAGGCCAACTTTTCTAACAAGCATGCAAAGCCATAATATTCAAGTCAAGGAACGAATGCATAGATAGCAATGGTTACATATAGATGGGCTGTTGCTTGTAGATCAGTTGTTATCTCAGGACATCTTCAGCCAATACCTGGAGGTTAGCAATCCTAAATAGGTGAATCTTCAGCATCTCCATTTAGGTTAGGGCTAAGGGGTGGGGAAGACCCTGTCTGACAGCCCCACATTTGGAACAGAACTTCGCTGGTTCAGTGGATAAGGCAGTTTTGCATTTGTTGGTGAGGCAGAAACCAGAGACCTTTCTGCAAAAAAGAAAAAGAGCAAAGCTTATGTTTGAGAGCCAGTCACTGAGATGGAATCTCTTGTGAGCTTTTTCCTTTTATCACACAAGGGGGTGGGGATAGTTGAGGAACCACCAATGATCTGGAAGCCCATTTGCCTACATTTGCATTCTGAACATCTGGGGCCTTAAAAGGGAAAAGGAGGATCCTATATTCAGATCCTTTGCATCTGAAAGCCAACCAGCCCCTAATCCCTGGCCATGGCTCAACCACTTTTCCTGCTGCTCTTCTTCACTTACTCCCCTGGTAATGGAGAACATTAACTTTGTTCATGTCGACTCCCTCCTCCCCATTTATGTCTCCCTTTTCTGCGGTGCTAAAGTGATCTCATGATTTCTCTGACAATGCTGTTCCTGCATAGATTTCCTTCCCTTTCCCCCCCAGCTTGATAGAATAAAAGCATCACGGATGAGGACCGCTTCTCAATTTTTCATTTTCTTTCAGGGGCCTTTGCCCAGTTTGTTCTGACTCAGTCGCCCTCTACATATGCCCCCCTTGGAGGAACAGTGAAGATACCCTGCCCCAGGAGCAGTGGTAGCATAGCAACGGGCTACATATCCTGGTACCAACAGAAACCTGACAGTGCTCTCAAACTGATAATGTATGAGTTCCTCAAGAGACCCACAGGAATTCCTGACCGGTTCTCTGGCTCTATGGACACCTCTGCCAACTCTGGAACCTTAACCATCTCCAACGTTCAAGCAGAAGATGAGGCCAATTATCACTGTTTGTCTCATAAAGAGTGGGCCACACACAGTGGTAAAACCACAGGGGAAGTGAAACAAAAACCTCCAAATAGTAGTCCGCAGTGGGTTGCATGTTGTTGTCAGAAGGTCGGAAGGCTGCAGGTACCTTGTCATTCAATCACAGTGGCCAGCTTCCTCAAAATTACCTTGTAAAGGGGTTTGTTTAATTATTTAATTCATTCATTTGTACTCCACCTTTCTTCCCAATGGGGAATCAAAGTGACTTTTTAACCTCACAAAACCTCTGTGAGGTAATTCAGGCGGAGGGAGTGTAAAAAGGTTATGGTCACCCAGCAAACTTCCATGGTATGAGAGGGCATTTGAACTCAGGCCTTCTACATACTAGTCCAATGCTCTTACCCACTACGTCACACTGGCTCTAAGCTTGAGCTCATCTGGGTGTGGTATTAGTACATCTCTCTCCATAATTTGAGTGAATGTTAGAGCACAGAGAACATGTACAGAATACCTCACCCAAACAACAACCAGGCTCTCAGCCTTAAGGAACCAAGGAACCAGAGTTTCTATGCGGGAGATCCATGGAATTAATTGCTAATGAGTGTACAGTTTAAACTCAGTTTTCAAATATTCCCACCAAGGAACCACAGATGAAGCAATAATCTACCCTCTCCTACCCAAGTGCATCCCTTTCCACATTGGAATCAGAGTGACACCAGTTTAAGAGCACTCATTTTATTAATGTAATGGATTATATTGACATAATGCAAAAAAACCAGAGGATTGCAACTGATTATATGATTAATTGAAAGCATTATCCTTTTTTACTCCCTTGTTCTCCAGTTTTTGTCACCCAGTTTTCCATTGTTGATGGTATGTTGTGTTTGATGCTGTTTTGATTGCATTGCATTTAAAAACTGTGTAATCTGCTATGTTTCTCAGTAAGAAAAGTGTTCTATAATTATAAATAATTATTGTACAGTTTAATGTGATGAGTCACAAATAGTGAACCCAACACTCTGTCAACACAACATAAGAACATAAGAACAAGCCAGCTGGATCAGACCAGAGTCCATCTAGTCCAGCACTCTGCTACTCGCAGTGGCCCACCAGGTGCCCTTGGGAGCTCACATGCAGGAGGTGAAAGCAATGGCCTTCTGCTGCCTCTACTGCTCCCGAGCACCTGGTCTGCTAAGGCATTTGCAACCTCAGATCAAAGAGGATCAAGATTGGTAGCCATAAATCAACTTCTCCTCCATAAATCTATGCAAGCCCCTTTTAAAGCTATCCAGGTTAGTGGCCATCACCACCTCCTGTGGTGATCTTTCCCATGTTCCTCTTCCCCCAGCAGTCCTTTCAAGACCTGGGAAAATTTATTATTAGGGCTGTTGAAGCTTGAGGGAAATAACAACACAGAGAATTTGCTGCCAATTGAACTGCTGATCTACCCAGATGGGTTCCTTCGGCTGAACTGCAGGAATGCATGATGTAGTGCCTGGAATCACCAGCAGATGTAGCTGTTGCCTCACCTTTGTCAGCTTGTATTCTAAACAATTAAGCAGTCCTGGCAGCTGTGCCTTACAGCCGGGAAAGGGTTTATCAAAGGCCATAGAAAGGACCAGACAGCAGGCAAGGGAGTGTGTATGAAAAACCATGAGGTTTTCCAAAAGCACCAGATTTTAATGTAAAGGGTGAATATTCCGGCTGGAGCCTCACAACCCCCCACTCCTTACTTTCCTTCCACTGCTCAGCAACTGAAATGAGAAATGCAGTGGCTGAAGTTTGCACATGAACAAACACATGAAGCTGCCTTATTCCGAGTCCGACCCTTGGTTGACTATGAGGGTGACAGGCAGCTAATGCTCTACGCAGCCTCTGTGGTGTTCTGTATCACCCCCTGGATGAACCTGTTTTTTTTTAAAAAAGGAATGGAACTTGGAAAGTTCTTCATACAAAGCAGATACATATTTTATATCTAGATCTATGATTGGTTGTAACTAGCTACCAGATAAGCAACACAAATGCAAATAACTAAGCTAGTCAGCATGTGCTTATGAGATACATCTGATATTGCAAGAAGGCCAGTCTCAACACTTAACCACTATTAAAAAGCAATTAATCTAATTTTTTCTTTAATTGTTTCAACCAACTGTCCCGAATACAAGCAGCTCTAAGCAACAGAGTTCATGGACTGCTAAAAAATGTCTGAACTCTCAGTCATCTTGCAAATCCAGCGATAGAAGAGCGACATCATGGCTGCTACTGCAACTTGTTGAGCGTAGCTTCCAGCCTGGACTAAGAGCTAGTGGAATTATCGTTATGTGACGGAGACCTTGCTAGGCCTTAAAACTTGGAGTTCAGAGTCCAGGAATTGTTTTGCTCAATACAATGCCCCTTGCTTTTCTAGAGCTCTCCTGCAAGAGGGACTTCAGATGCAGAGGGGCCATTTGCATGAAGGGGCTGCTCACCCGGGCTCTGGGGGTTTAAAAGAAATGGAAAGCTGGTCAGTCAGAGATCTGGCTGAAAGGTTTCCTCACTATGGCCAGGGTCCTGCTTCTCGCCACAATCCTTGTCATCTCCATTGGTGAGAGAATTTCAAATTGTTAAAAAAAATCAGAAAAAATCAGAATACTCGTAATTTGGCGCCTCACAAATGCCGGGTGTTTCTGATAGCATGAAATACTGTAATTGTCATTCCCCCCTTCTGTTTTTTTCTCTCAGGTCCCAGTTCCCAGCAACTGCAGTCGTTGGGGTCCTCAGGGACCGTATCTCTCAGTGGGACCACCACCCTGTCTTGCAGACAGAGCAGCGGGACCATCACTGACACCAACTACCCGTTCTGGCTGCAGCAGAAGCAGGGCACTGCTCCAAGGCTAATCATCCACAGCACCAGTAGCAGACCGTCAGGGGGCCCAGATCGTTTCAGTGGGTCGAGGTCAGGGGACACCATGTCCCTGACCCTCACAGGGGCCCTGATGGAAGATGAAGCAGATTATTACTGTGCTACGTGGACTGGGAGCGGGTGGCACAGTCATGAATGCAGATAGGGAAGTGAGACAAAAACCCTGTTCCCTCTGTCAAGGCACTTTTACACATGCAGAATGATGCACTTTCAATCCACTTTCAATGCACTTTGCAGCTGGATTTTACTGTGCAGAAGAGCAAAATTCCACTTGCAAACAATTGTGAAAGTGGATTGAAAGTGCATTATTCTTTACGTGCGGAAGGGTCCTCAGTCCAAACTCAGGATTTGCTGTGATTAGCAGTGAGGAGGGAAATACAATCTGCAGAAGCTTGGAGGCACTCAATGGCCACCCTGAACTCTACCATCATAGCGCCTCTGAGCACATGTAGAATGCATTTCCCTCATCACTGAGTAGCCGCAGCTCCCACAACTCATTTGAACCCAGACAGAATCGATTGACGTCTCAGGCAGATTTTCAGCCTGTCACTGTGGAAATCAGGCTTCCTACAGATGCTATCCTGTGATGTCACACACAGCCACTGGCTGAAACTCATAATAACTGGACATATTTGCATAACGGTTGTAGAAAGTTGTTTTTAAAGAAGAGCTGAGCCAAGGCAACCCAGAGAAACAGAGGGTAGGAATGCCTTTGACCATCATGTGGGTCACCTTAGTTTCCTTGGTGAGTGTATTGAGCTCAGGCAAGGACACATCTATAATCGAACAAAGTTTAATCTGAGATATAGAAGCATGATTTACAATGCGAGCTGGCAGTAACATTGTCCATGGTCTTATTCCAGAATACATGTGCCAACTAGTGTTGACCCAACCGCCCTCGATGGCCCAGTCTCCAGGATCGACAGTTAAGATCTCCTTTCTTACTTTCCTTCCACTGTACAGTGACTGAAATGAGAAATGCAGTGGATGGAGCTTGAACATGCACAAACACACGAAGCTATCTTATTCCGAGTCTGACCCTTGGTCGACTAGATGGTGACAGGCAGCAAACGCTCTCCGGAGCCTCAGTGGTGTTCTTTATCACCTCCCGGATTAACAGAGGCTCATTCCGCACATGCAGAATAATGCACTTTCAAACTGCTTTCAATGCTCTTTGAAGCTGTGCGGAATAGCAAAATCCACTTGCAAACAGTTGTGAAAGTGGTTTGAAAACGCATTATTTTGTGTGTGCGGAAGGGGCCATATTTTTGTTAAAAGGAGATACTGGGGAACTGAACTTGGAACGTTCTTCATACAAAGCAGATATATATTTTATGTTATATATTTTTTTATATATTTCTCCCCTCCTCCACTACAACAGGGCTCTGGGTAGGTGACAGCACATTAAATACACTTTAAAACAGAAACAATTCATGTAGATCAAAATCCATAAAATACCAATAAGATGGTGCCCTAAGTTCCCAGCAGAACTGACTCCTGAGAATAACAGCCCCTCCACACACACAAAGTAAGTGGAGAGGGAGGCTCAGTGGAGCATCCAGAAGGGGGTGGGGGTCAGCTCCACACGGTGACTGGTGGATTGAATAAACCTGCAACCATGATTTATTGAAAGTCTGCCACCATGTGCTTGGTGGAACATCTTCTTCTTGCAGGCCCTGGGGAACTGGGCCAGATCCCGCAGAGTTCTACCAGGCAGGGACCAGGGCTTTTTTGGTGCTGGCCCTGGTTGAGGAGAATTGGACTGCTCTCAGAGTCCAGGAATTGTTTTGATCAATGCAATGCCCCTTGTTTTTCTAGAGCTCTCCTGCAAGAGGGACTTCAGATGCAGAGGGACCATTTGCATGAAGGGGCTGCTCACCCGGGCTCTAGGGGTTTAAAAGAAACTGAAAGCTGGTCAGTCAGAGATCTGGCTGAAAGGTTTCCTCACTATGGCCTGGGTCCTGCTTCTTGCCACAATTCTTGTCATCTCCATTGGTGAGAGAATTTCACATCGTTAAAAAACCCAGAAAAATCAGAATACTCGTAATTTGGCGTCTCACAAATGCCTGGTGTTTCTGATAGCATGAAATACTGTAATTGCCATTCCCCCCTTCTGCTTTTTTCTGTCAGGTCCCAGTTCCCAGCAACTGCAGGCTCTGGCATCCTCAAAGACCGTATCTCTCAGTGGGACCACCATCCTGTCTTGCAGACAGAGCAGCGGGACCATCACTGATAACAACTACCCGTTCTGGCTGCAGCAGAAGCAGGGCACTGCTCCAAGGAAGATCATCTACCACACTAGCAGCAGACCATCAGGGGTCCCAGATCGTTTCAGTGGGTCAAAGTCAGGGGACACCATGTCCCTGACCATCACAGGGGCCCTGATGGAAGATGAAGCAGACTATTACTGTGCTACATGGGGTAACAGCGGGTGGCACAGTCATGAATTCAGATAGGGAAGTGAGACAAAAACCCTGTTCCCTCTGTCAGGGTACTTTTACACATGCAGAATAATGCACTTTAAAAAATGAATTAATTGAATTGTAAAAAAATAGTAATAAAAGAAAGAGAACATCTTGAATTATGCGTAAGATTCCAAGATATATTCAGTTACAGACATATAACAATTTCCCCAAACCTATTATCTGCAAGCATGCAACTGCCATTGGTGGTCTGGCCCTGTCTCTCTAGTAGGGGCATTGTCTCACATGCAGAATTATGCGTTTTCAATCCACTTTCAACATATTTTGCAGCTGGAATTTACTGTGCGGAATAGCAAAATCCACTTGCAAACAATTGTGAAAGTGGATTGAAAGTGCATTGTTCTGCACGTGCGAAATTGTCTCTCTGGGCTCAGGCAGAATCCCATATTAGCCTCTGTTCTTGGTGTAACCAATGAGATCCTGAGTTAAAGCTGCCGCCACCTATGAGACCTGGGATACGAGCAGCAGCCCTGAATATTTAGAAAGTTGCTCCAAGTTTTATTTGGTTTCTTAATGTGAGATTTAAAACTCTGAATTAAGAGCACAAGCACCCCAAATATGTGGTTACTTCCAATTTTTTAATTCAACAGTCAACAGATGGGTGCCTGGCTAAGGTAACCTCTAACCATTACCAATCTCTGTATCTAATTCCCTTTTGTGTCCTCTGACTGTGGATACTTAAACCTGCAGATGGGAGGCACGCTTTCCCCCAACAGGTATTTTTGTGGGCTTGGGGGTCCCCCTCAGTCTGCAGAAAAGTCTTAAAAATTTTTAAAACATAAGGGATTTGAATCCCCCTTTACTTTCAAAATGACGGCTGCTGCTGCTGCCATAGAAAGAGCCAGGCCTGGTTGCATTGGCTGCTGGGACAAACCAGACCAAACCAGTCCAGTCTGCAATTGTGGCAGATGCTTGGAGATGCTCCTGGGCTGCATTGTTGCTGCAGTGGACATCTCCGGCTGCTCTGGGGGCAGCCACTGCCAAGGCAGATCTATGGCTACCAATCTTGATCCGCCCTGATCTCAGATTGCAAATGCCTTAGCAGACCAGGTGCTCAGGAGCAGCAGCAGCAGCAGGCCATTGCTTTCACACCCTGCATGTGAGCTCCCAAAGGCACCAGGTGGGCCACTGCGAGTAGCAGAGTGCTGGACTAGATGGACTCTGGTCTGATCCAGCAGGCTAGTTCTTATGTTCTTATGGGGCTGCTCCAGGCTTTATGTTAAGTGGTTGGGGGAAGAGAGCTGATTCCCTCCCATGAAGGGAAGATGGGATTCCACCCCACAAGGGAGAGTGGGATCCCACCATGTGTTTTGCAGGCTCCACTAATATTACGCTAATGCCTGTTTAGGCAAGGCCTCACTTTCAGATGAGTTGGGATTCCAATTCACCTGGAACTGTCTATTGCTGCCTGTCTCTCCAGACAACCTGGTGGTGGTCAAAGAAGTCCCTTTCAGCCCTCCTCTGCTGAGATTTATATATATCTGCCCAAGCTCTGTAGCCTCCTTCAGCAAGCTCACTCATGCTCCGATGTCTGTCATGTCCACACCTGGGGTCGGGGAATTTGCATCCTGTCTTTGCAGCCCCACCTATTATGTTCTACAATTTAAATGTGCCAAAGGTTTTCCTCACAGAGGACCACCAGAAATCAAGAGCGACCTCCCTGCTGCCAGGCTAAGTTCTCTTGAACTTGTCAAAACATGGATCTGCTAACACTACCTCTTTGGCTGTTGGGGCTTTTCTTGGCAGGTATAAGCCCTTTCCTCCCCTTTCTTCTCTCAGGTGCTTGAGGCACTGGCAAGAAACAAAGCAGGATGCTGTAAACCTCTTGCTATAGCAGAAGGCCTAGCATCCTTTGCTTGTCTGCTGTTCTTCTGATACAATCATTATTACCCATGTGATTGATCCAGAAAGCAGGAAATGGAAAGCCTCATTGGTGGACTAGCAGCACAATGAGTTTTGGGTCAAATTGGAGGAGATGGGGCTTTTCTTAGCAGGCATAACAATCTTTTAGAGCACTGGGACAGGCCCTGAGGAACATCCAGCTCTTCTACTTTGCAAGGTAGATCTAGCTAAACGGCATCTGCTGTACTGCTTTGCAAATTCCCCAACTTGGTCTAGATAAGGGACAATCCCAGTAGTCACTTTGGAGAGACAATGTACAAAGCTACAGGTTTGCCGGTAAACTGTGAGTTGGGGATCTAAGGAATCATCACCATGACCCACATGCCTGTAGGTCAGGGTCATGAGAGAGCAGGCTGTTTACCTCCGCGGTGTGTTTGTGTGTTCCAACAGCAGGCGGCACAGAAGCGGTACTGACTCAGGCCAGCTCCTCCTCGGCATCTCTAGGAAATATTGTTCAACTCTCCTGCACCCTGGCAAACGATAGCATCATAGCCTACACCGTCTTCTGGTTTCAGCACAGACTCCCGAGCCCTCCCAAATATCTGCTGCATTACAAAGATGCATCGAGCCAAAAAAAGGGGTCTGGGATCCCTGATAGGTTTTCTGCTTCCAAAGATGCAGCCAGCGGCACCTGTTATCTGACCATCTCTGGAGTTCAAGCTGGAGATGACGGTGACTATTACTGTCTGGTATCGAAAGGGGGAGAGTAGCACAGTGCCACACTCACTGGAGGACTGAAACAAAAACCTCTTCATGTCCCCAGAGAACGCTCAGGCACGCATCTGCCAACAACAGCGAGCTGCTGGATGAGTCCGGCTAAATATTTGCATGAAGATCTTATGCCAATGGTTCTCAACCTTCCTAATGCCGCGACCCTTTAATACAGTTCCTCATGTTGTGGTGACCCCCAACCCTAACATTTATCCATTTTACAGAGAACACTGTAGAACACTGATGCAGAGAGTCTTAGGTGACCCCAAAGGGGTCCCGACCCCCAGGTTGAGAACCACTGTCTTATGCTTTTAACAGTCCTAGAATTCATTTGAGTTGTCCAGTCAGAAGAATTTTGCTCTGTCATCACTGAGTCAAAGGTGCAGTGAGGAATAGATTTATGTGTCCAGTACACCACGAGACTATTCTTGTCTCCTATGCAAACAAATGGGACACATACCAGAAATATTGCTGAGGCCTACATGGAACTTCTTTTCCCTTGAAAACCCTATGGGGTAGCCAGTGTGGTGTAGTGGTTAAGAGCAGGTGGATTCTAATCTGGAGAACTGGGTTTGATTCTCCACTCCTCCGCCTGAGTGGCAGAGGCTAATCTGGTGAACCAGATGTGTTTCCGCACACCTACATTCCTGCTGGGTGACCTTGGGCTACTTGAAGTTCTTTGGACTTCTCTCAGCCCCACCTACCTCACAAGGTGCCAGTTGTGGGGAGAGGAAGGGAAAGGAGCTTGTAAGCCACCTTGAGACTCCTTGCAGGAGAGAAAGGTGGGATATAAATCCAAACTCTTATTTTCTTCTTTAAGTTGGTTGCAACTTGATGGCACTTTCCACCGCCACATATGGGGCTTCTGAGGGGAAAAAAATCACACATCCTTGCATACGATTACTTTTTCATAAATAGGGTGGATCGTAGCAAAATTTAAAAAGAATATAAATAGCATGTCAATGCAATACAAAATAACCAAATACAAGTATTACCAGAGAGTTTCTTTTTTCTTGCTTGACTTTTTCCCTTTCCTTTTCTCTGCATCTGTAGTTTACCCTTCCCCCCTAATCTCTCTTCTACATTTTTTTAAAAAAGAGCAGTGAAATGTTCCTCAAGATGTTCCAGGCTATTGCTTGCTAATGAAAGATCTCAAGTTTAGTCACAGAACTTAGCAGACACATTTTAAGCCAATCCTTCTGACAACGCATCATACACAGTCCTTCCCCCCTCTGAATTTATCATAATACATGTGCAGGCAGAGAGAACAAAAACTCACAGATAATTAAGTATCTATAGGGAATTCTTCATTCTACCAACCTCAATATAATACTTTTGATTATTGTCTGAATTGCCCAAAAGGCGAGCTTAAGACCATTGACTTACAT
The DNA here is from genome assembly GCF_021028975.2 of Sphaerodactylus townsendi. Taxonomy (NCBI): domain Eukaryota; kingdom Metazoa; phylum Chordata; class Lepidosauria; order Squamata; family Sphaerodactylidae; genus Sphaerodactylus; species Sphaerodactylus townsendi. Next base: position 42,813,967 of record NC_059437.1, read on the forward strand.
GTACGTTTTCATAAGACGCTATAACAGTGGCTCTCAACCTTCCTAATGCTGTGACCCTTTAATACAGTTCCTCATGTAGTGGTGACCCCCAACCCTATCCATTTTACAGATGGAGAACACTGATGCAGAGAGTCTTAGTGGTGGGATCCAAAAATTTTAATAACAGGTTCCGATGGTGGTGGGATTCAAACAGTGGCGCCGCCGCACACACGCACCTCCAGTCCCTATTGGGCAGGGAGGTTGCTTTAGTAACCCCTTCTTGGCACTCAGAAAAAATTAGTAACCACTTCTAGAGAAGTGGTGAGAACTGGTTGGATCCCACCTCTGGTTCAGAGGATGAACTAACAATATCTCATCATCCCTTTGACTGTTGAACTAGACCAGGGGTAGGGAACCTGCGGCTCTCCAGGTGTTCAGGAACTACAATTCCCATCAGCCTCTGTCAGCATGGCCAATTGGCCATGCTGGTAGGGGCTGATGGGAATTGTAGTTCCTGAACATCTGGAGAGCCTCAGGTTCCCTACCCCTGAACTAGACATTTTCTGAGGTAAAAAAAAAGTTGAAAGGGGCTGGGCAATTAGAAGTACTTTTAAAATTCTGATTTTGGTATTGCTATTTAATATGCCCAAATCAAGTAGTTAGATCAGGCTTAAGCTATTGAGGTGAATTTGCTGTATTTCAAAATGATCTCCAAATCCTTTCCAGCCATGAGGCTGATCATTCCCGCTTTTTTCATTCCAGAAGCATCCAGAACAATCCACCTCAACTGCACATCTATTTTGATTTTCAAACTGTACACCTGCTTTTTGAAAAGAGCCAACAGGCAGTTTAGCTTGTCAGTCAGGTGAAGTGGAAATTTAAAGGCACGGGGTGTCTTTTGCTAGGAAGTGTCATTGCTGTTTAGACACCTGCATTTCAAAAACAGTTATTTCCTGTGCACTTGTGTTTTTGTCCCCCAGGGAGACTGTTGATCTGTAAGAATGTTCAATTTACTGAGACAGAAAAAAAAACCTTCAACAAACTGTAGTTATCAAAAGAACCAAAATGGAAAGTCTAAGACTTTATTTGCTATGAGTGAGGAAAGCAAATATCTGAGACCATGCTGAATAATTATACCAGTCCCTGCAGGATCACTCCAAGACAGGGGAGCTGTGCTTTATTTCTAAAATAACACATATCAGTTTTCAAGACGTGCCTCTAACTGGAAGCTCTTTCCTCCTGTCCCATGTACTTGTGGACGGCTGTGATTATTTGGTAGGGGAGGAAATGCACTCTGCAGATGTTCAGAGGCACTTGAAGAGATGGGATCCAACCAGTTCTCACCACTTCTCTAGAAGTGGTTACTAATTTTTTCTGAGTGCTGAGAAGGGGTTACTAAAGCAACCTCCCTGCCCAATAGGGACTGGAGGTGTGTGTGTACGGTGGCGCCACTGTTTGAATCCCACCACCATCGGAACCTGTTATTAACGTTTTTGGATCCCACCACTGCCTAGAACCTATACTGGGGCAATAAGCAAGCATCTCTGACCATGTGTACGTAACCCTGGTATCTGAATAAGCAGTGTGCAACATACTGGCCCTTTCAAGGTTTCCGAAATGAAGGGATTATATGGGCGTTCCGGAAATTACAGATTGTGAAGAGTCTAGGGAAACTCTGCTGTCTTCAGGATATTTTGTATGTCCTGTACAATCAATTTAATAAAAGGTGTTATGCTGGGCTGATAAGACAGGAGAGAACTCCCAAACTAGATTGTCACACTAATTCAAGAGGCTAGCAGCCAAGTTTCAGACTGTGAACTGCTCACCAGAGGAACTCACTAAAGAACAATACCAAATACACAAACACACAAAGAGGGTTCATATAACTGCAGATGTTTTGTTGTGACCTCTAATCTTCTTTGTTGTGAATTCTTGAAAGTACCCTGTGGAGGGCGTAAATCATTAGAGGTTATATTGGCATGAAATGTCTCTTCTTCGCCAGGAACTACCCTACTTGTTCATGTAGTTCTCACACTTTCATGTCCACACTGCTTTTCAGGACCCTCTTGCCAAGTAACTTCATGACACTTTCTCTGCATGAAACTCACAACAACAGACACTGCACATGTTGATAGTTTATCTGCTACTTTCAAACTTTTATCAATATATAGCAGCTTTGAACAAATGGTTGTATTTCATGCCACCTTTTATGTTATGTGCAGAGGCAAACCCATATTTGCTATCCAGACTCCCAAAGCCTTCTAACCCATCCTTGTGACCCATCAGTAAGGAAGTCACGACCCGCTTTGGGGTTCCTGACCCACAGTCCAGGAGCCTCTGCCATAGAACTTGAGGACATTTGATGAGGTCACATTTGATGAGCCAACAGGAGACAGCCACATTTGCATAGAGAGGGTGGTAATTTGTGTTTTGTGTATGTGTGGGGATTTAAGAGAAGAGCTAAGCAAAGGCATCTCAGAGAAAAGGGGTGTGTGATATTTGTTTCTTTACAATGTTGTGGGTTTCGTTGGTTGTCTTGTTTGAGGTGTTATGCTCAGGTAAGGACACTCCAACAGTTGAAAGACAGATTCCAGATTGAGAAGCGTAGGTGCTAAGGCAGGTTGCCAGTCAACGTGTAGTTGACTGTGTAGTGGTTAGAGTATCATATTATGGTCTGGGAGAACCAACCGAATCTCCACTGTGCCATGGAAGCTCATTGGATGACTTGTTAGCCTAATCTACACTGCAGGGCTGTTTGGAGGATAACCGGGGGGAAGGGAGGATACTGTTACAAGTTGCTTTGGATCTACCTAGGACAGAACAACAGGGCATATAAATATAATTAAATTGTCCATGATCTTGTTTTAGGTTCCAGCGCCCAACTAGTGGTGACCCAACCATCTTCATTAGCCAGTGCTACAGAACTGACAGTAAAGATCTCTTGTGCGATGAGCAGTGGCTACAGCATCAGCAGCGAGAGGGCCCGATGGTACCAACAGAAATCAGGGGGTGCTCCCCTTTTTCTATACCACTATTATACCAGCAGTGACCAAGGCAGGGGCTCGGGGGTCCCTGAGAGATTCACAGTCTCCCCTGACACTTCCCAAAACCTCTGGAATTTAGTCATCACAGGAGTCCAGGCTGAAGACGATGCTGATTATTACTGTTGTACTTGGGATAGTAAGTTCAAAGCCCACCACAGTGATTTATCTTCATGGGGAACTAAGACAAAAACCTTTCATGAGTTAAACAGGATTTATGCACCAGAAGAAGAATCTGGTTTGCAGTGGTTTGAAACACAAGAATGCATCCAGTGGTGGGATCCAAAAATTTTAGTAACAGGTTCCCATGGTGGTGGGATTCAAACTGTGGCGTAGCGCCAATGGGGCTGGGCGGGGCACGACAGGGGCGTGGCCGGGCATTCCGGGGGCAGGGCATTCCTCGGCGGGGCTGTGGCGAGGATGCAGCCGCTGCGCCGATCCTTGGGTGGGAAACGAATGCACGCAGGCGCAGGCTGCCACGCACGCCGGTGCACCTCCTGCTAGACTGCTTCAAGTTCTGTGCGCTACTGCTGAGAGGAGGGACATAACTAAGGCAAAAATCACGTGGCCAAATCACCAATTAGTAACCCCCTCTCGGCACACACAAATAATTAGTAACTTACTCTCGGGAACCTGTGAGAACCTGCTGGATCCCACCTCTGCCTCCAACCCAAGAGCAATATAGAAGCGGTGATTTCCCAAGGATATGAAGCCCTTGTTTCTATCTCACAAGTGTGGAAGGATCATGAAATAACCCTCAATCATCAGCAGCACATTTGCAAGTATTTGCATCCTCTCCCTCCACAGGCTTAAGAGGAGAGGAAGAGCTTAACCAGAGAAACATTTTCCTCAGGAGGTCTTTTCTGTCCCCACCATGGCTCTTCTGCTCCTCCTCTTCACTTACTGCACTGGTAATGCAGAGTATTTTGGAACCAATTTCCACATTTGTTTCACTTTATACTTATAAACTGCTATTCTCACCACTCCACTCTTTCTAATTTCCTTCCCTTTTTCCTCAGCCTGAGGGAATGTAAGTTCCTTTACCAAACCTCTCTTTCTTTTTGGGACTTTCTTCCAGGTGCCTTTGCCCAGTTTGTATTGACTCAGCCATCCTCCACATCTGCATCTCTTGGAGAATCAGTGAGGATCCCCTGTGTTAGGAGTAGTGGTAGCATTACAAGCGACTATGTATCCTGGTACCAACAGAAACCTGACAGTGCCCCCAAACTACTGATATATGAGTACAGCAAGAGACACACAGGAACCTCAGACCGGTTCTCAGGCGCTACAGATTCGTCTGCCAACTCTGCCAGCTTAACCATCTCCAGTGTACGAGCAGAAGATGAGGCTGATTATTACTGTTTGTCTTATGCTGGCAGTGGCAAGTACACAGTGATACAACCCACAGGGGAAGTGAGACAAAAACCTCCTTAAAGCCATAAGCTGTTGGTTGCATTCGGTGGAGTGAAGGTTGGGGGCAGTGCAAAATCTTCAGAAACTTTCTTTCATCATCACTTATATAACAACAACAACAACATTTTGTAATGGTCAAAAACAGTGTAACTTTCTGGTTCAACATTTCTTTTTAGCCGTTTTCTGTAACCATGGGGTGATAATAACATCCTTCTTGTACAGGGGACATCCTTCACCTAAAAAAGAACACCACCAGTCTGACATGGACCACCGGTGGCCAGTAGGTGTCCCCCCTTGGCAATATGTTTGTCCTCAATTCTGACACAAGGCAAGTAGAATTTACTATTTGAGAAAATGTATCCAGCATCACTATTTTGCATCCATTTGTTCAGACGACATGCGGAAGAGTTCCACCATCTAACCAGGGTGGTGTATTGGTTAAGAGTTGTGGACTCTAATCTGGTGAACTGGATTTGTTTCTCTGCTCCTACACATGAAGCCTCCTGGGTAACTTTGGGCTAGCTCCAGTTCTGTCAGAACTCTCTCAGCCCCACTGACCTTTTAACATTCCTTTTTAGGCATTTTCTGAAGCAGTCCTCTGGATCACTTTGTAAACATCCTTGTCCGAACGCATGTCAGTGGGGCAAAACTGTTGTCAGCTAATCTATGCCACAAGATTCAATGCAATAGATACTCTCAGAGTATCATGCAAAGTGCAATTCTGGGAGAAGTAAAAAGGTGCCTTGCAGTGCAGTACTGTAAAGTGCAGCACTGCAGTCAGAGCTCCGGTCACAACCTGAGTGTGATCCCAACGGAACTCAGTTTCAAGAAGCGACTCAAGGCTGACTCAGCCTTCCATCCTTCCAAGGTTGGTAAAATGAGTGCCCAGCTTGCTTAAAGTAACGAGTACATGACTGGGGAAAGCAAACCACCCTGCAAACAAAGTCTGCCATTAAATGTATTGTTGAAGGCTTTCATGGCTGGATTCAACTGGTTGTTGTGGGTTTTCCGGGCTGTGTGGCCGTGGTCTGGTGGGTCTTGTTCCTAACGTTTAGCCTGCATCTGTGGCTGGCTTCTTCAGAGGTGTATCGCAGAGGGAAGTCTGTTACACACTGTATCTGGTTTAAAACAAAACCTAATAACTCTGCATAGTTACTTTGTTTAACACAAACCCTTTGGAGAATTTAATCATAGAATGGTGTGTGCTGGAGGTTGCAATTGTAGACTTGCTGCAAGAAGAACAGTAGGCATTCAGCAACAACTTACAATCAGGCCAGGTCTCCCCTCCCCCATTCTGTGATTTAACCCCTTGGATTTCAGGAGGGGAGGATAAAATCTCAAGGATGACAATGCGGACATTTTTTTTTTAGTTATCCAAACTCTGCCTCGAACCCAAGAGCAATATAGAAACAGTGATTTCCAAAGGATATGAAGCCTTTGTTTTTATCTCTCAGGTGTGGAAGGATCATGAAATAACCCTCAATCATCAGGCAGCACATTTGCAAGTATTTGCATCCTCTCCCTCCACAGGCTTAAGAGGAGAGGAAGAGCTTAACCAGAGAAACATTTTCCCCAGGAGGTCTTTTCTATCCCCATCATGGCCTGGGTTCCTCTTCTGCTCCTGCTCTTCACTTACTGCACCGGTAATGCAGAGTATTTGGGAACCAATTTCCACATTCATTTTGCCTTATACTTATAAACTGCTTTTCTCACCACTCCACTCTTTCTAATTTCCTTCCCTTTTTTCTCTCCACTTGATGGAATGTCAGACCCTTTAACAAAGACCTCTTTCTTTTTGGGGCTTTCTTCCAGGTGCCTTCGCCCAGTTCGTACTGACTCAGCCGCCCTCCACATCTGCATCCCTTGGAGAAACAGTGAAGATCCCCTGTGTCAAGAGTAGTGGTAGCATTACAAGATACTATGTATCCTGGTACCAGCAGAAACCTGGCACTGCTCCCAAACTATTGGTATATCAGTACAGCCAGCGATACACAGGAATCTCAGACCGGTTCTCAGGCGCTACAGACTCATCTGCCAACTCCGCCAGCTTAACCATCTCCAGTGTACGAGCAGAAGATGAGGCTGATTATTACTGTATGTCTTATGCTGGCAATGGCATATACACAGTGATACAACCCACAGGGGAAGTGCGACAAAAACCTCCTTAAAGCCATAAGCTGTTGGTTGCATTTGGTTGAGTGAAGGTTGGGGGCAGTGCAATATCTTCAGAAAATGTCTTTCATAATCACTTATATAACAACAACAACAACATTTTGTAATGGTCAAAAACAGTTTAACTTTCTGGTTTAACATTTCTTTTTAGCCGTTTTCTGTATCTATTGGGTAGTAATAACATGGTGCTTTCATGTTACATTAATCATAAAAAGCTGTGTGCTTCAAGTTGTAATTGTAGAACTATTTCAAGAAGGTCGGTAGTGATTCAGCAGCAATTTACAATCCGGCCAGGTCTCCCCTCTCCTATTTTGTGATTTAACCCCTTGGATGTCAGGAGAGATGCTAAAATCTCAAGGATGACACCTTGAGTTCTCCAAACTCTCCCTCCAACCCAAGAGCAAAATAGAAGCAGTGATTTCCCAAGGACAAGGATGGAAAATGTAATTGGTCAAAAGTGTTCCTAAAACAGTCAGATTATAGCGGGAACTAAGCTCTGATGGCCTTTGTTGAAATGAAGCCTGGTTCCAAAGTGTTTTCAGAAGTGGGGCTCCTAGTTTTAAAATACTGAAAAAATAACAAGAGAAATTATTGTAAAGGGGTAAAGTAAGGGCAAGGGCGTGGCTTCAGATTCGCACTGCACATGTGTCAGAAGCTCCACAGACCTCTTATCTTTGGCAGCTGCTGAGGGTAGTTTGGAGTTTGTCAGATTCAGAGCAGGGAAGACGGCTGAAGGAGCAGAGCAGGATGGTGAGTAAGAACTGGGAAAAGGCTGGAGCTCAGTCGAGAGGGCTGGTTCAAAGGCCTAATTGGGGGGTGGGTGTAGGAGTGGAAGGTGTTGCTCTGCAGCAATTAACCATATGGCTTAATTCGTAATAAATCTTCTCCAGGCTTGGACTAGGAATCTGTTTCCAGTGCTCTGGTGTCAAACATGTGTAGTTGTAGCAAGGGGTACTTCGGAGTATATGCAGAGTATCTTCTACATTAAGAAACTCTTGATTGATATCTTGGGCAGCTGAGCCTAAGGGTGAGAGTTTATTTCTCAAAAGGTGAATTGGAGGGGTGGGGTGAAAGGAAGATATCCCACCTGGGCATCATATTTTTGGCTGTGGAAGTCCACTGTGTCCTATAGACTAATGTCCCTTCCACACATGCAGAATAATGCACATCAATCTACTACTGAAAGTGGATTGTGCTGTCCCGCACAGTATAATCCAGCTTCAAAGTGCATTGAAAGTGGATTGAAAGTGCATTGCTCTACATGTGTGGAAGGGGGCTAAGAATGCATTTACTTGTTCATGTGTTTTAGGGCTGGCAATCCAAACAGGCTCTGGGGCCATGGTTTGCTTACAAAACCCTGTCTGAAGAGCAAGGATTGTAGGTCAGAGTGCACTTTCCAAAATGGTTGGACTCTTCTTGAAAACTAACTACGAGGTGGTCCCTGTAAACGTTTATGTAAAAAAGACACTATCCAAGAATGGTCTGCTGGAGGGGGAGGCTGTTGTAATAAGAGAGCAAGAGGGAGTGTGTATAAGTAGAGACCTCTTAAAATACTTAGAAACTAGAGTAGACTGAACAATATACTAAGTAACCAGATTATGTATTTGGCTGTAGATGTTCCTGGTTCTGATCCTTAGTCATTATTGCTACTCATAAGTAATTCTGAAACTTATCTGGTTGCTTAAAAGAGCTAAATGGTACTTTGTGGAAGCTATTTATCTCAGGAACATATTTACTGTAAATGGAGGAAAGGTTCCCCGAACCAACAAACAGCTGTTTTTATTCAACATTTTGGCCTTTAGATCGGGCGCCTGTTTTAAACAACTTTTGTTAAACAACTTCTGTTGTTTTAATCTATATTTGTCGCTAGTAACAGCTGCTCAAGTTTTAATGGGTTTAAGTTTTATGTTGTTTTGATTTGCTGTCTTGGAGAACAGCCATACTGTGAGCCACCTCGAGCCCTTCGGGGATGAGGCGGCCTATAAGTTTAATAAATATAATAATAAAAAATAATAATAACATGAGTTTCTGACACTAACAATTAATAGATTCTAAAATAAGAATTGATAGGCTTGGCCAAAAGGGGTCTTAAAATTTACTCCTCTCTTCATTTCTATGTGGGGCATCAAAGAAATGAAGCCGCAATCAAAGCTGTTTATGACTCTGATGGGATAACTGTTTTACTTTGAGCAAGCTAAAAAATTTTTTTGTGTGTGAAATGTTCTTCAAAAACTCTGAGATGAGGTACATTGGCAAATAAATGCTCAGCAGTGGCGTAGGAGGTTAAGAGCTCATGTATCTAATCTGGAGGAACCGGGTTTGATTCTCTGCTCTGCCGCCTGAGCTGTGGAGGCTTATCTGGGGAATTCAGATTAGCCTGTACACTCCCACACACGCCAGCTGGGTGACCTTGGGCTAGTCACAGCTTCTCGGAGCTCTCTCAGCCCCACCTACCTCACAGGGTGTTTGTTGTGAGGGGGGAAGGGCAAGGAGATTGTAAGCCCCTTTGAGTCTCCTGCAGGAGAGAAAGGGGGGATATAAATCCAAACTCCTCCTCCTCCTCCTCCTCCTCAGTAGAGGCTACATTTCATATCTATATATTACATTTAATATATATATATATATATATATATTCTTTCCCCTTCCTTCTGTTCCGGGACTATTATAAGTTGGTGCTTGTGCTAGGAGATCTTCATATCCCGCATCGATGCTCCAGCCTTCCAGCCAAGTTCAAGAAACTTCTGGTCCCAGGGAAGATCCAGCACATCCTCTGCACTGGGAATCTCTGTATCAAAGACAGCTATGATTACCTGAAGACGCTGGCAGGGGACGTTCATGTTGTCAGAGGGGACTTTGACGAGGTAGAGGCCCTTCTCCATCTACCAGTGGCGATCAGCATGGTGGAACGATTGACTTTACTGTCTGCTTCTTAGCAGAGAGGCCATAGCTCAGTGGAGGGTGAAATGGCAGAATGTTGCATGCAGAAGGAATTGGGTTCAGTCCTTGACATTCTAAGTCAAAATTTCTTGGTTAGCAGAGCTAGAAAAGATCTTATGCTTGAGATCTTGGGCAGCTATTGGCAGGTAGAACAGACAGAACAGCATAGACAAACTGTTTGACTTGGTTTCATATTTTGATATGTGCTGTAAAGGAGAACTGATCTGTATGTTGTTGGTTGGTTCATGCATGAAAGTTCATCCCTTGAAGAGTAGAATTTGAAGTGGTGATTTGAGAGAGAGTCTTGGATCAGAGCAAAGACCCTTCTAGTCCAGCATCATGATGATGATGTTGTTGTTGTTGTTGTTGTTAATATTAATATTATCCCACCCTTCCTGACTAAAACCAGGCTCAGGGTGGTTAACAGCATAAAATTATTGCAAACAAAACAATGAACAACACATATATAATGAAAACATTAAATTATTAATAAGCAATGATGCTCTGATCATGAGTTTCAGAGAATGGTTTGATTTTATCATACCTAGATATGCCACAAGATGATAATGGTTAGGAAAAGGGGAGAAAAGGAGGGAAAGGGAGAGAGGGGAAAGGGAAAAGGAGAGGAGGGATAGGAAGGGAGGGTGGAAGGGGAGGCCAGCTAAAATGACTGTCCCTGTCCTCAGTGATAAGCCTGGTGACAAATCTCCATCTTGCAGGCCCTGTGGAATCTTTTAAAGATTTACAAGCAGCATAGAGATACTAAAGTTATGACCCGTACCAGTTGACATACAGAAGTACAACACAACTGAACACAGCCATTGATGGACATCTCTTACATGAATTTATGTACACCCCCCCCCCCCCAGCACTCTAGGCTCTTGGGCACTGCCAAATCCTAGGGCAAGAAATTCCACAAGTTAATTATGTATTTTTGTGAATAAGCTTTATTTGTGTCCTGAATCTACACCCCCCCCCCCCAATTTCATTGGGTGACTTCAAGTTCCAATATCTTTGGAAAGATATTCTCTGTCTCCACACAGTGAATTCTTTTATGAACTACTATATGTTCTTTGGGCTAGTAACAGTTCTTTGGAACTCTCTCAGCCCCATGAACCTCACAAGGTGTCTGCTGTGGGGAGAGGGAGGAAAAGGAGTTTCTAAGCCTCCTTGAGTCTCCTTACAGGAGAGAAAGGCGGGATATAAATCCAAACTCTTTTTCTTCTCCTTCTCCTTCTCCTCCTCCTTTCCTCCCCCCCTCCATTCTTGGTGGCTTACATATGTGAAATAGACCGCTACCAGGGGAGTTTGACTGTGAGGCCATGTTGGAGAGCTGGTCTACTGTCGAGTTGCACACCTTTCCTATTTAACTTTCATAAGCACAGGAGCCTTCCCGAGGTCTGAACTAGGCAACCTTGGCAAAGGGGTTTTTCAAAATGCAGCAATTAGAAATGGTTAAATTGATGCTGGTAGCAGTTGAGGTGTGCCTAATACTGATGATCAAATATTCTTTTTTCCCCTTTCCTAGGGCCTGAGTTACCCAGAGCAGAAAATTGTTACTGTTGGGCATTTTAGAATTGGTCTGATCCACGGCCATCAAGTTATCCCTTGGGGCGATATGGCCAGCTTGGCCGTTCTGCAGAGGCAGCTGAATGTGGACATCCTCATTTCAGGGCACACCCACAAATTTGAGGCTCTTGAGCATCAGAACAAGTTCTTTATCAACCCTGGATCAGCCACAGGAGCCTACAGTGCCCTGGACAGGTGAGGCCAATATCCATGGAAGTCTACCTGGCCATAGAATTCTGAGAATTTTTTTCTCTTTTGGCTTTGTGGGCAGGAGGAGAGCACGGACCTCATTGTTACAGCAAGATATGTAATAATCTCCTGTAGTCATCCATGAAGTTGGGGTGCTGTGTGGTTTCCGGGCTGTATGGCCGTGTTCTAGCAGCATTCTCTCCTGACGTTTCGCCTGCATCTGTGGCTGGCATCTTCAGAGGATCTGATAGTAGGAATGGAAAGCAAGTGAAGTATATATACTGTGAGGTATATAATGGAAAAACTACGGCTCAGGAAAGTACACCTACTGTGTTCTCTAACCTTTCTTCTAAGCTGCAGAGACACAGGTACTATCCCATCATTTCTTCCTCACAGTATATATACTCCACTTGCTTTCCATTCCTACTATCAGATCCTCTGAAGATGTCAGCCACAGATGCAGGCGAAACGTCAGGAGGGAATGCTGCTAGAACACGGCCATACAGCCCGGAAACCACACAGCACCCCAGTGATTCCGGACGTGAAAGCCTTCGACAATACATCCATGACGTTGTTTTCATGTGTCATGTGCCCAATATGAAGTTCTGCATATCTTCATGTTTGCTTGACCCCTCTAAAATGCATACTCCCAACCAGAAGATATGGGTGCAGATTCTGCATATTCAGTAGGAGCAGCAGTGGCGTAGTGGTTAAGAGCAGGTGCCCTCTGATTTGGCGTAGTGGTTAAGAGCAGGTGCCCACTGATTCCCCGCTCTGCCACTTGAGCTGTGGAGGCTTATCTGGGGAACTAGATTAGCCTGTGCACTCCAACACACACCAGCTGGGTGACCTTGGGCTAGTCATAGTTCTTTGGAGCTCTCTCAGCCCCACCCACCTCACAGGGTGTTTGTTGTGGTGGGGGGGGGGGAGAGAGGGAAAGGAGATTGTAAGCTCCTTTGAGTCTCCTTACAGGAGAGAAAGAGGGAGGGTATAAATCCAAACTCCTCCTCTTCTTCTTCAGTATCTTGAGTATAATTTTGCTGAAAGGCTACTGGATGTTTAGCCAAATACAGAATTTAAGTACACTTCTGATGAGCCCCAGATTCTTAGCTGAAACTGAGGATATGTTTGAGAGCCCCTGTAAGGCTAATGGCTTAATGATGAGCAAGAATTGCCCGTTTGAGTGCCAGGTTTGATATCTTCTGTTTGTTTAATATGTTTACAGAAACATCACTCCTTCGTTTGTTCTGATGGATATTCAGGCCTCCACAGTTGTAACTTATGTGTACCAGCTTATCAGGAACGAAGTGAAGGTGGAAAGGATTGAATACAGGAAGTCATAATGTGAGACCCCAGTTGGCTTGCGGTATTGACGTCTCCATAGATTTGGCAGTGTACAAACATGCACTGTAACTCCCCCGCTGTGCAGAAATACATACCAGGGTCATAGGGATGGGTATGCTGTACATATTTCTTCTTCAGGCCTTATTGTAAACTCCATTGCTCCTGGAATTTTGCAATCAAAAAAGCACTGTAAAATTATCTCTGGTCAAAATCCATGTCTGTAAATATCAATATCTCATGTAATAAAATTAGTGCTGTGGAGAACATGGAATGGTCTGATCGCACTGTGCAAAACTGTTCTAAAACAGGCAAATGGTTCTTTTTCCCACCCTGGACATTCCACAGGTATATATACCCCACTTGCTTTACTACCGTCAGATCCTCTGAAGATGCCAGCCACAGATGCAGGCAAAACGTCAGGAGAGAATGCTGCTAGAACACGGCTGTACAGCCCAGAAACCACACAACACCCCAGCGATTCCGGCCATGAAAGCCTTCGACAATACATTGTTCTAAATCCTATTTAAAAGAAAGCCTTTCTCCTCTGAAATACATGATTGTGGGAGTGAATGTACTCTCCCCCACACCAATAAAAGCTGTCTGGCAGAAGTTGAGAAGCAGCAGCAAATTAGTATTTCAATGTTTTTGCATTTGATTTACTGCTTGTGCCCGGAAATCTTTAGCTGCGGGTGGTGCATTTGCCTCCTTTACTGTTGCCCAGCACACTTGTGCATTTAACGGGCAGCATCATATCGTATTTTATTTTTTTATTAATTCTATTTATAGGTGCTCTTTCCCATACGGGCTCAGGGCGGTTTCCAACATAAAACAACAGTAAAATCCACACAACAACTCAATAACTCTGTAGCAATCAAATATTATTTCAGATGGCATTAAAAACTCAACCAGTTAAAACTTCCTACACTCCTCATTTCATGTAGTGCAAGAGAAGTGCTGTCTGGTTTCGGTGGGGAGGGTGGGGGCAGTGGTGGGATTCAGCCGGTTCGCACCACTTCGGCAGAACCGGTGGTTAAAATGGTGCTTGTAAACAACCAGTTGTTAAATTATTTGAATCCCACTCTGTGTGGGGGAGAATGGAATGAAAACTCAAAGGCTTCTAACCCCACCCTCCAACCATTGTGGTTGGGAAAGGCTGAAGCACAGCAAAGTTACAGATCTGAACCCTCTTATCTGAAACCTTATCTCTGTGTCCCCCAAACACAGTGATGGGGGCAGTCAATTAGAAGCCCACTCTTTGAGTTTCTATTCTAACCTTCCCCCATCCCCTCTTACACTAATCAATTTGAGTTGGCAATGCCTTTATGCAAAAAAAACCGCAATATAAACCAGGCACATAAACTCCACTCAAAAGGTAGAATTTATATGTGGAATTCTGCTGGTGGGTTGATCAGACATGATTCTTATCCCTTTTCAGTTATATATGCATATGTTACTTGGAGATCAGCGCTCTTTAAAGGGGAGACCTGACACTAACATTTTAAAAACCCTAACTTCTTTGCAGAAAGCTGCAGCAGGCTGCACTAGTTAAATTGGTTTCAAACCACTTTCCACTGCAAGCGCAGAGGCGCCCAGAACATTGTGCTAAGAACGACACACAGGGATTGCTTCATCCTCCCAGCTTTGGTGGGCACGTATGAGTGTGCGTTTGCAGTAGTGATTCCTTTATGGCTCGGGGGAGGGACCAGATCCAGCAACGACCAATTACTTGACAGCAAATTTGCCTGCCCTTTCTCTAAAGGAGGTTTAAGACGTGGAGAGCCCTTTGTCTCAAGGAACCTCCCCGTCTGGAACTGACAACATGGCTTGGTTGTTCCTTCTGCTCTCCAGTTACTGCACTGGTAAATTTCAATGTGATGTTGTCTGGGTCATAGCAAGTATTGGCACCACGACAGCTTGCAATCCTCCCAGTGAACTCAGCAGCAGAACTCCTGTGGGTTATGTTTAAGCAGGATAAGGAGTATTATTTAAGGAATTCTTTCTCTCCTCTCCCCAGGTTGCCTCAGCCAGCTGACCCTAATTCAGCCGCCCTCCGTTTCAGCATCTCCTGGAGGCACTGCAAAGCTCTCCTGTACACACGGCAGTGGTGGTACATTAGGGACTGTTATATGGTTCCAGCAAACTGTGGGGAAAAGCCCAAGATACTTGCTGTCGTACACCACAGAATCCAACAAGCATCAGGGCTCTGGTGTCCCTAATCGTTTCTCTGGCTCCAAGGATTCCTCCAGGATAAGTTGCTATTTGACCATAACCAACATTCAGGCAGAGGATGAGGCTGACTATTACTGTCTCGCATTCACCTCAAACTCGACGGTGTACACTGTGATACAGTCCAATCGAGAAGTCTGACAAAAACTGTCTGCTGCCTGCCCCCATTCCTCCTGCAGGTTTTGAAAGTGACATTCCTTGCAGCAACTGTGCGGCCAAAGGGAAAGCCAGCCGGGTCTGGACCCAGTTCACCTAAAAATATGTTGGTACAGTTTGACCCTCTAATGCTACATCAACATATCTGACCCGAAACCTGCTGTTCTTTCTTTGGTCTGTGGGTCCAGAAACTCACAGGGGAGATGCTGGTAATTTTCATGTCTCAACAGCCTGGGACTAGCTCTGTCTACCTGCTATTCTGCCTTTGGCCTGATGGGGGAGATAGTTCTCCATCTTTCCCAAACGTCTTTCAATCACATTCTTGTTATTTACCTCTTGGCTGCACCTGGAGCAGAAGTTGTTTAAAGGAAACGCATCTTCTGCTCCCTCCTGTACACTGATGCAGAAGAATAAACCCCATCAGTCTTTGGCAAATGTGCCCCTTTGCAAGTTCAGTCTATTGGTACGTTGTTATCCCTAGTTCATTAACCCACCCTCATTGGGAGACTCCCCACCCCTGGAAAACCTCAGGTCAACACGGTATTACCCCATCCTGTTTTGTTCGCTCTGTAGTTTTGTGCCCCCCCCTTCACTCCAGCTCTTTCCATTCTCCAAACTTGGAAGACTGTTAACCAATTAGGAAAAAACACACTTGAGGTGTGGCCACGTATCTTTTTCCTTTCAGGCTACTCGCCCAGCTCCTGTGTATACAAGCCAGACATCAGAACTGTTTGTTTAGTTTTTTAAAACTGGATTTTTAAAAAAGAATTTAAAGTATTTATTTTAAGAATACAGACACTAACTTTATGCGAACATTTAGGCCCCTTCGGCACATGCAGAATAATGCACTTTCAATCCACTTTCACAAATGTTTGCAAAAAGATTTTGCTACTCTGCAAAGTGCCTTGAAAGTGGATTGAAAGTGCATTATTCTGCATGTGTGGAAGGGGCTGTAGAGGAGTCTGAGTTAGGCAAGAGGGTGGGAGCATGGTGGGAGTGATTTGATCCCATCTATTCTGCATCATAAAAAGCAATCTGGAAGTTGCTATTTTCACCCAGCTAAGCTATGAGGTTGATGGAGGGGGGGGGGGGGGAAGACCCAAGGTAGAGTGACTGCTGGAGAAATCAGCTGGAGAAAATCCCACTCCTGCTTGTCTGTGATCCTTTTTCAGATTTTTGCATTAAGGATTGGCATTCCTGATCATTTCTCTGGCTCCAAGGATTGCTCCCATACAACTGGCTACTTAACCATCACCAACGTTCAAGCAAAAAGTGGGGCTGATTATTACAAAATCAAAAGGGATTATTTTCAGGCTGAAAATGCAGGGATGAGAATCCAGTATCAGCTTATTGCCAAATTCAGGTGTAATTCCACTCTCAGGCCCCTTCCGCACATGCAGAATAATGCACTTTCAGTCCACTTTCAATGCACTTTGCAGCTATGTGGAATAGCAAAATCCACTTGCAATCAATTGAGAAAGTGGATTGAAAGTGCATTATTCTGCATGTGTGGTAGAAACCTCTGTTCCTGACCTTCTCTGCTTCTGACATAGTGACTTCTCCTTCTGCAGCATCTTTCTCACTCTGAACAAGGCAAGGTAACTTCTCTTCATGCAAATTTGTTCTCTGATCAGCAGCTCAGATTGGATGCTGCGTGTGTGCACTGGTGGTGTGCGACTTCTCGTGAAGCCAATGGGGATGCATAGATTTGCATGATGGGGCAGAATTTCAGTTCCTGGGACATTTAAGAAAGATAGTGGAAGGTCCCAGCTGGAGTCTTTGGCCTCATTCATTCCACCTTCTTTCATTGTCGCCATGGCCTGGGCCATGTTGCTCTTCACACTCCTTACTTACTCCTCAGGTAAGGGAAACTAAGCCCTGACTAAGGTCAGCAAAACAAACAAACTTTAACTAAAATGCTGTTGGTTTTCTGGGTTGTATGGGTTTTCCAGGTTGTATGACTGCCTGCCAGCCACAGATGCAGGTGAAATGTCAGGAGAAAATACTACTGCAACACAGCCATACAACCCAGAAAACCAACAACATCCTAGTGATTCCAGCCATGAAAGCTTTCAACAATACATTAAACAATTGAACATTGCACATTTATAAGGGAAACACAGGGCTATGTGATGTTTTAGAGCAGAGAATTAGAATCAAGCTAATTATTTTGCCTTTCTCCCTCGTTTTGTCAAGGTGTCTCTTCACAGGTAACCCTGACACAGCCTCCCACACTGTCCGGTTCTCTTGGACAAACAACAAAACTCTCCTGTACTGTCAGCAGTAACAAAAACCCCTTTGGCTGGGTTCAACAGACATCTGGTCAGACTCCTCGATTTCTCTTCTATAGCAGCAACAGGGGAACGGGGGTCCCCGGTCGATTCAGCGTTTCTGAATCAGGCAACACTGGATATTTAACC